>NW_023416401.1:35623674-36823674 GCF_014108235.1 Myotis myotis | reverse complement strand
ACTGCGGCTCGCGAGCCACACGCAGCTCTTTGGCCCCTTGAGTGTGGCTCTTCCTAAGCCTTAGGAGTACCCTAATTAAGTTAATAACAATGTACCTACCTATATAGTTTAAGTTTAAAAAATTTTGCTCTCAAAAGAAATTTCAGTCGTTGTATTGTTGACATTTGGCTCTGTTGACTAATGAGTTTGCCGACCACTGGTCTAGGCCTTTGAATGCCTGGGACAGAAGTTTTAGTGGTGAATACTTTTGGTAATAATGACAATAACAGATAGTTACCAATGTCTGTACGCTTTTTCCTGATGCCACTGATCTTGCAGCTAGAATTGGCAATGGGTCACAGTTATCACCAATAGGCTGAAATATAGAGATATTCTGGGTCCTTGACAGCATCACTGGGCAGCTCTCGTGGTCCTGGACTGTACCAAGTATACCTTAGAGCAGTGGTTCTCAACCTTGGCTGCACATTAGAATCACCTGGGAATGAGGCCCAGAAATCAGGATTTTAAAAAGATTCCCAGAAATCCTGATTTCTGGGCCTCATTCCCAAGTGATTCTAATGTGCAGCCAAGGTTGCGAACCACTGCCTTAGAGCTTCTTGTTATATGAGAGAAACACCCGCGCCTCCCCCCTCCGCCCCAGCTTTATCTATTTAAGGCACTGTTTTGAGGTTTTCTATTACTTGCAGCTGAGCACATATCTAATGGTTGCACCAGTTCACCGGTTTGTTATAAGAGTAAATGAGGTAATAAAAATCCCTTAAAAATCTCCCATAGTAAGCCCTCGACAGATCGTTGCTATTATTATTATTATTATTATTATTATTATTTTAAAGTACTGTATGCTTTTGTTGTAGGCAGTGGGAACAACACCAGGTGGGGTCAGACCAGACCTGGGTTCAGCAACCTCAGTACTTGAGTTCTGGCTAGGAAAGAATTCAGAGCCAAGACCCAAACTTGTAAGAGAATGATTATTTGGAAAATTACAGAGGTAGAAGTAATTCATAAAAGAGTTAGGCTTAGGAAACAAGTTATAGGGATAAAGGAAGGGCCCTTGAAGCTTGAGAGTGAGGAAGTTGACGGTAACACCCATGGTGGTGGGTGAAGGAGAAGGAAAAGGGAAAGCAAAAGTGAAAGCGAAAGGTGAGGGCATGCTCCCAGGAGGGAGAGCGCTCTGGGTCCTCCATTAAGGGTTTTAAGGGTGGAGATTTTAGGGGAGGTCCCAGGGGAAGATCTCAATAGAACAATAGAACATTCAACAGCTTTCCATGTGTGTCCTTTCAGGGTCTAGGTCTCCACTTATTGATTGGTCAGTGTCAGGGCAAGGGGTCATTAGTCAATGCAGCTGATCCTGAGGTCAGCTGTGGCTGGTTTTGTTGCTTTCTGGGCCTGGCGCTGAAATACAGGTGAGGCCTCGATATTATCTCCCGGGAGGAAAGGTCAGGGGGTCCAAACTGCGCCCTGGGGGTGAGGTCCCACCCTATAATTGTCCTTTGCAAGTCACCCCCAGCTTTTCGCCCTGGTGACCTGGACCTGGCCCATTGTGTTTGCTCTGCTCATGTCCGTCTAACTGCCTACCACACTTCTATTCCTCCTAGTCCCCACCTTATCTGAGCTTCATAAGAAAAGAAATACAAGCGTCAATAATCTTTTTTTCCCCATTAACCTATGACTTTCTGAAAACATGCTACTGCCTTAATCTGCTCAGGCTGCCATAACAAAGTACCATAGACTAGATGGCGCATAAACAACAGAAATTTATTTATCACAGTTCTGGATGCTGGAAGTCCAAGATCAGATCAGGTTCTTGTGAGGACCCTCTTCTGGGTTGCACATGATGACTTATCATATCCTCACATTGTGGAAGAGAGAACTCTCTGGGTCTCCTTCATAAGGGCACTAATCCTATTCATGAGGGCGACACCCTCATGACCTAATCACCTGCCAAAGGCCCCACCTCCTAATAATATCACTTTGGAGGTTAGGCCTTAACATAGGAATTTGGGGGGAAACACAACATTCAGTCCATACAATCACAATATTTCAAAGACACTATCATAAGCAATGACTTTTTATTTTATTATTATTTTTCTAATCACCACCTGAGGATATATTGTTTTTAAAAGATATATATGTTTTTATTGATTTTCTTGAGATAGAGAAAGAGGAACATTGACAGGAAATAGAAACATCAACGGGTTGTTTCCCATACCCATGTGCCCTGACTGGGAATTGAACTGTCAACCTTTCGGTAGATGGGATGACACTCAATCAACTGAGCCACACTGGCCAGGGCAGAGTGTGTATGTTCCCCCACGTCCCGCGTGGTTCCGGGCTCAGGATCTGGAGAAGGGGCTGCACACAAATGAAAGAGATGAGACAAGAGATAATTTGGAAATACTGGGGGGACAGGCGGGCAAGTCCAACTCAAGGGGAAGGACTTCCACTGGTGCCCAGGCCTCGCCAGCCTTTTATTCAATATTAGATACACATAAAGCCCTTAGTCAGGCAGGCAATTGTGATAGCAGACAATCTTAAAGGTCAGTAAATATTAGAAGGATTTACTCTGAGACTATTTGATCAGGAAATAGCTTGAGCCCCCATTGTCAGGACTAGACAATCGGTTCATAACTCAGGCCCTTGCCATAGGTTCAAGGTTCACCAGCGTTCTGGGATCCTTGTTTGCACTTCTCTGCTAGTGAAGACAATGGGCGGCTTCCTGCAGCAGAGGATATGTTTTTCCTATTGATTTTAGAGGGAGAGGAAGGGAGAAAGAGTGAGAGAGAAATATCAGTCGGTTGCTCCCAGACTGGGGATAGAACTGAAAACCTAGGTATGTGCTCTGACAGAGAATGGAACCCCCAGCCCTTTGGTGCAAAGGACAATGCTCCAACCAACTGAGCCACCGGCCAGGCCAAGCAACATCTTTTCTGAAAACAAGAGAACTAGAGCACTGAGCCCAGACATCAGCTTTCACTTACCTCCAATTTTCTCCCCCTAGAGCAGTGGTTCTCAACCTTCTGGCCCTTTAAATACAGTTCCTCATGTTGCGACCCAACCATAAAATTATTTTCGTTGCTACTTCTTAACTGTAATGTTGCAACTGTTATGAATCATAATGTAAATATCTGATATGCAGGATGGTCTTAGGCGACCCCTGTGAAAGGGTCGTTCGACCGCCAAAGGGGTCGCAGCCCACAGGTTGAGAACTGCTGCCCTAGAGGTGCCAGACAAACTCAGGTCCAACTAAGGCCCTCACAAGGGCCTTACTTTGTTCCTGCACTTGAAAAATCTTGCCGGAAGTCATGCCTGCATATCCCTCCCCCTCTTCACATGCTGGTCATTCCCAGCCTTCCAGCCTGAGCTCGAATGGCCCCTCCTCGGAGACTTTTACTGATAACCTTCTTATCCTTGTTTATTTTCTTCTGTAATTGTCTGTGTTTGCTAGTCATTTCTCTTCCTGGCAGGGCTGTACAGTTCATTAAAGCAGGACCATGCCTATTTTGAATTTCTCTCTCTCTCTGCCCTGTGAGAACACAAAAAGATGGCTGCTGTCTGAAAACCAGGAAGAGGGCACTCACCAGAACCAACCGTGCTGGCACCCTGCCTCTAGAACTATGAGAGAGAATTTTTTGTTGTTTAAGCCGCCCAACCTGTGGTATTCTGTAATAGCAGCCTGAACTGACTAAGACAGTGCTCAATAAATATTTGTTAATTCAATAAACAAACTTCTAAAAGCTCATGTAGTTTTAGTTCTCAGCTAAATTTATGCTGATAAAATAGGGTAACAGTGGCTCATTGCACAAATGTCAGAAAGATCCTTTGTTTTATGAAAAGATTCAAGACAGGTTTTAAAAGAAGTAACTTCACTTTCAAAATTCTTTTAATTTTCAAATTTTCAGGAGCATGACAGCAATAGTACATGAAGTGTGGTATATCCACATCTCTCCCACTTATGCAGTATTTAACTGGCAAGATTGCTAAAGAGTCTAATGTCTTCCAAATTTAGTAAACTTCTAATGAAATGTTTTCCTGTTTCATTTCATTGGTAAAAGCCATAAAACAGTTGGCAAATCAATGAACAGCAGTGACATTTCTTTTAAACTTAGCATCATAAATCTCCTTGGCTTTAGAGAGGCACACAAATGTGGGAGGTTTGGTCTGTTGTAGTTAGTGGCTATTGTTTACCTTTTGCAAAAATTTCAGAGGTGAATGAAAGTAAGAGGGAAAGCACAAAGCAGAGATGTGCTATGTATAGATGTGTGTGTTCTGAGTGTGATCTATGTGTGCAAACATGTGTTAAAGGATAGAGTTGGGCCCCACCAGCATGGCTCGATGGTTGAGTATCAAACTATGAACCAGGAGGTCACAATTTGATTCCTAGTCAGGGCACATGCCTGGGTTGTGGGCTTGATCCCCAGTGTGGGGTATGAAGGAGGCAGCCAATCAATGATTCTTTTTCATCATTGATGTTTCTATCTCTCTCTCCCTCACCCTTTTCTGAAATAAAAAAATATTTCTAAAGAAAAAACGAAACACAGGAACTGAATTTATAGAAGCCCCTTAAAAGAATATAGAATAATACAGTAGGAAATATACAACTTAATTAAAGCTAAAGAAAGGTGGTAACTATTAAATAGAGTCTCAATAAAACAGAAGATTGAGGAAGAAAGATGTCCTAAATATACAGAAACTAATAATGGAATTTGGACACATAATAGAAAATTTATTATCCTATATAATAAAAGCCCAGCGACCAAAACAGTGCAACAACCACGACCAGAGACCAGAATGACCACAGCCCCTCCCCCAGCCAGCCCCACTCCCCAGCGAGTGGTTAGGGGTGATCAGCAATCAGGCAGGTAGGTGAGTGGTTAGGGGCGATCAGGCAGGCAGGTGAACAGTTAGGAGCCAGTGGTCCTGGATTGTGAGAGGGATGTCCAACTGCCAGGATCCCTGTGGGATCAGGCCAAAACCAGCAGTCAGACATTCCCCTGAGGGGTCTGGATTGCGAGAGGGTGCATGCTGGGCTGAGGGACAACACCCACCCCCGTGCACAAATTTCATGCACCAGGCATCTAGTACTCTTATAATTGTATGATGAACAGAATAAATTAATGTTTACAATTACATATAGGTGAGAAATTTCTAGGAGTTTTACTAAATAAATTTAAAATGCCTATTATGGGATAAGTATTTGCAAGTTAGACATATCGTGAGTACACCTTATTGTTGCAGGCCCTCCCTTGGTTTCCCATGCCTCCCGCTTTGAGTCCAGAAACATTTTATTATTTCTGCTTGGTTAGTTCCTGTGATTAGGCTGGCTCAAACTGCTGTGCCTGCCCCTGCCTGTGTTCCACCTGCTTTGTTTTTCCACTGGACCCCTGCCCTGTCTGCCTGCGTTTCAAGCTAACTTCTCTCAATAAGAAAGGGGTTTGGACATAGAGCAGCCAGCAAGTACGAAATACCTACTGCAGGGCCAAAACATGAAGCAGAAGTTACAAAGTGAAGACAAACATTTTGCTTCTTAAAAATTGCTCGTTATTGGAAGTTGGTCCTAAATATATGTTAGCTTTATATATCAATTAAGTTAAATACGGTCTCCATCTCAAACATGTGGCTTACCATTTCATGTTTTAACTTTTTGCAAGAAATTTACAAAGGAAATTCATTTTTTTACACAGTAACAAAGAGCATTTAAATATATATTAAATCACATTTTTACATAAGATTTATTTTAAGTATTCAAATGGGCATTACCTATAACTTCTGTGGCTTCTCTGGGTAAGATGATAACTTATTGGATAATAATAAGATCATAGTCTTAAGAAGTGCTTTATATGTGTATTAACCCCATCCTCACAATAACTCTGACTGGCAGGCATTATTATTATCTCCACGTTACAGATGAAAAGCTGGTGCCCAAAACATCAAGTAACTTGCAAGGTCACACAGCTAACAAGTGGCAATTGGCTGCAGGCTGGCAGGCTCCAGAGTCTATCATTAGCCTCCCCAACATAGAAGCCAAATTAGCATATGTGACAATGTGATCATCATATATGTTTAACTTTATGTAATGCCTTTGCAAAATTTAGTTTTTCCCATACATTGTTTTCTGCCCTGCTCAACTAAAATGTTATAAACCAGGGAAATAATGACATCTTAATCACTAGGAGTACAGAAATAGGAAACTTTTAATATCTGAACAAATCAGTGTAAACAGAAGAAATCATGAAAAAGCCACGAAAGAGAGAAAATAATCTTTAAAAACTTCTTAAGGGCATTGCTAAGTCAGCCAATGTCCTTCACCTTTCAACCATAAAGGTTATTTTTAATTTCTTGGGAGACAGTGGTCTTATCTGTTTTTAACATCTCACAGTACTATAGACAAACACACCAACATAACAAAAATGGAAGAACAAGTCTGAATTTAAAATAAGGCAAAAAAGCACAGGGCTTTTGAAAGGCAAACATTAAATAGATCACTACTGAGCATCTATACTTTCACTATGTAAATCAGAAACATTAGAGACTCTAATCAAGTTAAGTTATGCTCATCACACCTTAGAGAGACACCATTTGGAAACCTCATTTTATATCTTTCTAGCTCCTAACTTCACCTGACATCTTTTGTTCAAAGTTTGCATCCATGAACTATATCTCTGCACACATTTCCATGTAGGGCCCTTTTGTTACTTGTCCTTACAAGTCGCTTTCTTACTCTTAATCTTGTGCTTAATTTCTCTTCAGACCTTTGCAACTCAGTTCTTGCTTCATTGAATTTCAGTGTTTGTGTTGTTGTTTTTCTGGATATTCCAGTGGAGTCATATGGAAAGATCTGTTCTCTCTCTCTCTCTCTCTCTCTCTCTCTCTCTCTCTCTCTCAACGGGCTGAGTGAGGCCATCTCTGTGTGAGAAGATTATTTGGGTGGATCCTCACCACTGTTTATCAGCAATCAGTTGGCTCTGCAGGGGCAGCATGGATGGAATCCTGAATAACCCTGCTGCCCTAAAACATGTTTCCTACCATGGACCCCAGACTTAGCATTGGGGGCTTGTGTTAAAATAAGATGAGCTTTTCAAAAGGGATTATTAGTGATTTCCACTACGAGTCCCATCAGTCACCTTGAAGGACACTGAGGGAATGGAGCTCGGGACAGGGATGTCACTAGGGGGCTGGTTCTTGGGACAGGAGGGCTGCAGTGGAAGATAAGTCTGACCTGAGAATCAAAGCCCAAGGCGGGGGAGTTTGCTAAATCAAGAACTAGCATCAGGTAAGTGTGCTCCAGGCAGAATGTACAAAGGAAAGGTGTGGAATACAAAATGGAGGAATAATGAAGGTTAGTTCCCGGCTTGATTAACTGCTCTAGGCTAACTCGGATTAGTTACATTATACCAGGAACTGTTATTACTGAAGAAATGGATACTAACATTCTCCCCTTGTGTTCCCATCAAACCAGAGAAAAACAAAGTAAAACTCACTTCATAGAAAGAATTTTTCTTATGTAAAGTGAATGGAGAAATTTGTTAGGCATCCCATTATTTTTTATTTTTTATTTTTATTGATTGCAGAGAGGAAGGGAGAGGGAGAGAGAGAGATGGAAACATCAATGATGAGAGAATCATTGGTTAGCTGCCTCTGGCACACCCCACAATAGGGATCAAGCACGCAACCCAGGCATGTGTCCTGACTGGGAATCGAACTGTGACCTCTTGGTTCCTGGATCAATGCTCATCCACTGAGCCACACCCGGCTGGGCACCATCCCATTCTTTAATTATTTCAGTACATGAAATGAAAATATGATCCTATAATTTAGTGGCCTGAAACGTACTCAAACCAAAATGAAGAAGGACGTGGGAATTGGAAACATAGACAGCTGCCATCTAGGAAAGCCTCCTCGAGATCAAGACTCTTTCCTCAGTTCTATTCTCTTCTACTTCACCCCTCCCACCTTTCCTCTTCTGGTCAGAGGCCAAGCTTTCACTCACCTCACAGGATACAGAAGTAGCACCAGGCTCCTTGGGGAGGGTCATGGGAAGGTGGGTTTTTCCATGCAGCATAATAAAGGAAAGCAATAGGTGCTTGAGGCAGATGCCACTTCCACTCACCATCCTAGTCCAGGACGTTGTTCTCCTCATGCTCTAGCAGCAGGTCACAGATTCATCTCACAAAGGCTGGTGAGAGAAAGCAACTGGGTCACCTGACATGTGACCTGGGCTCAGCGCTTCACCTCCCGGAGGCTTACTTTGGCCATCTGAGCCTGAACTGCCTTATCGGCTGCATGTATTGCTTTATGAACACCAAAGTGACATCCCAGCTAGGAAGCACTCAAAAACATATTTCACACAAAAATAAATAGTCAAACTTTTTTGTAAACTACTAGTAAGAAAATTCCACAAAAATAAATTCCCGATTACATACAGTTCAAATTATTTCTGTTCTACAGAGTGGAACAGACGCCTTTCCCACTTTCATAACATGTCATTATTTCCCCTTTGAAAGGTTACCCTCAGGAAAACACGGCAGGGAGTAATGAAGCGAAATGGGAAGAGAAGTCCCTTACTGTACACCTACTATGTGTCAGACACTCTCCTGGGCACTTCTTAAATGAATTAACTCATCAAATCCTCACAAAATCTTCATGTGGTAGACACTGCAATATCCCAGTTTTCCAGCGGCTGAGGTGGGGGATCTAACTTTCATACAGTCAGAAAGTGGAGGGTCTGAACCAGTCTGTCTTTGTGATTCTGCCACTGACTGCGGCTCAGCTCACCTTGTTGCTGATCTACAAGTGATAACAGTCACCAGGGGAGCAAATTTACACACAAAGGATTTATTTTTGTGTCAAATCGCCTCTAATCAGTCAGACTTTTAGCATAAAAGAACTTTTGATTGTGAGTAGCAAGATTTGAATATATTCACTTAATGAAGTGAATAAGACCCCACCTCCATTGCAATATTTAATAAGATAGGATAGAATCTGATAAGAAGTCCCATAGGTCACCTTCTGTTCCAGTCAGATTTTTGGTCCAGCCTATTGATTAGCTTTCTACAATATTTTCTGTGCTTTCTTCCATTGTAATAGCCTGGATTCCTACTTAGGAAAGAAAGGAAGTTATGAAAGATTTATGGAAAAGCTTTGAAATGCATATATAATCAGAAGTCCGGGCTTCTGTTCTGGCTTCTCTTGCATGGCTGTCGTAGTACCAGTAGCTTCACTTACACTGTCTCATGCCCTTACACTACCTCTGAAAAGGTCTCCATTGTGGAAAAGTAGTCTGCGAATTCCAGAATAGCAGAGTTAAACGGTTTGAGAATTATCACAGGTCTGGTCTAGTTCTTGCTTGCTGAAATGGGTGAACTGTGCAGATGGGCCACCCACAGATGGCCCAGGCTTGGGTTGAACAGAAAGTATTTTCTCAAGAATGTCTGAACAGAGAGCAGATCCTGGTGGAAGGTAGCCAAGATCGAGCAACGCGATGCTGAGCATCCTGGGAAGGAGCCCAGAGAGGGCAGGGGCTCCGTCTGTGAGGAGGCAGGTGGGAAAGGCCACTCAGGGTTGAGGCTGGGCTGCACTAGGGTGGTGTGCTTTGAGGGGCGCTTATGTAAAAGATCAGCGGAGGATGAAAGGGATAAAGGCTAAAATGATAGTAAGGAGGCTGCCCAGGCAGCTGTAAAATAAGCAAGACAGATTGGGTGAGGGCCAAGGGATAAAGGGCAACAGGAAGCAGAAACAGCGATTCCTCTATTCAGTAAGATCAGGCAACGGCAACAAAATACCAATTACGGCTTGGTTTGCATTCCATTCTGTAAACATACATGGAATGTCTGCACTGTGCAACACCCAGTGCCAGATGCAAAAGAGGAGGCGTTAACTCTACTAAAGTCATAAAAGAAAGACCAGAAGGACAAAACACTAGTGGCAGGAAAAAACCAAGAGGAAGTCTCTCTGTAGAGTTCTCCCAACCGTCTGACCGCCGTGGCCTGAGGTGACCTCTCTTCCTCTGAATCTGCCTGTATTATCCAGTAGGCACTTTCTTGAGGCTTCTAACTTATACTCAGCTCATTCATTGGGAATGAAATATTTACGGAGAAGCTACTATGTGCCGGGAGCTGGGAGCTATAATGAGGCATTAGACTCAGTCTCTGCCTCAAGGACCTTCCTCCCTTGCCTGGCTCCATTGGTTTGGGTCCTAGTCTTTCTTTTCAGCTAAGCTCTTGCTATCACCCTAGACCCCTGACCCCTCGGTTCCCATGTGAGGGTACATGCAGCACTGCATTTCCAGTGCTCGGTGCCTCAGCTGCCACACTGCTGACAAAGCTGCCCGCCACACACCAGTTCCTCCCCCCGCCCCCCCTCCCGCCCCCAACACACACACCCAGTTCACCTCTTCAGTCTCACAGGGCGATCCTTTACACATCCCGTTCCAAACCCTCCCACCCTTGCACTTCTACTCCATCTACCACCTACTCCTCACATTTTTTGGAATCCTGCCCAAGTATATCAAGAAATGCAATCGCCTTCACGTTTTTTCTCCCGCCTTTCCCTCGGGCCACCTTTCCTGCTCTTCTGTCCCCGAGGAAAAACTACCCCTTTTTTGTCATCCTGTAGCTTTTCCACAATGCCTTGCTTTCTGTTTACAAACATACATCTCCTATCCTGCTTTCACCCCCAGCTCTTCCTTCTTCCCAGTGACCACTGGAACTCACTCTGCTCTCTCCTACCTCACGCCACCCCACGTTCTGCAAAGGTCACTGCTCCTCAAGAGTCACTGGTGAGAGAATCACCACTCACCTGCCTGGGAGTCTTGGGCTGTCATCTTCCAAGATTTCTGTGCCACAGCGCATTCCTGTTTCTCCTTCCATTTTTCGACAGCCCTTTTCCAGGCCCTGTCCTGGATCCTTGTTCCATCCAGGAAATAGGGGTGTTAACTAAGATTCTGACTCTGGTACTTGTTTTTTCTTCACTGCGTCCCCTTTTCTGGGGAGATCTCATACACCCTGCACTGCTGGTGTCACACTGGGCCAGTATGTCCTAAATGTGTGTATTAGGGACTTGATGGTCTCCTCAGTTTCAGACCCGAGTTTACAATTGCTTGCTAGATATCAATTGTAATTCAACACATCCAAAATCAGATGCATTATCTGTTCCCCAAATTCTATTTCTTCTGACTTGTATATCTCAGATAAACACATTACCGTCTTCCCAATGCTCAGGCATGAGGTTTCAGTCATCTTTGATTCCTTCCTTGTCTTTCCTTCCCCGGCCACACCACCTAACACTCACCAAATCCAGCTCTTCCAGAATGTCCCCACATCTCTGTCCTCTTTCCTATTCCTCTGCTACTTCTGCAGTTCAGAACTTGGAGGCATGTGGTACGGTTGGAAGTGTGGAGGCTTTGGAGCTGACAGAAAGTGCATTTCCTTTCTAAATATTTAAAATCATATAGAGAAATGCAGAGGGAAAAGATGAAGGCGGCATATGTGAAACTGTTAACAATGGTATAGGGTGGGATTATAGGTGATTGTGTTCTTTTTTCTGTCTTTGTGCTTTACTATGTTTTTGTATGAAAGCAAAATCAAATATGAGTATGTTTAGTCATCAAAGAAAATTCCAACTGGTTTTATTTCCTAGCTGTGTAACATTATATGTATATATATATATATACATATATATATATATATACCTATATCTATATCTATCTATATATCTATATATATCTATATATATCTATATCTATATCTATCTATCTATATATCTATATCTATCTATATCTATCTATATATATCTATATATCTATATATATATATCTATATATCTATATATATATATATATATCGGCCTCATAATTCTGCCATAAGACTTTATTAACTTTAACAAATAAAGCTTTTAATTTACAGTATTTATTCTGACAGCATCTATCATAAAGAAGCAATTGACTCAAAATGAGTTACTTGATTGTAAAAAGAAATGATTCTTGTCAGAAAATAACAAGACAAGAAGGTACAACATTCTTTTCTGATAATATATGGGTTTTTTGGTAATTAAATTAGCCTACTTTGGAAAATGCAGTTAGTGCAGCAGCTTGAGCTTGAAGACATCCTGTACTGTAAGGCTTGGCAAAAATAGTCCTGACATCTTCCTGGAGTCAGAGTGGGAACACTGTGGGCAGGAAATGACAAGTTATAATTGCAGTGACCGCTGTCCATCTTGCTGGACACAGGAATCAGCAGGCTGCCCTGTGTTGTGCTATCTTCTACCCCATTTCCTGTGCTTCTCCCAGCCTTTTCTGAATCCTATACTTTACCTCTTCCTTATCTTCCCCTCGCTATAGAACAAGCATTGCATCCCTCCTCTGAGCTCAGATAATAGCATGTTGTCTGTACTTTCCTTATGAACTTGTTGTTTATGTTATGATTCTTCATATTCCTGTCATTGCATTTGGTAGATGTAGCACCCTGAGGGAAAATCTCCATCTTTGTGTCCTCAGTCTTTGCTCGATAAATATCTGTTGAAGGAATAAATGTGTGATAACAAAAACAGTCAAACTCACCTATATTTCTCACCTGAAGTCAACTGTTGAAAAGTTACAAAAATCTCTGATCAATAATTGACTAATTTTAAGACATCACATGCTTAGCAAAATTTTTGCCAGTTAAAAAAAGAAGAAAGAGAGAGAGAGAGAGAGAGAGAGAGAGAGAGAGAGAGAGAGAGAGAATGTCATGCTGTAACCCTGTGAAATTATCATTGGCTCATGCAAGAGGTCCATGGCAGAAAAGAACTGGGTTAAAATATTTTTTTTTCCCAATGACTTGCCTGATTTCTATGTAAAATACTTTCAAGACTAGAGAAGTAAACACTTTCTGATTTTTTTTCCACTTTAAAGGGAGTTCCAGAGTTTGACTCTTATTTTGAATGATGTCTTTGTAACAAACTTCCTCAGTTGACAAAGCACACATGGCATTTCTGTAACTGTGGCTACCATAGAAATGAGGAGCAGTGCCAAATGTTTTACTATTTTAAGGTCCTTATGCAATTTTTTGAGAGCTCAATTCCTCTAATCTTTAGCACATATGTATTATAGAGATATAATATGACTATAATACAATAACATACAATTATATATCTATTTATTTTATATAATACATAACTAATACAATGTTAATAATATTTAATTATATCTCTCTAACCCACCACTGTAATAAACATTTCAAGTAGTGTGAGCTTGGTGTTTTTTTAAACTTCTAGTCTCTTATTTTGTTTTAAATTATTTATCAACAAAGATCTGAAGACGTATTTGATATCCTCAGCCTTGTGGTGATAAGATTTTCCCTTTATTGTAGTTTTGTATTATTAAAGTAGGGTGGAAATGGGACAAATTAGCTTTGCATCTGTGCCTTCCAGGAGATCAATTTGCTTCCACTTCATAAAAGTTCTTCACTGTTCATTGACTCAGATTCTAGCAGAACTAGGGCCATCAAAATGTCTCTTGTTTATAAGATAGAGTGATTTCAGCATGACCATATTTTAAAATACAAATAAAAAAATTTTGCTGCTGAAACCGGTTTGGCTCAGTGGATAGAGTGTCCGCCTGCGGACTGAAGGGTCCCGGGTTTGATTTCGATCAAGGGCATGTGCCTGGGTTGCGGGCACATCCCCAGTAGGAGATGTGCAGGAGGCGGCTAATCGGTGTTTCTCTGTCATCGATATTTCTAACTCTCTATCTCTCACCCTTCCTCTCTGTAAAAAATCAATTATATATATTTAAAAAAATTTTTTGCTACTCTAGCTAAAATAGTTTATCATATTTTTATTCATAGCTTTTATATTTCTTTGGTGCCTTACATTTTCAGGCAACGACCTTCTTTTTTTAATCCTCATCTGAGGATTTTTTTCCATTGATTTTCCAGATAGAGTGGAGGGGAGGAAGGAGAGGGGCAGAGAGAGAGAGAGTAATATTGACATGAGAGAGAAACATCGATTGATTGCCTCCCGCACGTGCAATGACCAGGGCCAGGCGTCAAGCCCACAACTGAGCTAAGTGCCCTTGACCGGGAATCAAACCTGAGACCCTTCAGTCTGTGGGCCGATACTCCAACCACTGAGCCACCAGGGCCAATGACCTTCTTTAATACAGCGTTATAAGTACCAAGCAATTTTATGAAATGTTAACAACCATAAGGTAGCCTAGATAAGAAACAAAATTGCTGATTAAAAGCCTGAAGAAATATAAAATTGACAAAAAGTCCAATTAAAAACCTTTATAGAAAATAGTCTAATTCTTAATAGATAAGCAGTTTATGCACTGAAGCCAATAAATGTTCCCTTCTCTTCCTTTTCTCCCTTCACCTCCCTCTCAGGCACTAACACACTGAGCAACTCTCATCTTGCCACACTCTGTCCAGTGAGATGGAAAAAAACAATTCTGTCCCCAGTTCAATTCCATGACTTCCAAGAATGCCTGTCCAGAGGTCAAAACTTTCGGTGATTTTCCACTTACACCAGACATGAACCTGGCTGGAAGGCAGGATTTTAGAGTCTGAGGGCGCTCTACCTCTGTGGGCCAGCCTTTGGTGCCGAGGGGCCTGACCCAGACCAGTGCTCAGTCAGTACTTGTTGGATGAACATATGAGTAGAAAAAGTGATGTATTTGTATTAGTATAAGGTACAGGTAATTGCCTTCTATTTCAGTTTTAAGAAGAAAACAAGGATTTTTTTTCTTTTAATCATTTCTTCGTCTGCACTTCAACACTGCTAAAACTTTCTCCTGAGAGGGAGATTTCAGATTTCTAGATTCTGTTCCAGCAACAAGTTGTTCTCTTCTCCCTCTGCCCAGTTTTCTTTTCAGTGAAACAGAAAGTTCCTCTTTGCAACGTGGTTCCTGGTTTTGGATGTGTGTGGAAGAGACACTACTCATGTGACATTCTGGTAAAGGGGACTGGACTCTGGAAGCTCATGAACTGGATGGATGCCTGTACTGAAGTAAGTCTGAGAGCAAAGAGGGTTCTGAGGCCTGGTTATCTTTCCATCTGGGAATATGAAGCTGTAAAGAATGGAGGGGACAGAGGGGGAGGTGTGTTAATATGTATGTGCTGCAGTTGGCATGGAGACCTACATGGAGAGGTTTTTTATGGGCGGTTACTGGGCAGACTCAGTAGGGAGATATCCTATATAATAAAAGCCTAATATGCTAAGTGCCCAGTCGGCCGGTTGGATGTTCAGCCAATCAAAGCGTAACATGCTAGTGATATACTAAGGCCGCTCAACTGTTCGCCATGATGTGCATTGACCACCAGGCAGCAAACAGTCAACCAGTCGACCAGACGTTATGACGTGCACTGACCACCAAGGGGCAGATGCTCCAACTGGTAGGTTAGCTTGCTGCTGGGGGTCCGGCCAATCAGCACAGAGCGAGATGGGCCAGACACGCCCTGGAGCCCTCCCGCAGTCCATCCCTGGCTGGCCAACCTCCTGTGTCCCTCCTGGGCCCTGATCATGCACCAGTGGCATCTTTTGGCCTGGTCTGTGCCCTCTCGCAATCCAGGACCCCTTGGGGGATGTCAGAGAGCCGGTTTTGGCCTGATAGCGGAACGACTGGTCGCTATGACATGAACTGACCGCCAGGGGGCAGACCCTCAATGCAGGAGCTGACCCCTGGTGGTCAGTGCGCTCCCACAGGGGGAGCGCCGCTCAGCCAGAAGCCGGGCTGATGAATGGCGAGTGCAATGGTGGTGGCAGGAACCTCCCCCGAGGGCTATTGGACTGTGAGAGGGCGCAGGCTGGGCTGAGGGATGACCCGTCCCCCCCCCCGAGTGCATGAATTTTGTGCACCGGGCCTCTAGTGTTTAGATAAATAGGATCAACCTAAGTGATCAAAATAAAATCTACATAATAAACACTCTGATTCTGGGACATGTTTCCTGTTCTCTGAAAGAAAACACTTTGACCAGCAATGTGGTTTCAGGGGTGCCAACCTCTCTCTCATTTAGAACCAGCTTGTGGCAAATGGTGGCTTACATGTAATATCATGGGCACTAGTAACACTTTAGGCTGAGGTCTTGTTCCTATGGGTTATGCTCCTCGTCCTTTTTATTTTATTTATTTTGTTAGTTTAAAAATATTTTATCTTTATTGTTGAAAGTATTACAGATATTCTCCCCCTTTTCCTTCATTGACCCACTCTATCTCCATCCCGCTTCCCCACCCCAGGCCTTTACCTCACTATCATCTGTGTCCATGGGTTATGCACATATGCATACAAGTTCTTTGATCTCTTCCTACCCCCCTCTTTCCTGCTTTCCTCTAAGTTCCCTCAGTTTGTTCTATGATTCCATGTCTCTGGATCTATTTTGTTTGCCAGTTTATTTTGTTCATTAGATTCCAAATATAAGTGAGATCATGTGATACATGTCTTTCTCTGACTGGCTTATTTCACTTAGCATAATACTCTTCAGGTCCTTCCATGCTGTCTCAAAGAGTAAGAGATCCTTCTTTTTACAGCTGCATAATATTCCCATTGTGTAAATGTACCACTGCTTTTTTACCCACTCATCTACTAATGGGCACTTGGGCTGTTTCCAGATCTTAGCTATTGTAAATGGTACTGCTGTTAATATAGGGATGCATATATTCTTCCTGATTATGTTTCAGGATTTTGAGGATCTATTCCTAGAAGTGGGATCTCTGGGTCAAATGGCAGTTCCATTTTTTAATTTTAGAAGAAACTCCATACTGCTTTCCAGAGTGGCTGTACCAGTCTACATTCCCACCAGCAGTATACTAGGATTGCTTTTCTCTACATTCTTACCAGCACTGGTCATTTGTTGATTTGTTGATAGTAGCCATTGTAACAAGTATGAGGTGATACCTCATTGTTGTTTTAATTTCCATTTTTCTGATGATTGGTGACTTTGAGCATTTTTTCATATGTCTCTTGGTCATCTGTATGTCCACTTTAGAGACGTGTCTATTTAGGTCCTTTACCATTTTTAAATTGGACTGTTTGTCTTCCTTTTGTTAAATTGTATGAGTTCTTTATATTTTTTAGAAATTAACCCCTTATCAGATATTTCATTGGCAAATATGTTCTCCCATGCAGTGGGATCCCTTTTCATTTTATTGATGGTTTCTTTTGCTGAGCAGCTTTTTATTTTGATGTAGTCCCATTTGTTTATTTTTTTCTTTGTTTCTTTTGCCCTAGGTGACGTATCAGTGAAAATTCTGCTACATGAGATGTCTGAGATTTTGCTGCCTATGGTTGCTTCTAAGATTTTTATGGTTTCATGACTTACATTTAAATCTTTAATCCATTTTGAATTTATTTTCTTGTATGGTATAAGTTGGTGGTCTAGTTTTTCCTTTTGCCTTTTTTTTTTTTTTTGCATATACCAGTCTAATTTTCCCCACACCATTTATTGAAGAGACTGTCTTTATTCCACTGTATGCTCTTGTCTCCTATGTCAGATATTAATTGAACATAATGGATTGATTTCTGGGTTCTCTGTTCTGTTCCAATTATCTCTATATGTGTTCTTGTGCCAGTACCAGGCTGTTTTGGTTACAATGGTTTTGTAGTATAATTTAATATCTGATATTATGATCCCTCCTACTTTGTTCCTCTTTCTCAAAATTGCTGTGGCTATTCAGGGTCTTTTTTGGTCCTTTTTATAAGTACCGCGCGCTAACCGATTGCGCCACTGGAACTCCTTTTGGTCCTTTTTAAAGGAGAGAGAAGAGGCAAGGGAGACCAAGAAACTCAAGATCAGGGAGGAGAATACTCCTTTCATAATTTATTCAAGGCAGGGTATATTTTGTTGCCAAAGTGTTTTAAATGAAACTGAGTTGCATGTTCTTCTCTCCCCTTTTCAGAATGAAGACATTTGTCCTTAAATAGAGATAGAAGGGCACATGTAGTGTCTCTGGGTACCTGCAGGATATGTGTGAGCTTTGGGACAAGTGTTGTATTCTTATCTCTTCTCAACACTAGACTATGAGAAAGAATGTAAAAAAAATAGTATAAAAAGTCACTTAGGTCCTAATAACTTTGAGCTAGGTACTTTTGAAATTTTACCCAGCACATAGTTATTTTAGAGACTGAGATTTTAATAGACATATTCAGTTAATTCTTCAGAAGTGTTTAAATTATCTAAGACTTTTGTTAAACACTTTATCTATAAAGCCCTCAGGTAAAGGTCAAAATGCAAATATCTAAGGACAGGACATAATTATGAAATTACAAAAATTCAGAGTTCCCATAAAATCTGTGAATTTTATCTAAATGTGTTTCTACGGGTAAGCAAAGCAAGGCTGAGGAGTAGAACAGAATAAACAGTTGAAATTGTGCCAGTGGTATTATTAATGCACAAATCACTTTTCAGTTGAAGTAGTGGATTCTCAGAAGTAATCAGAACACACAGTTTGTGCTAATAACAATACAATGTTAGTTTGTACCAGAAAAACTAGAGAGTACCTGGAAGTGTTCCAGTAACTGACAAAGCAGTAAAAAAATAAATAAATAAAAATAAAAAAATTCCTGATTCCATGCCTGAGAGAACTGGATTTTATTTCCTCTGTTGTATAAGATTTGCTGCCCTAATGCAGGTTTATTGATGCATCACAAAGATGGGAAGGTTTTGTGTTTTTGTTTGTTTGTTTTTTAATATATGGCATAAAAATTCAGAGTTCCCAGTATTTTCACTCACCCTTTTTCTTTTTTTGTTGTTGTTAATCTTCACCTGAGGATATTTTCCCACTCATTTTTAGAGAGTGGAAGGGATACACAGAGAGAGAAACATCCATGTGAGAGAGAGACATCAATTGGTGCCTTCACACAGGCCCTGACCAGGGCTGGAGATCAAGCCTGCAAGTACATGCCCTTGACCAGAATCGAGCCTGGGACCCTTCAGTCCACAGGCCGACACTCTTTCCATTGAGCCAATGCCCCAGTCCCCCCCCCCCCCCCATATATTTTACCTGGTTTTCTAGTTGTTTATGGTGGAAGGACAATTTCCATAACAGTAATCCTTTGTGGGAAGACACAGAAGTCCCTTGTAGTATAGTTTTACATTGGCTTCTCTGGGGCTCCAGACATTAGCCATTTTTATGGGAACTCTTGGCTTAGGATGCTTAAACTATGTGGTGCTATAAGTGTGGATCCCACAAGTATGCAGTACTGGCTTGAGGAATCGTTAACTTTGTTTTTCTACCCAGAACCACCCCCAGGCAGATGGCAAGTTTCCATATAGCTCCTCCATGTCAGTTGGTGATATTGTTACTATTCCCTTTTGTGTTTTTTTACTACGCTACCCTTTGTGCTCACAGCCTTGTGCAGAGATGTTGGTATGAAGCTCCCCATTATGAGCAATCTGAGTTCGCACCTCTCGTTCTGACGGGTATTAAAACTCTAGCCCCCGGCCATAGGGGCTGTAACTGGGTAATATTATTTTTGCATTATGGCATCTGTGCATATTTGATTTCTATGTACTTATAATAGCTTAGAAAATTTATCCTAGTAAGTAGCTTAGTTTTATGATTCTGACTTAAAATGTTCAATGATTGTGATTTTATGTTACAGTCTTACTAAGTTTATCTACAAAGAAGTGCATTTAAGAGGACTCGAATTTTTCCATATTTATGTACTTAATTTTATAGGTAATTAAAGTTATTCAAGGTCTTGCAAAGTTTTTGTTTGGTAAGTCAGAAAATAGTACTTAAAATGGAAAGAAAATATATTAATTTATAAATACAGTTTAACAAGTTAAAGGGAATTTAATTATACTATAAAGTACCTTCAGAATAACTTTTCTCAATAGATAGATTTTTAAATGAAAAAAAATGAGATTTTAAAGCTCAACTTCAATAATTTAGGAAGCTCTAGACTTTTAATTTTATTACTTTAATATATTGAATATTAATTTTATAAAACGGGGGGGAGGGGGTAAGAGATCAACCAAAGGACTTGTATGCATGCATATAAGCATAACCAATGAACATAAGACACTGGGGGGTAGGGGAGGCCGGGGGATTGTTAAGGGCGGGGAAAAAAAGGAGACATATGTAATACTCTTTGTAATACTTTAAGCAATAAAACAATTAAAAAAAAAAGAGAGAGAGAGAGAGAGAGAGAGAGAGAGAGAATCTGGCTGGAGAACCTGGCTAGAGAACCCAACTATACTGATCATCTGAAAAACAAAACAAAACACCAAAACAAAAAAAAACAACCTAAACTCTGACGAGTCTTTTCTGTGTTCCCATATAATCCTCTGTATACCAATAGATCACATTTAGCAGGTCACAGATTCAAGAATTCTTATGTTAAAAGGACCTTCAACATCAAATTGATAGATGTGTAGTTTTAGGTTTTTTTCCCCTGTAGAAACAACAGCTTTTTATCTAAGCCATCAAATAATAGTTTATTCAGTTTGTTCATTATAATGGCTGAAATAATTCTAATAACCACTTTATTGAGCTATGAATACGAAAGCCATTTTTCTCCCTCACCGTTATGGTGTTCCAGAAAGTCTCTGCTGGATGGCGTGCATCTTAGTGATAGTCTACTTTGATTTCCTAAGCTTTCAAACAATTTCAGAATTTAGAACACATTGTTTTAAATGCTGTTGTTTTTAATCCTCCCCGAGGATGTGTTTCTGTTTGTTTTAGAAAAAGAGGAAGGGAGAGGGAAAGAGAGAGCAAGAAACATTTATGTGAGAGAGAAACATCGATTGGTAGCCTCCTGTAGATGCTCCGAACAGCCAGGGATCAAACCCACAACTATGTGCCCTGACTGGGAATCAAACCTGAGACCTTTCAGTGTAGGGGATGATGCTCCGACCAACTGACCCACACTGATCAGGGCTAGAACACATTGTTTTAAAATTGTGTTTTTATTGGATTCAAATCCTTCTTGTTTTCTCCCCAGTTTGACTCCAGTGGCATGGAAATGAGGAATGGGGTAGTGGGTTCTGTTAGCACACACCTCCCTCTCCACCTTCTCCCAACACTGGGACTCTGCTGTTGGTCTCGTGAGGGGTGCATTTAGGTTCTGTGTAAAGTCTTAGGGGCCTCTCACCTGCACAGCTCCTTGACACATAAACCCACCCCTGCTTCATCCCTTCCTCCTCTCTCTGCTCCCAGGCTATGTCCACTTTCCTTCTGGGTCCCCTTGCCCAGAAGGAGCCTCCTTGCTGAGGGAGGGAGAGCTTTAGACTGCTTAAGGTCAGCGGCCCTCCATTGGGTCCCCTGGACTCTCAGGGATCTCATTACTTGCCATGCCTGCTAGTGACAGTACAGCATCTCTCTCCTGCCCATGTTCAATGTCACAGCAATAGCTTGGGGCACTTGGCTGGACAAGGGAATTGGCAACAGTCAAATGAGATGCAGTTTCCAGTCCAGAACTTTGCATAGGAGAGGATTTTAGGTGCCCCTTCTAACAGTGTAAGAGAGTCTGTTGTCCCATTCCTGACCCTTGACAGGAAGAGGGAAAGAGGGACCTGTTTTCACCATTAGTATTTTCCTCCAGTGGTGTGTGAGCAATTGTGTGTGTGTGCGCGCATGTGTGTGTGTGTGTGTGTGTGTGTGTGTGTGTGGAGGGGGGGAGGTTGGGACTAGGAGTTGGAGAAGAACCAAATTTTCTAAAGCAGAATGCTGCCTGTAGGCATGTCCTGCGAAGAGGAGTAGGCCCCGAATCTGGCAGTTCTCTGAATTTAGAATGAGGGCTCTTTTTTCCTTAGTCACCAATTCTAGCACTAGACATCCCTGACCCTTTTATCATCCTTAATTGACACAACTCATTCAATTACTTTGGGCATCTTAACAATGGAATAAATTAATTGTCCAGTAAGATAACAGATGTACAGTGACAGAGCAATTTCACACCTCTGAACCTCAATGGACCTTGGGTGACTTACCTGATGTCACTCTGAAGGTACAGCTTTAAACCCAAAGGAATTTAAATCAGAAGACGAGCTACAAGAAGCGACAAGAGAGATGCAGCAGAGACCCAAATGAGCAGCCAAACAGTAACAATGAGAGAAACACTGATGAAGAAGAGAAAAGGAGTGAAGACTGTTTATTAATACCGAGGAGGCTCCAAATCAAAAGACCGCCAACCGAAATACACACCGCTGTCTCCACAACACACGGACATACTGGTTTGCTTAACAACTAGTCGCGTTCTCATAGGATACTGGAGCATAACTGCAATCTACATCCAAACTCTGCTCCACAGCACATTCGTCTGCTTTCTGATCATTATTCAATGTCCCTCTTTTTCTGGTCTTTTGCTTAAAACCCTTTCCTAATATCTGTGCTACCAATGGTATTTTCTTAACTATTAAAATATTAGTTGGTGCTTTTAAAAAATATGAATAAAAGATTTGACAATCCCCACTCTCCTCCCCTAAACCAAAAATAGGGAGTAGAAAGCACAAAGACTTCCTTACACTTAGCCAAACCATTTGCACACGAGTAGCACAAGGTAGCCTAGGCCAGATTCCTTCGCATGCCCTCCCAGCGGGTCTGATCACTTGGACTTAGCGCCTTTCTGAGGCTTCGCGGCAGCCATCCTCGCCTCCTCCTCTGGGATAAACACACTGATGGTGAAATCGATTGTCTCGGAGCCATACTTGTTCTTCACAACCAGCCCGTACTTGCCGGAGTCGGCGGTGGTCACCCCGGTGACAGTAAAGAAGGCCGTCTTGCCGGCTTCGAACCTGAGGTTGCAGTGGTCATCCGAGTCCAGGGACTTTTCGTTCTTCAGCCAGGAGATCTCTGGAGTCGGGTCGCCCCACACGGTGCAAGTGAGATTAAGTGTCTGCAAAACAGGTTTTATGAGAGGAAAGGAGAGATATCAGATATAATGATGATCCAACTTCAAAGTTCTTCTGATGGTGTGGCACGACTCAATGGAGGATAAATATAAACCTCCCGGATCAGGGGTTGAACTTGTTATGTATATGCACCTGTGTGAGTTACAGTTTGAACACAAACCTGAGAAGGTTTCTTAGGGACTCGGATTTGAGAATGCTTATTCCAGATCCCATCTCCATTTTCACTTTCATAAACACATAAATAGATGCCTTTCACTCTAAAATGGCATTTCAAACTTTGTCTCAGTAGAGACATCTCATTGCCATAATCACCACCTGCTCACATGTGCATTTCAACTGCGTCACAGAGCCCAGCAGCAGAATCCTAACAGCTGTTTCAGATAATGTGACTAATTTTCAAATTCCATTTCCTTGTTTTATTTCTCCCCCAGACTCTACCCAATCAGTTTCATATACAGTTGTAATAAATAATAGAGAGATCCTGTGTACCCTTACCCAGTTCCCCCCATAGTTACATTTTACAAAACTACAGCATAACATCACAACCCATACAATGACATTGTACAATCCACTGATCTTATTTAGATTTCCCCAGTTTTACTTGTACTCATTTGTGTATGTGTATGTTTACTTCTATTTAATTCTATCACCTGTCTAGATTCATGTATCCACCACCTCCATCAAGATACAGAACATTTCCATCACCACAGGATCTCTCATGTTACACTTTATAACCACCTCTCCCCACCTCCCAATCTCCCAATCTTATTCCTAATCTGTCTTCTGTTTCTAAAATTTTCTAATTTCAAAAACATTATATAAATAGCATCAGACAATATGTAACCTTTCTGGATTGCCTTTTCCACTCAGCATAATTCCTTGCAGATTCATCCAAATTGTTGCAAGTACCAATGATTTGTTCCTGCTTATCACTGAGTATGTGCCATGTTGTGGTCATATCTCTAAGGGTTATCTGGACCGTTTGGGGCTATTAGGAATAAAGCTGCTAGAAACATTTGTGTACAGGTTTTTATGTGAACATAAGTTTTAATTTCTCTCTGATAAGTGCCCAGGAGTGCAATTGCTGGGTCATATGGTAAATGCATGTTTCATATTTTAAGAAATTGCCAACCTGTTTTCCTGAGTGGTTGTACAATTTTGATTTACATTTCCACCAGCAATGTGTGAGTGATTCAGTTTCTCTGCATCCTCACCAGCATTTGTTGTCACTATTTTTTATTTTAGCAATTCTGATAGGTGTGTTATGGTATTTCAATGTGGTTTTAATTTGCATTTCCCTGATAGCCAAAAATGTTGAATTTATTTCACATTTTAAATTTCATTCTCGCATTTTTTTCTTCCTAAAATCCAGTAATTATAAGAAAAATAACTAGGGCACACAGGGAAAAGGATATCCTTCTAAATGTCCTTCTATAGAGTCTTACATGACCACCTGTGATCTCTTCTATAAGAGTATCTTTTAAAATTGCATAGATTAAGAAATCTGTTTTCTTTCCAGGATTAATTAGCATTTCTTACTGAATTATTCTACAAATACATTTCAAGAAAAATATGAGTCAACCTATTGCCATTAGTCTTCTCCAAGTGGGCCAGGTTTTGGGAACTGTGATTACTTGGGCGTCAAGACTTTTAACAAAACCAAACAAAACTAAGTACCTTAGATGTTATGGGAAACTACTATCCATACTCTAGATTTGAGTTATAGATCACAAAGTATTTTCACATATACACTGCCTCCTAATTTTCACTATGACCCAGTGAGTTGCATATTTTGAACCTCGTTAGGTGAGGAAAATGGAAAATAGAGTTTAAAACAAAAGCAACCCTGTAAATGGTTGAGCTTAAAGTAAACTGTAGTCATGTTTCACTACAAAGAAACACAGGTGGATGAAACCTACCTCTCACTCAACTTTAGATATACCTTGTTTTATCACTCTAGTTCCAATCACCCATCATATGTCTTCATTATCATTTTGAGGTGAGAAAAGGTTTTATTCTACTATAAATACCCATACCCCTATGACTGGTATATTAAACTTGTTTTTTGTTTTTATTGATTTTAGAGAGAGAAGACGGGAGATGGATGGAGAGATAGAAACATCGATGAGAGAGAAACATTGATCAGATGCTTCCTGCACGCTCCCTACTGAGGATTGAGCCCCAAACCTGATCATGTGCCCTGACTGGAAGTCAACCGTGACCTCCTGGTTCATGGGTTGATATTAAACCTGTTTTTAATGAAACAGGGATGAAGAAAGAGAATCTAGGTTAGAAATTATGTTCATTGCTTTTCAGAGATTATTATGGAGCCAGGTGATACTAATTTAAAACTTACGAACAGAAATCAGTTTTCAACTGAAATAGAGCCTATCGACATTCATGGAGCAGCATGTCTCCTTTCAAAGGTGAGGTGTTTAATAAGACAGCCCCTTTGCCACTAGGTGTTAGAAGTCGCTTCTTTCTTCAATTACATTTGGCATGTAGTTATGATTGAACATTTTCTACTCCTTGTGATTTTAGAGGGTAACTCTAGAAAGATACTAAGTGGTCTACATGTGCCCACATTAGATAAACTTGCATCCTGATGCTTGGCCCAAAATATTAAGATGATTGGAAAAATGGCTGCATTTTGAACCTTGTATTGGCTATTCTGAAGTCAAGCATAAGCAGCCATTGCATAGGATGGTATGTATCGTAAAAGATAGAACAAAGTCTGAGGCCCTGGAACCCATTCCTAGTGTGGAAGAAGCAGGGACAGGAGTGCTCCATGCTTACCTTGCCCTCCTGGATGGTGACCACATCGGGGAGACCACCCACCACCCGGGCGCGATCTGCAAGAATAGGCATTTCTGGTTAATCACTGAAACATTGAGCATCAGCTCAGCGATCACATTCACAAAACCACCCCAGGGAACTAACTTTCCAATTTAGTCTCCTTCTCCTTACAGTAACTTTATACCTGCTTTTAACATGCAAAAGTTAAAAATGATCCAGTGATGCTGAACTGTTAATCCTTCTTCACACACATATTTCATGAATGCAGGAGCCTCTATCTGTGCCTAAAATATCAGCTTGAGATCTCTTTGTTGGATCAAGACCTGCTCTATCATTTTCATGGCTATTTTCAGTCCTGGCCCTTCTGCAGCTCAGTGGGGCTCAGCTCGAGGAGGCAGAGCAGATCACTATGGACAGCCTCCAAGCTCAGTGTGGCCTCTTTTATGGGCTTCCCTATGATGAAAAAAGGTTGCATAATTGGAAGTGTTATGTCAGGGAGATCTGGCGGTTCGTGCAGACATGGGCTTTCTTTGAGGATTTCCCTGTAAACCTTCCCTTTCTCGTATCCTGAGAGTTCTTGGTAGCACTATGCAGGACTGCTGTCTATGGCCATGAGTATAAAGGCTTCAAGGTGAAGGGACAAAGTGCAGCCAAGGTGCTGAAATCCAGGGCTGACTCCCTAGCCGAGCCATGTATCCTGGGTGTGACTGCTCAGCCCCAGGGAAGGATGCCTTCTGTAATTTACTCAAAATCACCCTCTCTGATACCAATGCTGTGGCTGCCGCTGTCTCATTTGTAGGCCTGCTTCATGAATGTGTAGCTCTTGACCCATATTTCTACAATTCCCTTCTCCACTAAGTCAGGCTAAAGCTTTAGCTGCGTGTTGACTGCATTCTCCCACTGATTTCACTGCACCTTACACCACTTATAAGCCCAAGCCATCATCTTGGTCCCTGTGCCACTTGCTGTGTGATATTAAGCGTGTCACATCACTGTGTGGACCTCAGTCTTCTCATCTACAGAATGGGGGGAGGGTTGGATTAGAAATGTGCACAGAGTCCATGGGATTCCTCTGAGGGGGCCGGAGAGAAGGTCAAGATGGGGTATTGTGTCAAGGAGCCAATGAAGATAACTCTGCTTTTACCTACTTTATATATTGGGTCTGTGTGGAAGATTTTGTGTGAATTAAGTGTTCCATGGCTTGGAAAAGTTTAAAAACAGAGAGCTAGAAAAGCTCTAACATCTCTTCCAGCTCTAAACTGCGGTGACCCAGTGATCTTAGGAAACTATGCATGAACTGGAGGGAAGGTTGGGCTTCTTGCCCACTAGAGAGTTCAAGAATGGGGCGTGGCTGTCAACTGCTGCTGCCTCAGGCTTGGCTTTGCTTGTGTGTCTGAGTGGGAGGGCCATACTCGGGTGCCAACAAGAAAAACTCCCTGTCCCTGGACACTCCCCACAGTCCCCTGGTGCTGCCGTCTGCCCTATTCACCACCAGCAGCCACCTCACAAGCCAGGGCCTGAGCGGGAGAGGGAAAGAGCACAAGGCGGAGGACAGCAGCACATGGCAAAGGTGAAAAGTTCCATTCTGAGTCGCCTGGAGCCACTGCGAGGCAGACAGATGACTTCACTTCCTACTCCTTCCCCTGCTCAGGCCCTTTCCACTCCAGCTCAGGACAACTAGAAGTTTTAACCCTCAACATTTTTCAAGTCATGCCTCCCCCACTGCTAAAGAACCAGAGTTATTATGACAAATCAGTCTGTGACTTATGGAATGCCATAAGACCGAGTCCTTCTCGAAATCTCTATGTGTGAAGCAAACAGTTGATTGAACACATTTCTGGGTGGACTTGACAGTTTGGTGTGTGTTCACCGGGACTGTGTCCAGTGAAATGAAGGGGAGGCCTTCCTTACTGGGGGTTGTCTCTCCTACGGGGCTCTCAGGAACACCTGGAGTGCTTGTGATTTACCTCATATAAATGTACGAAGATTCTCATTTCTTTTTTTCTTTAATGTACCCAAATGTTTCTGATACTCTGTGCCTGCTGCAGGTGATTAACAACCTATTTTATGAGTTGCAGCCTGGAGATTTTTCCAAATCGCTGGCTCAAGTTAAAAGCTGGGTGACATTCCTATGCTGTAACCTGAGGCCTTCTTTTCATAGACATCCTTACTCAAGAGACTAAATGAAAACATATGTAGAAGGCCTAAGATTAAAGAAACAAAACAAAACAAAACAAAACAAAACAAAAAAACAGGGAAAAAAACTACTTTTACTCTTTTCCATCTGCAGTTATAATAGAAAATAAAAGTTACATTTTGAAACTATGCTAGGAATAAGCAAGAACAAGGTTTACTTACTTTTCTCAGCAATGGCAGCTTGTCTGTGGTTGAGAGAAACAAACAAACACACAAACAAAGAAGAATGTGGCTTTAGTGGTGTTTCAGAGTAGCTAACCTTGACTGTGTCTCATGGCCCCACAGACATTCTGCTGTTCAACACAGCAGTGGGGAGCACTGGTTTCACTGCCCTTGTCTAAAGGAAAGGCCCTCCCTGTTATTCAGGTGGGGGAGCAGCACGCAGGGTGTTCCAGAGAAATTAGTGCATGCACTTGGCCTTTGCGAGGCAAAAGAAGACTTACTTTAATCTTTGGAATTCGGCAAAGGCTTCCTCATAATCTTTAAGGGGAAAAAGAGAAGTTAGAATTTGCTCAGCCAGAATTGATAACACAGAGGGGCTGTTTAAATTCACAGCATGAGGTCAATGTGATCAGTGCAGATAAAAATAAGCTGACCCCGTGCCTATGTGTTCACTCTACAACTTGATGGACTTAAGCAAATACTTTCTAGGTAGAAAATATGAAATAGTGGACTTTAGAAGTTCTCAGTTCTGTGAGAGGCCTTCAGTTCTTCAAAGGGGAAGGCCAAGAATTAGCTCCACCAGAGATAAAAAGGGAATAAAGGTCTGTTTCAAATAAAAGTTGGTTGTCTAATAAGCATCCTGAGCTTCAAATAGGCCTTTCTCTTATTAAATCATCCCACATGCCATCGCCTCCTAGCTGGACAGTTAAATGTTTCTATGTCCCGTGGTCTGGCCCACCTATTTGTATTAAAGAGCACAAGGAATTCCTGCAGCCACAGGCGTGCCTGTGCTTGCCTGAAACAATGCTTCTCCGCTGTGCAGAGAAGAGATAAAAGGCGAGCGAGAAGAGGAAAGGAGAGCTACAGAGTTCTAAATAATCTGTTTCCCCGAGACTGCAGGGTGAGCCACTTTGAAGACTTCAGCTGAAAAGGCAACCTTGTTTAGAAGTCTCTCCCACCTTGCCTTTAAAGAGCCTCTGTGGTCTAGGAATCATAATATCGTACGGAAAACATTTATATAACACTAGCCCACCCCCTTCCTTTTCTAGATGGAAAAATGAAAGCATAAAGCCAGGCTTAATGTCTCTGGAGGTAGACTAGTTAGGCTAAACCAGGCTAAGAGTTCAGTACTCTTTCTGCCCACGCCAGACTGAGAGAGTCAGGAACCTGCGAGCCAATCTGCGTTGGGTGGCTGTGTCTGGGTGTAAGACAATCCACAGCCTTTTTGCTTAAGGGGGACTTAAGAGCAGGGTAGCTAACTAAGCCCTGATGGGCCAGAGGGTATAAGAAAAAAATTTTTAAGTTTTAAATCTATCCACTTCTTATTTTCCTTTTTCTACTGTGTTTCAAAGTATCCAATGGTCTGCAGAAGAAATCCCCTGTCACTGTGGGATGTGACTCAGACACAGTGTGGCCCTGAGAGCATAGCCCCAGGGGGCAGCCTCTCATTCCCTACAGAGACCCTTCAGCAATTATGGTGGGCGGGGCAAGGTTAAGAGACATTACAAAACCACTCAAGGCAGGGTTGACTGTTCTCTAAATTATGAATCTACTCTCTGAGGATTAAAACACTGAGAGCTATTACATATTTAGGTTGCATTTTTTTTTTTTTTCCAGAGAGGAATGGAGAGGGAGAGATAGAAACATCAATGATGAGAGAGAATCATTGATTGGCTGCCTCCTGCACACCCCCCACTGGGGATCAAGCCTGCAACCTGGGCATGTGCCCTTGACTGGAATCGAACCCAGGACCCTTCAGTCCGCAAGCCGATGCTCTATCCACTGAGCCAAACCAGCTAGGGCTAGGTTATATTTTAATATACGAAGAAGTGGAAGAAAAAGTCAGTCCCCAATCTTTTCTGGTAACTTCATACAGACTATTTTATTTTTTTAAGGAAATAATAAATAAGATGAAGAATACAGTACTAGGAGAGAGAAATGGCACACAGTGTTTTTAATTTTTTATTTATGACTGTATGTGTTAACTTTTTAAATTTTAAGTAATAGCTACACATCACCTTTTTTCTATGTTCTTAGGTGGAAGCCCTTTTTCCTCATCTCCTGTGACTTTCTTCTCTTACCTTGTCTTTCCAGAACCACCCCTCCACCCCCATTCTTTCAACCGATAACCATAAGGATCCAACTTTTCCAGCTTCTTTCTGTCCTCAGTATTTGTCATTGCTTAGTCACACTTATTCCCACCCCTGCCCTGGATCTCCACCCTTCCATCCTTCTGAACTCTGATACATCAATTATTTAATTCACTCACATCTTTAGTCCTTCCAACTCAGTGGATTTCTTGGAATCCATGAACATGATCACATTTCAATCCCCATAAAAACTATGCTTTTCCAGTGTTTGTCCTTGCTCAAGTGATAGTAAATCAATCTGCCTTTCTTTTGTATGCATCTTGAAAGAGTAGTGCTTACTTTTCAATGATTCTGCAACCATTGAAATTCTTGACTTCTACCACTGTGGTTGAATTTAAATTGCTTTACTAAAATCTCCAATCATCTTCCAATAGGTAAGTGTATTGACCTCTTATCACCCTTCATTAATTATTTTATTTTTTAATATATTTTTATTGACTTCAGAGAGGAAGGGAGAGGGAGAGAGAGATAGAAATATCAATGATGAGAGAGAATCATTGATCGAACCCGGAACCTGAGCATGTGCCCTTGACTGGAATCGAACCCGGGACCCTTCAGTCCGCAGGCTGACGCTCTATCCTCTGAGCCAAACCACTAGGGCTCACCTTTCATTCTTTTTAAAAAGCCCACTCCTCTATAGTAAGTTTGAACCTGCAGAATATCCATTTACCTTGTCCAGAAAGATCCACTGTCTTCTGGTGTCCTGTTTTGCCATCAAAAAGCTCCATTACATATTTCCCTTGGTCATTCGGAGTGGGCTCACTGATTTGCAGCCAGATCTGCTGCTCCCCGGTGACTCCGCTCTTAACTCTGTCTGTGTACCTAATAGCAGTCCCACTGTTCAAATCAAAGAAAACATCAGTATTGTTTGCTTTCATCCAGAGCTGACCTTTACTTTGTCTCTTATTGATGGTCTTACCATAAAGTTTTACAGGCTTTCAAATAATATGGGATCCACATGTGGTCTACAGCTTCAGAGCAATGATGGGCCCTGCCTGAGTCACTAAACTTGGATTTCAAGACCCAGGGTGAAGGGTGAGGGAGGGCGTCTGAGAGGCTCACATTTAACTCACAATAGCAGTCTGGGGCCCAGGCAGATTGCAACATCAGTACTTCTCAGTAGTATTAATTATCTTTGTTTTTGCTTGGGCTTATTTGTAGGACGAAGGGAATCTTTAAAGTGAAAAGGCCAGGGAACATATTATGTTACTGTATATTTCATGCAGATGCTCTATGAATATAAATCGGATTTTACAAGCTAATCAAAAACAGACCTAAGGAGGTTCACATGCGGCTGGCATCTATTGACATATGTTGTTAGAGAGCTATTTAAAACACAAGTAATTATGCACTAGTAAGGCCAAGAGTGAACGAAAAGAAGAGTGGCTGCCAAAATGAATGAGGCACCTTCTCTGTCCCTGGATGTGAGTTTCGAAGTGTTCTACAGTACGTCAAGAGCAGACCCAAGCATTGTGTTCTTTGCAAGAGAATACAAGCAAATAGAACCCTTTGTTTTGTGATCTGAGGATCTAGAAATGTTGCTGTTATAGAGGAAGTAAGAGAAAGGTACAGGTAGATGTACTCTCAATGATGTTAAAAGTAACTTCAAAGAAATAAGGGGAAAAGGCACTAGAACTACCTAATTTTATTAACAATTATGCAAAGAGAAAAGACTAAGGTATAATCCCAAAATGTTCATAATATGACTAGGAAAACCATGGATAATATATTATAAATACTTTCTAACTTATAATATGATATTATAAATGTATTTTCTAATTCTGTTTATAGTTACAATATGCAAAATAAACTTTAAGAAAACCTTGAAAAATAAAAATCTCCACCAAAATGTTTCTGTTTTCAAACAGTCAGCTTTTTCTTATACAGCACATTCTATAAAAGATATTAAAATTAAAATGCCATAAAATGTAAGACAAAGGAACCCATCTGTATCCATAGACTTTAACCTGAGCAATATATTTGTCTTAGAGAGCTAGAAAGACAGACAGTTCTCTGCTTTGCTATAATAAATGTTTGAATTCTTTAATCTCTGGCTAACATGCATAATAGTACCTTAAATTTGTAAAGCACTTTATGGTTTACAAAGTGCCATTAATTTCATTCATTTGTTGGATCCATCAGTGTTATGAGATAAAGCAGGTATTATTCAGTGAGATTCAGAAAATTAAATAACTTGCTTAATATCAATGGGAAGAGAGGAGCAATGTCAAGGCTAAAAGCCATTTCAAGTATTTTTTTCATCATGTCACATACCTACATAAAGACAATGAACACAATCCTTGACTCCTGAATCTTTCATAGGCAGGTGGACACAAAAAACATTTATTTAAATGACTAGTAAACCAAGTGATGTAAGAAGTTTATACCTTGTTAGTCTAATAGCAATTTGTTCAGAACTCAGTGTTCTAAGTTTTCTGAATAAGTAATTCTTTTAGGGATGATGTATAAAGCTTTTTGATTGATGATTCAATTACCTCATTTTCTCTTATTCTTCAGACTGATATATTAGAATGTCTTAGATGTCACAGAGGAATTTCCTGGAATTTGATCTATTTTAATTTATACTTTCCTACAATATATTCTGAAAGAAATTGGATAAAGGAATGAAACCCCAAGAATTCTACATTGGATTTTCACTTCTCATTTTTTAAGAATTCAGGAAATTAACAATAATAAATAAGTTCTACATAATAGGAAAGTCATTTTAAAGAAAACACAAATGGTTGTTCTGTGGGACCCAGCTCTGGTTAAATGTTAACCAAGACTTCTAATGCAACTTGAACACAGGGCCAGTGCCATGACAGGGGGCCTCTGGAGCCAGGCTGCCTGGACTGAGCCCTCATCCACCACTTTGCTGTGTGACCTCAGGCAAGTCACCTCCCTCAGCCCTAACTTCCTCTTCACTGAAGCAAGAAGTATCTCCTCCAAAGAGTTGGGTATGTTAAATGAATTCACACATCTAAATGGCTTGGAAGTACCGGGTATATTGTAAATACCCACTGAAGGGAAGATATAACCATTGTTATCTGTGTCCTCCTGGGGGTGCCGCAGTGACCTACTGCTCAGGGGGTCTCATTGGACTTGGGGAATGAGTGTCAGCTGCATCCTTAGTGTGGACTGAAGGCGGCTGTGCCCCATCAGATTTCTCTGCCAGGCTGCTGCTCTCTTTCAGCTCAGGATATTTCAAGGAAGCACAGAGGTTAGGATAACATCCACAGTATAAATGGGAGAACTGGTTTGACTTACAAACCCATTTTGGCTCTTGGAATCCCAGAGGTCAACCTGAATGGAACCCCTCTAGAACTCCACAAAGGAAGCCCGAGATCAGAACAGATCTTCATGCTCAATTCAGTTCAACTACATTTTCCCAAAGTGATCTTGAGATCTTCAAAGCCTTCCGAGGGAGGACAAGAAACATGCTAATGAACCAACTATGCCAATTGCTACAAACAACAATAACAAAGCTGGGCACGTCTCAGATTAGGCTTCTTTGGTGAATTAGGCCACTAATTAATACAGTGGGAAATTTAGTGTCTCTTGGTACATGCTGCTTCAGTTTTGTTCCAGATCATAGCATGGGTAGCTGTGTGTAGAAAGAAAGAATCAGCACCTGGCTCTGGATACTTGCAAAGCAGAGGGAGCCCAAACACAACCGTCTGGAGGTGGAGATCACATTATAAAGATGTGCACGAATTATGGCACTTCCCTGGTCACAGAGACATGCCCCTAGGCCTCACCGGTTTCACCCTATATGTGTTGAGGCAAAGTGCTAACTCACACAAAGGGAATAGCCTGGGTGCTTCTGTCCTATACTCATCAACATCAGGCCTGAGAGGTCAGAAGACTCCTTAGCTGAGAGTACAGAGAGTTGCTGTTGTTTTTCCAACTTTTTTTCTTCTTCACTTCAATGGAAAAGGAATTTCTACACAGCAATTAAGTTCCCATTACTTACTTGTGGGACCAGTTAACTTTCAGGTCATCCAGGTAGTAAGTAACAAGAGAGTACAGCCGGATGCCCTCAGCTGTGCTCTGAATTTTCAGGTCTGAAGCAGACAAAGCTGAAAGAAGAAAATAGCATATTTCATACACCTGTAAACCCATCCAGAAGAATAATGAAGCACTGTCATGGTGAGAACATTTTAACTTACCTATTTTTTTACATACTTCAGTCATCAGTTCTTGAAAGGCTGTGGATGGAGATTCACAGACAAAACTTTAGCAAAGAAATGCTCATTTTAAGGTCAAATCTCGGAACTATCAGCATTGTGCTCTCAAAAACATTCTATCTGGTGGAGGGTACTGGTCACAAGATAAATTTGTTGACCAATTGAAAATAAGTGTTCTTGGAGTGAATAATTCCATTTTTATCAAGTTGTAAAAGATCCTTGCTCTTATTTTGATATTTTCCCCTCCAATTCTCTAACTTTTGTCACATTTACATTCTAGAGAAAGAGCCACAATAAGATTTCCAGGAAGTTTCTTGGCTTTAAGAGTCTCTTCTTCTTAAGTCCCAGGAAGCCTTAGTTCCTATTAGAGGAAGTTTTCTTATCTGTGTTATCAATTCATAATACATTAACCATCTATAAATCTGATATTTTGCAGCCTAATAATGTTTTTTTGCCAATAAACACAGTTAGTCCTATCTCCACCAAGAGTTAGGAAGGTGAAATCAAAGTCAGACTTCTGCTGTTTGTTAGCAATATTGTTAAAGATCTTGTTCAGGAACAAGATCCACTTAACTCCCAGCTGATATTGGTTGGATATGTGACAAATCCATGGAAGTTTGGAAGTTTGTGGGTCACATATAGGTATTTGCTATCATGATGTATTATGTCCTTAGTAGTCTCTGAAAAGTGGAAATTACTTTCATGCTCTGCTAATAACTTAGAGGCTTAGAGTTTCATATATAAATCTTTCTTGTCATCATTTAAGGGTGGATTATTTTGCAACATGCTTCTCACAGTTTTTGATCCTGTAACATTTTTTATAGGGTTGAAACAAAAATGGTGATTTATATTGAAAATAAACCCCTGGTGGACTGTGGACTATAAATTCTCTGAGGATCAAAAGTACACTTCTGATTTCTAGGGGAACTTAGAATGAAGTATTTTTCAATATAACAGTAGTTCACTCTGCTGGAATTTCCATTAAAACAAAATCTGTGGATAAAAAAATCAGCATGACTTTGATCACCAGCTCAGTCTCACTCGTAATTCTGGTAACCTGTATATAGAACACACAAAACAGACCCCAGCAGCTGCTGGACTGACCTTTATCCACAAGCTTCAATCTGCTCTTATCTTTTCCTCTGTCGTCTTTCAGAATAACTTCATAAATCCCAGCATCTTTTTTGGAAAACTAAGGGAGGGATACATATACCACATTGTAGCTTATCGTGGCTCAGAGTTGGTGTTTGCATTTTTAAAGCCCTGTTATTTATAGAACTGCCATCAAAACACACACTGAACAACATTTAACCATGTGAGCAATGAATAGTTTGCAGATAAACCTATCCATTATAATTTGACCTAGCAGTCCTGATTTTTCACCCTCTATGGCTATAATTGATTTGAGACTTAATAAGTCCATATCTTTTACTCTGCCTTCATATATTTGAAAGGTATGCTCTTTTAAACAAAAAGGAGATAAAAATCTACACTTATATGAATACTATTCTGATTGTACTTTTAGGAAACAAGTTATCGTTAGGTTAAGAGCAAATGAAGAAGGATCCACTTAACTCCCAGCTGATATTGGTTGGATATGTGACAAATCCATGCATATCACAAGGTGAGAGAGGCTTTTGTGTTCCTACAGCTTGCTTTTTAGATGAAGTCAGGGCACGGATCTTTGGAGCAGTTAGAAGTAAGATACTACAAATGCCCAGGACAAAGGAATACAGAATCTAGTCTCTGGTTCTGGAGAGAAAGTAGGGTGCAGAACTAATGTATACATTTTACACTTATAGTCACCTACCTCTGTTATAAGCAGGGTACATATACCGTCCTTAAAGTCATGCTTTTCATCCACCGATATCTCCCTTTCATCTTTATACCACAAAATATGGGTCTCCTTCTTAATATTTGCCACCTAGAAGAAAAACCATAATTACACTTCTTGTAATAAGGGAATGCAACTCTTATGAGTAGTTGTTAATGTGGCCTCAGATAGAAGGAAAAGCACTAACCTTAGAGTTAGAAGATGCTAAAGGAATTAATTCAAAGCAATTTTAATTGGTAAAGAGTTTAGAATAAAGTGAATACAAATGGATAAACCTAAATCAGTAGCATCTTTATTTCCAGCAGTAAAACTTGACTTTAATAGTTCTAGTGGACAAGAAAAGAAAAAATAGATACATACACACTAACATACAGACAGACTTAAATGAAAATAAAGATCTGAAAACCATAGGAAGACAAATCCTATCAGATTAAAGTATGGTCTATGTCACATGATAAAACAAATGGCTTATCAAAAGAACAGAACAAGTAAGCCTCGAAATATAGATCTAAATATTTTTAAAAAGATAAATGAAGCTTTGCAAAGAAATTTGGAGGGGGACTATGTTTAAATTTTAAAAATAAGATTACAAATTTTCATCCGTTTGTTTATAGTTATATTTCCTCTTTGGGGAATTGTAAATTCATTTGTCCAGTTATTCAGCTAATCATCTCACTATACATACATCTAATCATTATGTTGTACACTTTAAACTTCTGGGTTACATGTCAATTATAACTCATTAAAAACAAGGTTATTCAAGTTTTAAAATGTTAAAACATTTTGGTTAATAAAATAAGAACCAACACTGGTAACAACATAGTAAAACCAATACAAATGCTCTTTATGATCCTGTAAACTGGTTTCTGAATTATAGAACGTGTGTTGCTAGGCGACATTGCTTACAATAGAAAGTACCCCTGACTGGAGAGCTGCATCCATCCCTCCCAGGGCTGGAAATGGACCCCATAGCTTTGGGCTTCCTCAAGTGTACTGATTCTTGTAACTTGTGCATGTCCCTTGTGGGGATCCTGGAAGCTCTGTCTAGGGAGTTGTTACAAGGGGTATGGGCGCCTTGAGGAGTGAGGAATTTTAAAAGCTACAGTGTTTCCTATACCTGACCAAAGCGGATCTTCCCTCCTTGCAACTGAGCTGTCATCTGGAGGTGGCGCTTTCAATATGCACTCCTACAGAGAGGCATGCCCCGTACCGCCCTGCAGGAAACCTGGGGTTCTTACCCTATATTCTTTTGAATAGACTAGTTCCAAGTGGGGCCCATGATAGTCCCATGAGTCTGAATGTTTGGCTACACATACTGCATTAACTATAATGAATATGTAATTGCTAAATGTACATAAATTGCTATAATAATGCAACAAAGAGCTATGAAAGGACAGAGGAAGGTTCATTCTACCTAGACTGAGAAGGTGAAGGCTTTATGGAAGAGATGACTGACATGGGCCTTGAGAAAAGATTTTATCAGAGAAACTGAAAGAAGGCAGCCATTCCAGACATTGTAACAACATCAATACAGTATTATAAATATTCAGAACCTCTTTCTAGGCTCCCCTTGATTGTCCAGAATCTGGGTAAGAGGCTAATTCTCCTGAGGAAAGCCATCAGATGGAACGCTAGAGCTCACCGCCCAGAAGGCTACTGCAATAGGTAGCACAGAAAGAAGGAAGATGGACATGTGGGCCTCCCTGGTTTATGGGGTAGGCAGTGTGCAGGAGAAAGTCAGTAGGGGGCAACATGGAAGTGCACAGCTAGGAGAAGAGGTAGTGAGGGTTTTAGCTGCTGCCTGAGAAATTGTTTTTTAAGCTTTGCCATTTCCTGAGAGGATAAAACCTAGAATTTATTTTTCTTATACATTTATGGTAGACTGCTGTTTCTTTAAATTTCATCAGACGTAGAAGAGACTGGGGCACTTGGATTCTGGCTTTTATATGACAACTACATGCCAAATGCCAAAGCTTCACTTCTACCTTGGAGCACCTGTTCACCATCACAACCTTCACACTTCAACTTCATCCAGCAGAGTTCCTTATCCAAAACATTTTGATGACTCACTCAGCTGAACACCATGTGCTAAGGTACAAAATAATTCAGGACGCAATGTGAATTGTTTCTTCTAAATCCTTCCAAAGGCCTAATTAAACAATTGATTCTGGGCTGCAAACACTTTACCTCTCCCTCATGGCAGCATGGTGGTCTCAAAACCAGTAGCAGAGCTGGCCAATACACAAAAGTATTATCGTACTAGTCACACAATTTTGATAGGAAATTGCTAAATTTTCATGGAAAGCAGTGTAGCTAGAATGATTCTGGAATAGATCTACCACTTAAAATGTAGATTTGACCTAAAACGAAGACAATGTGAGATTCTTCTGAGATTAATAATTTAAAAATAAAGGGGGTGTGTTGAACAGGTGGAGCACAGAGGCTTTTGAGAGCAGTCAAAATACTTTGTACGATACTATAATGGTGGACACATGCCATTTATACAGTTGTCCATGTCCACAGAGTGTACATCATCAAGAGTGAAGCCTAATGTAAACTACAGACTGTGGGTGATAATGATGGGTCGGTGCAGGCTCATCAGTTGTAACACATGAACGACTCTGGTGGGGGATGTTGTCACTGGGGGAAGCTGTGCAAGTGTGGGGACAGGGGGTTATATGGGAAATCTCTGTACCTTCCCTTCAATTTACTGTGAACTTAAAGCTGCTCTGAAAAAAAGTCTTACTTAAAGGACACACAGAATAGTCTGTCCTTATTGACTAGGGTGTGGGTAATGAATAAGAATGATCATGTTGCCTTCCCATATTTTTATGTTATTTTATGTTAAATGTTTCTTACAAACCAACCATTACAGTAACATTCAGCAGTAAGGATGTGTTGCTTATCATTTGGTTCAAATGGAGGAGATGAAAAGTTGATCTTCCTCTTCTCATATTCTATTTTATCTTTATTTCCCTTGTTTCAAATGTTAAAAATTTATCCACTTCTTACCTTACACTTCAATAGTACATTACATTCACCAGTCACTTCCCAGCTCAAATACTCAGCAAAATGTGGACCTAGAAAATATTAATATCAGTGATCACCCTATTAGTCATGAAAGCAAAAATCAAAGCTCATTCTTTTTTTTTTTAATCCTCACCCAAGGATGTTTTTATTGATTTAAAAAAAATTTTTTTAGAGAGAGACAGGAAGGGAAAGAGAGAGAGAAACATGAATGTGTGAGAGAAACATTAATCAGTTGCCTCCCATACTTGCCTGACCAGGATCATAACTGCAACCCAGGCATATGCCCTGACTGGGAATCAAACCTGCAACATTTTGGTGTTTAGACAATGCTCCAACCATGAAAGCTCATTCTTAAATTCTAATGTGATTTATATTTGAAGTGAATTTTTTAAAATTCAAAATTCCGTTTTTAAACATTTTAGATGAATACCTATTTAATAATAAATATTTTCAATTATTTTTTATTTGTAGCCATATTAACATAATTAGTAACATTGATTTTAATTTGCTGTATAAATAATCTTGGAATATTTTGTTCAAGAAACTGAAGCTATTTCTTTACTCACTGATTGTTTTTACCTTGTTTCCTGATCCATTCTTGCCTCTGGAATTCAGCTTCTTTCTGGAGATTTTTATAAACTAGAAATTGAAAAACAAGAACGTAAGAAACTGAGTGGAGTGGTATAAATGTGCATGACAGCCACTGTGCTAAGTGATTTATGTTCATTATTATAACATTAGTACATCATGACCCCTTTATTCATTTTCAGTCTTCATAGATGAAGAAATAGGCTTGGAAAGGTTAAGCAATTTGTTCAAGGTCATGGAGCTAGGAAATAGTGAAATAGTACTGGATATTGGAAGTGAAGAGAGCAGGCCACCCTCCCATTGCTTTGTTAAATGCCACATTTTAAATCTTGATGGTTCCCACAGTGGTTTATGGCAGCTGAAATACAATCGGATGTATGATTAATTAATGAGGTATGCTCTACTTTTGCATATTTTTCTTCTTAATTTAAGCAATTTAAGATAAGCACACATCATAAGATAGTATCACAGTTTGTTTCTGAGACACATATACAATCCTGGTTGTACTGCAACGTCTTCACTTTACTACTTTTAGTAGTAAATATTTGTTTATAGATGCGATAATTTATATACAGTTCTGCCTGTAGGCCAGGGATAAATTTGGTATTCTTTGAAATTAACTTTCACTTCTATGTAATGAAGTACTATGGAAAGTATTAACTGAGAATTGTATTTCAAGCAAGGGAATCCAAACAAGAACAATTCCTACTACCTTCCACATGACCACTTTTGTGCCATTTTCATTAAAGGGAGTAGCAAAGAATCCCGGTTAATGTTCCACAGAGTTCTTACCATCTCCAATGAGAACAAGAGTAGAATGGCCAGTTGCTCTCCCATCTTGAAGCTGGAAAGTATATGTTCCCTCATCCTCATCCAGGAGCTTGTCCATGAACATTTCAATTATACCAGTGTTTCGGTCAATATGCATCTTATATTTCTTCAATGTGAAAAGGAAAAAAGAGAAATTAATGAGGTAGATACGATGACAATAAGCCTGATAAAAAAAATACCAACTCCAAAGAATCATAATTTTAATAAAATTTCTTGTTAACACTTTTTTTTAGATGAGCACATTTTCAAAATCTTGTACCCAGGAAAAGTAAAATATTATGTGGAATATATGACTGTGACCAGAAATGATTACTAAAAGACTGAAATTTAATTTTTAAATATAGAGTTTTGTTATCCCAAGTCACAAAATATTATCCAAAAGTTGTTTTTAGCTAATCTCTTCACCTTCTTTCATAAAAAACATATATGCATAACCCATGGTCACAGACAACAGTGTGGTGATGACCAGAGGGAAGGGGGGAAAGCGGGGGTGGGTGGGGACATCCACAATAGGGTCAACAATAAAAATAAAGAATAATTAATTAATTAATTAATTAATTAGAAAGTCCAACATCTCCAATTTAATTACCCACTGTTAATTATAGCGGCATCCAATAAATCATGTGAGTAAAAAAAGTTGTTCTTAGATTTCCATTTACATTCCAGATTACATTTGTTTTAATTACCAGAATAATGCAAAATTAATTATAGGCAGTATGAGGGAAGTATTTGTCTCATTATTGCTATATCCCTAGTATCTAGCACATGCATGGAATGTAGCAGGCAATGAATTAATATGAGAAAAAAAATGCTTCCAAAGCATTTGAAATCCATTGGCTCCTAATGAAATTGCCCTGTTAGACTATGCTTAGTTTATCCTGTTGCTTGGGCAACTGTTTTTTTCAGTGTAAAGATAAATCTTAGCCCTTGGGCAAGTTCCATAATGAATTTGAATTAATAAGTTTTTCTACAAAGTGCCCATGAAGACTCAGGTCTGGGATCAACTCTGTGGTGCAATTCAGGTCCTGGAGCCTCCCCCAAGGAAGCCAGTCTCCAATTGAGATCACTTTTGGCTTAGCTTTCTTCTACCTTCCTTGTTTCCCTGACCCTCTACTCCTGAAAGTACTTCTCCGTAAATCACTGAAACTCTACTTCAGAATCTCCTTCTAGAAAACCTGACCTAAGACAGCATTTTCCACCCAATAAAACAGTATGATTAGAGCCTAATGCAATGACAATAAACTGTGTGTGCATGCAGCAACATGTAAACGTGTGTGAGCACATGACAGGGAGTGGGTCTCTGCACACATGTGCACGAGTGTTCCCTCAATGGCTGTGGTGGCACAGAGTGATGCCAACAAAGTTTTTCCTTCCTTTCCACTGGCCACAGCAGTTTATGAGAACATTTGAAAACAGGGAAGAGATGGGCCATGGTGGACCCGTATCTACACACAATTACTGTATGAGTTGAAAAGGAATAAAATGCATACCCATCTGCTCATTATAATACTCATTCTTCCCCTCACTAATGACCCCTCAAATGTTTCAAAAACATATCTTGATCAGAGGAGAATAGGTTGTTAATAGTGGCCACAAACCATATCTCTCCCCTGTCTTTTCAGTCTCCCATTTACACCCCTGGTAACATAGGTGAGAGCCAGGGCCCCTAAACCCACTTTTTTCAGTCCCACCAGGCACTGGCCGGATCCTGGCTCTACTGATGTCTGGAGAGGACAAACAAAGCAGAGATGTTGTCATTCTTTCTATGGAAACTATGCTTATGTTAAAAGCGAAGAAGTAAATATAGATATACACAATCACCTATGTAAATAAGATACGAATGGACATATACACACAGATGTATAGAAAAAGACCAAAAAGTACATACCAATATGTACATCAAAAAGTTGTAAAAATTTGTGACTTGTTCTTTCTAAGTCTTTAAAGTTTTTTACAATAAGGATGTATTGCATTTTTAACCAGAAAAGCAATAAATATATCTTACTGCAGTTTTTTTCTGAGCCATTGAAACAATTGAGGCCATTTCCTCCATATAAAGAACCAAGTCCCTGCTGGGGGTTCTGATGTGAGTATGTGAGTTTGGGTCAGGGTGCTGGCTCCTCTGCCTTCTAAAGGGAGCAGCTCTATTTCATGGGTGATTAAACTTCCTGATTTGCCTGAGACAGTTGTGTTTTATGACTCTCGTCCTGGGAAAATTACTAGTATCCTCTTTCATTCTCAAAAGTGCTCCACTTTGGATAGTATGAGACAATCAATTTATGTTTTTCTCTGCATTTTTTACATGTGAAATTTAGACTCCCCACCCCACACCTAGTGGTTTTCATAACAACTTACCTGCATTCTAATAGGCTCCCCCAGCACATTCTATAATAATATGTTTAGAAATCTAGAAGTGTAAAACCTACCGGCCCTTCAAAAATTTCCTTTTCATTAAATACGTAGTTGACTTTGGCATTGCCAGACAGCTTCTCAGCCTGCATCCAAAACCGGACCTGACCTTTCTCCAAAATTTCAACTGCCAAATCTGATTTAACTGCAACAGCTATGACAAATAGAAATAATAATTATATTGGTAACCAATTTTATTGACACAGATTCTTCCAACAAGTGAAAACACACTCAATGGAAATGACAATAGAGCACCTTGCTTCTTGAAAAGCCTGGAGGCAGTGAGAGTGTTGGAGGGAAAGCATGGCATGGAAGGATGGAAGACCTGGGTTCTAATTCTGACTGTCACTCTGGGCAAGTCACCTGCCTTCTCTGAGGTCAGATGTCTCCACTGTAAAAATGCAGAGGACGAACTTGCATCCTGAGGTCCTTCAGTTAACCTTTGTGACTCTCTACTGTGGCTTTGGTTATGTATACTGGTATGTAGGGATGAAAACAAAGTATGATGAAAGGAGTCTTGGGCTGGCCCCAGGAGAGCTGGAGCCTAGTCCAAGGTCAGCTACTAACAAGCTGTGATATTAGGCAGGCCATTTTGTATATCTGGGCCTCATTCAATTCATTTATAAATGAATGAAATTGAACTGAAAGTTCTAATTAATCAAGATATTCTCCTGTTTCACCATTCTGTGATCTTAGAGTTATTTCAAAATATTTGGAAAGGAGTTCAATTTTATTTTTTCAACAATTTATCTCCCTCTGGAGGTTCTTTAAAATGTTTTTAAAAATAAATTTTAAAAAGAATTAATTTTAATTATATATATAAGATGAACCTAGCTTGCCATTTAAACCCTACCTAACCCCCATGGTATACCAGTTCAAGTTCTCAGACCAAGCAAAAAATTTCAGAGGCAAATAGCGAGTCACTATTGAGAAGCTACATTAAAATACCACATGGATTACCTCACAAAGAAAGTGAAAGAACCATGTATCTCTGATTTATACTTGTATCACTTAAGCCATTTGAGTCTGAGTGAAATTTTAAAAGTTGGCTGACATCTCTTAAAACTAGTTTCTAAATTTACTGTAATGTGAAAATGTTCTCTACAAAGCCTCCTTCAGTCAATAGTTCTGTACTAGAGGCGGCTCCAGGGCATACTTTGCAGGAAAAGCATGGTTGTTTCTCAAAGTTTAGTAGTCCTTTTGCTTCCTTTAGGAGAAATCATCACCCTTAAACCTATCTCACAATTTTATGTAGCACTACTACATTTTAAATTATAAGCTTCTTAAACTTGTACCAAATGTATATTAATATTTATTTGTATTTATCCTAAAACTACCCTTTTCAAGCTTTAAGGGATGCCTTTTATTTGCACTTTTATATTCACTGTAAAACTCAGCTGTTCCAATACAAAGCTAAAAAGAGGCTCAGACCAAACCTCTACCTTCCATACAATTTTCAAGTATATATAACTGTTAAGACACCACTCATGGTATTATGTTTCCAGTTTTATGGTGACTAAGCATACAAAAGAGAAATGGTTTTCCCCTGGAATTCAGGAAGTCTGTGTCCTACATTTACACCTTCCTATGCTGCTTTGCCGAACAAAGTTGGTTTTGAGAACATTACAGCTGAGGCCAATAGTCATCAATCTCATCTATCAAGTACCATGATCAATCATTCCTTAGGAATGGAAAAGATACCAGGAAATTGATTTTAGAGCATCAATTTTTTAAAAATTGCAGTCTCATTTGAGAATTTCAGGAAAGCCATACACCCTCTTCCTAGAAAAATGCACATATACAAACATACAAAGTTTTGTCTATAATCTGGGTCACAGTATCATTTCCTGGTTCTGAAATTCCCATAGTAGTGAAGGAGTTATAGTTTAGGGATTAATGAGTTTAAAAAATCGTGATGTAAAAGAGTGAGTATATGAAATACCTTTCTATTTGTTTTCTCAAACTCTAGGGTGCAACTTTCTGGATAAGTCCCTATTTTGGTCAATAGGTACCAATGACAAGAGATCTTATCAAGCCAGTGGAACTTTCCGAGTGTCATTTCAGACTTCTTTCTCTTTTAGGTGTCAAATGTGAAATTTAATCTTTTATGTGGAAAATGTTTTATTGGAAGGTTTGTAGATAGTTCAGAGAAATTCTTTTTCTGACCAAGGCATCTTTGACTTATTTTTCAGGACTTTAAAGTGATCGGCAGGTAATATCTTTATTTAGAGGTATGATTCTTCTATTAAGTGCCAACATTAAATTGATTAGGAGATTACTTTGCCTAAAAGACACAGGAATTAATGTGCCCAGAAAAAATAAATAAATATATGATTCTAAAATGTGTAGGCAAAAAGAGAACTGCAGCTGTTATGCCTATGTAATCTGCCACTTCTCTATGAAACAGAGCATGAAATATGGTACCTATGTTAGTATTCTCTTCAGCTCTTGAGAACAATGACAAAGATAAAAGCAGCACTTCTAGAAAGTGCATCTGTAGCTATCAAGCTATGTTCCATTATTTGTTCTCTAGAGCCTCTTCTCTTAATCCTGTCAGAGTTGTTATCTGCCCTATTCCAGAAGTCACCACCTAGCAGGATTGCTAAACTGTGAAAGTATTGTGGACACTTACTTGGGAACTTGTGCTCTTGGCTGAGAGCAAGTAAACGTTTCAACTCTGTAGGGAGAAAAAAAGAACAATTAAACCTTGAATTACTAAAACAAACGTCACTTGATGATAGAACATCATTGAGAACTCAAAGCAGCTTGGACTTGTGAATGAGCTGGCTTTAAACTTACCTTCCTCATCTATCAAGTAGCTTGCTGCTATTCCATCAGTTTCTGTTACATCACAGGAGTAAATGCCCAAGTCTTCCATCCCGAGTTCTTTGAAGGTAATTTTTGTCCTTAAGAACAGAATATTTTTGTAATAAATGACTCCACATGGCATCTGGGGACCTGGGTCCTGCATTGTTTCTAGGCATTTGCACATGCTACCCCCTTCCTTTGGAGTCCTTAGTGACCTAGTCATTCTTGCTGTTTCTCGAAGTCTTTCCTGACATTTTCCTAGGGGTGATGGTGATCGGAGTGGGGAGCTGGTACAAATTTCCCATGCCCAAGCTATGCTCCATACCTATACACATGTCAAATAAAGACAATTTTAGCTGATCAGACCTTGCTAGGGAACCTGGTTCCCCCCTCTGGCCTCCCTGCGACAGAGCAGAACCTGCTGTTGGTAATTCTGGTGCCTGAGTTGTCATCCCCTGAACTTGCCATTCTCTAACAAAATTATTATTTTTTTAATTTTTGATATATATTGGGGTACTTTATAATAGAAATAATACTTGGGAATATTTTGCAATCCAGTGTGATTGGTATTATAAAGATATACACCTGGATAAGTAAGGCAAAGTAAAAAGAAAACTCAGACTCTTGGGGCTAAAAGGATTAGATCATAAAATCAATCTCCTTCACTCTCACCCATTCTACAGAAAAGTAATCGGAGGTTCATGGAAATTAAAAACTGCTCCGGGTCACACAGCCAGCTCCTGGCAGAGCTGGAACTAGAACTCATCTATTCTGTGCTTCCCACATAGAGTTCTTTCCAGTGCACTACTGTGTCACTCACAAGTGGTGGTGAAAAAGCAGAGCAGATTATACCTACCCCGTTTAATTTACCCTAACTTGAATTGGCAACCAGCAAGTTCTTCCTTGCTCCCTCCCCACAAGCATCCTCACCATTACTTTAAGATTTCAAAATCTGTAGTATAATGAGAATCATTTTTAAAGCTTACTTTTATGTCAATCAAAGCTCATCTAATACCATAAATGAGATAGCACTTTAAATGAAATAATGTGAAAAGTACTTTATAAGGATTTCTTTGTTGTTGTTTTTTGTTAATTCTAACCCATGGATATTTTTTCCTTTGCTGTTTTTAGAAAGAGTGAAAGGGAGGGAGTGAGGGGGAGACACACACACACACACACACACGCACGCACGCACGCACGCACGCACATTGATGGTTGCCTCCCGCATGCACCCCAACCGGGGCCAGGGATTGAACCTGCAACCCAGGTACATGCTCTTGACCTATTGACTAGGAATTGAACCTGGTATCCTTTGCTGCATGGGCTGACACTCTAACCACTTAGCAAACCCAGACAGGGCAAGGTTTGTTACTTTTTAAGGATTATACTGATTATTACTTTTTATATTACATACTAGATATAAAATATTTGTGATTCATCTCTTTATACTATTTGAAATGGAAAGCAAAGAGCTTACTTCACCCTTCTATTATGAAAAGGAAACCCATGATTATAACTGAAACAGTCCGTACTTGTTTCCTTTGCTTTCAACTTCCAAACGTGCAGAGTCCTCAGTGGCTACATAATCCTTGGACCAGGTGAACTCAGAATTTGGAGCCATCTGATCACACTCAAAGTTCAAGGAAATGATTCCATCATCATTCACACTTACAACAAGCTCTTTGGTTCCTAGAAGAAAAAGAAGAAGAAGAAAGAGGCACTGATATTTTCTGGTAAAAATCGACCAAGAATTCCTTGATATCCTTTACTTTAGCCGTAAAGCAGGGCTTTGAGCTTGTGCAGGGAAAAGCACCAACTGCTCACTGTGACTGACATTTTGTTTTACAATTCAACTTTTATACTGTAACAGGGAATTAAATAAAAGTGTCATGTTTGGCCAGGGCTGAATAAAAACTAGGTGATGTGACTGATGGCTCAGTTATGGGAGTGGGTTGATCACAAATAAGGAGAGAAAGGCAGCATTGGGAAAAAGGAAAGTTGGTTGAATGATCCTCATCAGGACTTAACTCATGACTTTGCGTTAGAAACACCTATATCCAACTCATCATCAGTAAAGGATAGATAAGAGATAAGAAAACCAAGGAGAAATTGAAGGGGAGAAAGTAGAGGCGCTAAGAACTGTCTATAGTCACATGTTCAAATTTTGCAGATCATTTAAGAATGGAGAAATAGATGAAAACTTGTTCCGCTGATCAGGCAACCATAAATAAATCTGAAGATGCCCCTCTGAATGGGAACAACAGCAACTTAGAAATGACTGTTATGAAACTGTATGGAAATTTAAATGGAAACAAATTTCAAGAGACCCATATGTTTCAAGATTGGCATTTAGAATTTAAAAGAAAACAATTCTGTTCATGTTTTGACTTCTTTTATTTTTGAGAGTTATACTAAATTGCACCTGCATATAATATAGCAATTCAAAGAGAGTTTGTACAGCATGTAAAATGTTCACATCTACATCTAAATCCAGTTTGACAGGTAAAATGCTCTTCAATTACCAGTCTAAACGTGGTGTGTTTTCATGTATCAGAAAAAACATATATTTGATCTCAAAAGGTGCAACTTTATTTTTTAAAAGCACAAAATCTTTTCCAATAGATGCTTCCCAAGGGATCAAAGGTTTTCTTTTTATACGGTATCATAAGATATCCCGCATTGTGGCCTACTGTCAGGGGAAAAAATTGCAAAATGTCATTCAAGGGAAGGCCAAAAGAATATGAGCGCCCAAAGAGTGAGCGGTGCGAGGCTCCTAAGCCTGGCAGTTGATCTAATTTGTGTCCTTGTTGATGGCAGTGTGTGCTTCAATTATAAATGTCTAAAAAGTGATTTTTTACACATGGGAAGCTTAGGGAAGACTAGGTCTAGAAGATTTTAAAAATGACTTTTTAAACAACAAACAGGGTTAATTTTATATTTGGCTATATGGGTAAAAGGAAATATAATCAATTAAAGAGTTATTTCTTAAGTGAAATGTCTACCATGTATTACTTTTAAGGGGCTGTGTCTACCCCATTGGACAGTGCAGACCATGTGTTACTTCTAGTCCCAGTAACACACGACTAATCCTTACAATCCATTGTTGTAACAAATAGTGAACAAGTACTGTACTTAAAACCTAAGAAAAGAGTAACACCTAAGTGTGTTGAGGTTTAGGCAGTTATAATACACAGTTAGCATGACTGAGTCACAGTGAGAATGTAAATCGGAAATATTCTATATATTTGTATTGTTATGAAGAGGGAAAGAAAGCCATGGAAGTTATCTAAACCTTTCTTGCTATTTGTATAAAGCCCATTTTGAAGGCACGGCAATTGTTCATATTAATCATTCATTGCTTATCTGTAGTCCCTTTTAAAAGGAAGTGAATCACCCATATGATTGCTGTTTATTATATTAGAGGTACGCCTTAGGTTTACAACAGAAAAAATATTGCTTAGGTTAAGAATCTTGTTTTTTACTAAGTCAAACATTTGACTTTTCTGGCAAAGGAGTCACAAAACTTAAAAACTAGAAACAATTTAATTAGCTTAGCCTTTCTCTCAATTCCATAGATAACCTTTGCACTCTAATACTTCACCCATCTGGAATATTGCCCAAAACTAAGAAGTAAGGAAAACAAGCCTCTAAGAGCTAGTGCTAATGTGACAAAGTCCACACATTAGTAGTATTTCTGGAAACTCACTGGAGAACTCCATAGGTTGTCACTTGGAATCTATACTTAGCTTGAGATGATTCTAACAAGCCTCATTGTTAGAATCTCAGTAGATTAAATTCCCCAAAGAGAGAGAAGTAAGATGCTACTATTAACAGGCACACTGAGAATAAGGAACATGACAGCAGGAGAGGAGACAGAAAACTAAAAAGCAGGCCCAAAGACATTATAGCAAGTTTTAGATTAAAATTTGTAATTTAAAAATAAGTGATTGTCGGGAGAGTCAGAAGATGTAATGTCAACTAGTACATAAGAGAGTTTTTCTCATCTGTGAAGCTTTTCTTGATCAATCAGGTCAAATCAGCACATTGTAGACAATATAGTGGATCGGAAAGAAAGGCATGAATATTTCTTCAATTTGTGCACAAAGTTGTGGCTCTGATGAGTGCTATTGGTTGATTTATTTAAACTATATTTAACACTTCAGTTTTAAAAATCAAATACTTATTAAGATGAGTATTTCATTAGATTTTCACTTTTCAAAAACTTCACTGGTTGATTATTTTAATTGAATATAGGGTTAAATTCTACAAGAGTAGGGATTTTTTCTTCCATATTTTCCATATGTATTTATATGTGCCAGGGATTGGATTGAAAAAAAAAAACAAAAACAGATTTAAAAGAAAAATGTCAGTTTAGAATTGCAACATTTACTTATTGGAATTTGTTTTCAAAACTTGAGTGTAAAAGCAAAATTTTGATAGATAAAATGAAAGTCACAATAAAGAAAACATTCTAGGCACAGTGGGTTTCCTACTTAATTTTATACTCAGAATGCAAAGTTTGATTTCCTCTTTGACAAATCAATGATGCTGTCAACTTGTTACAGGACAGCTCCCTGAGTGTGTGTGGAGGGCTCTCCCCTTCTCTATGGCTCTTGTCACTCTCATGAGAGGAATTCAGGCGAATGACATAAAGCAGCATTGAAGCAAGGCAAGTGAATTTATTAAAGAAGCAAAGCAAGCCAATTTATTAAAAATATACTTGGCATAAAGCACAAGTGGGCAACTCAGCTAGGCTGAGTGTGCCCTCCTGTGGAGGTTCAAGGGGTCTTACACCTTTCCTTTATAGGTTTCAAAGTCCCCTGCCGGATATCTTGGGTAGCAGACTAGGTTTTGAAGTTCTCGTCTACATTGTTGGGGTTTATCTTGGAATGTTTGTACGTACATCTGGTTATCTTGTTCTAAGCCGGCTGAGTTTTTTGCCTAGTGGGTGAGATAAAATTCCCACTTCTTTTCCCCTTCCCCACTTTGCTGCCCTAGCAGCTATCTATCCTGCCTAACATTCCTCAAGTGATATTTGTCCTTGGGTTTAGCTGGCACAAATGTCATTAATTGGATCTTTGTTCTCTATTTTCCCAGAACAGGGTGATTTAAGCTACGTATTATCTGGTTAGGGAGGAGAGGTATAAACCATTTGCTCTCAAGTGTCCTTGGTTGGGGAAGATAAGGTCTTTTGATTCACAAGCTGCCTGTAAGCTCTCCAAACTGGCCTTGTTTAATTTTCTTGTCTCAGTTTTCCCATTCCACTTGCCCAGGAATTTTTCTAGTTTCTTACTATCCTGCCACAAACTGGCTGAAAATATCATTCTAAAAATAATATAATCAGAATCTCAAAACTTTGAAAAATCAAATTTACTGAAAATAATTGCAATATTAGTTATTTAAGCATATTTCTTGAACTCCAACAATTTTCATTAGAAAATAATGTTTAGTTAGAATAACTTAATACTGTATTGTAGAGAAAGAATCCAGTTTCAATACTATCTCTGTGCAAACATAAGACAATGTTATTGGTTTATTGTCTTAAAAATGGTCAGTGCAAAAAAAATGGTCAATGCTACAAGCTTGTTGCCTATTTGTCACATGAATTACAATGCTGATGCTATCAGACTCTTTAAATAGGCTTTTCAAATTAAAAAAGTTCTGTTATTAAGTTTTAATTAATTTGTTAACATAATTCTTTGAATAAAGGTGCTATTTTTTTATTTTTTAAAAATATATTTTTATTGACTTCAGAGAGGAAGGGAGAGGGAGAGGGAGTGGGAGAGAAACATCAATGATGATGAGAGAGAATCATTGATTGGCTGCCTCCTGCATGCTCCCTATTGTGGATGGAGCCCAAAACCCAGGCACATGCCCTGACCAGGAATCAAGCTGTAACCTCTGGGTTCATAGGTTGACACTCAATCACTAAGCCATGCTGACCAGGCAATAAAGGTATTTTTAAAGAGTGACTTAGTAGACCAAGTATTTTACAATAATACCTAGAATGAGAAATTGGAGTTGCATTTGGAAAAAAAGGTGGACCCTTCTTGCATTCTGGGTATTTTTGGAAATACTTTAAAACTATTTAAAACAACAAAGAATAAATTAGAAGAGTTTAAAACAAAAGACATTTCTTGGAAAATTTTAAAGTAGACTAAAAATTTAAAAAATGAGCTCAGAGTTTTTTGTATCTGAAAAGGAAAGACATGTTGGATTGTAGATTTCTCTCTGTATAATAAAGACAGTGTATATGTTAATCTGGAAGGACCAATTTTTCCACATATTAAAATCTCGCCGAAACCGGTTTGGCTCAGTGGATAGAGCGTCGGCCTGCGGACTGAAAGGTCCCAGGTTCGATTCCGGTCAAGGGCATGTACCTGGGTTGCGGGCACATCCCCAGTAGGAGTGTGCAGGAGGCAGCTGATCGATGTTTCTCTGTCATCGATGTTTCTAACTCTCTATCCCTCTCCTTTCCTCTCTGTAAAAACTCAATAAAATATATTAAAAAAAAAAATCTCAGAGAAGTTAATTAGTAAGATTCCTTAAATAAAGGGGTACTGGATGCAGAGTGGGCAAAAAATTCTATTCCAATTTTACAAAAGATATATAATACACTATTCAAATGAATGGTTCTTTTTATAAACATTTAACGGAAAAAAAAAGTGAATTAATGTAATCAGTTACAAGTAATACTGGGCTCCCCTGTATTTAAGAGGAGGACCGCTGGCTGACCCACCACTTTGCTTCCATATTGCAGCCCCTATTGATGCTTCTCTCCCAGCTTCTCTTCCAGCTTCATGACGATGGTGTTCATTACAAGGTATCTAGGGTTCAGTATACATGGTGTGGCTTCAAATCAGAGTCACATTCACTGACCTAAACGTGGTAGTCATTCATTAGTTTTTCATTTAATAAGTGACTACTATACACCAGGTACGAGGCTCTCGGCTTATAGAAAGTAAAGACAGTTTCTATTTTGAAGGAGGCCATAGTTTACAAGCCAGTTTCATGCTATAATGTTTACCCAAGGAGTTAAACAAACAAGCAAACAAACAAACAAAAATGAAACTGTGCCCAGGCTCAGTACTGGAGATTCCGATATAATGGCCTGGAATGGAGTCTGGAATGCAGGCAGTATTTTCAGAAAGTATTTGCATGAAGGTTGGGAAGTACTGTTTTAATGGATGAAAGAGACCAGTGATTAAGTAAATACAAGTGCAGTTTTCTAAATCAGTTGACCTAATCTTTAATATTAAGCCTGGCTTCCTCCTTCAGAATCCTTCAAGACCACCATTAGGCCACTGAGCACATATTTACATTCTCAGCCCTACCATGTTCTATGACTAACCAGTTTTTAGAAACTGGGATTGGTTAGTGGGACGTCAGCCCAATCCCAGATCATTATTTCATCTGGTGCTGTGTTCTTCTAACCTGCCTTGCTCTAGGTGACCACGTCCTAATTTCCAGTAATCCAGTTTCTGCTTGGGACTCTGCCTTGTGTCTGGGTTCTTTTGCCCATCACCTGAAGCCTCCTGCCCAGTGCTGTTTCTCTGCTAAGAATAGCTGTAGCCTGTACTGCCAGTTATTTGTTGCCCTCCAGATCACCTGCCACACCTTGGCAGGTCTCTTTCTTGTCTCCCGTCTGATCTGGCTCACCTTGCTTCCATCTCCATCTCACCCCAGGCCTGATGTAATCAACCCAGATACTATTTGATAAATATCAAATATCAAGAATAGAAGTGCCTGTCATGTACCAACAAATATACACTAAATAATTTTCAGCTTATTCTTCTTGTAAGTATTTTTTAGCTAATAGATTTCTTGGTAGAACATGGCACAATCCATTTTCTAGATCCTCATTACTATTAGATTTTGTGGCAGTGGCTGAGCTATTTCTACTGGCATCTTAGTTGACATCAAAGGGATACCCGTGATCCTACAAACCCAGTGGATTAGGTTAACTTTTAAGTGGAATTCAAATTACACTTGAGGTGTCCTGTTAGATGTATTCAAGGTTTGCTGTTACATGATAAGCTTGATTTTCTATCAGAAATTTTAATAATGCATTCCAAAAGAAGTCGTTCTTCTGAAATAACAATGTGGGTTTTATATCCCAAATCTTGAAATTGATAACATGCTCCCCACCTCTTCCCATCCATTCTAACATAAAATAAATATCTGGTTAAAAGTAATATATTAGCATTTAACAAAATTAACAAATACAGACGACCTTATGCTACATATAAATTTTTACAAGGAGTTATAAAACTTTAATACCTAGCTCATGGCCTTTTCAGCTATAGGAAATATTTTATGAACATCTATCTAGCTCTCACATGTTGTAAACTCTGGCTTTTCCATCAGATCATAAGCCTAGTATACATGACAAATGCTACATTACTCTACTTCTGGTGTCCACACCACATCTCAGAAAACACATGTTGCAAGAATGAATGTGCCTGCTACATATGGAACAAGTCCAAGTGTCTCCTGGGTCTTGGTGCTTCTTCATGGCAAAACATTTTGACTTTGTGCACCCCAGGATTCTTTTCTAGGCTGGGATCCAGTGGTTCCCAAGTGGGGTTAATCTGGTGCTATTTTGTGATAATGTCTGTAGCTGTTGTTTGTAGTTACATTCTGGGGATGGAATGGCCATACCAAAATGACTTTTGTTGCCTATTCCAAATCAATGAGACAAAACGCTACCCAGGAGCCCACCAGCAGATCCTTTTTTGGTGGTAAATTTTTCATAGTGAAGGCTTCATTATGGCATGCATGGTCACCTACCACTCTGAAGCTATTAATGAGAAAATAATAAATCAATTTAAGCTTTCTTCAGCCAATCGTATTTGGATTCCGGTGCTTAAAGTGACTAGATTAAGAGTTTAATTTACCCATGACTAGATTAAAGTAGTTTCAATGTTCTACTTACAGGGATAGACTCTGTAGTTGGGTCCTTTTACATGTCCATTTGCCATCTTATATCTCCTCCTAGTTGGCACATGAAGGATCTGATTTCTATAGGAATATGTGTGCTGGTGTCTTTGTGTATTCCCTTTTACTTAGCATATATGTTCCTAGCATTTTTTCTGTTTTCTTGTGAAATTTTGCAAAGGGGACTTATAGAGGTATGGCACTCTCACCAGCACACTTACCACACTTTGTTATAAGAAGGTCACTTCTGTACCACCTAGCTCTAGAGAGAAGTAATAAGAATAGTTGAAAGAGAGTTATGAATAATAGGATGAAAGGGACAAATACTTCCTTCAAAGGGTACATTTGAGATACTCTCCATATAACAAAGTGAGAGCAGAGTTTTCTGTGTTTACATTGTTTTCTCATCATAAAAATAAATACTACATTATTTATCTGCTCTTTATTTCCATCTGAAAATAAGGATAAATTAAAGTGTAACTGCGTGGATTAGAATGAATATAAACTTAAAATGACTGGTTAATATTTTTTTATCCTATCTCATTTCTAGTGCTTTCTCTTATGCAACTTTAATGAACTGAAATATATAACACTGAAAAGTAATAGAAGTTAAATGACAAAGCAAACAATTATTATATATTGATTTGAAACTATCTGCACAGTGAACACTATAGACTTTGTTCCCATAACAAAAGGAAAGACTGTCTTGCCTACTCCAATCATAACAGCTCTTAAAACCGTGAAGTGAGGGCTGCCTCAACTCTATAGATCATTCAGTCAGACCTGCTGTTAGTTTAACCCAGGGGTCAGCAAACTATGGCCTGTGGGCTATACATGGCCCATTGCCTCTTTTTTTATGGCCTGCAAGCTCAACATGATTTTCACATTTTTAAACAGTTAAAAAAATCAAAAGAAGATTAATATTCCAGGACATGTGAAATTATTGAAAATTCAAATTTCACAATGCATAATACATTGTATTATATAATGCATATAACACGCACAAGGAAGTTTTCTTGGAACATAGCCATGCTTACTAGTTTATGCATTGTCTATGGCTGCTTTTGAATATTGCAACAGGAACCAGGTGGCCATAGAGTAAAAAATATTTACTATCTTGTCCCTCACAGGAAAAGTTTGCTGACCCCTGGTTTAAACTAATTTAAAAATCTTGCGGTTGTTTAAGAATTGTGATTGCTAACTGCTGTTCTAGCTTTCCCTATGATTGGAAAAACGTTCTTGTGGATTTTATGGCCATGGTATAATAGGAATAATGTCCCAGGAATGTATGCTTCAAACAGTCAGTCCAGGACTCATAATTTGATCAAGAACATCCCTGTTTTTAGGTATGAACCAGAATAGCCCTGGACCGTCTCAAACCTGGCTCAGCCCTGTACTGAGGCTCCTATGATGTGGTAAATGACTGTCATGCCTAAGGTAATACTTATCAACTATTCAGATACCCATATATTGATGATTTTGAAAACTAGGGAAAGCACAGAAAGTTAGGTTGAATGTTACTTTGGTATCTTACACATGAAAGAGCAAAAGCCCACCTGGTCGAGTTTCTGCCACAACAGGCCCAGCAAGGTCGGATGGCTTGCCAACACCAGCCTGGTTTATGGCTCGGACGCGGAACACATAGCTGACACCCTCCTGGAGGCCTTGCACCTGGAAGAAACAGGTATAAATACAATGGGCATTTTGTGTCACTTAAACATAAGTGCTCTTCCTCTGTAATAACAATTTATAGTTGACCCTTGAACAACATAGATTTGAACTGCATGGGTCAATTATGTGCAAAGTTTTTCTTTCTTTTGAAAAAAATTATATTGAATTTATGATTGGTTAATAAATTATATAGGTTTCAAGTATACAATTCTACAATACATCATCTATATATTGTATTGTGTGTTCTCCATCCAAAGTTAAGTCTCTTTCCATCACCATTTATTCCCTCTTTGCCTTCTTCTATCTCCCCCCATACCCCTTTCCTTATGGTAGTCACCATATTGTTGTCTATGTTTATGAGTGTTTGGGGTTTGTTTTGGTTTTTTTGCTTAATTCCTTCACCTTTTTCACCCAGCTCCCCAAACCTTCTACCCTCTGATGGCTGATAGTCTGTTTTCTGTATCTATGAGACTGTTTCTATTTTTTGTTTGCTTATTTTGTTCATTAGATTACACATATAAGTGAAATCATATGGTATTTGTCTTTCTCTAACTGGCGTATTTCACTTAGCATAATACTCTCCAGGTCAATCCATGCTGTTGCAAAAGATAAGATTTCTTTCTTTTTTTACAGTAGTATTCCATTGTCTAAATGTACTGCTGCTTTTTTATCCACTTATCTACTGATGGGCACTTGGGCTTCTTCCAATACATAGCTATTGTAAATCACACTGCAATGAACATAGGGGTGCATATATTCTTTTGAGTTAGTGTTTTGAGTTTCTTCAGATACATTCCTAGAAGTGGAATTGCTGGGTCATAAGGCAGTTCCATTTTTAATTTTTTTGAGGAACCTCCATACTGTTTTCCACAGTGGCTACACCAATCTGCATTCCAACAGTGTACAAGGGTTTCCTTTTATCCACATCCCGGCCAACACTTGTTTGTTGATTTATTGATGATAGCCATTCTGACTGGTGTGAGGTAATATCTCCGTGTGGTTTTAATTTGCATTTCTCTGATGATTAGTGACATTGAGCATCTTTTCATGTGTCTATTGGCCATCTGTATGTCCTCTTTGGAGATCCTTTGCCCATTTTTTAATTGGATTGTTTGTTTTCTTGGTGTTGAGTTGTATAAGTTCTTTGTAAATTTTGGATATTAATCCTTTATCAGATGTATCACTGATGAATGTGTTCTCTCATTCAGTGGGTTGTCTTTTCATTTTGTTGTTGGTTTCCTTTTCTGTGCAAAAATTTTTAATTTGATGTAGTCCCATTTATTTATTTATTTATTTATTTATTTATTTATTTATTTATTGTCTTTTGTTTCCCTTGCCCAAGGAAATATATCAGGAAAAGTACAAATGTCTGAGATTTTCCTGTCTATGTTTTCTTCTAAGATTTTTATGGTTCCAAGTCTTACATTTAAGTCTTTAGTCCATTTTGAATTTTTTTCTTGTATGGTGTAAGAAGATTCTGTCTTTTCTTTTCTTTTCTTTTCTTTTCTTTTCTTTTCTTTTCTTTTCTTTTCTTTTCTTCTTTTCTTCTCTTTTCCTTTTCTTTCCTTTTCTTTTTTGCATGTACCTGTCCAATTTCCCCAGCACCATTTATTGACTGTCTTTACCCCATTGTGTGTTCTTGCCCCCTTTGTCAATATTAATTGACCATAGATGTATGGGTTTATTTCTGGACTCTCTATTCTGTTACATTGATCTGTGTGCCTCTTTTTGTGCCAATCATGGGCTGTTTTGATTACTATGGCCTTATAATATAGTTTGATATCAGGTAATGTGATACCTCCAACTTTGTTTTTCTTTCTCCAGATTGCTGAGGCTATTTGGGGTGTTTTGTGGTTCCATACACATTTTGGGAATATTTGCTCTACTTTTGTGAAATATGTCATTGGTATCTTGATAGGGGAATTGCATTGAATCTATAGATTGCTTTCTTTGGGTAGTATGGACATTTAAATAATCTCAATTATTCTTATTCATGAACAGAGTATTTGACTTCACTTATTTATATCTTCTTCAATTTCTTTCTTCAGTATCTCATAATTTTCCAAGTATAGGTCTTATACATCCTTGGTTATATTTATTCCTGGGTATATTTTTGATGAAATTATATATGGGATTGTTTTCTTAGTTTCTTTTTCTTTTTAAAATTATACATGGGATTGTTTTCTTAGTTTCTTAATAATAGTTCATTATTGGTGTATAAATATGCCACTTATTTCTGGATATTAATTTTGTATCCTGCAACTTTATTGAATTCATTTATCAATTCCAGTTGTCTTTTGGTGGAGCTTTTAGAGTTTTCTATAAACAGTTTCATATCACCTGCAAATAATGACAGTTTTACTTCTTCCTTTTCAATTTGGATGCCTCTTATTTCTTCTTCTTGTCTGATTGCTATGGCTAATATTTCCAGTACTATGTTGAATAAGAGTGGTAAAATCAGACATCCCTGTCTTGTTCTTAATCTTAAAGGAAACCCTTTTAATTTTTGCCCATTGAACATAATATTGAATGTGGGTCTATCATATATGGCCTTTATTATGCTGAGATATGTTTCCTCTACTTTCACTCTGGTTTCAAATTTTAAACCCCCAGATTTTTGTTGTTTAAGAAGATGTTTGCTAAAAAGTTATTACATGTGTGTACTGACCTAGAGTTATAAGAGTATAAGGGTTATAAAAAAATTTAAATATGTTTTTATATGACACTTCCACTTTATAACTTTTGTGACTTTCTCTGGGTTCAGCACAATCTTATTACTATTATAAAAAGTGTTTCTATTTCACCAAATAGTATCTTTTTATTTTTAAAATATGTGATGTTTAAAAGCTATATTTCATTTGAAAGATAAATTTATTACACACAGAGGGTACAATTTTTCCCCATAATGTTGGGATAGAGATCATTATCCAAAATGTGATTTAAATCAAACAAAACTAGAATATATTTATTCAACTAAGCAAAGTGTTTGTGACTATTCATTTAAATGAGCTATGTGTTAAATCATTAGGATTTTAATCTAATAATTTAATTGTATTGTGTTCATGATGATGGAATGTCAGTAGGTAGTGATAGCTTTCACTGTAGCTAATAGAGTTTTGAAGTGAATTTTCATCTGTAAATGAACTTGATTTAGGTACAGGCTAAATTTACAGAGTTTGAAATATTTAAATTCTATGTTTAGAAATAATGCCAGGTAAGTGTGGATTTACAGAAAGGAACAGAAACATTTCCTTGTTGTGATAAAAATAGAACAGTTGCCAGGTGTGTGCCACATCTGCACCTGCCACTAAGGTAACATGTGGCTGTGAGTCAGATTTTTGCATCATGACACAGGAGGTGAATCCACATCCTAGTGTCTAGTCACTGGAGTGACATTAACACCCTTCCACTCTTAAAGGAATAATGACCTCTGGCCTTACTTCACCCCAGTCAGGTCCAACTTTAGGCTCTTGCTAGACTGATTTAGAAGTCATCCTGGCCCTAAACACTTACCACCATTATCCAGGATGCGCCTGGCCTTTATTTTACATTGGCCTCTGGGGGTTTCTTTGCATCTAGAGGCCTCCTGACTCATCTGGACAATTAAACAGCATCCTTGGCTCCAGACCGTCCTTGACCTTTTGCTAAATTGGTATATGCTAAATTGAGTCAATGGCATATTGGGTATAATGGCTTAGGGGTCATTTCTCCTGGAGCACATGTATACATTTTTTATGGGGGCTATAAATGCCTTCACTCCAGAGATTAGCTGACAGATGGTATGAACTTTAGTCCATAGTGGCAGGTCTACAGGTATCTTTTAGACCAGGTATACTTTGAATATCTTGTAAGGCCCACCCTCTAGACAGTGCCTATTTTGTCAACAGATGGGGTGGCACGCTAAATGTAGTGTTCAGCTTTCTGTATGACTGTGGTGAAGCCACACTTCATTCTAAGTAACAAGAACTAGAATCAGACATCCCCCTAGTTTCTGAGGCCCTACAGTGGAGTCAGGGTCTCTGGATACTGCTGACAATAAGGGGAAAACATTCTTTTGAGATTTCCATTTGGGACAGGTGAGAGATTCAGTGGTTTTAGCAGAACAGTCTTTGGTAGACAGAATTGGAAACTGGTTCAATTAGAACACTCTAGAGGAATCTGGAAGGCAATGACATAGATAAGGGTGAGGATAAGGTCAAGAGTTGAGTGAACCCATTCTACTCGCTTCTGAGAGCTCACATGAGCACAAACGTGAGGGAGCAGGTTAAGTGAGACTGGGCAAGACTCAAAGGAATCAGCAGTTAAAGGCTTACTGGCATGAGGCCTATAAAAATAGACCCTTAAATCAAAAAACACCTTCAAAAGAATTATACGAAGGAATAAGAAAGTCAGCTTTGAGGAATGGTAAGTAAAAATGTCTTAAGACTGTGAGTAACAAAATGTGAGGTGGGTAAGTGGAGGCAAGAAGGGGAAGACTAGAGAGAAGAGGACTTGTGGATGTTTTCCAACGCTAGGCTAAGGAATTCAGGTAAAATCTAACCAAATTGTTTTAAGCATCAGAAACCTTGCCAATCCCTAACCACTGCCAAATGAAAACTTACCAGGAGCCCAATGTCTGACACAGACCAAAGCAGAAATATTGTCTTACCTTGCTAACTTTTAAGTTAATATCATTAGAAGAGAATTTTAATCTTTTTAAACAGGTTTCTCAAATTATGAGCATCCTCCTACCTTCAGGTATTTGTTTGTAAGAGCTGCCTTATTGAGTCCTCGCCATTGGTCATCTTTGGCATTGGCCTCCTTCATGTCCACAAAGTAGCCAGTGACTGGAGTCCGTCCAGAGTGAATTGGAGGCTTCCACTGCAGAACCAGGGAGGTTTTCCTGACTTCACTATATTTGAGATTTTGTGGTGGTCCTGAGAAAGAGAGAGAAAGTGCATCAAAGTCATAATGGAGATAAGAAAACTCAAATACATATAAATCTAGAACCACATTTAAGGTCTTACAGCTGAATCTGAGGCTGTTTTTCGTTTTGTTTTGTTTTGTTTTCAAATCTACCATTTCCATAGAAATAGGTATTTTGTGGTCATTACATATCAAGTTTCCTCATTGCTCTACATCAGTGATGGCGAACCTTTTGAGCTCGGCATGTCAGCATTTTGAAAAACCCTAACTTAACTCTGGTGCCGTATCACGTATAGAAATTTTTTGATATTTGCAACCATAGTAAAACAAAGACTTATATATATTTTTTAAAATATATTTTATTGATTTTTTTACAGAGAGGAAGGGAGAGGGATAGAGAGCTAGAAACATCGATGAGAGATCAGCTGCCTCCTGCATACTCCCTACTGGGGATGTGCCCGCAACCAAGGTACATGCCCTTGACCGGAATTGAACCTGGGACCCTTGAGTCCGCAGGCCGACGCTCTATCCGCTGAGCCAAACCGGTCAGGGCAAGACTTATATTTTTGATATTTATTTTATATATTTAAATGCCATTTAACAAAGAAAAATCAACCAAAAAAATGAGTTCGCATGTCACCTCTGACACGCGTGTCATAGGTTCGCCATCACTGCTCTACATCATCCTAAGACCCTATATGGGCAGCAGGTAGTTAAGGTCAGTTCAAGATGCTCCTCAGAGGCTGGAAGGAAGGCCCCGATCGCGGCCCTGATCGCTGGCCAGGCCTAGGGACCCCACCCGTGCATGAATTTCTTGTACCGGGCCTCTAGTTATTCAATAGTATTGTAAAAATATTTTATGTAAACATGAGGAACCAAGAGAATTCATTTCCCGTAGAACTTGTCTATACAGCACTTAAATTTAGCTCCAAGTGGTAGGGTCTATTGGAAGAAAGTCTGAGTTTTCAGGATTTACCTGGAACAGCAATGGTCCACTCTTCACATTTGAAGCATTCGCTTACTGCCGAGGGCACTCCCAACCCAGCGATGTTCATAGCTGCCACTTGGAACTGATACACCGTGTTTTCCTTCAAGTTGCTGATCTGCAACATAGATAATATCACAGAGAGTGAATGTTTCAGGTTTGTTTTCTGTAATTGTTCAACATTTTATTTATTTACCTCCTGTGTTGAACACACTCTAGAATGACTCTCAGTGAATCATACCTTTTCGTAAACTCTCCTTGAGTGTGGGCGAAACAAGGGACCTGCTTCTAGCCAACAGAATATGGTAAGGGTATTGGAATATCAGTTCTGAAGTTATGTTACATTATAAGGCAAAGGAGAAAGGATATTTCATATGTTATTAAGGTTCTGAATCAGTTAATTTTGAGTTAATAAAAAGAGAACCAGATTATCCTTGGTGGGCCTGCCTGACTTTGATATTGTAATTTATAAGAAGAAATATATATTTGGGTCCTAATCGGTTTGGCTCAGTGAATAGAGCGTCGGCCTGCGGACTGAACGGTCCCAGGTTCCATTCCAGTCAAGGACATATACCTTGGTTGTGGGCACATCCCCAGTGGGAGGTGTGTAGGAGGCAGCTGATTGATGTTTCTCTCTCATCGATGTTTCTAACTCTTTATACCTCTCCTTTCCTGTCTGTAAAAAATCAATAAAATATATTTTTTTAAAAAAAGAAATATATATTTGGTCTTTGCCAACATTCCAGGCGCAGGGCTCCTAAAACCCTTGAAGTTTTACAAAGTGATGCAAACTTTAAATGTTCTTTTGTTAATGTTAATGAAATGGGGAAGCCCTTAGGTAGTCTAGGTATTGGGCTGGTTGCTAGGGAAACCAATCATGTGATTAGAATGTTGGAATTTTCAGCCTCACCACTGGAATCTCTGGGGAGGGAAGAGAGGCTAGAGGTTGAGTTGGCTAATGATTTATTCCATGCCTATATAATGAAGTCTTCATAAAACTCCCAAAAGAACAGGGTTCAGAGAGCATCCAGGTTGGTGCTGGGGGAGTGGCACTCTGGAGAGGTCATGAAAGCTCATACCTTGCCCTGTGCATCTCTTCCATCTAGCTGTTCCTGAGTTATATATCCCTTTATAATAAACTGATGATCTAATAAATAAAATGTTTCTCTGAATTCTGGGAGTCACTCTAACAGATTAATGGAACCTGAGGAGGAGGCTGTAGAAACCTCTGATATATAGCCAATCAGTCAGGTCAGAAGCTCAGTGACAACCTAGACTTAGCACTAGAATTTGAAGGGGTGGGGGCAGATTTGTGGGATCAAACCCTTTACCTATGTGGTCTGATTCTATCTCCGGGTAGTGTCAGAATTGAGTTAAATTGTAGGACACCCAGCTGTTGTCAGGGAAATGTTGGGTGTGATGGCAGTGTAAGAATAAAGGAGAGCCCAGCCAACATGGCTCAGTGGTGGGGTGTCCACTTATGAACCAGGAGATCACGGTTGGATTCCTGGTCAGGGCGCATGCTGGTTGCAGGCTCGATCCTTGGTGTGGGGTGTGCAGGAGGCAGTCGATCAATGATTCTCTCTCATCATTGATCTTTCTTTCTTTCTTTCTTTCCTTTCTCTCTCTCTCTCTCTCTCTCTCTCTCTCTCTCTCTCTCTCTCTCTCCTTTTCTCTCTAAAATCAATAAAAATATATTAAAAAACAAAGAATAAAGGAGAAACACACAGGAGAAAGAGTGGAGTTTTTTTGAAGGACTGACTTTAATCAGATAAAATGGGGTTTGGAAACTTCCTGAATAGAAACACTGTTTCAATGGTCATCAAGAAGCAAATGCCATTTTGAGACCCGCCTAGCCCCTGGCATTTGGAGAAGGGCAGCCTCAGACCTACAGCTGCCAGGAACTCAATTCTACCAACAACCTCAAGCTCCAGAGAAGAATGCAGCCCAGCTCACTCCTAGATTGCTGCCTTGTGAGAGCCCGAGCAGAGGACCTAGCTAAGCTGAGCCTAAACTTCTAACTTGTGGAAATGGTGCTATAACAAACATGGATTATTTTAAGCCACAAGGTTTATGGTAACTTGTTATACAGTAATAGAAAACTAATGCATGTACAGATGAAAATTAAATAAATTCTAGGCTAGGAATAAAAAAATTCAAATTCTTGTAATGTTTCTGCTCTTTACTGAGTGACCTAATATTTTCTATATCCCTCAGTAGGAATTAGGTTATTGTGAGGGCAAATATATGTAATAAAATAAGGAATATGAACACATTTGCAAAATAGAAATGATGGAATATATTAGTGTAAAAAAAAATCCATGGACTATACAATCCTTAAAAAGGCTTAATAGCCGAAACCGGTTTGGCTCAGTGGATAGAGCGTCGGCCTGCGGACTGAAAGGTCCCGGGTTCGATTCCAGTCTAGGGCATGTACTTGGGTTGCGGGCACATCCCCAGTAGGAGATGTGCAAGAGGCAGCTGATCGATGTTTCTCTCTCATCGATGTTTCTAACTCTCTATCTCTCTCCCTTCCTCTCTGTAAAAAATCAATAAAAATATATAAAAAAAAGGCTTAATAAATGGAAGTATTGCTGGAAATAGCTGCATTAACAAAGCTTACCTATTGTATGACTTAAGCCAAAACAAATATAAATCCATGATCCAGTCTACATCTGATTTGATCAGAAAGTCATAAGTTCATCCAAAAGTGGGCTTTTCTTGTCAGTTATTTAGGATATAAGTAGAATATAGTGGCTATGTATTATAGTAGCAGATTAATATAAACACCCTTTTTTATTAAACACATACACTCCCTTTAAAACGAAAACATCTTTTTAATTATGGTGAAACCATGAGGTAGAAAACTTGGATCTTAAAGTCCTTTATTTAGGTACCAGGGTTGCTTTGGGGCTCTATTACTGTGACCGACCATTACAGTTTTCCTGGAAGTACCGGGTTCCCAAGGATTAGGACATATGTGTGTTAAAATTAGGAGAATCCCAGCCATGACCTGTGTGGTTCAATTGGTTGGAGCATTGTCCTGTATGTCAAAGGGTGGCAGGTTCAATTCCCAGGGCACATTACCAGGTTGTGGGTTTGATCTCCCATCAGGGCATGTGTGTGAGGCAGCCAACCAATGTTTCTCTGTTGCATCAATGTTTTTCTCTCTCTCTTCCTCTCTCAATTAAAAAAAAAAATCCAGATTCATTTGGATTCTGGGATTCTTGAAGCTAGTGGCATATTTGTTACAGATATTTTGTAAGTTAATTTTTGTAAGAAACATTAGTTTTCACCGTAAGTATACATTTCATAATAAACATTCTAAGAAATTATGCTTATGTGTATGAATAAACATATAAACATACATCCTATTTATCTTCATATACATTTTACAAAACTCATGACATTGCAGGCAATGAACACTGGAGAAATGACATGAATCTTTTACAAGGTGCTGGGCATGTGCATGCATGTGCAAATGTGTGCGTGTTGAGTATGTCATACATGTGACACTCCACACTACAGAAGGTCACATTCTTACCTTATATGCTTCCTCACTGACAGCTTTGATGTTGGCTTCTCTCCATTTTCCTGGTACCCCATCAATTACCTCACGATAGTTCACATAATAGCCAGTAATTTCAGCCCCTCCACTCTTATCTGGTTGCTTCCATCCAAGAACCATTGAGTCACGAAAACTTTCAAGACAAGTGATATCATAGGGTGGAGATGGTGCCGCTGTTGCAATATGAATACTTGTGAGTAGACAGAAATGCATCTGTGATTCTATGTACATTAAACTTGTTTCACTGGTTCCATAGTGAAGGCACTAGGTCTTGTGGTATAAAACTAAAATGTGGCACTGATCAGTAACTTGGCATCTGATTTGGTGTATGAGAAACAAATTCACACAGGGCCAAAAAGGCACTGCAATTATTATTCTAAAGATTTTTTAAAAAACCTACCTCCCAGCCCCCAAGAGGGATAAATTTGAAACATTAAAAGCAAAATGGTGCAATATCCAGCAAAATGATTCCATTCCCCTGAAAAAGGAATATTGCAAATGGTGCAATATCCAGCAAAATGATTCCTCAAGATATACATTTTTGTTTCATTATGTCATTTTGTTTTTATTTGATCCTTGAGGAAAATGGAATATGTAAATCAATTTCTGCTTCAATTCATTTATTGAGAATTTCCATGTATTTACAGAGTTATTAGCATTTAACCATTCAGGTGCAGGTACCCTGGTGAGACATTATAACTATATAGGTTCTATCTACAAACAGGAAAAATCTTCTGAGGTTAAATGTCACCTTTAAAATTTTTTTATAAATAGGCACAATCTTCTATGTGATTTTTTTTTAGTACATAATACTTTTTGTCTCATTATTTTTAACCTGATGTTAGAATATTATTCATATAGTAAAAAATATTATATAGCTATTTCCGTGTTTATTGATGTCTAGCCATAAAAATATTTGGAGGATGTTTTAAAAATCTTTCTTCGTTTATGTGGCTTTGCTGATCAACTACTGAAATTATAGTTTTTAATAAAGATAGAGAGGATGTGGTGGTAGAAAGAAATCTATCTAGATATGCAATGACTAAAAAGAATTTTCTAAATATTTATTTGGCTTATCAAATATAAAGAGACTATCTCATTACCATTCAAAAAGAATCTCAGAACAGTAAATATTTTAAAAATAAAATACATTTGTTTCTCTCCCCCCAACCCCAACCTCCTTCATTCTCTACATTTTACAAAAGAGCACTCTTTCTCTCTTTCTCCCTATTTCAGAGCAATGTTAAATAAGAATATCCCATCTTACACTGAGTTGAAGGGACAGATAAAAGTGTCTAAAAAAAATAGAAGCTGTGACAGAAGTTGAAGGTGGGGTAGAAATAGGGGATAGATGAGAGGTATGTTTTAATGTATCATTACATGCTTATTATTTCATTTTTATTTTATTTAAAAAAAACATTGTCTCCTAGAATATATGTCACAAGTACCAATTATCTTAATCATAAAATCCTTAACTTACTGATAGTCTTAAATAAATCAGTACTGGACATGTGGTACATATATCATAGAACATAGCTAATACCCTGTTAAACTGTTCATGGCAATTCAAAGAGTAATGTTCCTTTTACTTATTTTAATTAAATGTGAAGGGTAATTTGAAAACCTGAGGTTGAACAACAGAAGTTGATAACTCTAATCCTGGTAAAATCTCCCTTCTTTGTGAAATCCTTTTCCTATGCATGTACTAAGACTGTTGCAAAGAACCTCACAAAGCTATGATGATCAAACCTTTCCTGCTCTCATCTCTAACTCCCTTAGCAAAATGAGGCAAGGGGTGTATCTGTCTCAGAAACCTAAAAGGACTGTATAACCAAATTACTTTAAATATGCTATTATCATTAAGCACAATAAGTTATGTATAAAAGCCAACCCATAAAAGATTACAAAAGTATTGCAATAAATAGCTGAAAACATAAACTTAAGAATAAACATGAAAGTGAACACAGATGGAAGAATGTGATCTGGACAATGAGAGGGGAGGATGCTGATGGAGACAGATGGAACATTTTTACTCTTTGAACTCTCACCTAGATTCTTCTTCTTTTTTGGATCATCAGACTTACTTTCCCCCTTAAGAGCTGCTTTCTGTGGTGGTGGGGTAAGCTCCTCCTGAACCGTTTCACTTACTTTACTCACTTCTTTTTGGCCCAGGTTGTGAGAGCTACTGGGAAGTGAAGGTTTGCTAAGTTTGCTATCAAGTAAAGCATCTTTCTTAAAGGCTGGCTGGGAGGTTCCCTGCATGCCTCCCCTGGAATCTGTTAGTCCACCAGGTGCATCATTCAGTTCAGGCCACACATCTGGAGACACTCCTCCCCCTACAATCGCCAGATAACAACAGAAACACTTTAAGCCCAGGCACAGTGTAAACTGCTCTTACTTAATAGAGCAAAGAGAAAAACATTAGCACCACAGACAGAACAAAAACAATCTCGGTTTAATGGAAATCACTTGGATTTGTCAGAAATATGGAGAGCATAGATTTCACATAATGTACACCAAGGAAATATTTCAATTCTCCATATTCTGGAAAAAGAAGAAATGAGAACAAAAAAACTACAGACAGAACAGGAACAATTTTGGATTTGCAGAACCCAAGTGTACACAAGAGAAAGCAAATCTCAGATATTTCTTGGAAGATATAAGTTGTATTATTCAACAGAATGGGGGGGGGGGAGAACCATAAAGTACACAAAAGACGTAACATTAACGATCCTGATTTTATAACAGAATGATGCATATTAGTGAAATATTAATGGTCTGTACCTCTCAACCTCAAAGCAACATGTTCACTATTGTCCATATTATAAGAAATATTAAAAAGTAATATGGAACACTAACTGAAGACAATTGATATTTAATGACCTTTCTCTTTAAATGTGTTACTATATGACAAATTTCATTTTGATTGCTCTGAAATTTCAGGGTCCGTTCCCCATGTCATCTAAGATTGTGAGGTACATCACGTACATACATACTGGTTTTATTCTGTTGGTTACTTTGCAAGCAGAGATGAAACAGGATTAAGCCACCACATGTGTCTTTGCAGGAACTGTAGAGGAGTTTATAAAAAGCATGCTAATGTGCTGTTAGTGAAAATAAGCCAGGCTGTGTTGCAGATGAAATGGCTTTTAGGTACAAGATGATCTGTGTTATGGGTGATATACCACTTCATGGAATTGGATGGCCCTTCACATTCCCGTGATGAGCAGGAAGTTAGAATGGAGTTTCCCACAATGGGAAATATCTGAGGAAACTTGGACTTGTGAAGATGAAAAGGCTACAGATGCACAGAATCTGGATAAGTGATGAAGATCTGTAAAATGACAGCTATGGAAGGTTAATAAGATGTCACCTGGAGTCAGAGAAAATGATCATTTGAGGGTGGAATCATGGAGCAATATTAGAAGCTTTAAACAATTTCTGGAAAGGGTGGTATCTGCCTTTATAATTTAGAAAAAATCATTTTTTTTCCTTAGCAAAATTATGCATAAGGAACTTACCAATAGCAGCTTTTACTTCAATTGCTTCTGAATCCTGTGAATATTCACTAAGTCCAGCTGCATTAACTGCTCTGACCCGGAAAATATAACTTTGACCAGTCGCCAATCCATGGCACGTAAATCTGAAAGGAAAGGAAGTTTCAAAAAACTTTCCTAGGAGAAAATTAGAGAAGATGGTTGTTAACTTAATGAATGATCTGGCTTTATGAAAAAGAGTCATTTTTTGTTGTTGTTGTTAATCCTCACCCAAGGATATTTTTCCATTGGTCTTTTAGAGAGAGTGGAAGAGAGAGGGAAAGACAGAGAGAAACATTGATGTGAGAGAAATACATTGATTGGTTGCCTCCTGCACAAGCCCCAACCAGGGCCCAGGCCAGGGAGAAGTGTCCAATCAAGGTATTTGCCCCTAATAGGAATCGAACCCAGGATCCTTTGGTTTGCAGGCTGACAGCCTCTATCCACTGATCCAAACTGGCTAAGGGTACGATTCATTTTTAAAAAGGAATAAAAAGGTGTAGAGAGATGCAGGTAACATGTGCTTTTGACAAGAAGGCTGTTAAGGCAATTTTCTAAACTCTGTCAAACAATGAGGAGCCCTGGTATTCCCCTGCATAAGTCCCTTAACCTTTCTGAGTCTCTGTGTGCTCATCAGCAAAATGGGGATAATTATATCCACATAATAATTTTGTGTAAATATTGTCCATAAAGTATTTAAAGTACCTATTACAGGGCCTGCATATAGAAGGCATTTAATAAATAACAGGTGGCATAAATAATATTATTAATGGCTATTTCAGGTGCATCCTTATAGCCATAAGCATAGGTGGCTCCTCATCACTGAGGCCTATTCCCTGCCTTTCTGCATGCCAGGGGAGGTATAATTACTTGAGAAATTTTACTTGAATTTGAAAGTAAGGTGAAAAATTGGCTCCAGAACTGCCATTTAGATATAAAAATTCAATAATAAGGTGTGAATTCATGGGCAGTTTCACACAAAACAACCTCACTCTCTAATAGCTACTCTGGTTATAAAAAGCTGTTTCATGAATCACTGTAACATTTTAATCCATTCTAAGGACTGTAACCAGAGGAAATAACAGATCTGCTAGTGACTCTATTACTATTTGCATGTTGAAATATTTAACAAAGGCAGCTACGATTTACACCAATCTTAAATTTAGGCCAACCCTTGGGCCAGCTCAGTTCAGCGAATATTTATTGAGCACATCAGTGTTCCAGACACTAAGCTGGGTGCTGTGAATACAATGACAAATAAAACATGGTGCCCGTCCTTGAGAAGCTCCCATCAGTTTCTGGAAAGGCAGGCTTTCCTCCATGAATGTTTCTAAATAGTCCCAGAAAAATGCTGGGATTGCAAAGTAAAAGTGAAATGAGCAAACAAGCGCAATGAATCTCTTGTAAAGCACATTGCCTTCTCCCATTAATTGGTTTGTCTCTATTCTCTCAAGTTTTAGAAAAGAAGCACCCTATGGGGGCGTCTTTGGACTTACCAGGTACAAGTGGTCAAAGAAGGAGCTGCCTAACAAGCTGCCAATTTTGTGGGTGGAATTCTCCTCTCAGACTGGCCCTAAATCAAAGGAGGCCCAGATTTTGGGTGCAGGCCAGAATTCATCATCAACTTGCAACGCTGGTTGATAAATTATTTGAGAGCAAGAAAAATAACCTTCCTCACATTAGAAGCAAAGTGTTGGCAAACTGTTCTGAGTGTCCTTGGTTTGTATTTATGTCTCATTAGCACTGAGTGTAATCATGTTGATGTTCAGAGTTTGATGTTTTCTTCTGTTCATTTAAAATACCTGGGCAATTTGGTTAGCTAGAGCCTATCAGATCCTTAGAATCTAGTATAACATTGGCTATTAAAGACAAGAACAGAGGGGTAAAAAAGGCAAATAGCATAAAGGAAAGAACCGGAAAAGACCTACGAAATGAACTCTTATCATAGCTGGCATTAAATATTTCTTTTTTTAAAATATATTTTATTGATTTTTCACAGAGAGGAAGGGAGAGAGATAGAGAGAGTTAGAAACATCGATGAGAGAGAAACATCGATCAGCTGCCTCTTGCACATCCCCCACCGGGGATGTGCCCGCAACCCAGGTACATGCCCTTGACCGGAATCGAACCCAGGACCTCTCAGTCCGCAGGCTGACGCTCTATCCACTGAGCCAAACCGGTTTCGGCATTAAATATTTCTAAGTGTTTAATATGACAAGTAAGCCTTTTATCAAATATATTGTAGTAGACATATTCAATTTTAAATTCATTTGAACATTTAAAGTACAATATTTTTTTCAATCTCCCTAATTGAAATTATAGGATAATGAAGAAAGAAATTAAAGAAGATACAAGTAAGTGGAAGCATATACTGTATTTATGGATTGGAAGAATTAACATCATTAAAATGTCCATACTACCTAAAGCAATCAACAGATTCAACACAATTCCTATTATAATACCAATGGCATATCTCATGAATCTAGAACAAATATTCCAAAATATATAGAGAACCACAAAAGACCCCGAATAGCTTTAGCAATCAATCTGGAAAAAGAAAAACAAAGTTGGAGGTATCATGCTACCTGATATCAAACTATACTACAAGGCCATACAAAACAGTATGGAACAAGCTTACAGATCAGTGGAATAGAACAGACAGTCCAGAAATAAACCCACACTTTATGGTCAATTAATATTTGACAAAGGAGGGAGGAATATACAATGGGGTAAAGACAGTCTATTCAATAAATGGGAAAATTGGACAGATAAATGCAAAAAAAAAATGAAACTAAACCACCAATTTACAACATACACAAGAATAAATTCAAAATGGATTAAAGATTTAAATATAAGTTGCAAACTATAAAAATCCTAGAAGAAAACATAGGTAGTAAAATCTCTCAGCAATATTTTTTCTGCTATATCTCCTCAGGCAAGGGAGACAAAGGAAAAATAAACAAATAGGACTACATCAAATTAAAAAGCTTTTGCACGGCAAAAGAAACTATCAATAAACTGAGTGGGAGAACTTATTTGTCAATGATACATTTGAAAAGTGTTTAATAGTCAACATTTATAAAGAACTTTACCAAAGAGGACATACAGATGGTCCATAGACATGTGAATAGATGCTCAACGTCACTAAGCATCAGAGAAATGCAAATTAAAATCACAACGAGATACCATCTCACTCCTGTCAGAATGGCTATCATCAATAAATCAACAAACAAGTGTTAGAGAGGATGTGGGGAAAAGGGAACCCTAGTACAACTGCTGGTGGGAATGTAGAATGCTGTAGCCTCTGTGGAAAACAACATGGAGTTTCCTCAAAATATGAAAAATGGAACTGCCTTTTGACCCAGTGATTCTACTTCTGGGAATACATTTGAAGAAATCTAAAAAACTAACCAGAAAAAATATATGCAACCCTGTGTTCACTGCAGCATTATTTACAATAACCAAGATCTGGAAACAGCCCAAGTGTCCATCAGTAGATGAGTAAATAAAAAAGCAGTGGTGGCCCTGTCTGGTTTGGCTCAGTGGCTAAAGCATCGACCTGTGGACCAAAGGGTCTCGGGTTTGATTCCCAGTCAAGGGCACATACTCTCTGTTCTATTCCATTGATCTGTATGTTTATTCCATACTGTTTGATATGGCCTTGTAGTATAGTTTGATATCAGGTTTATCAGCCCTTGTAGGGGTGTGTGCGGGAGGCAACCAATCAATGTGTCTCTCTCACATGGATCTTTCTCTCTCTCTCTATCTTCTCCCTCCTCCTTCCCTTATAGAAATCAATAGAAAAAATATCCTCAAGTGAGGATTTTTAAAAAAAATAGCAGTGGTACATTTACACAATGGAATACTACTCAGCTGTAAAAAAAAAAAAAAAAGTCATCTTACCTTTTGTGACAGCATGGATAGACCTGTAATGTATTATCCTAAGTAAAATAAGCCAGTCAGAGAAAGACAAATATCATATGATCTCACTTATATGTGTAATTTAATGAACAAAATATTTTAACAAACAGGGTGGAAGCAGAGGCATAGATGTAGAGAGTAGGCTAGAGGCTGTGTGTGTGGGGTAAGTGGTAGATGAAAGGAGGTGAAGGGGTTAAGCAAAAAGAAAATAATATATATAACACATAGGCATAGACAACAAATGGTGATAGCCAGAGGGAAAGGGGGTGGGTGTTGGTGGACAAGTGCAAAGAGGGGATAAACGGGGACAGAAAGGGACTTTACTTTGGGTAATGGGCACACAACGCAGTATGCAGATGATGTTTTATTGAGTTGTACACTTGAAATTTTTACGGTTTTGTTAACCAATGTCACCCAATAAAAATTATAAGGAAGTATTGAACTATTTTTTAAAATCCCTCCATTGGATGTTTTTGCTGCTGTGTGGGTCCATGGCTGTATTTCCTCTTCACAGACTCTGTAGCTCTAGTCAAATGTCCCTACCACATGACCACACACACACACACATACACAGAGTGCAGTTACCGTGGGCCCTTCACCGGGTTGTTGTTGCAGGGCTCCCACTTGCCAGAGCCAACAACACTAGACTCTATGTAGTAGCCAACCAGCTCCTTAGCATCTTTGGATTCCTCCCATGAAACTACCACTGATGTGTCTGTATTTCTGCTTGGGATGATGTTGCCTGGAGCCTTGGGGATATCTGAGAAAAGAGAAAAATAATGCTGAACTCAAGGTCACTTTAAAAAATTCATTCTTAACACATGTGAACAAACACACACACATAAATTTTATATAACTAATCATATCAAATATATGGTTGCTTTATTTTATAATATACTAGAGGCTTGGTGCATGACATTCGTGCACTTGGGGGGAGGGGGACCCCTCAGCCCAGCCTGCACCCTTTAGCAGTCTGGGAGCCCTCGAGGGATGTCCAAAAGTTGGACATCCTTAGCGCTGCTGTGGAGGAGGGAGAGGCTCTCGCCACCACCGCTGTGCTCGCCAGCTGTCAGCCTGGCTTGTGGCTGAGCGGTGCTCCCCTTGTGGGAGCGCACTGACCACCAAGGGGCAGCTCCTGCATTGAGCGTATGCCCCCTGGTGGTCAGTGCATGTCATAGCGATCAGTCATTCTGCCATTCAATCAATTTGCATATTAACCTTTTATTATACAGGATTGTTAAAACTAATAAATATATTAGGTTGAGAGAATGATGATAAACCAAATACCCAGGAACACAGTAACCCACTCCAGAAAAAATACATTATCAATACTGTTGAAACTCCTGAAGAAATTTACTTTCAAAATTTGATAATACATAATAATAAATTTTAAAAATGTATCCATCAAATATAGTCATCAATTAAACTTATAATAGATAAGAAAAATGTCACCACTTTTACTTCATAATATGTATAAATATGATGAATATATATATATATATATTCTAATAAAATTTTTGCTTTGGAATTTTCCCTTGAATTGAAGTAAAATAAGTTTATAGCTGTTCAACCAAGCTCTACACTTACCAAGTTTGTCCCCAACCACAGTCACTTCCGTTGCCTCTGAGGGCTCACCAACTCCTGCTGAATTAGAACAGCGGACACGGAATCGGTAGGATTTCCCCTCAGTCAAGTCGAACAGAGCGAAACGGGGAGACTTCACGGGGAGCTCTGTGTTCACCCGCTGCCAGTTTTCTGTTTCCATGTCACACTGCAGCCAGAACAGTGAGACCCATTGAAAGCACAGTAGGAATAAATGGGAACTCCAGGCAGGGCATCTCAGGGCTATTTATGTGTTTCCTGTTATTTGAGTTGAGAGGGTAACCTCTAAAATCCTTGCAGTGCCTTTCATGATAATGTCATTTGTGTGTGTGAGGGTAGAGAGTGTAAACTCCCCCTAGTCGATCTGCCCACTGAGGAATAAAACTCTCCCACGCTTTTAATCTGTTAGTTCATGGCTTTCATTCATTTTGACATACTCTCCCCTGGGGAACACAGAAGCAATTATCAGTCATTTATACTTTCTCAATAAAAATAATAGCTGCCTTTCACTGTGCTAAGAGCTTTCTTCACCATTGTCATTCTTCAAATCTAAACTATGCTCTGAAGTAGGCATTGTGGGGGTAGTATTTTGTGATTATCAAAGTTTTCCTGAGGGAGGACTTAGGCTTGGGGAGGTTTAAAAGCAGCAATGTGTAATAGTTGGGTGTATATGAACCTAAGCCAGACGGCGGGTTCAAATCCTAGCTCTGCCTCTTACTAACTGTGTGGCCTTGGGTCAATTATCTACCCCATGGGTGCCTCAATTTCCTCATCTACAAAATGAGCATGATGAAAATAAAAGTATTTCCCTCTTAGGGTCACCATAAGGATTAAGTGGGCTGACAGGCATGCAGTGCTATAAACCGTGCCTGGTCCTGAGCAACATTCCTGTTGATAGGAACAGAGCTATTGAGGGATGCTGCCCCTGTCTCTGACATGACCAGATTTTGACAGGGATGAGAGGAAGAGCTCAAGACATAAGACACCCAAGGAAAAGACCACAGTAGGATAAGGAGGCTGGGAGCCCTAGAGACCAATTCATCCGATTCCCTTGTTAATAAACCCCTCATTTTCAACCATTTCAGGGCTTAGGGACATGCTGTAACTGATGTTAAGCCTGTGGCCATGACAGGCAAGTGCTTTATGTGCATGCAAATCCCAGCTAAAAAGCTCCACAGAGAAGTGCAGGCATGGCAATCACCACAGAGGCAGCACTGCTGTGGGCCTGAGCATTCTGGAGATGGAAACTCGCCACAGAACGAGAGCACGGGAGCATTTCCCCTTTGAGAGGTCAATGTATGAGAAACCGTTATCAGAAATCATTTGAGACTCAGCTCAGAGGATCTGGCATGTGGATAGTTCTGTGAAGGTGGCCCAGGACCTGTGCTGCTCCCCCAACACCGTAACATCTCTGACTTTTTGAATGTGCCACCTGTGCCTGTACAAGCCTCTCTACTCGGGCTACACAGTGAGTCTTAAGACTGCCGATAGGTTCGTGGAAACTGCAACTTTAAGCGAAAGGATGTATAATGAAAACAATTTTATCATAGGCTAATTGATATAAACAAGAATTACATTTCTGCCCTAACCAGTTTGGCTCAGTGGATAGGGCGTCAGCCTTCAGACTCAAGGGTCCCAGGTTTGATTCCGGTCAAGGGCATGTACATTGGTTGTGGGCGATCCCTAGTAAGGCATGTGCAGGAGGCAGCTGATTGATGTTTCTCTCTCATTGATGTTTCTAACTCTCTATCCCTCTCCCTTCCTCTCTGTAAAAAAATCAATAAAATATATTTTAAAAAAAGAATTACATTTCTACAGCATATTTCTGTCACAAAAAACCACCAAATTTCTAAATAAAGACCTAAAACACATCTAATATTAAACACTGAAATAAATGTGAGCTATACACAGATTTAAGAATGATGAATAAAAACAAGTAAGATAATGCTTTTCCAACATGCTTATTCCAGTTCAGGGTTGTGGGCGACCTGATACTGTCTTGGCAGCTCAAGACACACGGCAGGAAGGTATCCTGGACAGGACACCATTCTGTCACAGGGCCACTCACACCCCCACACTCACTCAGACTGGGACACTTCAGACACACCAATTCATCTCACATGAATCTCTGAGATGTGGCAGGAAACTGGAGTACCCCGAGAAAATCTACACAGACATGAAAAACCTACAGACTCCACGGAGACAGTGGCCCCAGGCCAGGAATCCGTTTTTCCCTTCCCTTAATGCTTTAAGGAAATGACGAGGAGCGAAACTTAGGGGAGTTACAGACTTTGGTGGAGAAATTAGTTTATGTGGCCAGAGGACATGTTCAACAGAAGCCAACTGACTCATCGGGAGAAACTGCCTCAGAACTCGGTGGTTACTGTGTCATTCCTACAGAAAAGATTGTCACTGCTGTCCCAGTGCTTATTCAGAACTCTTCCTGTGGAGCACTTCAAACAGATTCAGTGAGGGTGCGTATTAAACACAATAGGGGGTGAACATTTATCATTCTATTCTTGCTCTCCATTAGAAGAAAAAAATATTCGATACGGATAAGAAGGAAGTGAGGCATCCTCCTCAAAGGCTGAGCTAAATGTCCTGATCAAAGAAAAGAAATTAATCAAGGGGAACCACAGACCCTAGCATTTTAAGCTCCAGTACATTTTTCTCAAGAGCCACTGATTTGAAATAATTAAAAAGCCATAAAGATGTTTATATATCAATTTTATGATTGTACATAATTTGTATATACCTATATATCTATAGCTATATTTATTTTCTGATAATAATAGTCAGGAAAGGTGACCTAATTAGGGTTGTGAAATTAAATGGTCAGAATAGCATTAAGAGAAAAGAGAGGGGCTTTTAGGAAAGTTAATTGAGCCCCACAATATTTTTGCAAAAATATATATTTTCTCTGATTTTTGCTGTGACAATAAATTGTAAAGTAAATAATATGTTATCAAGCTATTTCACACTTTTATAAAATTTTCTCTCAAGGACAAATACTGTATGATCTCACATGTAGAACCTAAAAACAAGCAAACAAAAAAACAACAATCCCAAACAATCCTCCCAAAAACCGAACTCAATGATACAGAGAACAGATTGATGATTGCCAGAAGCTAGGTGTGGAGAGTTGTGCAAAATGGGTAAAGAGGTTCAAAAGATACAAATTTCCAGTTATCAAATGTCAGGTAATGTACAACCTGGTGACTATAGTTAATAATACCGTATTGTAGAAAATAAATAAAACACACAAAAAAGTATAAACGCTTGTTTCATTGATTGTTCTAAAAAAATGGTGCAGAGCTGCCAATAAAAATGTAAATATTCTTATATATAAACTTATTTTTATTTCATTTTAAAAATTTTATCTTAAGAAAAAATTATATCTTAATCAAAACTTTTCTAACAAATGGATTTTGAACCTCTTTAATTAATTTATCATATTTATTTTATATTGAATATATTTGACTTATAACACTGTGTAAATTTAAGGTGTACAGCATGTTACTTTGATACATTTGTATATTGTAATATAGTTGCCAATATAGCAATATTTATCACATTGCATAATTATGGTATAATATTATTGTCTATGTTCATGATACTATACAGTAGATCTCTATGGCTTACTTACTATTCGTTACAAGTTTGAACCTTTAAACACCATCACTCTTATGCTCCCTTCCCATTACCTGGAAACCACAATATTACTCTCTGCTTTTAACAGTTTACTTTTTTAGAGTCCACATATAAGTGATATCATACAGTACTTGGCTTTCTGTCTGACCTATCTCCCTTAGCATAATGTCCTCAAGGTCCATCCACGTTGTTTGCAAACTGGAGACTATTCTCCTTTCTCATGGCTGAATAATATTCCATTGTGTATATGTACAACCACATCATTTTATCCACTGATGGGCAATTAGGTTGTTTCCATATCTTGGCTATTGTAAATAATGCTGCGATAAACATGGAAGTGCATATATCTCATCAAAATCCTGTTTTGCTTTGATATGTTTTCTTCATCTCCCTCCTCCTGCCACCCCCATGCCATGTATTTTTTTAAGACACTGAGTCACCTCCAGTACTACTTGTGAAGTTAGTGTCCTTATCTATGGGATTTACCTTTAAATGTAGCCACTATCTGATTTCTTTGCCTGGGTGCTTCCTTTAAATCCTGTTTCCATCTACCCAGAAGTGGGATTGCTGGATAGACAGTAGACATATTTTTAATTTTTTGAGAACTTTTATATTGTATTCTCTAGTGGTTGGACCAATTTACATTCCACCAATGATCTATAAGAGTTAAACCTCATTTTAGTCAAATTCTCTTTACATATCTTTTCTAGTAGCAATTATCCTTTTGGCCAAGAACTTCTTCCACTCCTAGGCCCTGTACCTGGCTAGGTCTCCTATGTATCTGCCTTTGCAGCTGGGGCAGCTCCCCAAACAATGGCCTGTGCAGGTATTGGCTCTTCTCCATTTTCTGGGCATAAATACTTTCTAGAACTCTCCTCAAGTATGAGTATATGATAGATTCACAAACAATTCTCATGATTTCACTCATTTTAGGCCTGCATTGTATGCTGCCCTTTCTAACATAAGTACAATATACTTGTAAGATATTTGAGGGAAAGAACTAGCCAATATGTTATGTTGTTTCTTAATCTCTGACTGCATCCTACAAACTGTACATAGAGTAGTGCTGGTCAAATGTGTGGCAGCATGTGAGGACTTTCTGTCTTCAACTCTCTCAGCCATTAGAAAGTATTTTAACTTCTACTCCTCTCATGCATCTACCCTTGCTGATGCTCATTCCCTACTGCAGAGGGACAAGGGGTAGAGAGGTGAAAAGCCATCACTAGGGCAAGAGAGGCAGAGAAAGTCTCCAGAAAACTGTGTTCTACAGGAAATCTGCAGTTTCAGGAACCTCTCTTCATAAAGGGATCATGATTTGGGGCCCGTGGACCTCTTAGAAGTCTATGGATGAGTCTTAGGGTCCAAAAATCCCCTCAACTTTCCAGCAAAGTTCTGTGTGATATATATTTTTCTGTGGAGGTTGTTCACAGTTTATAAAGTTTTAAAGAGTTCAGGACAAAATGAGAATGTAATCTCTGCTTTTAAAAGAAGTCTTCAGAAAGTGGCATGAGGTAATAATGCTGCTCCCAGAGTCTTACCTTTTCCACGAAGTACAGGATGCCCTCATGGCCACGCTGGCCAGGGGGTTTCCAACTCAGCACCACGTAACTCTGGGTTGCCTCGGTGACAGAGAGGTCTGTGGGAGGTCCAGGAACAATACCCTCTGAAAAACAACAAGGAAAGTGAGGGGCACACACTCTGGGAAACCCAGGACACTCAGGCACAGATGTTTCTCTATCGCTGAAGGAAGACTTAGTTACTGCTTCGTAGGATAAAGAAGTACCTTGTTTCTAAAATTCCTCCTAAGACAGTCATACCTAATTCAAAGCCACAGTTTTACTTTCTTTGCTGGACAATTTTAATTTCTTTATTAGTCCTAAAAAGCAGCTGTAATGACACAAGTTATCTTTTATATATTTACCAAAAGGAGTGGAATAATAGTTTTCTAATGCAATTGATTGATTGATTGATTAGAGTTTTCTAATTCTTTAAATTACAATTTATATAATATATTCGTTTCAGTGATACAACATATGGTTAGACATTTATATAGTTTACAAGGTGATCCCTCTTCCTAGAACCCCCCTGACACAATACAGAGTTACTACAGTACAGGTGGGGCACAACTTCTATTAGCTTTTTTAAAATAGAATATCTTTTCAAGGATGTTTGAATAGCAAACAACGTTGGAATATAGACAGCATATCCTCTAGGGCAGGGGTCGTCAAACTCATTAGTCAACAGAGCCAAATATCAACAGTACAACGATTGAAATTTCTTTTGAGAGCCAAATTTTTTAAACTTAAACTATATAGGTAGGTACATTGTTATTAACTTAATAAGGGTACTCCTAAGGCTTAGGAAGAGCCACACTCAAGGGGCCAAAGAGCCGCATGTGGCTCGCGAGCCGCAGTTTGCCGACGACTGCTCTAGGGCAAAGAGTTGACTGTTCTCTGACCAGGATAACAAAAGGTGATATAGTTCTCCAGAGAAAGTTTGGTTAGGTTTGGTAGACGCCCCCTAATAAGATTGTGGTTTCCTAAGTGTAAGGCTTCTCAGCAGAGACACAAATCTACTGTGTGTGCAGCATCCACCTCTGCTGCCCCACATAACCCTGTGGGGTTGGTGGGGAGGGGCAAGGGACACCAAAAGGAATATGAAGCTCATGCTGTCTGCAGTGCTGTGAGGAGAAGAGTCCCAGGAGTCTCATGTCTCTTGCTAGTATCTATGAAACTAATAGGAAACATTAGCTCATAAGTAGAGTAAACTTTTAGACCCTCCGTGGTTCCTGACATCAAAGTGATACTTCCATGTGAAACAACTACAATACTGAGCAAAATATATGAAATGACTGTTTCAGGCATCAGATATTAGTCAGCATAGGACAGTGAGACCCTATGGATAGGAAACAATTAGGTGAGTCCTGCCGTAGTCCTAGCTTGCTGTGTGGAGAGAGTTTCAAGGCAGCAGCTCACGAAGAGGAGCCCAGGTAGAGCCTGGCAGTCTCCCCGAGGGGAGGAGAAGCTGGACTTCCCAGGAGAGTAAGGCATCCACAGAAAGAATCATAGGGATGAACTTCAACTGGAGGAAAGGGCTGCCCAGAGAGCAGGCTTCAGAGATCTGCAGAGGGTCCCTCTGGAGTGCTCACATGAGTGCTGATCAGCTCATACATGTGAGGAATCCACCTGAGATGGGGAAAACCCACACAAAAGAATTGAAGGGAACAATCTTCAAAGCTCACGTTGGGCCTGAGAGAATTCATGTTCCCACCAGCCAGAATGGAAATCTCCTAATTCACGGGGCATCCGGAACAGTACTCAGGAGGGCATTTCCTCTGTAGTGAGGCCAAATTACTAGACTAAAGGCTTCTCTGATTACACTCAACAAAAGCAAGCCTTGAAAGGATTACTTCCCTAGAACAAAGCTTAAGAGTATTTATAAAAATACAAAAATATCCATCACCAAACACTGTAAATTCAAAATGTCTGGCATCTCATAAAAAAAATCAAGTATCCAAGAAAATACAAACCATAATGAGGACAAAAAAATCAATCAATAAAAACAAAACCAGATAATGTCACAGATGATAGAATTAGTAGACAAGGACATAAAGAAGTTATTATAAATATATTCCATATGTCCAAGAAGATAAAGATTGAACATGTTAATTAAAAACATAAAAAATATTAAAATGATACACAAATTCAAAGATTTAAAAAGAAAAAAACACCACTGGCTGGAATTCACAGCATGTCAAACACCAATGAAGAAAAGGGTGCCCAGCCGGTGTGGCCCAGTGGTTGAGTGTCAACCTATGAACCAGGAGAACACAGTTCGATTCAGGTCAGGGCACATGCCCAGGTTGCGGGCTTGATCCCCAGTGGGGAGCATGCAGGAGGCAGCCAATCAATGATTCTCTCCCATCATTGATGTTTCTACCTTTCTCTCCTTCTTCCTTTCTTCCTTCCTCTCTGAAATCAATAAAAATATATTTTTAAAAAACTGTCCATCAGAATCATACACACAGTGAAGACATATTTTAAAATGAAGATGAAATAGAGACTCAACCAAGAAAAATAAAATAAAATAAGTCATAGCCATCAAGCCAGCACTACAAAAAATATTAAATGAAATGTCTTAGGTAGAAAGTAATATCAGATGGAAATTGAGATCTACACAAAGAAATGAGCAACAGAAATGGTAAAAATGAGTGAATATCAAAAACTTTTTCTTACTTTTTAAGTCTTTTTGAAAGATAAGCTATGATTTGAACAAAAATAATAACATTGTACCATATGGTTTAAAATAAATACACAAATAAAATATATGATAACAATAGCACCATGGTTCAGAGGGGAAATGAAATAATACCATTGAATGTTCTTATACTACTTGTGAAGTAATAAAATATTACCTGAAGATAGGTTGTGACACAATGTATAATAAATTTCAAACTACTATAAAGTAAAACAAAGAATTATAGCTAATAAGATAACACAGAAAACAAAATAATAAAAAATACTTAATACAAAAGAAAGTAGAAAAAGATGAAAAGGGAAACAAACATATGGAATAGACAGAAAACAAATAGCAAGATGGTAGGTTTAAGTCAAATCATATCAATAATCACACAAAATGTAAATGGCTCAAACACCCCAATGAAAAGGCAAATATTACCAGATTGCATAGATCTAGCTTTTTTATACTGCCTACAAGAAACATGATTTAAATATAAACACACACATAAGTTAAAAGTAAAAGGATGAAAATCAGATGCCATGCTAAAACTAATCAATATAAACTTGAAAGGTTATATTAATACCAGGCAAAGTAGATTTCCAAGAAGGAAAAAACACATTACTATGGATAAAGGGACTTACTTCATAATAATAAAGTGGTCAATTCATAAGAGAATATAACAATAAAAATGTTTATGCATCTCATAACAGCATCGAAACACATGAAGCAAACCTTGTAGAACTAAAAAAAGAAAGTGATAAACATATCATTTAATCAGAGGTTTCATCACTACCAATAATTGATAGAACAGTAGATAGAAAGCCATCTATAATAATAAAAGCATAATATGCTAATTAGACCAGGCATCCTTCTGGATGATCTTCTGGACGAAGCCGGGGCTGGGAGGGAAGCCCAGTCCCAGAGGGAAGCCCGGGTCCCGGGTGCCAGGGGGAAGCCAGTGCTGGTAGCTGAGGGAAGGAAGGCCTACTCTTGCACGGATTTCATGCGTTGGCCTCTAGTTAAGGATATAAAAGACAATTGGAATCCCAGCAGATTTTTGTAGAAATTTATAAGCTGGTTTTAAATTTATATAAAAAATGCAAATACTTAGAATAGCAAAATAAACCTTGGGGGGTGGGGGGAGATTAGAGTTTATACTATCTGATTTCAAAACTATGAAACTTAAAAAATAAAAACACCCATAAGGCTTCTATAGCTACATAAAAGAGAAAATAAAATTTATCAATAGAGATTGCAGAAATAGATCCACAAACATGCAATCAAATTCCACGTTACTTGGGAAATGCAAATTGAAACCACTATGCACCCACACTATGAAATACCACTATACACTACTAGAATGTCTAAAGTTTAAAAGACTGCATGCCACGTACTGGTAACAATGTGGAGCAACTGGGGAACTCCCATAGAGAAACTACTGATGGGAATGTAAAATGGTACAACTATTTTGGAAAACAGTTAGCAGTTTCTTAAAAATTAAACATAAACCTACCATATGACCTATCCATTCTACTCATCGGTATTTATCCAAGAGCAGTGAAAGCATACATCACACAAACACTTCACAAAGCTTTCATAGAAACTTTCAATGGTGAATGGATAAACTGAAATGAATTGATACAAACATCAACATGAATAAAACTAAAAATAATTTTGCTGAGTAAAAGAAACCAGACAAAAATGAGTATGATTCCATTTATCTAAAATAGTGGGCAATGCAAATTATAGTGACAGAAAGCAAATCAGTGATGGCCTGGAGATGGGGAAGAAATAAAAGGGAGGTATTACAAAGGGATGTGAGGAAATTTTAGGGGTGATATGTTCATTATTCGGATCACAGGTTTCACACGTGAACACATCTGTAAATATTGTCAAATTGTACATTTTATAAGCATGTGGTTTAGTGTATGTCAATTATATCTCAATAAAATGTTTTAGGAAAAGTGTTTCTCTGACAATATAAGTTATTTTATGATATCCAAATGTTCCAGAATGTTCTTTCCAAAACATCTTAATATGCAGTGTACCATCCACTACAGCTAACCAGCAAAGCGAAACACTGGCAATAGTATTTGAGGAAAACGTAGCTTTTACCTCTAGGTTCCTCTTCAGTGACAATGATCTGTCCAGTCCAGGGTGCTGAAGGGTGACCTGAACAGAGATAAAAATAAAAATCACAAACATTCACAACAGCAGTTTCAACTGCACTTATAAACCGATTAACTGGCCAAGTTAGTCACAAATGGGTTTGTTACTAGTTGACTTATGTATTGTTCTAAAGAATCTTACTGAGCATGTATACGGTATTGTGTCCTTGAAGAATTCACAATCTGCTGGAGCTTGGAACCCGCCTGAACTGAGTCGCCATTTCTAGAATTGTATTTACACAAGGGAGGTAAATAACCTGTGTTCAATTACTGTTCCATATAGATCTCTTGAAACATGTGGGCTCTCTCATACCTTCTTAAGGGAGAAACCTTTCTGGAACAATTGCAAGCCCAGTAGCTATTTATCTGTCATAACAAAGATGAAAGAGGAGAGGAGCGCTGATGGTGCAGTAAAGCTCAACAAAAGCGATTTCTTGCCATTGCATTCAAAAACTGTTGTCTACAAAGGAAACCAGTTTAGATCTTAAGTGTGGGAAATGGATGAGATGAGGAGTATAAACTTAAAAAGGAAATTCATGTCTGTGATCCCACAGACACCAGAAAGAGAAAATTATTCAACTCCTGCTCTAATCAAAGGACTTTTGACCAGATTTTGTGCAAAAACAGAAAGGTAATAAACAGTATAACTTATTTTCAGCTCAAAAAAATCTTATTTTTATTGGAATTTATAGGAAAAGAGTAAATGAATATATGAGATGGAATTAGGAAAGAGAGATGGAAGCTGGATGTTAGGTGAAAAGTGATCGGAGAGCTATCAAGTAGTGTGATTAGAAAAAGTCTCGGGGAGGCAACTAAGATGGCGGCATAGGTAAACACCGGGAAATTATCGCCTCACTCAACAATTGAAAATTACCGCAAAGGACTGAGCAAACATCATCCAGAACAACAGGAAGGCTGGCTGAGTGTAAATTCCACAACTAGAAGGAAAGAAAAGCACGCTGAGAGCCAGAGGCGCTGCGGAGGTGAAGTGCAGAGGTACGGCGGCTCGCGCGCGCGAGGAAAGGGGGTGGCGCCTGAGGACGCGGCTGACTTTTTGAGTCACAAGCTCCTGACTGCTCTGAACTCCGGTTCCGGGAAGTCTCTGGGGACCCAGGACTCATACGGGGAGAGGCTGGTCTGTCCGGCAGCGAGCGAACTTGAGGGCGGCTGTCCCTCAGAGGTGCTTGCAGCCGTTACCGGAACACTGAGACGTGCGACTCTGGGCGGAGAATCGGCCATGGCTGCTTTCTCCGCCCTCTGACTCCCTGAGACCCCGCCCCACCCAGGCTGCGGCAGAGGCTTTTGCATGTGAATGTACCTAACTGCAGCCGAACCAGGCAGACCTGGAACTTCCAAGAGAAGGCCCAAGGCCCCGCAGCGGCTTGCATTGCTTCACAGCTGAGCCTCTTCGTGGCTCCTGCTGTGTGGCCTCAGGCAGAGGCTGAATTAGCACCTCCTTAGATCCAGGAGCCACTGTACCCAGTGGTCAGAGGGGGTCCATCCAGACTGCAACTCCTCAGATCCATAAGGGACGCACTCAGGGAGCAGACTCAGTGAGCACCAAAGCCCCACTGAAGCAAGTCTTGCCCCAGAAGGGTGTCTTCAGCACAGAAGTTCTCCCACTTTAGACACAGCTGATTCTCACAGCCAATTGGCCTGGAGGTCAATTCCTCCCAGTGATTCTACAACAACCAAGGCACCAAGAGTGCACCAAGAGTGTCCACCCCAGGTAACTGGGGAGGCTGAGCTACTGGGCCCTACAGGACACCTGGCGCACAGGGCCACTCTATCAACACAGGGAAGCTGCCAAAATGCGGAGACAAAGAAACAGGTCACAAATGGCAGAAATGGAGGAAAGCAAACGATTGGATATAGAGTTTAAGGCCACGGTTATAAGGTTTTTCAAGAATTTTATGGAAACCGCCGATAAATTTAATGAATCCCTCAATAAGTATAGGGAGACCATGGAGGACATGAAAAAGGACCAACTAGAAATTAAGCATACACTGACTGAAATAAAGAATAATTTACAGAGATCCAGCAGCAGAAAAGAGGATCCCAAGAATCAAGTCAAAGATTTGAAATACAAAGAAACAAAAAATACCCAACCAAAAAAGAAAAAAGAAAAGAGATTCCAAAAATATGAAGATAGTGTAAGGAACCTCTGGGACAACTTCAAGCGTACCAACATCAGAATTATAGGGGTACCAGAAGGAGAGAGAGGGCAAGATATTGAAAACCTTTTTGAAGAAATAATGACAGAAAACTTCCCCTACCTGGTGAAAGAAATGGACTTACAAGTCCAGGAAGCGCAGAGAACCCCAAACAAAAGGAATCCAAGGAGGACCACACCAAGACACATCATAATTAAAATGCCAAGAGCAAAAGATAAAGAGAGAATCTTAAAAGCAGCAAGAGAAAGACAGTCAGTTACCTACAAGGGAGTACCCATACGACTGTCAGCTGATTTCTCAACAGAAACCATGCAGGCCAGAAGAGACTGGCAAGAAATATTCAAAGTGATGAATAGCAAGAACCTGCAACCAAGATTACTTTATCCAGCAAAGCTATCATTCAGAATAGAAGGTCAGATAAAGAGCTTCACGGATAAGAAAAAGCTAAAGGAGTTCATCACCACCAAACCAGCATTATATGAAATGCTGAAAGGTATTCTTTAAGAAGAGGAAGAAGAAAAAGGAACTCTTACCATTTGCCACAGCATGGATGGAACTTGAGAGCGGATAAATACCACAGGATCTCACTCATTTGTGGAATATAATGAACAACATAAGCTGATGAACAAGGACTGATCCAGAGATGGAGAGGCATTGATTGGACTGTCGGGACTTGGAGGGAAGGTAGGGGAGGGTGGGGGTAAGGGGGAAAGATCAACCAAAGGACTTATATGCAAGCATATAGGCCTAATCAATGGACATGGACAACGGGGGGGTGAGGGCATGAGCGGGGGTGGGGGGGTGGGGGGTAGAGGGTAACGTGGGGACAAGGACACATATGTAATATCTTAATCAATAAAAAAATATATTAAAAAAAAAAAAAAAAAAAAAAAAAAAAAAGAAAAAGTCTCCAGAGAAAAAGTAGCATTATTTTACTTAGATTTTTATGATGCTACTACATGTACTTAAGGTAAAAGAAAAAAAAAAAGTAACACTGCAGCCCTAGTCAGTTTGGCTCAGTGAATGCAGCATCAGCCTGTGGACTGAAGGGTCCCAGGTTTGATTCCCGGTCAAGGGCACTAACCTTAGTTGCAGGTTCCTGGGCCCTGATTGGGGTGCGTGCAGGAGGCAACCAATTGATGTGTCTCTCTCACATCGATGTTTCTCTCTGTCTCTCCCTCTCCCTTCTACTTTCTCTAAAATCAATGGAAAAATATCCTTGGGTGAAAATTAACAACAACAACAACAATATTGCAAATAAACCACAGACCAGTAGTCCTCATCTAAGGTGAGTTTGCTCCCCAGAGACATTTGGTAATGTCTGGAGATAATTTTGTCACAAGGGGCAGAGGGGGTGGGGGAGCGCTATTGGCCTGTAGTAAGTAGAGGCCAGGGAAGCTGCTAACATCCTATAATGTACAGTGTAGACTCCCCATAACATAGAATTATCTGGCCTAAAATATCAACAGGACCAAGGTTGAAAAATCTGGTATAGAGTGAAATGTTAATTTACAACAATTATTCTAATGCCAGTTTATGGTTCCTTTTATTGAGGGTGCCATATGGGTTCCCATGAAACAAATGCAGAGCATAATTCACGTACCATAGTTTTGACGTCGATACTTGGAGGCTAACTGGATGAACAGATTATTTTTGACTGTCTATAAGAAAACTCAAGTATAGATCAGATATAATGTTGTTTTTCCTTTAATATAAAGAAACTCATTGTACTGAGATATTAATAGTGAATAGATGAGTCAAAAAACAAATACTTTTTTGTTCTCATGCTCCTCAGTCCTCCTCCCCACCTTAAGGATTTTCTGATCAATAAAGGATTTCTTATTCTCTGTGCCCTCTAGTGGAAGGGGGAGGAATAACTTTGCAATGAGATCGGTAGTTCTATTAAAAAAATTTTTTTAAAGGTTCAGGAAGACCCTAGAAAATGAAAAATGCTTACTTCTAAGTCTTGCTTTCTCAGCTGGGTCCAGAGCAGCTGCAGGCTCAGAAACACGAGATGGTAGACCTATTCCAGATTTATTCACAGCCCGTACTCGGAATATATAAGAACGGCCTTCTAACAATCCAGTGACTGGGAAACGAGCAAACTTCACAGGTGTGTCATTGCATTGAGACCAGCTATCTGTGCCCACCTCACATCTAAGGAAAAAAGAGCAATCAATAAGAATGTTAAGAGAAGTATGGCTAAATTCATAGTTTCAACGCTGCAAACCTACCCAGTTGCTTCAGATTTTTCTACAAAATATCCAGCTCAAGCGCGGTTCAATAGTTATTTAGTTGAACTCAATTCCACTCAACTGTAATGTATCTTCTCTAACAAGAAAAAGAAGCTCAGCTCCTTCTTGACACAGACATGTCCTTTGACCACACTAAAAATATGCAGCTGCCCTAACCGGTTTGGCTCAGTGGATAGAGCGTCGGCCTGTGGACTGAAGGGTCCCAGGTTCGATTCCGGTCAAGAGCATGTACCCTGGTTGCGGGCACATCCCCAGTAGGGGGTGTGCAGGAGGCAGCTGATCAATGTTTCTCTCCCATCGATGTTTCTAGCTCTCTATCCCTCTCCCTTCCTCTCTGTAAAAAATTAATAAAAATATATTTTAAAAAAAATAAAAATATGCAGCTAAGGGCCTTGGGTGTTAAGTAGAGGAGATATGATCTGGGATGGGGCTGGCGGGGAGAAGCAGGCTGGTATGTACAGTCTCTACATTGAATAGACTAAGGGGAGGATTGGTCAAACATCTGCCTGGCTGATGTCTTCAGTTCCACCATTAGCGACTTCTTTAGGCATTTTTGTTTAAATTATGGAACTATTGCTGAGAAAGTTAGCACCTTAAAAGATACTTATCTATACTGTAGTTTGGAGAAAGCTCACTTGAAGGTCACTGCCTGCTGTGCAGGTGGGAGGGCGAGGAGGGTACAGTAATTGTTTCTTAGCAGATGAGATTCATGAGATGCAGTGAAATTCCCAGGCCTGGATTTAAACACTTGAAACCTCAGATTTCTAACTGGGTGCTTTCAACAGTTGATGCCTGGGGATAGAGTGGCTACACCCCAGGAAACAAAGATGTGAGTTCTATCATGTTATAGCCTGATCCACAGGGCTTTAGAGGCTCAACATGTAATTGGAGTAACTCATCATTTTTCATGAGTAGAGACTGGACTTTTCATTTATATCACTTCCCCAACACAGCTTTATGTCCAACATGTATAATTCCCAAATGATTCTCATGGGGAGGGGGGTGGTTCCAATGGCAGTGCAAAGGTGGTTGTAGTGCGGGATTTATCTTTATTTATCATCACCCTTCCTCTTGGAGATAAATATTTTCCTCAACTTTATGTAAAGTGTTAGCAAATACAGCTTCACTCCTTGCCTTACATCCACTTTTCCCCTAAATCTTCCTTTGTAGAAATTATGGAGCTGTTATAAATGAATGTGTGAGGCTAGGACAATTCTCCAAACTGCCCCTGCCCCCTACCCTCTCTCTGTAGATTCTGTTGTGGTGACCCAATGATCCTACAGCATGCTTCCTAACTCTCCTGTGGGCAGGACAAAGGCGGAGAGCCGCTGCTCTGGAGCTGTCTACAGCACGGTGGAGCAGAAAGAATACACACAGCCGGGCTGCTCTCTGAGTTCTAGTTCTGCTAGAATTACACTATGTGACTGTGTTTCCTCATTAGCATGTGGCCTTCGGTCAGCTACTCATTTCCTAATCATAGTAAGAGTACATACCCACCTTTCAAAGGATGGTTATGGGGTAGTGGTCAATATATGAGAAGGGCTTAGAACAGTGCCATTCACATGGCAAATGATGAATAAATATTACTCATAGTATTGTTATTTTTTTATTTTGACTAAGGCAAGAGAAAAACAAAATGTACTTATTGTCTCTGGTTTTTCAATGATCAAAGTTTGAAAATCCCTTAGAAATTTGCCAAAGATAATAAGGCAGAAATTGTAAGGATGCAAAAGAATCTGTCTAAAACTTCACTGTTCTTCATTACCAAAAAATAAAAAATGTAGAAGCATTTAGTATACAATTAAATAGTATATAATTTATTATAAAGTTTTCTCTGGATGGTATTGAGATATATATATATATATATATATATATATATATATATATATATATATATATTTACTGCTATAAATATTAGGCTTAATATACCTTGGTACAACTTCGTTGTATCATAGTAGCTAAATTATCTGTTCCTAATAGTTTTTACAACCAAATTTTATTACTCAAAAAATGGAAAGAGAATTAGAGCAACTATTTGAATAGGAACTAAGTCAGACAATAATTTATTTAGGTTGATAATAGAAAATTTTTATCTTTGTTGTCTAAAGTTAGTGTATAAGTAATATGTAAGACCCAATTACCATAGATCAAAGTCTCTAAGTTTTAGAGAATGTAAAAAGTAAGAACTTGTAGATAGAACATAATTTAATACTACTGATATTTGTGATTTCTTTTTCTAATTTGAAATCACTTCCTGAGATTTAAATAAAATTTTGTTAGTATTCATAAAGTATTATTATTCATGTAATATTCTTAAATTGTTGACATACTAGGATTATGGACATTAAATATATTAAATACCACTTATTTCACTTCTAAAGTGACCTCTATTAGGTCTATGAATTTATAGTTTTCTTGCCAAATTAGAGACTTGTGCTGGTCATCAAATTCAAAGGTTATCTTTGGAATTTAGGTATATACCTATCTATAGCTATATCTATATCAGTCTACATCATCTATACATACACATATATGTATATACACATTTACATGTGTATACATATATATAAATGTATTTATATGAGAGAGAGAGTGAGAGAGAGAGAGAGAGAGAGAGAGAAAGGGAGAGAGAGAGAGAGAGAGAGGGAGAAGGAGTGAGAGGAAACCAGAAAAGAAAATATTTCACCTAGAAATGGTGGGAGAAATCAAGCATGCATCTCTATGGCCAAATCACTCTAACTAAAGTTAGACTAAGTACTAACTTATCAATAAAATATCCCAGAATAGGACTCCCTCCATCCACAGCTGGCTGTTTCCAGGTGACGATGATATAATCTTTGTTGGCATCCACGCACACCACATCCAAGGGAGAGGCTGGGGCTCCTTCAATCTCTGCATCACCATCTGTGGAGACACAGAAGGATCCCATTAGCCCTCTTAGATGTGCTCTCAAGCCCTCAAACTGGGTTCTTAGTGCACACATTTCAGTGGCTACATCTTTGACCCCAGTAGAGCAAGCTTCAGGCTTTTAATTCGCTTACCAACATAACAATGTGTGCTTTTCACCATCAGTACAAAGAACATTATGTTAGAAAGGGCTCTAAAAAGGACCCATGCTCTTTGCCTCATGGACCCTGACTGTCCAAATGTTCTAAAAGAAAATAAATATGTATATGTTAAGGATTGCTATCAGAAAAGTCAAATGTAAGTTGTGCCAGAAAGTCTGTTCTTAAGATATTTATTGTGTAATGTTACTCAGAAACTATGAATGGCTCCAAAGAGGAACAAATAGCCCCCTCTGTTACCTTCTGGATGCATCCACGAGAGAATAAGAACCATGAAGCTTTGCCCATTCCTGTGCTGGGCACTACTGTTTTGGAAAAGAAAGGAAAACATTCATTTCAATCAAATGTTTGTTCTCGAACTGAAGATATTTGCGAAAGGAACTCTGATGCAATACCCACATCTGAGTTTGGCTTATCTGAGTTTAGTAAAAGTCCAGGATTATACAAGCATCAGAGGACAGTGACCCTTTATGAAATGGGATCTTCTGACAGTGGGGTCTTCTCAGCACTGTCTTCAAGCACAGCTAAGTTGGTGAATCAGGGATGTTTTTAGGAGGAGAGGAAGAATAATAAAAATAATCAGTAGCCTTTTAAATGAGAACAATTAAGACAGGAGGCAAAGTCCCTGAGGGAAGGAATCCACGTTTGACACTTTCTTCTGACATCTGGTCAACCCTTTCATAATTGGAGTTAGTCTGAGAGGAGGCTGAGACATGTAGGAGCCACTTACCCAAGGGAAAACACTCTTGTTGACTGAATAAACACTTTGTTTTTCTATCTGTTACACTTGTGTAAGTCTTCTGAGTTACTAAAACATTTGATAGCAGGGCAGCAATATTTATCTACTTCTGAATATAATAGGTGCACATTACCTGTGACTAGTTCAAGTCACTTCGATTTTGAACATTCTATTTCTTGCCCCCATGAGATCTGCAGGAAAGTGTCTCTGGGGAAATGTCTCCTGCTATAGGAAAACTAATCAGTGCCTGAAACCTAATGCAGAATGCCTATATGCCACACAACAGGGAGTGATTTCGTCTCTGAAATCAACAAAAATATATTTTTTTTAAAAATTAAGCTCTAGCCGGTTTGGCTAGTGGTAGAGCATTGGCCTGCGAACTGAAGGGTCCCAGATTCAATTCCAGTCAATTGCAGGCTCACCCCCAGTTGGGCATGCAGGAGGCGGCCAATCAATGATTATTTCATCATTGATGCTTCTATTTCTTTTTCCCTTTCCCTTCCTCTCTGAAATCAATAAAAATATATTTTTAAAAATACATTAAAAGAAATTTAGTTCACTGAACATCCATTGTATTTAACAGTCGGCACTTAGGGAATCATTTTTCAGCACTTTTATAAAATTGCTTATAAGATGTGGGCTTGAGGATTTTTCAAAAACAGCTTCTCTTTAGCAGCTGCTGGAAGCCAAATCCAAATACTGTATTATGTTACTTCACACTTGTGCTCTTGGCTCCTAGCAGCTGCTATGGACTCTCTGGCTCACAGCCCCATCAGTCAATGTCAATCCTTTCCTTAGTCTCTGCCCTGCCTTCTCCCAACCCTCCAAATAGCCAAACTTTTTGTAGGTTTGATTAATTAGGTCAAAGACTATCCTGCTACTCTTTATTTTTTGACATCTGACACAGGCTATTAACAACTTTTTCCAAAATGTAAATAATTCTGATGTTTATATATATAAAAGTACTGCATGCTTGTTAAATATATGATAATCAAAAAATACATGAAAATATCTTTTAAATGCCATAACTCAGAGATTACTGCTACTAACGGCCTATATTTTTCTAGATTTTTCCCCTATATTTATAACTCAAAAGTAATTGTTTTTAAAATAAAATGGAATGGTACTATATACTAGTAATTTCATGTAAACTGATTTTTTTAGATATATTATCATCCTATCTAATAATAGACAAACATGGTAATTGACCATACCTTCGCTACGCCTCCCATTGGCTAATCAGCATGATATGCAAATTAACCGCCAACAAAGATGGCGGTGAATTTGCATATACCGGCTGGGAGCGTAGCAAGCCAGGTGGCCAAAAACAAGCCGGGAGGTGGAGGCAGGAGTGAAACAAGCTGGGCGGCGGAGGGAGGTGGGGGTGAAACAAGCCGGGCGGCAGAGACGGGAGCAAAGCCTGCCTCAGCAGGTTTCGCTCCCTTCTCTGCTTCGCTCCAGCCGTAGGAAGCCCTATTCTTGCAGGAATCTTCCTGTAACAGGCCTCTAGTATATATATATATATATATAAGTATACATCATTAGTTTTCATATAAGCGTACAACTTGTTTTTTCAACTTTGTCCACTCAAGTTCCTAGAATTATTGAAAATGTGCCTACAATGCATAGTGACAAAACACACCGAGGGAAGTCAAGCAGATTTACACTCACTACAATAGGAATTGGTACCTCCATTCCTTTATCCCAGCCCTAACTGGCTTGGCTCAGTGGATAGAGCATCAGCCTGCAGATGCAAGGATCCCAGGTTCAATTCCGGTCAAGGGCATGTACCTTAGTTGTGGGCACATCCCCAGTAGGGGTTGTGCAAGAGGCAGCTGATCAATGTTTCTAATTCTATCTCTCCCCCTTCTTCTGTAAAAAAATCAATAAAATATATTTAAAAAATAAAAATTAATAAAAAAATATTTTCATTCTCTTCAATATGATAGATTAGCACATTGTATCATTTTAATTACTTTGATTGCTAATGATAACTTTTTTACATACTTATTTGCCATTTGTAATTTTTTTTTCATGACATTTCTATCCCATCCTTTATCATATTATCAACTCTTCCCTCCATCCTCTCTTTATAGGGAATGGTGAGGAAAGAATACAGGGGTGGGCAAAAGTAGGTTTATAGTTTTAGTATGGAAAATAATACAATAATTGAAAAATAATAATACAAGAATAAACTGTTTTGTGTATTCACAACTATAAACCTATATTTGCCCACCCCACATATAAGAGTCTAGAAAGCTATGTAACAAAATTATAACACTGGATATCTCTAAATGGTAAACTAATGATAGGCTTTTCTCTTTTTTCTTATTTATATTATCTCTTTTCTTCCCCACGAAGAACACATATTATCTATGGAATAAAATCCTGTCCAAATGAGCACAGCTTTGGAATGTCTTTGTGCAGTGTATAAAGCACCATATGTCTTTGGAAATGACATATGGTGCTTTATACACTGCACGTTATAGTTCGGAAGCTATTTTTTAAGCAGCAAAAATACCAGAGCACTAGCATTGAAATGGCCTCATGCAGCTTAATGGATGCAAAGTTTAAAAAACACACACATAAAATGTCATTTAAATATTTCTTTTTTTTAAAATATATTTTATTGATTTTTTACAGAGAGAAAGGGAGAGAGATAGAGAGTTAGAAACATCGATGAGAGAGAAACATCGATCAGCTGCCTCCTGCACATCTCCCACTGGGGATATGCCCGCAACCCAGGTACATGCCCTTGACCGGAATCGAACCTGGGACCTTTCAGTCTGCAGGCCAACGCTCTATCCACTGAGCCAAACCGGTTTCGGCCATTTAAATATTTCTTAAAGAGTTAAATATAAATTTAACACATGACACAGCAATTCCACTTACAGGTATCTATCTACCCAAGAGAAATTAAGACCTAGGTCCATGAATATGAACACAAATGTTCATTGCAGTCTTATTCATAATAGCCAGAGTAGAAACAATCTATCAGCTGGTGAATGGATAGACAAAATGAGACATATCCATACAGTGCAATACTAGTCAGCAATAAAAAGGAACAAACTACTAACATAATGAACCTCAAAATATATGCTCAAGAAAAGAAGGTAGATGTAGAAGATCATATATACAGAAATGTCCAGAAAAGATGAATCTATTGAGACAGAAAGCAGATTAGTGGTTGCCTAGGAGCCAGACTGAGGATAAGTGGAGAATGGGCATAAGAAATCTCCTTGGTGTCATAGAAATGCTCTAAAGCTGGATTGTAGATGATGGTTACACAACTCCATACATATTCTAAAAAGCACTGTCCACTTAACATGGTTGAATCTTATAGATGTAAATTATACCTCAAAAAAAATTTTAAAAAAAGAATCTAAAATACATAATTTATTCAGGAACTGCTGAAATTGTCTTTCCAATTTTGTCTTTCCTATTTACCTTTTCAATTCTCTCATATCAATATCTGACAAATTTTAGAATCTTTCCATTTCTTTATTTTATGAATTTAAAAACTGGCTTAAGTATAAATTTCTAATTTAAATCCCCCCCCCCCCCCCGCCCAATCTATAGTTAGTTATCTGAAGTTTGGCCTAAATGTGACAGAGAGCCACAGTTCTGAGCGTGGGCACTGAAAAATGTTGGGGTACTCTAGACTATGTCAGAGTGCCCAGAAAGAGTCCAGGAGAAATCACCAAGGCATAACTAAGTATTTTGGGGTCACCAGGGATATTCTCTGGTTCAAGTAAGATAATTGAGAACAAAAGCAAAGACTTTGCTTATTCAGTCCTCGTTTAGTCAGGTTTATCCAGATGGTTTGGTTAAAGAAACTTACTTGCTGATAAATTCCCATGTGTCTGTTTTCATTGCAATTTACCCAGAAGGCTAGCTTCTTTCTTCCCTGTGGCAATAATGACTTTTCCCATAATGCTTTCATGTAGGAGAAAAATCTAACACATTTTTCAGTTGGTATAGATATTCGTGTATCTTTGTCAGTTGCTGGTCAGTGGCTAAATTCAATGAACATTGATTGCTGTTGAATACTGGTGTGGTATAAACTGCTAACTGTTCTCAGTATCCACTCTTCCTGACTCCTTTTAGTACTTAAACTACTGAGCTTTAGCAGGGAACACACTGCCCAAAAAGAGACTAGACATCCTAGCTTCCCTTACTGTGAGATGTGTGCATGTGGCTAAGTGTTCACATGCAGAAATGCTGTGTGCATCTCTGCTCTCCTCCTCCACTTCCTTCCTCTCCTCTTCCCATAGACTGGAATGGGATCATGGGACAGCATCATAATGGGTAGACTAAGACTCTGAAAAACAAGACTGAAGATAACTATCTGGACCATTCCCATGGTAAGTCTAAAAAAATTAGCAAGTCAACCTGTATGGTTTATATTTTTATTTTCTGAACATATATTTTGACATCTTATACACCTTTCTGGCTGGAGCTAGCCAATCCTTGGAGATAAAAGAGGGCTCAGCCTGGAGCATGTCTTTGATATGTAAACTAATTCATCCAAAGCCAGGCCTTTTTTGTCTGGCCCATGCACCCTAGGGGGAAATATTCCTCTGCCTTAATCATCCCAGGGCCAGGTACTACGTAACTAGGTACCATCCCTAAATTATTCACACGACTCAATCCTAAACTGCTTTGCTCTGTCTTGCCTTTCCCACAGAAACTTCAGTAAAGGCCATGATCTAGGCTCTCCCCTAACTCCTGCCTCCTGACCAATCAATGCAGGTTCTTTCCCATGTGGTCCTGCATGGTATGCCCTGCCTCTGTCTCTGGATTTGTAAGTATAAATACTCGGTTTTGCCTGGCCAGTGTGGCTCAATGGTTGAGCATTGAACTATGAATCAGGAGGTCACAGTTCAATTGCTGGTCAGGCTACATGCCTGCGTTTCAGACTAAAATGCCAGTAGGGGACTTGCAGGAGGCAGCTGGTCAGTGAGTCTCTCTCATCACTGAAGTTTCTCTCTCTCCCTTTCCCTTCCTCTCTGAAATCAATAAAAAACATATATAAAAATAAAAAATAAAATTAAATACTCTGTTTCCCTGAGCCTCTCCTCTGACTCCTGTTGTAGCCACACCTGGCTGATCATCACAAAAAAGAACACAGAAAACCACCCTTGTAGCCTGGAGGTATTAATGGTCCTCCCAATGTGCTAGGGCCTCATGTAGAAATAACATTCCCACTTGTACATATATGATCCATTCAAGACACTGCTGAAAAAAAAAGAAAGTATCCTAAAATTGATGATTATAGTTTGTCTTAAGAATTAAGTTATAGCCCTGGCCGGTGTGGCTCAGTTGGTTGGGCGTCATCCTGTGAACAGAAAGATTGTTAGTTCAGTTCCCAGTCAGAGCATATGCCTGGTTTGTAGGCTCAATCCCAGGCAGGCAGCCATCACTGTCTTGCTCTCACATGGATGTTTCTCTCTCTCCCTCTCCCTTCCTCTTTCTCTAAAAATTGATTTTTTTAAATCTTAAAAAATGAAGAATTAAGTTGTAGCACTTTGTTTACTAGTTCATTAAAGCTAAAACTATATTTTTAAAAGATAAGAAATAATAAATTTGCTCCCCAAATAGATATTAAAGAATAAGTTCCCAAATAACACATCATCCTTTTGTTGCAGCTCCCATAAACTAAGATGGCTTTTCATAAAGGATTTAACATCTCTACTCGAACACCTATAGATAACTGACGAGGAAGGTACTGACATTAGGGATAGTAACACAGTTTTGAAACTAGTTACTTTTGGGTTGGTGCCTTCAGAGTTAATTTTTATATCAGGTCTGGAAGTTGATATACCTATGCCATGTAATCTGGAAGAATTTCCAAACGGCTCTTTAATCATTACATAAAACCTGTTTTGGTAGGTTGATTTGGTCTCGGTGTTTTAAATATTCTTTAAAGATGCTTTCTGCTAGGTCTTACCTCGAACAAAGACATAAGCACTATATTGTTCGTAATATTCTCCCATTCGTACACGGATTGTGTAGAGGCCTTCATCTTCTTTATTGAGATGAGAAAATGTCAGTGTTGCCCGATCTCCACTCCAATGGGGTTGCACCCATTTTGATGAAGAAACAGGTATTCCTGGGGAAAGAAGTCAACAAATTAACTGATTTTTTTCTCTATTGCTCCCTTCTTCCTCTCTCCCCTCCAATGCTCTCTTTCTCTCCCCCTCTACCCTTTCTCTATTCCTCTCCTTCTATATTGAAGGCTATTTGACTACAAGAGCAATTCTCTAGGGCTTTGAGTCATTCTGCCATGTTTATATTGGTAAAAATACTAAATCAGAAGCGAGGGACCAGTGCCAGATGCATAATCTCCAGTGCAAATGAAATGGCAAGGCCTCTTGTTCAAAAGGCAGAGAAAAAAGTACATTAAAAAGTATAAGGCTTTTTCTTCTAAAAAAGTTTATCACTTATAAAATATAATAGGAATGATACAAACTGCAAGAACTAATATTTTTGTGCCATGATTTTACAAAAAATAATACTTTATTACTGTGATATCTTGACTGTTAATAAATATTTCTGGCTTGATTTTCTGCAATTCAGTTAATTAGGCCATCAAATTCATACCTTTAATAATTTCATTTTAAGTGGATGTAATTGAAAGCAACATCACTCATGCTTTACAAATGCAAGATCACAAAGGAGATTAAAAAATTTTTTATTTTGAGGAGAATCTTTCTGCTGATGCCACTACTATTACAGCTGTTAAGAGTGTTACTTACTTATAGTATTACATAAATTTATATTAAATAGTACCATATAGTTAGGGTACTATAAAGTTAACTTTCTGATAAACTATTTTAAAATATAAATTTTACTACTCTAGAGCTGATTATTCTTGAAAAACAATTTTTCTAAAAAGATTTAACTTCCATACAAATAAGTTTCATGTATATCTAAATTTAACTTAAATGTAATTTATGTAATTGCATCTTAATGTTTTCTTTTACATGCCCCATAATTTGTGGTGGTCATACAAGAAACTGAAAATAACTTCATGGTTTGTATATAATTCAAACACCTATTTATGCATTCTATCATTATCTCTTCAATTAAGAGGAAAAATTAATTTAAAAATTGTCTTCCTTGTTAATAATTGCTTCATCCAAAGTTTTATACAAAAATAGTGTTCTTTTACATTGAATGGGACAATCTTTAAACTTAGTTTCTATTTCTAAGTCTGTAGATAGTTGCTTTGCAATGTTGTGGCAATTTTCATAACCAGAGATTCTAAATTCTTTGAAGAATCTTAACAACTATCTTATGTGCTTTATTGCAATGTCTACGTACACACATTTATTTTGTAATATTTTACTGACAAAGTTTACTGCCTGATTGCTGGCAGTTCTTGACAGCGTTCAGGCCAGGGAGTTAATATCTATGCAGATGCCACAAAGGTAAGTCCTGGGGATGGACAGGCAAGCTGGCCTCCACAGATGGCTCCCATGCTGCCCCTCTCCTCCTCTAGGGACATGTCCACATCAGTGCTGCTACTGCTGCTGCTATGCTGGTTTCAGTCTAAGCCCAGGTCCAGGTCCCAGCCATTGCCCTGGGACCCCACGCTGCCCCAGACTGCCCAGGTGCCCCATGCACAACTGACATGCTTCCTAGTCCCACTGGTTTATAAACTTCATTTATTTTACTAAATAAAAGTAACTTACAAAATGAATGTATATCCAACTTACAACAGCAAAAACACATTTTTTGTAATCCTTTCCATGTTACTTGATAATGTTATAATTTTCACAAATATTATGAAAGTTCTACTACTTTGATGTATGTATAAAAACTTTTTTAAACATCCTCTAATGTTCAAATTCTGCCAGCCCTGATAAACAGATCTGCAGTCTCATGGACGTTCATGCTGTGGTGCCAATCCCAGTCTGTGACCTTCTGTGAATAAGAACCTAAGTGAGAATTCATTATCAAGGCTCACCATTTCTGTACCACTGGATCTCTGGCTGGAAATGCTTAATTTCAGGAGTGATAACTACACGGCAGCCTAGACTCAACGTCTCGCCCTCTCTCCCAAAAGACACATCAAACTTGTCATCAAAGTGGATATCAAACTTGGATGCATAACCATAAGGGGTCACGGCAACTGGGTACAACAAAAACAAATATCAGCAATTTATTTCTTTTCATCAAAGAGACACAGCATTTTAATAACCACAGGCAGAGAGCAGTCACAACAAATACTGATCAAATAATTTATCTAAGCAAAAATTAAGTCTTATAAAAGAAGTACATTGTGAGAAATGGAAATTCTATGCATGAAAATTCTTGCTTCATTGGTCAAAAAAGCTTATTTATAATTAAAAAATTTAAAGGTCATTTTATATAAAACATAAATTAATACCACATTTAGCTTAGACTTAGTTGCAATATACACATGCACTTTTTAATTTTAGATTCTGAGTTCATCTAAACTTTGTTGCTTGTAATCTTGGAACAAATAGCTATATCAATTCATCATAAAAATTGAGTTTTTCAGTAAGTTGCTTTAGTTTCTTTAAAAATCTGAGTAAAAGATATATTACAAGAAATGTCAATAGAGAAAACAAAAAGCTTAAAATATGGTAACTTTAAAAATATTTTTCTTAGAAATGTCTTATTAATAGATTGTATAAATGCCTGCATCATAAACTCTCCCAGGTTTTATTTTCTCTTTTCTCAAAGGAAAGGGCTTGAGAAAATAACAACTATTTATTTGTGGGTTATTATATGCCAGGCAAGCTACCATTGGAATGCCATTTAAACCTTGGCATAAATATTAGTTTTTCCTCTCTTCCAGATAGGATGTAGTAGTTCACAAATATACAGCTAATGACAAGGTTTCAAAGGTATCACATGTGAAATTAAAACTCAAACCTATAACTGCTCAACTCCCAACACTTAGGCCCTTTCGCTCATGTTTCATCTCTCTTCCTAAGATCTCTTAGTATTAATTTGAAAAGGCAAGCTAACTTTTATTGAGTTCAATTTGTGCCAAGTATTGTTTCAAGTGTTTAATATCTATTAACTCAAGCTACATAATAACCCTATTAGGTAAGTGCTATTGTTATCTCTATTTTAATAATACTCAATATTATATTAGTTTCAGGTGTACAGCATATTATGCTGTATTTTAAATGGAGATGGCACTTAGCAAATCTATTTTTAAACTTACAGCTGAGGGGCAGGGTGGAAGCCCCAGCATGGAAGCGAGTCTCATCAAACTCTCCCTTATATCCTAGAAAAGAAAGCATAAATGCATGTGAACTTCTTCTAATTTACTTGTCAGCAATGCGAATAAATAATAAAAAGGTGCATTTTGAATAAAATAAGTCAGCAAACCTACTCTTTACCACAACCGAGGCGTATGCTGAAAGCTCTCCTTTAGCATTCATCGCCGAGGCCCGGTACTGCGCGGTGTCTTCAAAATCACACCTGAAAGAACGTACAGAAACGCGTGGCCGTCACAGTGACACTCCCTGCAATTACTAGCTGCTCCTTCAAGGGGTCTTTGCTACCACGGCACACTGTAAGCCAGTGGCTAGCGTGGCTCTAAGGAACTCTTGAAGAAGCTACTCTCTGATCTGGCTCCCTGTGGGATTTTATGTAGCTCAAGAGATTTACAGCAGATTCAAGCCAGCAGCACAGAATGGGAGAAGATCTATAGTCCATTGTTACCCTTGCCCGGATTCATTTTTAATGTCCAAAAAATGTTAATAAAATGCTAAGCACATACATTACAGCATGAAGAGCATTATGATAGATAAACTGGGGACACAGCCTCCCTGCTGGCTTCCCTCAGGGTGAGTTTCAGTCTGGGGGCGACAGGGAAAGAAACAACCTCTCCTTGTAGACTTCCACAGCCTCCCTCAGCCCAGACCAGATCCAGGTTGGGCCTAATGTGTGTTTCTAGCCTCAAAGTACAAATAAGTTATTCATCCCTTAATTCTACTAAGGTTCAGGCCACACTTGCAGTTTTGGCCCACATTTGTTAGGTCCCCTGAGTTATAATACAGAAATTGGGATATCTTAATAATGGATTTAGGGAGACAATGATCTCACAGAGAGGTGAACAGGCTAAGATTACCAAGCAGGTTGTTTTGTGTCTTATCGCTACCAGTGTCTGTGTTATTCATTGTCCCTGAAAGTTTAGTTTCAGTCATATAAACTTATTTCTTGCTGAAATTTTATAGACATGAATAGAACCCCAGGAAGGTCAATGCAATTGTATTTCTCATAACTATTTAATTATCAAGCAGCCACACAGCTCACTGTTGTCTCTATAGAACAACTGACCCGCAGAATTGACGTGACTTTAGGTCAGGGTCAGAGCTTCGTGAATGTCACATGGTGCCAGGCAACTCTTTGAAGCCCAGCATCACGTGTCAATTGCTCTGACCTGAAGAGAAGGCTATAAATCTCTTGAGATCAGAATGCTCTAGGTTTTACTTTGACATCTCAGCATGTCGTGGTTTTATGTGAACTGAAGAGGGTGGGAGCTTGTTTAACTTTTTTATCCACATAACTAGGGTTGGACAGCAAAGCCATCTGAGGAGACACAATAAACTTTTGAGGACTTAGAAATTTTAATGTGGGTTTTGCTTTCGAATTTTGCTTTAAAAACATCCCAATGTCCACCCTGCCTCCATCTACAGGCTGATAGGCAGATGCATCATTTTCCACAGTTCCTGGTGAGCAGAAGGAAAGAGCAATTTCTCCTAGTCCACCTTACTTTCTTTCATTGCCACCCACCCCAACCTTCATGGCCTTTACTAAGTAAAGGCAAAAGAATATGATGATGATGATGATGATTTGGAACACTAAAAAATAATTGAGCCGTAGCCAGTTTGACTCAGTGGATAGAGCGTCGGCCTGCGGACTGAAGGGTCCCAGGTTCGATTCCGGTCAAGGGCATGTACCTTGGTTGCAGGCACATCCCCAGTAGGGGGTGTGAAGGAGGCAGCTGATGGATGTTTCTAACTCTCTATCCCTCTCCCTTCCTCTCTGTAAAAAAAATCAATAAAATATATTAAAAAAATAATTGAATATTAATGTCTATTTATGTAACTCATTTTCTTACTGATGTCTAAGAAAAACTCTCCAGTATATAAAAGATAAATTAAAAAATGTGAATTTTTTCTCATCTTTGACTAAATTCAAACTTAAGATCACTTTAGTAGGTAAAGTGGGCTTGGTAAGAATGAGTCATGCATATCATTCTCAGCTGGGCACCTAGAGAAGCAATGCATGTGCATGCCCCCATTGTGAGCATGCTGCATTTGGGAACAAGTGGGGAGGGCAGCTGTTACTGGGGCAGCGAGGTGCCTACCTGAGTGACTGTAAGGCAACACATACAGACCCTGATGTTTTCTTACTTGTTAATTTCCAGCGTGTGCATTCCATATCGACTTTCGATAATATACTTTCCAGGGTTTGCATGGACATTTATTGGCACCTGGTTTTTATACCTACGAGACAATGGAAACAAGGGGGAGTAAGTTGAAGTGTATATAAATAGCTTCATGATTAAAAGCACACACAATTCTTGAAGGAACACCTGTAAACATGGCACTGAGGTCAGCAGCAACATCTGTTCAATAAAGGCAAGTCTACAGTATATTAAATAAAATGCACAGTTAATGCAATAAAACCTCTCAATGTACTTACTTTCCTGTCCTTCATCATAAAAAGTACATTTAAGAAGCTGACCATTCATAACAATGTGGTTGAATCTTACATGTATAATGTTGAGTGGAAGAGAGAGAAACAAGAGAGTACACAGTACAATGGTTGCTTTTATATAAAGTGCAAAACCAGAAAAGACCGATTCATGCTGCTAGAAGTCAGGAAAGTTATTTCCCCCTGGGGTAAGGGAGGGCAGTGGGGTGGGTGGGGGAATTATGAAGGAGGCAACTTGGATGCTTGGTTACATGGGTGTGTGCAGTCTACAGAAATTCATCAAAGTTCTACATTCATATATAATATGCACTTTTGGTGTGCATATCCTTCGTAAAAGAGCTAAAGAAAAACTTGACCATTGCTGACACGACAAAGGGGAAGTTTTCGTGTTAGGGGTTTTATTGTTGGCTGTCTATGTAGGATGAAAGTAAAACATTCTTCCTACTAACATTCTTGCATGTTGTGAAAAAACAATATCAGTTGTATTGAAAGCTCATTATATTTAAGTGTTTTATTCACTCATAAGCAAGCATGGCTCTTGGCTTGGAAGAAGTTAAAATAATAATCATGAAAAAAAATCTGACAAATATAAGCTGAAGGATTCCCCTTTTCTGACTGTCCCACCCCTAGTTAAGCCTCTCAGACCTCAGAGAGAGAGGTTACATGGAAGGGTCCTTTCTGAGACACTGTCTCCCAAGTCTAGAAGTGGCACCTTGATTCTCTACCGTGTCCTCAAGGTCTGAATAGCCGGTGGCTACGGTGCCAAACCAGTCTCTCCTGCTTAAGCCATTTCCTCCCAAAAGAGGAGCTAGATTTCACTTGTTTTCCTTTCAAACGTGCCACTTTATGTGCACAGATAACATAAATAACACGAATAACCACAACCGACACAGAACATTTAGTAGAGCCAGGCAAGGTTCTAAGTGCTTTATGAATAAATTGTAAATCCAGCCCTCACAGCAACCACATGAGGCAGAACTGTTTCTAACATCATTTTCCAGATGAAGAAGTCCCGGCATGAAGAAGCTAAATAACTTATCCCAGTTCACACAGCTAGAAACAGCAGAGTTGGGATTTGAACACAGTCAGTCCGGCTCCTGACAACATGTGATGCTTCCATTTTCTCTATTTAGCTGCATTTTATTTCTTTAGACTTCTGGAAATGGTTATAAAGAGGTTTGGGATTAGGGAAAGTGGTGAAAAGGGAAAGAAAATAATCTTCAATTAGTTCCTTCCCCTTGCCAACTTGCACACTCACACACACGTGTGTACACACAGGCTCTATGCCCCTAAAACAGAAATCCATTTTCTATACTTAGTATTTATGCTTTATTTTATTTTTAATCCTCACCTGAGGATATCTTTTTATTGAATTTAGAGAGAGAGGAAGGGGGGAAGAGAGAGAAAGAGAGAAACATCGATGTGGGTGAGAAACATCTACTGGTTGCCTCCCTATGTGCCTTGACTGGGGATCTAACCCACAACCTAGGTGTGTGCTCTGACCAGGAATCGAACCTTTTGGTGCATGGGATGACCAAATGAGCCACCCCACGAGGACCATTTTCTATACTTTTTAAAATGTTATCATTCTCCTTCTCCATTTAGCAAAATCCCAACTCATCCTTCAAGGTTCATATCCAATGCCACTTCAATAAACTCCTCCCTAAAACCCCGCACAATATTACCTTTTCCTGCCTCTCTGCATCAGTGTTATTTGGATCAAATTGCAAGGTATAACATATTAAATTATTGCTAACTATGTATCACTCCTACTAAGCTCCCAGTACCTTGATGATGGGGACTGTGTCTGATCCATATTTACTTCTATTCCCACTCTCATGGGAATTTGAGTCATGGGCACATATTTGGCACTCTGTGTTTGTTAAATTGAATGGAATTATTGTGTAATGCAATAGACTAATTATAGCTTTATAATTTTGGGCCAAAGAAACAGAGTTCTGGTATGGATAATTTAAAATAAGTGCATATGAGGACAGTAAGTTGAGGCTCTTTGTGTCTCGGTTTTCTCATATCTAAAATGAGAGGGCTGGACTGGCTTAAGAATTGCAGTTGCATGTATGATGTCAGGTGGGTACTAGATTTATCAGGGTGATCACTTCATAAGCTATGTAAATGTCTAATTACTGGGTTGAACACCTGAAACTAATTTAATATTATACATTAACTGTAATTGGAAAATGAAAATTTTTTTAAGTGGAAAAAGAATTGCCGTTGTGTGGCAGTTGTAGCGGCATAACCTACCCAACCCATAGAACACATTGCCAGCTGCTTCCTGCTAGCCCAGAAGCAGCTTCAGACAGCTGCCTCCCCACAGGGTCCCAGGCAGACAGGACTATCTGATCAGGTGGCTTGTAACAAGAACTCTGCTGGCGGCTTCTAATTTCAAACATTCCTCATTTTGACGAATGACAGGGTAGAATCTGTTAATTGACATGTTCTTTTGATTGAATTAGGTTAGGTAATTTCACACTTGACTCAAAGCTCCCTCTTTCTCAGTTTTCATGTGTTGGGTGTTTTCAGTAGTTCCTTTTAGCATAAGAAGAGAAATATGACACCAAAGGCTGTGTATGTGATACTTGACCCAACAACTGGGTGACACTCAATTTGGCTTCTGACAAAAATGTTGTTCATATCTCCATAAAGTTTGAGTTAGAACAGGATTTTGCAGCTCCCAGGGTTGTTTCCCCTTCCTTGCTCTCCAGTACTAACCAACTTAGCACCTGACGACTTTTTTAAGTTGACCACATGGCACATGAAATCAGTTTAAAACACACACACACACACACACACACACACACACCATTTGAGGGTCTTCCTCGTTTTTCCTCTGGTACACCAGCTGTCACTGTAAGAAACGTCTGTTTTAAATCACCAGGCAAGGAGTAAAAAGCAATTCAACTCTGTTTTCCAAGGAAGTCACTGAGGCATTCAAATTCTGGGTCACTTGACATTGGCTATCTTCAGTATTAAGTCAGAAAAGAAAGGAAGGATGTTTGGCCTACTCTATATTAGTAAATGCTTCACAGCTTGTTATTTCTGGAAAGTGAAATTCCAAACTGGCCAGTCATCAGCTAATTCTGGAGAGCAATCTACAACCTGGGATATTTTGTCAAGAGGTTTCTGAAATTCTCATGAATATTCAGATGTATACTATTTCACTTATCATTTTCATGTAGCTTCTATAAACAATTAATGAGTTTGCATTTTACTATAACTATTTCTAGAATAAACTCTTAGTTTATGTGTGTAAAACACACAATAAATGCCCCTAAACAAATGTCTATTTGGATACAAGGGTAACAATGGAAGGTCTTTGGTGGTGTAAAACATCGTCAAGTAAAAAGGCTTCAGCCTAATTTTTTTCTATCAGCAAATAATGCATGCAAAATGGTATTTATCATATTGAATCCCATCACAAAGGTGACTGTTGCTTAGAATTCAACCTTATGTTTTGAGTAAATAGTTATTACCCAATTTAAAAACCAATGAGCTGAGAGAGCTCTATCCCATTTGGATAGATTTTGAAATTATATAAATAGAAAAAAATCTAAAATAAAACCCCAACCCTTATGTTGGGAGGTAATTAAAAATTACAAATAATTTTAACTATTCTAAATGTAGGTTGTTTTCCTAAGATAATATGGCAGCAAATACTAAATTTAAATATATTGTGAATAACTCTACTCTTATAAACAAATTCAATACATAGTCTATAATAGAATTTATAAATTCTCATAATATGCAAAAATAGAATAAGACCTTTCCAAATCTCCATTTTTCTACGATATATTTATCATATTATTTCATTCCTACATTTTAAATTATTATCATGCCTAATGACAATTTCTTTAAGTATCTATTTGCCAATGACCTTAGGAGCAATGTGAAGAATTCCAAACATGTATTTTTTAAGTGTCTCGCTTAAGGATCTAGCCAGTATCCACATATAGATCCAAAAAGGTGTTGAATGAGTGAAAGAATGCTGCTCACCAATACCAACACATGCTCCAGTGAGTTTGTGTGAATCTCCTTGCAGACTACAATCCATATTCTCATTGATAAAATTGATCTAGACTTTGGGTTGGAAACCCAATGAAATCTGGTTCTTTTTAACTCAATTCTTTCCTTCTTTTAAAGAGAATTGTTCTCTTTTCCGGTAATTCATATAATTTTTAAAAATGACTAAGCAGCCGAAACCGGTTTGGCTCAGTGGATAGAGCATCGGCCTGCGGACTGAAAGGTCTCAGGTTCGATTCCGGTCAAGGGCATGTACCTGGGTTGCGGGCACATCCCCAGTAGGAGATGTGCAGGAAGCGGCTGATCGATGTTTCTCTCTCATCGATGTTTCTAACTCTCTATCTCTCTCCCTTCCTTTCTGTAAAAAATCAATAAAATATATTTAAAAAAAAAATGACTAAGCAATACATTTGTATGGTCCAAGAACTAGAAAGTATAAGGGTGCACAGGGAACAGTCTCCTTCCTCACACTTGTCTGCCTTCTACCCAGCTCCTTCCCACAGCTTATATAATGCTCCCCTTAGATTCGTGGTTTTTTTAAAATATATTTTTTATTGCTTTCAGAGAGGAGAGAGAGATAGATAGAAACATCAATGATGAAAGAGAATCATTGATTGGTTGCCTCCTGCACATCCCCCATCGGGGATTAAGCCTCCAATCTGAGAATGTTCCCTGACTGGGAACTGAATCATGACCTCCTGGTTCATATAGATCAACTCTCAACCATTTTTACCTCTTCTTCCAGAGTTCCTTTACACAAATAAAACAAATACAATTTTCCCTTGGTATGCACAGGAGGTTGGTTCCAGGACACCTGAAGATACCAAAATCCACAGATACTCAAGTCCCTTATATAAAATTGTGTAATATTTGCATGTAACCTATATTTGCAAATAGGCTACAATAAAGCATGTCTACACATAATTTCATTTGTGTGGATTCAGCATAGTGCTTGGCATGTTTCAAATTCAAGTTCTACTTTTTAGAACTTTCTGGGATTTTTTCTCCGGAATATTTTCACTCTGCAGCTGGTTGAATCCGTGGGTGTGAAACTGTGGATATGGAGTTTCCTAACTATACAGATATAAATGTTCCCCTACCTTTTAAACCAATATATAGCCTGCCATACAAGTTATTACATAAATATTGCCTATTAAGAAAAACAACGTGGGACTGACCAAAGAGCAGCTGCTGCATGTGCGTAACATTTGCTAGACCTCAGGGATTTCCATGACCCGAGGGTGCCTAGTGGAAACTTGGAATCAAGTTTGGAAAGGGCTCTAAGGGAGCCAGGCACCAGGCACACATGCCTTTGAAATACGTGGCTAAGGACTAACTGTTGCAAACAGAGGCAGCATGACTACGTGAAGCATTATCACACACTTACTCCTATTATTTACCTCCTTCTATTCAGGAAGGTCATTCTCAATTATTTCTTTCATACTTGTCTTCAGTGTCAGACCCAGGAAGCTGAAGTTGGGAACCACAAAAGCATAAATGCCAGCAAAGAAATCACCAACCACCTGGGTTCTTGCTTGGGCTGTGGATTCCCTGCTCATTGAGGGGATGGATGACTTCTGAAGATTGCATTAGCAGCATTGCAAAGTAAGTCAGAGCTTCATTAATAGACAACATATGCAGGAATGTATACTAATCCCACACAGAAGTTTACTTCCAGAAGTGGATTTATCTACCTAGGAGCCAATAAGGCTGAAGTTGTAGGGTCTCCCACTAGCACGGGTCTCCACAAGACTGTATGTCTAATTTACACTAACTTTATGTTCTTCTTTGTAAAGACTACCCCCAAAATGAATAAACGTCATGCCCCACAAAGACTGGATCTGACCTTTTTTATTGCCATAGGCAATTTTCAGTTATCTACTAGCTGATTGTCCAAATTTCAGCTTTCAGAAGGAGAAAATCTTGCTCTCAGAAGTATGGTTAAATATTTTCTTGGTGGTCCACTACTTCTTTTGTTTTAATATTTACTTTTTCTTTGACTTGCAGGACAACAGGACTTTCTGTGAAATGCTCTGATCTGTCCCTACTGGAAGAATCTGGGGTAAGAATGAAGTTGTCTTCTCCAAGCACTAAAGGGAGTGTAGAAACTAGGGAAGGCTTTTCCAGTAAATTAACAGTCTCCCAATCATTCCTGAGGCAAATCTTGCCTCTGTCCCTTGGTTTTTGTTTAAAAGGAGCCTGTTGGACATAAAATTCACATGTTGAGGAAATGAATATTCCAAAGCCAGATATAAAATTTTAGTAAAAAATCATACTACTGCTCAATTCCATTAGTGAGGATAACTAAAAATTGACAGTATTTCTATTTTTCAATTTAACTGGAATTCTAAGAGTTGACATTTTGGTCATCTCAAATTTTTCTGGAGAGTTTTTATTTTTTATATAAATATTTTGTTTTTAAATCACTAATTTTCCAGCCAACAAAACAGAATATAAGAAGTTTAATCTTTGACATATCTGAGCTCTGCCTTTGTGGAGCCTGTAACTCCAGTTTAATAATTAACACCATCAATGTCCACTTGCATGCTTGTACTCTAGTTGCTGTGAATTTAGTAGAATAAATAAATGCTTAAGAAATGAATATTTACCTGCCAGATTTTACTTTTAAAAATCACCTTTAACTCTAATTTTTTTAAAGCAGAGATAGGATGCTATGTAATAAATATATGTACCTAACTAAGGACTCTGATTATTTGTTTATTAGTAGTACATTTGAATTTTATGAAAGAAATGTTTTTAATGACCAAATAATATTTCTCGGAGCTGGAAATTTGTTATCCTTCATGCATTTCTATAGGAAAGTCTGGATTTTTTTTTTTTTTTTTAGGTGACATGTCATCCATTTTTTAAGAGGAAATATCCCTTTAATAGGCCAAATTATGCAACTCTGTAGTCACAGAGAGAGATGAGGCAAAGATAAGTTGATTCTTAGCTTACTATAGTATACTTTTATACTTTAAAGTTTATAAATTTATTTTTTTAAACTTCATTTGCATTGAAATATGTTCCTACATTTCTCACCTTTGAGTATTATAAATTATTTGCCTTGACAATATATATGGCTTGGATTTTCATTCTTTGATTTTCAAACTCAAGAACCCTGAAAAAAGTTTACATGTAAGAAAAATTGCAAGTAAAGCCAATGTTATTAAAGGCAGGTTGACATCATAGGTGAATTTTTAAAAACTCTCCACCTGCTTCTTAAGAATAACCTTAGTCAGGTAACTGGATCTATCTTGTCAGCTACCTCCATTTATGCTAGCCACGTGTCTGACCAACATTAGAGATCATGGGAAAAAAGGAGAAGGAAGCAGGGACTCTGCAAGTGACAATGTCCTTCAGTGTAGTGTTTATACTGCAATATAGGGTGCATTTACCACCACTCCTGATAAAAAAAAAATAGCATGCAAAATATCCATGTCAGAGAATAAAGTGAAAAATGCCTTTTGAGTTGGCTCAATCATTTTCATACTTCTGCTCTCTGTGGCAGATATGCATGACACATAATAAGAAAATTCTGAGCTTTGGAATCAAAATATCACTGACAATTGCAATAGGATATACAGGATGTCCAAAACATGTATACACACTTTAACAGCTGATAGCTCAATTGATGTTTCTCTCTTTTCAGCCAGACTAAGCTTTGAACAAAAGAAATTCATCCTAAAATGCTACTAGAAGTTTGAAAATGCAGTTGAAGTACAAACATTTTCAAAGTATGTATACATTTATAATTATTCAAAGTGTGCATACATTTTTGGGGTCACAGGGTGTCCCCCCCATAAATGCATACATACTTTAACAGCTGATAACTCAATTTTCGCTCCTTTTCAGGTTTAACTGATTTGAAATAATGGGTGAAGCCAGACTAAGCTTTAAACAAAGTAAATTTATCCACTAGACTTTTTTATGGGGTTACAAAAGGATAGAGTTTACAGTACAAAACAAGCAATAGTTGATGAACTGAGGGCACACATTATCAGCAGTGCCTGGACCAAAATGGTTATCAGTTTGAAAACAGGCATTGACAAAAAAAGTTACCCATTTCTGTAGATTCTTTTAAAATTTGAAAATGAACTGTATGTTAACAAATACTGACTTTGTAATCTTTCATAGTGTGTATAATTTTGGGGGGGCGAGGAGCTACCATATATAATGGAAGGGGAAAGGGAGCATTTATTCTTTATGGAAAGAAGATTCCTTCAGGCCCCATATTAAGTAATATTTCCCATCAAATCCCCTCTTTTTTTCTTGGCTTTAGAAAAAACACATTGGCCGAAACCGGTTTGGCTCAGTGGATAGAGCGTCAGCCTGTGGACTGAGAGGTCCTGGGTTCGATTCCGGTCAAGGGCATGTACCTGGTTTTCGGGCACATCCCCGGTGGGGGATGTGCAAGAGGCAGCTGATTGATGTTTCTCTCTCATCGATGTTTCTGACTCTCTCTATATCTCTCTCTTCCTCTCTGTGAAAAATCAATAAAATATATTTTTAAAAAAAAGAAAAAACACATTGAACCTCAGCTCAGATGATTAGTAGAGTTGGAACCCTTTGGGTTTTAATTATTTTTTAAAAGGCAGTATTGCTTGTCATCACAAAATGATACCTATATTTAATGAGAACAAATTTTTATGATCTATAGAAATTATAGATATACATTTTCTTTGTATGTAAATATGTTGATAAAATTTTAACACTTTAATAAGATAAAGACCCATCGTATAATTCTACATAATAAAAGGCCAGGGACCATAAGTGTAACAACCGGAGCGACCGCTCCACCAGTCGCCATGAGGTGCATTGACCACCTCTCGGTCCCTGCCCCCCCAACATCCCCCCACCCCCGGCTCACGATTTCATGCGCTGGGCCTCTAATATAATTATAATGTATCATAATGTATGCAATACTGTTTTCCCATACATAAAATATTAATCTCAGTATACTTTCTTCACTATTTTAAAAATCTATACAAATTTGTAAATGCTTTCAATGACTCCTGCATATTTATAATGCTGAATATTTTCACTAGAGGTTAAATTAATTTTGTATAGTTGATTATAGGAGTAGTTTTCAAAAAGATAACATACCATGTGACACGAGGTGCTGGCCAGCCAGATACCGAACAGTGTAATTTTACATTTTCCTTCTCCCAAACAGTGTGGGAACGAGGTTTGATGACAAACTCAGGAGCATGGAGAAGATGATCTTCATTCATTTTTCTATGAAATGCCTCAGTTTCTTCTAACTGGAAAAAAATCAAAGTATTATAAAATCAAAGTAACTTGTACTATAAAAATAACAAGCAAGAAAAAAATAGCAGCCAAAAATAAAAATAACAAGCAGAAACCAAAATTACAATTTTTCCATTTGGAGCCTGATTTTTATATTTAAATCAAATGCATATTCCTTGCTCCTTTTTAAAATAAATACACCATTTAAGACTTCTGGTCAAGATGGCAGTATACCCCCTACCAGGCTTCTGGGGGATCCTAGGGAGAACCCTAGAGTCAGGCCACCGTAAACCCTGGGGAGAAGCAGAGACCCCTGAGGGCATCCCAGCCCCCCTTACTGTGACTCCCCACACTCAGCAATGACCTGTGGGGTGGGGGGGCCCTGGGACGTTTTTAAACCTAGGGTTTGGCGTCTGGACTAAGCTCCATCCATGTTACTCACAAGTTTCTGTTTATATTTCTAGCTTTTTTAAATAAAAATAAAAAAAACCCAGAAAACAGACGTTTTCACAGCCCAGGGGCCTGGCACGCCAGTCTGTGCCTGCCCACCCCAGCCCAGCCCAGCGGTCTCATTCCCTGGGCAGAGTCACATCCAGCCACCCTTCACTAACAGACCAGATCACACAGCAGCCGTGACTGTAACAGGCTGCCGCATACACACTCGGTCTCACACTCACCTGTGGGTTTTTGGTTCCGTTCAATTTGGGTTTTTAACTTTACAGGGTCAGTACCGCTTCACCCTCCTTTTGTATGGAGTTCCATCCAGGGGCTTTCCCCCTGCTCCAGTCCTGAGGCCTCCTGACCCTGATGTTGTGATACACCCCACAGAGATCTATGTTTCTTATATTATTATTATTATTGATAATAATTATTATAATATTATGTAATAAATTTATAAGAAATGAAAAAAAAAAAAAGATGGCAGTATAGGTTAATGTGGTACTCAATTTCTCAACAGAAACTTTGCAGGCCAGAAGGGACTGGCATGAAATATTCAAAGTGATGAAAAGCAAGAACCTACAACCAAGATTATTCTACCCAGCAAAGCTATAATTTAGAATTAAAGGACAGATAAAGAGCTTCCCAAACAAGAAAAAGCTAGAGTTCATCACCACCAAACCAGTATTAAATGAAATACTAGAGTGTTCTTTAAGAAGAAGAAAATAAATTTTAAAAAATATGACCCTAGCTGGTTTAGCTCAGTGGATAAAGTGTCAGCCTGTGGACTGAAGGGTCCCAGGTTTGATTCTGGTCAAGGACACATGCCCAGATTGTGGACTTGATCCCCAGTGGGGGGCATGCAGGAGGCAGCGATCAATGATTCTCTCTCATCATTAATGTTTCTAACTCTCTCTTCCTCTCCCTTCCTCTCTGAAATTAATAAAAATATTTTTAAATGGATAATAAAAGACAATAAATATATATATCAACAACCAAATCTAAAACTCAAAATAAATGCATAAGCAGAACAGAAACAGACTCATAGATACAGAGAACATTTTGATAGTTGTCAGATTTGGGGGGCTGGGGTTCTGGGAATGGGTGAAAGGGATTAGGAAGTTACAAAAATAGTCATGGGATGTAAAGTACAACATAGGGAACAGACTCAATAATACTCTAATAATTATGTATGGTATCAGATGGGTATGAGATTTAGTGAGATGAACACTTAATAAATTATACAATGTCTAATCACTAGGGTGTACACCTGAAACTAATATAATGTTGCATGTCAACAGTAATTGAAAAATAAACAATGATTTAAAAAATAAGAAAAATTTTAAAAGCTACACCATTTAATTTTTAACATTTTTAAGGCCAAGGTACATATTTTATTTCCCGAAGGTGGACTTCTTAAGATTCTTTAAAACCTTAATTTCTGTAGAACCTAAAATTACATGGAGTTTAAAATGATTGTTTGTCTTTCTCTGACCTATATATTTTGATGTCTTCTTCTTAGTTTCTTTGTTTCTCCACAAGATCACATATCTCTTCATTTGAAACAAGTCAATTTCTATCTATACACACACACACACACACACACACACACACACACACACACACTACATGCATTTCTACTTTTGTAAGCTATATTAACTTGTCTTTTCTTACTGTTTTTCTTAGTGACAGACGTTCTGCCTTTTCTCGAATTGCAACTTTTCTTGACTTCTTCTCAAAAACTTCCTCCTGGTGGAGAGTGGACAGAGACTGTTTCGATACTGTGGACTGCTTGGATGTTGTGATTCCTTCTTCACTAGCAAGAAGATTCCTCTGGGCTATATAAGCAGCAGCTTCTTTAATTCTTTCTTCTTCTGTGTCTGTTATTCCACTGACATGCACTTGGCTAGAATATAACAATGGCAAAATAGAGATATTGTGGATGGCAGTGATAATATTGCCTAATTTTACTAAGTTCAAGGTACCAGGCCTCAGACATTGTGCACCATGCCCAAAGAAAACTTGATAGAAAAACCTGTTAATCAGGAACTAACTCTTCATGTATGAAGTGATTGTCACCTTAACAAAAAGTGGTAACAACGATAATAATATCTATGGTGGCCCTGGAGTTTTGCCAAGTGCTTTTTACACACATTATCTCATTTTACCACCACAACAACCTTATGAGGTAAACTTTAAAACTTTATCATTTCAATTTTAGATATATGATAACAAGGCTCAGAGAAGTTAGATAACTTGCCCATGGTCATTTCCTTGGTGTGTATAAATATGATTGAGTCTATAATAAAAGATTAATTTATGACTTCCTTCCAGAAAACATCCTATATAATAAAAGCCCAGCAACTGAACTGCAGAATGACCAGAACAACCAGTCAACCAGTCGCTATGACGCACACTGACCACCAGGGGGCAGAGGCTCAATGCAAGAGCTGCCCCCTGGTGGTCAGTGTGATCCCACAGTGGGAGCGCCGCTTGGCTAACTGGGATGAGCGGTGCTCCCACAGCGGGCCGATCCCCGCAGGCCATGCCCCCCACCAGTGCATAATTCCATGCACCAACCTCTAGTGATACTATAAAATAAAATGCAGTTTGTGTGCTTTGATTCTGATACATGACTAATGTGCTTAATCTGAATCTATAAATCAATTGATGTAATGCATTGGCCAGAGCTGTTGCATGTATAAGTAAGTTCTAAATTTACCTGAGATCCTTATGCTTACTGGGTTTCTTTTCTAAATAATAAAGATTTCATGTGCATATATGATTGTGTATGTATACATGTATGTGTATATATTTAATATGATGGTCTTTATTTATACTTGCACATAGTTCTGATGAGATGCTAAAACTTGCATTTGAAGTGACCTTTATAAAAGTTACTTGTTTTTATTTATAATTGATGATAATGCCAAGTGAGTAGTAACACCCAAAAGTGTTCTGCAGTAGTTTATGATAGAATTTGTGCTGTGGTTTATTAATGTTGTCAAAAATATTTGGATTATTTTTAACCTCCTTGAATACCTTTGTCATGAACCCCATTAGATGTTTCAGTGAGTAAGTATATTGATTAGGTTGAAGATTCTTTTGAAATTGAGTCTCCCTAGACCTCTCAAGGCAGAATTGTATATTTGCTTTTCTTATCATAATAATTACCTCTAAATTTAAGCAAACACTGCCATTGTGTTTACAAGTTCCTGGCACCTGAATCTATGCAACTTGCTGAAGAGCATGAATCAACATTTTCTCAAGCTTGGAATTTCTTATGGAATATTACTAAAATATCTGGTAGACAAGACTAGTCTACTCTGTTTCTCACTAAACTTAGTAAGCTGTAATTTCATTTTCCATATCTCTATTTCTCCAAATATGAATAACCCAGTCTCTACTAAGGAATTTAGTAGTATATCCAGTATAATTTAGGAAGAGAAAAAGAAAAATGAAACAGTTTTAGCTTAGTGTCTTGATATAATTACCTCTCTCTCTCTCTTTTTAATGAGATTGGGAATGAATTAATAACTGAATACAAAACAAACCATAATGAAAGTGCCTGGAATTCTCTATAGAGGTTAAAATACAATAGAAAGATTTGAAATGAACTTCTAATAGGATACTCTCCTCTCTCTCTCATATATATATATATATATATATATATATATATATATATATATATATATATTTAACGGATTATATTCAGTGCTAGTTTTGCCCTGAGTTTCGATAACTCTATGTAAGAGAACATTAATTTTAACTCACATTACCTCTAACCGAGACATGTTGGCATAGCTCTAGAGGGCAGAATGGAGTCACAGTTTCCATGCCTTTTCCATTTACAAATACGCTTAACCTAAAAAAAGCTTTAAGTATTTCACATGAGAACTCAAGTACACTTAAAAAATATTTTTGACCCAGAACAGCAAGAATATTTGCCTTTAAGTAAATATAAATGCAGATCAGTGATAACCCTGCTATAATCTGGGTACAAGAATATGATGCTAACATGCTGACAAACATATGCTGCTACTAATCTATAATAATAAAAGCATTATATGCTAATTAGACCAGACATCCTTCCTGATGACCTTCCAGACGAAGCCAGGGCTGTGAGGGAAGCCCAGGTCCTGGGTGCCTGCTGGTGGCTGGAGGGAAACCCGGGTCCCAGGTGACAGAGGGAGCTGGTGCTGGCAGCTGGGGAAAGGAAGGTCTACTTTGGCACGAATTTTGTGCATCAGGCCTCTAGTTTAAAATAAATTTAAATCCTCCCTGATGCTGTGATTACCTCTGATGGTCTCAACTTAAAACCTGTGGTGACACAGTAAACTCAAAGTATGTCAGTATAAGAAGTAGAATATTTAAGTGCCATGCAAAAAAAATTGTATTTTCCAGAAATACACATACTATGCATGTATGTTGCATTGCCCAATGTTAGGGGGACTCTCAGCTCTTCTACCATCTGCCATGAGACTTGTAGCAAGTCACTGAACCTTGATTTTCTGTTCCAAAAATTGATATACTAATACCTCTCCAGGGCTGTATTGAGGATTTAGCAAGATAGTTTCTATAAAGTATGACTCCCAGAAAAAAATAGGTACTCAACAAATGTTCATTTCCTTCCCATCCTCCTCTTAGATTGCTAATACCATCAGCACATTATGAAGTATTATTTTCAAAATAGTAATAAGTATAGGAGATGACTCCATTTAAAAAATAAAGGAGAACTGGAAATAAAACCTATAAGATCTTTTTAAAGTCACATTTTCTTTTATCACAGTTTATTTTATAAATGATGATTTCTTGAGACTGGCCTGGAAAACACAAAATTGTTTGGTGGGAGAAGACAATGGAAAGCTTCATTTCATGCCCACACAGGTAGAGAAGCATGCCATGATGGTTAATGCTAAGTTGATGGTTTTTAAATAATTTTTTTAAAACAGTGAGGACGAAAACAAAAAATAAAATAGTTCACTCCTCTCCCCTACCCATCTCCTATAACGAATGTGAATACATATTACACTAACTGTGAAGAGGCTTAAGTCTGGGCAGGCATACTTAGTAATATAAGCAGGTTTCTCTGGAGAGTTCACTTAAAAATCAGGTATCAAAAAATCAAAGATATCAAATAAAAGGCTAAAAATAGGATATGATTTATTCCCTTACCTTCCTAATTGGGTTCAGAGCAATTGTGACATTAGCCTCTGAAACGATTCAGAAAGGAGCCATCAGAGAGCAGGGGGAAGAAAAACACGGGAAAACAAAAACCATAACTACATTATTGCCTACTGAACTTCCTGAGAGAACGACCTCATTCTGAGTATCACTATTAACTCTGTCAATAGTCCTCCATTCAAAGGAAAATCAACAGGAGAAAGCTCATAAAGTTCCCCTTAAATTTTAATTTGGTGTCTCAGACAAGTTTCCTTTCAAGATTCCTTTGGATATTATTATCATTCAAAAAACATGTTTATATTATAAACACTGAAATTTGGCATTACTCAGACTTGTGATTTAGTGATTATTTTGTTTGATATTTACCTCAAATAATCTATTCTACATTCAATAAATATAAGCCAGGCATCAAATTATGAGGTAATTCATATATATATATATATATATATATATATATATATATATATATTGTATTGATTTTTTTACAGAGAGGAAGGAAGAGGGATAGAGAGTTAGAAACATCGATGAGAGAGAAACATCGATCAGCTGCCTCCTGCACATCTCCTACTGGGGATGTGCCCGCAACCCAGGTACATGCCCTTGACCAGAATCGAACCTGGGATCCTTCAGTCTGCAGGCCGACGCTCTATCCACTGAGCCAAACCGGTTACGGTATGATGTAATTCTTTTACTTAGCCTATGTTTTCTAACACTTTTTCCTCCTAATGAATAATAATTAAAACCACACAGGCAACCAAGATATTTTTCATTTACCTAACATATCATTTTATTTTGTTTTTTTAGTTCATCCAACATCTTAGAGTTTTGAATCTTTCTTTCACTCTATAGTGACTAGATATAGTATTTGTTAGGTCGGAGAGAGCCCAGGTTCAGATACATGCAGACATGTGATGAGACAATGGACTTCCCCTGGAATTTCTCACAGATCAATGTGCCAGACACAGATACCAGCTTCTTCTCCCTGAATCCACATACCCCCACACAGATAGGGACTTCTTCAGAATACCCCCGCCCAACCCCTGCGGCAGAGAATTCCTCAGCTCATGTCCCCGCCCCTCACCCAACTGCAGTATAAAAAAAGCGCCCCCCTCCCTGTTGGCGTGAATCCATGTGCCCTGTCCTGGGGGTACGTGGGTCTCCCGGGGATGCAGAATAAACCTTTTCCTTTCCTTTCTTTTCTGATTCACTGGACTCTATTTCTTGCGCCGCCACCTGAGCCACCTAACCTAACATTTGGTGCCTTGAAACCCGGGTGGCGCGAGCACTCTATTTGGCCGTCCCTCCACGGCTCGGGGTGCCCGCCTCTCCCTCCTCATGGCTCTGGACCCATCAGGACCTCATCTCTTCAGCTCAGCAACTTTTCCCAGTTTGGCAGCATCAGCGGTGAGTCCCGCCCCGCCCCGTGCCGGTCCCAGGTGGCCGCCTGCCCGCCGGCATCTCTGTCTGTAAAACGTGGCCACGTCAGAGATTGCCTCTCCGGACCCTTCCAGGAAGGCTCCTCCGGACCTGGGGGGGTAGCAGGGACGCCTCTACCCCGCCCACGGTCCCTCCGTCCCTCCGTAGCGTGGGTTAAACTGCTGGGACGTCAGCCTTTAGCCCCGCTACAGGCCACGGGTATTGAGCACGGGGAATCCAAATTCCAAACCTGACCTGAGCACACCTCTAGGGTGCCGGCTCACCGATCTGGAATTGGGACCCTGACTTTACCGTCACACCAATCTCAGTAATTTCTGCCAGCGAACTGGGAAATTTGCCCAAGTCTCTCTCTCTCAGTCTCTCTCTCAGTCTCTCTCTCAGCCTCTCTCCATCTCTCTGCGTCCCCGTCCCTCCCCCACAGTTCCTTCCTCCATCTCTCCTCTCGCTCCGCCCTTCCTCCTCCCTCCAGGCTGTCCCTGTACTGCCGAGCCCCAGGTGTGTGCGGTGCGTGGGGGGGTGGGTTCATGTGCTGTGTGTGGGACGTGGCGACGGCACCGCCATCGTCTCCGCGTCCCCTCAACCCCTCCACAGGAGAACTCCCCCGAATTCCCCTAGTGAAAGCCGCCCGCTCTCCAGCCGGCATAAGCTCCTGTCCGTCCACACTCTCCCCTCCTCCCTCCCTGCTGGACTCTCCTCCAGCCATGCCTTCCGTTGACCCACTGGCCCCGCCTCCCCTCTTCTGCCTGCCCCATGGCAGCCGGAAACTCAAACCACCTTTTACAACCCCATGCTCCTGCACGCCTCCACCACCAGCCACTGTGCCCCGTTCTGCCGCCCCGCAGTCGGTCCCTCCGCGCACCGCCGCAGCCGCTAACACCATAGCCACTGCGGGAGCCGGAAACTCAAGTCCCCTGCTGGCCCCGCCCCTGCCTGCTTTCCCAGTCGGTACACACACGCGTCCGTCCGTAGGCTCTACCTTCCTTCTGTCCTTCCTCCTCCGTTCTGCCCCTGGGAGGTTGCAGCTTTTAAACTCAACTGCCAATACCTCTCCCAGGCCCACCCAGGCCACCTCTCCCGCGCTCTCCCCTTCCCTTACAGGCCTGCCTTAGTAATCTGTACCCCACGCAGTGCCCTCTGTAAGGTCTAACCACCCGCCTTCCTCTGTGCGCTCCGCCGAAACTCCGCCACCATGACTGCCAGCACTTAGGTTCACAGGTGGCCGGCCAGTTCCCTTTGCGAGAGGTTGCAGCTGGGGTCTCTTCAGACCCTCTTAACGAGAAGCTTCCTTCTCCCCTAGAGCCCAAATCCTAAGAACGTCAGCTCCAAAACAGCCTCTTCCATTTCTGCGCCCATTCTACCCCGCCATAATCCCGTCCAGGAACTGAGGGCATAGTCTGAATCTGTGCCCCCCACTCTCTAATCCGACCTTTAAGGTCTTTATTAGTCCTCAAACCCAGGTTCGAGATCGAGTGAAAAATGGCCTTGAAGGTTCTTAATGCCCTGGAGGAGCAGGCACAGTCAGAATGGGAGGCCTGCCTTCCACAGGAGGTAGACCTGCAGACATGCCTTAGTTGTTTGTGGCCCTGAGGTTGACGGCAGCCGCTATGGCCCTAAGGGGGCTGTGAGCGGTGGGGGTGCAACGAAAGGAACGCCACCAGAGAATGCTTCAAATGCGGAAATGAAGGCCACTGGGCAATGCAGTGCCCCTGGCCCCAAGCTCCGACCAAGCCCTGCCCGGCGTGCGGTCAAAATGGTCACTGGAAGAGTGACTGCCCTGGAAAAGTGGAGGGCCCTCTATGCCTCAGCGTAGGGGGGCCACCCTTCCAGGCCAGGACCCACCCGCTGGCCATGTTGAAACTGGCTGAAGACTGAAGAAGCCCAGCCTCGATGACTCCAATCACCCTCGCTGAGCCTCGGGTCACAATGAAGGTAGTAGGTCACCTTCCCGGTTGACACAGGGGCTGCCTTCTCTGTCCTGCCCTCCTTTTTAGGGCCCCTTTATCCTTCCAAGATCTCGGACATGGGTATTGACGGCAAATCCACCTGCCCTCTGGCCACCGGACCCCTTCCCTGCCTCCTTGATGATAGCATGCCCCATGCCCCTGTTAGGACGAGAGACATCCTCACCATCCTAGTGGCCACTCTGCAGCTCACTCTGAGCCCTTCAGCTTCCCTGCTCCTTCCACTCCTGGCCCCCTCCCTTTACAGGGACACCAATTCCCCACTGCCATGCGTCCCATCATGGGGCCCTGTTGTCCCAGACCACAGTAGCCTAGCTCAGTCGTCACCTAGCTCAGTTGTCGCCTAGCTCAGTCTTCGCTGTGAACGCCTCATCTCCTTATCTCCTCCGCCTTATCTCTTCCAAGACTGTCCCCTCCTCTGAACTGAAAACTGCTCTGACCTCGCCCCATCCCCCTCCACCCTCCCCAAAGGAAAAATGCGGCAGTTTTAAAATCCAAGAGGCTAGAGGTCTGGGAACAGGCTGCGTGACCTGCTCCCTCCCTCTCCCCGCCTTTTCTCCAGCCTCCAGGTCCCTGGCTTCCACTGCTCCGTCCCTTCCATTTTCCCTTGGATATCAGCACATTCTAACATTTCCTCCCACTTTTGCTGCAATACCTACCTCTCTCAGGCTCACCGAGTGCCTCCCACCATTCCCGAAGAAGATTCGGCGACACCATCCAAGACAGGATGACCCATCATTCCTCACAGGCTCTTACCTGGCAAGGGACCCTCCAATTTTGCTCAGGTTTTTCATATTTTCAGGTGAAACGGACATGGAATGATGAGGGAGTCATCAATTCTACTGTCTGGATGGGAAATCCTCTAGTGTCACTCTCTATTTATGAACCCTGGACCTACTCCTATGCCCATCCTCATCAACACAACTTTCCATTTACTCTCGAACATCAATCTCTCCTCCTCTACATCCTGCTGGATTTCTGTCACTGGCTCGAACCCTCATCATAGCCACTCAATTCCAACCTATTGGACCATCTAACTAAACTCTCTCTAGAAATTCGCAGCTCCTGGCCAGACCTCCTGCCCATGGCCCTGACCAAACTCCGGCTACACCAAGGAGCCCCACTTTCTTGAGCCCTTTTGGCTCTTCTTGCTCAACCACCGTCTCCTTACCGACCCCCCTCCCCTGGGTACGTATCTCCCATATCTGTCTTTAACCAGGCAATTGCTCCGAGAACACGTTTCTGCCCAAGCCAGAGCCGACCAACCAGGACTCCCAAGACCAGCCCTTCACCCTGGTGACTCGGTCCTCCTTAGGAACCTACAACTACAAGCCTTGGAGCCTAGGTGGACAGGACTTCACACTGTAATCCTCACAGCCCCCACTGTGGCCAAGCTGCTTGGCGACCCCAGCTTGTGCCAGAGGTCCTGGCACCACCTCTCCAGACTCAAGAGGACCCCGGAGCAGCATGACTTCTATAAATGTGAAGTGTTGGGCCCCATTAAGGTCCGCCTTAACCGCCCTCCCCTCTTCCTTCTCCTCCCAGCCCTGAGCAACCTACACCCACCCCCACCCACTTATGTGTGGAGGTTCAAGGTTCGTGAAACCTACTACCAGAATGGCAAACAAGTCACCCGGCAGGTAGGATCTCAGGACTGCCCTCTGTTCGGATGTCAGACAAAGATCCAGATGGCTGTCGACATCCAGTCAGTGTCCAATACTGGCTGATCCTATGTCTGTTTTGCTTACAACCAGCGGAACCCAGACAGATGTAATCAAGATGTCAACACCTATGGGGTTGCCACAGGAGAGACTGTCATACCACACCGCAGCCAGTCTCACCAAGGCCAGCCCAGGTACCTTCTCTGGTGCAACGGCACCTTAAGCAACTGCATGAACTCCTCTGACCCCGGGCCTTGCTTCGTGGTCACAGTAGTTCCCCAACTAACCTTGTATGGAGAGTCGGAGCTCACTGGTTGCTCCCTCCATCCCATCCCTGGACCCGCCAGGCTGCCTTCCTCCCTGTCATGTTAGGGGTGAGTATCGTTGCCTCAGTAGGCCTCACTGGGGGACCCTCGGGAACAGTCTGGTCACCGCTCAGTACTTTAATGACAAGCTCCAGTTAGCCCTGGAGTCTACTACCGCCTCTTTTAGCCTCCCTACAGCAGCAAGTGACATCAGTAGCCCAAGTAGCCCTACAGACCGGCTCGCCTCAGACCTTCTGACTGCAGAAAAAGGAGGAACCTGCATATTCCTTCAAGAAGAATGCTGTTACTACATCGAGTCCGGAGTAGTGGAGCAAAACGTAAACGTACAGACCCTGACTAAGCTGAGTGAAGAACTACATGCAGGACACTTCCAGGACAACTCTCCTTCCGGCTGGTTCCAAAGCCCCTTAGCTACCTGGGTCCTACCCATGATAGGGCCCCTGATTCTCATCTGTGTTCTTTTTTCTCCCCCTGCCTCCTCAACTTCATCCGCTCCCAGATCACAGAGATGTCACGAGTGACTGTGAATCAGCTCCTGCTCCATCCCTACACTCGGCTCCCCTCCGATCTGCCTCTGCCGAACCCTGGCCTTTAATCGCCCCCCCCCCTTCGTCGCCCGTGGTCAGCTGGAAGTAGCCAGAAAGAGTCGCCGTCCCCTATCACCAAAAGGCCGGGATGTTAGGTCAGAGAGAGCCCAGGTTCAGATACATGCAGACATGTGATGAGACAATGGACTTCCCCTGGAATTTCTCACAGATCAATGTGCCAGACACAGATACCAGCTTCTTCTCCCTGAATCCACATACCCCCACACAGATAGGGACTTCTTCAGAATACCCCCGCCCAACCCCTGCGGCAGAGAATTCCTCAGCTCATGTCCCCGCCCCTCACCCAATTGCAGTATAAAAAAAGCTCCCCCCTCCCTGTTGGCGTGAATCCATGTGCCCTGTCCTGGGGGTACATGGGTCTCCCAGGGATGCAGAATAAACCTTTTCCTTTCCTTTCTTTTCTGATTCACTGGACTCTATTTCTTGCGCCGCCACCTAAGCCACCTAACCTAACAATATTTAATCACTAGCATCCAACAGTCTCTTTCTAATTTCAACTAGTTACATAAGTAGAATAAAGTTACTGCCTGGCTGGTGTGGCTTGGTGGTTGAGCTTCAATTCCAGGTCAGGGCACATGCCAGGGTTGCGGGCTCAAACCCCAGTGTGAGGTGTGCAGGAGGCAGTCAATCGGTGATTCTCTCTCATCATTAATATTTTTATCTTTCTCTCCCTCTCCCTTCCTTTTAGAAATTAGTGTGTTTTTTTAAAGTTCCTGATCATTCTCTTTTCTCTTGTAGCCATCCTATGTGATGGTAAAGACTTTAACAATCAACACATCTCCCTCTGCATAGAGTTCCAAAGTTCTTCAGACCTTTCTCAATAGTATATAGTGAATGCTCAATAAATGGTAGCTGCTATTATTATTATTACTTGACATTTACTCTCTACTTTATTATAATCAAGGCCAGGAACAGAATGCATACTAACCGTCCTGAGAAAATGGGTACCATATAGTCACTTGGCAGGTTTTCCTTCTCCTCCCCAGAGAGAAGGCTTTTCTTGGCTCTCTTCATTTGGGGGCTCAACTTGGATGAATAATCTTCTAACATCAGATTGGAATCTGTGAGTCTGAAACAAAAGCCCTAATATCAGACAATAACAAAAAATGTCTTTAAAATATTCAAAATACTTATAAAATAAGGTTTTACCTGGGGGGTGGGAAGGGGGTGTCACAGAATCCTAGATCTCTAACGTTATAATTATCTTTTATCTTTAGAACTAAAGTGAATGAGAAAGCCCTCTAGACAGACATCAGAGAAAAATAGGCCTATAGAAATTTCATGGCTTTCCCCCCTAAGTTTCAAGGGAAAACAGCAGTGCTTTGCCAGAGGCTAAAGCAAACAGCAATTAGCATAAAAGTACAAAAGAGACATTGGAAGACCAATGGACTTTGATATTCAGCAAGGCTGAATATCAGCACAAGACTTCCCTGCTGTGATTGCAATGGCTCAAGGCAATTTCCTAGTAATCCTTACATTATTTACCAAACTTTACCTTTGATCTGCCTGTATGCATTGCTAAAGGGCAAATGTGTATTCAAAGTAAATAAAAGCAGATGGACAGGTCTTGGTCTCTCTGTGCCTCTTCACAAAAGAGGTTTCCACCTGGCCCCCCAAAATTCATATTTCTTATATAGCATTTTCATTTGCGCATTGGCCCCTCCTGCAGATCCTGAACCCCACCATGCAGGTCAAGGCAGTGTTTTTGTAATAGTTCCAAATACTTTTTGCTGTTAAGTTAATGTCCACAACGTAGACAGTCTATATCTATATAATATGCTAAGGGTAATATGCTAATTAGGGCAGACATCCTTCCGGACAAAGCCGCAGCGGCTGCCTGAGGCTCAGGCAAGCTGTGGATGGCCGCTGTCGCTGTGAGGGCCGGGCCAAGGATCAGGCAACTGTGGTGGCCAGCAGTGGCTGCAGCAGAGGCGTGATGGGGGTGTTGCCTTCCCCTGATCCACCCGGTCACCTCCTGCAGAGGGAGGCCAGAGGCAGCAGCAGCGAGAGGGTGATGGGGGTGGCGCCTTATCCTGATTGGCTGGTTGCCTCCCACAGAGCAGGTAGTGGGCCTAAGCCATCAGTAGGACATCCCCTGAGGGCTCCCGGACTGTGAGAGTGGGCAGGCTGGTCTGATGGACACCCCCTCCAGTTCACGAATTTTCATGCACCAGGCCTCTAGTATATATATAAATGGTTTGTATACACTGTGCATCCAAATCTTTTGGGGGATTAAAAAATATTCTGGATAGGGAGCTCAGGCAATTCAGATGCAGGGCCTTTAGGTCAATGAGTTGGGAACACTTCTCAACTCATTCTATAAGGCCACTATCTATACTAATAAAAGCCTATGTGGTTGTCACGCCCTAATGCTGTGATGCCCTCACATGGTAACAATCCATCACCAGGTGGCTGTGTGCACAGTGAGTGTGTGTGGGTGGGTGGGGACTTGACGCTGCATGTGTGACACGGAGACAGGTCCTGCAGCTCCACACAGCAATGCCGGGGGCGGGTCCTGGCAGCTCTGCACAGCGACACTGGGGGCGGGACCCCCAGCTCTGGCCTACCTCTTTGGGGTAATCCATAGAGGAGCCCCAGATGGGTGGGCGGGGCCTACCTCTTTGGGAAGATTGATGGAGGGGCTCCCACTCTCTGAGAGGGCACAGGCCAGGCTGGGGGACCTCCCCCCCACCCGAGTGCACGAATTTCATGCACTGGGCCTCTAGTTACCTAATATCAAAACTAAACAAAGTGCCCTAGCCAGGTAGCTTAGTTAGTTAGGGCATGGTCCCGATATGCCAAAGTTGCAGGTTCCATATTCAGTTAGGGCATATACAAGAAGCAATCAATGAATGCATAAATAAGTGAAACAACCAATCGATATTTCTCTCTCCCTTCCTCTCTCTCTCTCTCAAATCAATTTTTAAAAAACATAAACATTTTAAAAAAAATTTTTAAACTAAGACCAATGTTACTCATGAACATAGAGGTAAAAATCCTTTAAACAATGTTGGCAAACTAAATCCAGCAACATATAAAACCAAGTGGAGTTTATCACAGGAGTGCAAAGTTTATTTAACATTTGAAAAATCAATTAGTATAATAGAATAAAAAACAGAAACCACATTATCAATTAATAGATCCAGAAAAAATACTTGGCAAAATTCAGCATTCATTCATTTTAAAAACTCCTGCCAAAATAGGAATAGAAGGAAACTTCTTCAGCCAGATTGAGGCCATCTATAAAAAATTTATAGTTAATATCATATCTAATAGTAAAAACTAAATGCTTTCCTCCTAAAGTTAGAAACAAGGTTATAATATTGTTCTACCACTTCTATTCAACATTTTATTGATGCTTCTAGCCAAAGCAATTTGTCTTAAAAAAAAATTTACATTGTAAGGATAGGCATATAGTTCAATGGAACAGAATTGAGAGTCCAGAAATATTGGTAAACCATTACATTCATGGTCAATTGGTTTTTGACAAAGGTGGTAAGGAATTTAATGAATAAAAGGATATCTTTTCAACAAATGGTGCTGAGATTATTGTACATCCATTTGCCAAAGGGTGAATTTATAATTTTATTCAACATCACACACACAAAATAATTCATAATACTAGTAGATTATATTTTTAAATATAAAAGCTAAAATTATAAAACTCTTAGAAGATAAGAGGAACTCTTTATGGTGCTGAGTTAGGTAAAGAGTTCTTAGATATAATACCAGTAGCATGATTCAAAAGAAAAATTGGAGAATTAAACTTCATTGAAATTAAAAATTCTGATCTTTTAAAGACATTGTTAAGAGAATGAAAAGACAAGGCGCAGAATAAAAGAAAATATTTATAAACTGGACTCCTAATACATTGTTTTGGGAATGTAAAATGGTATAACTATTTTGGAAAACAATGGTGTAGTTCCTTATAAAGTTGACCATAAACTTAGCATCCAAACCAGCTGATACTTTAGAAAGTACAGTTATAAGTTCAATTCAAATGTTATGGAACAATAGACTTTCAGATTGTGTTATATGTTAGAGTACCACTGAAATTTTCAGGTTTTATTTTTGAACTTTCTATAGCAATTTCATTTTTCAACAGAAACTTATTCAGCATTCATTGTATGAAAAATACTGTGCTGTGCTTAACACTGGGATGAGAGGGAGATATGAAGATAAATACCATTGTTTTCTGAGAGCTTTATATCTAGTAGGGGAGTAAATGCTACCAGGCCTGGCAAGTTGTATTATGTCAATGGAAAAAAGGATGGAAGAACAGAAGGAAGGTGGGCAAATAAGCAGAAAGACAAATGCAAACAAAATTAGAATTCACAGGCTTGACTGAGAATTTCTGTCTGGGCTTATCAGGGAATCCTTTGTGAAAAGCTGGGCACTGGAAGATGGGTAAGACATCCCAGAATGGGCTGTATGTACAAAAGCCTAAAAATTAAAGCTTAATTTTCATTGCTGAATTATCTATGTTTTGCCATTAGACTTTACTGAGTGGCCATTAAAGAGCTAAACTCATTTTTATTATTCTAAAACTGTCCCTTTAAAACTGAAATCTTGATATACATTTACAACTTAGTACTGTTGCTTATAAACAACTATTTACCAGAGGAGAAAGAGGCAGTGGTTTTAGTGACCTATGGGACAGCTTCTCAAGAATGCACTTTTTGGCTATCATTACTCAGGACTTCTGGTATCTGAAGTTCCATTTATTTCACCTTCAAAACTTCCAGGAGGGTCAGAAACAAGCACTTGAACTTCACATTCTATTTTCTCATCTCAACTTTTCTATCACCCATATTTCCTCTCTGAAAGAAAATACTTTCTTTAGGCTTTTGTGAAAAAGTTATTTTGGGTATACTTTTGAATTAGAGCAGTTTTGTTCTATGCTGTTCCTTTGATATTGTCATCATGTCAGCCTCAATACTGTCTATTGACCTTCCATTCTCTGGTTTCCTAATATGGACACCTATGTAGGTCTCAGAAAAACATCAAAGTTAGTAGACATGTAGGATACCAAAAAGAGCCCATCTTGTGTTAATACACTTTGCAGAAAACATATCTTGTAAGATACAAGCATGAATTTATTTTTATTTTTTAAAAAGTATTTTTATTTATTTCAGAGAGGAAGGGAGGGAGAGAAAGATAGAAACATCAATTATTAGAGAAAATCATTGATTGGCTGCCTCCTGCACACCCCCTACGGTGGATCGAGCATGCAACCCAGGCATGTGCCCTGACCTAGAATTGAACCATGACCTCCTGGTTTATAGGCTGATGCTCAACCACTGAGCCACACCAGCTGGGCAAGCATGAATTTAGTTTGACCAACATCACCCTTGAAATTTATTGACATGTAGTGTCATAATAAATAAGTATCCCTTGGCTTTTTGTTTTTATTTTTTGCATTAGTTACCATACACTTAGCTTTTTTCCCCCCTTTTCATTTCAATCTCATGACCACAAAAATCTCACTCTTAGTTTTAAAAAAAAAAATTTTAGCTAAGATCTCCCAACTTGAGGGACAATTTCTTTCCTCATTTTACAGATGAAGAAACTGAGAGGTTAAATAGAAATATAACCACAGTTTTTTCTTGTAGTTATTGCTTTTTTATTATTTAAATTTCCACTGAGAAGTAATATTGAACTCTTCTTTTCAGTAACTCTTCTCAGCTGAACTAAAAGCAAATACCATGAGGGTCTGAAACACTTCTCATCATAAATGTAGAACAGTCATGTGTTCCAGAAAGGGTAGGTGGGTAAAACACTGAGAGATTTAAATTTTTTATGGTTCTTATCTACATACACTATTCAGTTTTTATCTGTTTCTGACTATTTAAGAAATTAATTTAAGTAGACTAGCTTATGACCTATTTTTAAGCAGAAGTGAAAGAATTTACTTCATATTTCCTAGAAATCATATTATGCAGGACACTTGACAATGGGAGATGCCTTAGGGAGTCTAAGTCTGCAGACCAAACATTGTCCAGGGTTTTTATAAAGGTTAGTCTTATTAACTTATTTACAAGGTCGCCCAGAAACCCACATCCCACTCCACTTTGGGGATGGTCCCTGTGGTTTACTAGACATTTTATGAAAGTTCCCTTCCTCATTTGAGGTGCTCCTGATTTCTCTCGTTTCATTTAGAAAGGCGGTTGTGGAAAAGGTCAAGCCTGTTGCAATGGATCCTCTGACCCTCCAGAACTCCGAGATCTCTGCAGGGAAGCTCAGCTACACCCAACTGCGTGGCAGAGCTAACAGTGGACACAGCTAACATTTCACCTCCAAGCTCTGGGAGGTAACGGCTTTGTCCTTCCTCTACCTTTAGCTGACTCATTCCATTCCTACTCTATTAAAGGACATGCTTTCCTTCTCACAGCATAACTCACCTGCCTATGGAAGATTAATGTCATTCTGAGAGTATCTTGTATCATCTAAACTTGAGTTTTACCTGCAAATAGTATTTGCACAGGAAGCAGAGAATGAATCACGTCTTTCTGGGCCTCAGTTAAAATGCCTATAAAAGGAGGGGCTTGATTTAGGTGAACTTTTGGTCTCTTCCTGCTTTAACATTCCACAGTTCTATTCATCTACAAATTGCTGATTATATGAAACTGGTATCACCAGAAGTGAGACTCTTTTTCTGCCAACGAGCTGCACATTTATAGCAGTGAGACTGGAGGCAGGAGATTGGTGCCTGGTGAGAGCTCCTCTCCTGGGACTCAGCGTTTATCTTTGGGATTCAGAACATAACTGCCTTTTAAAGAACTAAGTGGCTTTTCTGCTTGCATTTGATTTTCCTCTGACCTTCTCCTACTGAATAGGAAGCAATGCGACTTGTCAATTTCTTAAATTTCTTAAATTCTGGAAGACAAATCCCAGAATGTTGTACAGTACATCCTCACTGAACATCTTCAATAGGTCCTTGGAAACTGCAACTTTAAGTGAAAGGGTGTATAATAAAACCTATTTTATCATAGATTAATTGATATAGATAAGAATTATGAATAATTCTTACATTCCTACAGCATATTTTTGGTCACAAAAATATCACTAAACTTCTAAATAAAGACTCAAGCACTTCTAATATTAAGTATTGAAATAAATGTAAGCTATACAGACATTTAAGAAAGATTAATAAAAACAAGTAAGATAATAATTTTCTAACGTCCATATCCTAGAACAGGGCCATGGGTGGCCAAAGCCTATCCTGGTAGCTCAGGGTGCAAGGTGAGAGCCCACCCTGGACAGAATGCCATTCCATTGCGAGAAGTACCCACACCCACACTCACTCAGACTGAGACAATATAGACAAGCCAATGCACCTCACATGCACATCTTTGGGAAGTGGGAGAAAACTGGAATACTTAGAGAAAACCCACACATGCATGGGGAGAACATGCAAACTCCACACAGACAGTAGCTTCGGCTGAGAATCAATTTATTTTTCCTTGTCAACATTATAACAAAATGACATTGAATGAAACAAAATTATTTGAGGACCTGCCGTATTGATTATTCACCCGATATATAATATTTTTAAGCAGAAATGAAAGTGTTATATTGGGGTAGGGTGCAGGCTGCAATACCCAATATACAATATATGTATATTTTTCCTTATGTATAACTAGAGGCCTGGTGCACGAATTCGTTGGGGTCCCTTGGCCTAGCCTGCTCCCTCTCACAATCTGGGACCCCTCGGGGGATGTTGGAGAGCCGGTTTTGGCCCAATCCCCATAGACCAGGCCGAGGGACCCCACTGGTGCACAACTGAGGGCGGGGAGGAACCGTAGGAGTGCTCCAGGGCATGTCTGGCCCATCTTGCCCAGTCCTGATCAGCCGGACCCCAGCAGCAAGCTAACCTACCGGTCAGAGCATCTACCCCCTGGTAGTCAGTGTACGTCACAGCAACTGGTTGAATGGGCAAACAAACGGTCAGACACTTAGCATATTAGGCTTTTATTATATAGGATAATAATACTTTTTATTTATAGAAGAGGCTATATGACTATTTCCAGAATATAAAACCCTGATATAACAGCAGCTTTCAAACAAACTTACCCTATATAATAAAAGGCTAATATGCAAATCAACTGAATGGCTGAACAACTGGTGGCTATGACACATACTGACCACCAGGGGGCAGACACTCAATGCAAGAGCTGCCCCCGGGTGATCAGTGCGCTCCCACAAGGGGAGCACCACAAGTGCAGCAGCAGTGGCAGGAGCCTCTCCCGCCTCCACGGCAGCGCTGAGGATGTCTGACTGCTGGCTTAGGCGGATGTTTGGGCCTAAGTCATCAGTCAGGCATCCCCCAAGGACTCCCAGACTGAGAGAGGGTGCAGGCCGGGCTGAGGGACCCTCCTCCCCCCCCACCGGGGCATGCATTTTGTGCACCGGGCCTCTAGTTTCCCATAAGAGTCTATTGCAGCAGTTGTCAACCTGTGGGTCGTAACCATCAGAAAACACATATAGCATATCAGATATTTACATTACGATTCATAACAGTAGCAAAATTACAGTTATGAAGTAGCAACAAAAATAATTTTATGGTTGGGGGTCACCACAACATGAGAAACTGTATTAAAGGGTCACGGCATTAGGAAGATTGAAAGCCACGGATTGGTTCAGTAGTTTTACATAATTCAGGTTCAGCCACTTAAATCTACAGATGGGTTTTAATCTCCATACAATTATGATCATTTCATGTGTTTTTCTTACTAAGTACCATAAAAAGCAGTAACAACAAAACAAGATACTTCATTGGAATCTTTGGAATGGAGAATAAACAAATGGTTTTATCATCATCATACTGCTAGGTAGTCTCAAAAGAGCCACTGTATACAGAACATCCACATGGATCTTTTCACAGCCTCAAAACTCCATAGGAACTTAAGAGAACTTAAGAGCTTAAGGGAACTTAAAACTCCATGAAAAATCTGATGGAATTTAGAATTTGGCTAAAACTAATAGATCCAAAAACATGACCACTGATCACCACAGCCTTTTTTATTGTGCATCACCAGATCTTGCCTGGACTATAGCATTAACCTCCTAACTGGCTGACCTGCCTCTATTGTGTCCCATAGTTTGTTCTCCACACAATAGCCACAGTGATCCCAATACAACTTAAGTCAGATCATGTCACTCTCCTGCTCAAAACTCTGCCCCAGGCCCCTTTAACTCAGAATAAAGTCTTTACAAGGCCCACAAGGGCCTACATGATTGGCCCTGCTCTGTCCATGACCTTTCGGACATCTTTCCATCTGTTCTTCCCCTCACTCCTCTATTTCCTCACTGGTCTTTTTTTTTTTAATATCTTTATTGATTTCAGAGAGGAAGGGAGAGGGAAAGAGAGGTTCGATTAATAAATGCCCTGGGATTTTTTTGTCTTAGAATTTGTGCCTTTCCATCTATTGTTCCCTGCTCTAAATCTTGGTTATTTTGGTGTTTAATGGCTTCTCCAGGAGAAGGGCAAATAAATAAGCATAACACAAACCTATATATTGATGCTTCAAGAAAAAACTGGTGGCAGTGTGGTCAAGGGGGGTTGTTGACCATTAACTGGCTCATGTTCCCATGGAAAGGGGTGGGGAACGTTCGTAAAGGGGGTCAAATTGCTATTCCATCCCTTTTTCGTGTAAGGAAGGTCATTTAATCTTTTTGGCCTCCAATTTTCTCTTTTGTAAAGTAAGGATAAGAATTTCTACTTCTCAGGGCTAATATAAAGATATAGTGGTACAGAGGATGCTATGTTAATTACATTATGGGGACTGAATTTTAATTTGTTTAGAATCAGACAATTAAATGTCTACCATTACCACAGAGGGTTGAGACATCCCCAAATTCTTCTATCATTCAAGAACTATGTGCTATGTTGTTACTATTTTTTTTAAGTTATTCATTCCTACTTACCAAGAATAACAAAATATTTTTATTTCCATATTTTTTTATCTTCACCTGATGATACTTTTTCCATTGATTTTTAGAGAGAGTGGAAGGGAGGGAGAGAGAGAGGGAAAAAAACAAACATTGATGCAAGAGAGACACATTGATTGGTTGCCTTCTGCACACAACCCGAGCAGAGCCAGGGATGGAACTGGCAACCCTGGTACGTGCCTTGACCAGGAATCTGAACCCTCGATCCGTCAGTGCACTGGCAAATGCTCTAACCACTTAGCAACTCCGTCCAGGGCTATTATTTCCACCTTAATGTGTGATCCAGCTTACTCAAAAGAAAAGAAGGTAACTTATTTTCCATAATGCCATATTATCTGTAGGGCTCTGCCTTATTTCATCTCAACTCCTAATACTGTTGGCATTAGGAAAGGGATCCTCAGGCCATGCACTGGGCTGTCTGGTACATGTGTTGACTTTCTAGTGCAGTGGTTCTGACCATTGTTGAGTCACAAAGTTCTCCGAGAATCTGATAAAAGCTTCAACAAAAAAATTCTCATCTGTGCCTAATTTTGCACATAATTTCAGATTTTCCAAGACTCGGTTGAAACCTATTTATGGACAGAGTTAAGAACCTTTGCCTAATGGTTATAAAGTGGCCATGAGTACCATTTCTCTTTTAGTCCCTGATAATATTTGTGGACTGCTAGCATAAAACAGTAATTTGTATCATTTTGTTTTCCTGAAATACTTTCTTTTGTCACTGTGACTAATAATAAAGGCATTTAGAATAAGCCTCCAGAATTTATTTGATAACCCTTGGCTCGGAATGTAATTGGTAACTGATCCGTGCTATAACCACATTGACTCTGGATGAGCCATTGTTTGTAAAACTGAGGTCAGCCAAATCCTGAGCACAGTATAAATCTCTGTAGTTTCCACTTTAACACTAGACATCTAACTACAAAGCAGAGGCTAAAATTAGATCACACCCAGTACGTACATATACTCCACAGAATTGCAGTTCCAACCCTAGGGGTTCTAATAAACAACATTGACCACAATCTAAAGAGAGATATTTCATTTAGCAGGAAAAAGTTGCTCCACTTTGAAAAGGTTAACTAGGACCTATAGGAATTATGAAGATTTTGAAATGTTCAGGGAATATTATCTGCACCTATTAGCTCTAGGTCTAAAGAAAGAAAGACTAGAATACTCCCAGAAATCGGTTGGCTTTTTTTTCTTTTACATTGCATTATACAAAGGAAAAATAGTGGCATTTTCTTCCCTCTCATTTCTAGGTCAACATGTTTTTACCAAGAAGTTTGCGTTATTCAAATACAGAAAGCCATTAATAAATACCTACCTACATAAATACATACATAGCAGGAAGGAACAAGATATGAGGTTGACTACAGAAAAATAACTACAGTACTGTTTCCTATAGAAAATTTATTATGTGAGACTCTTTATAGCTAAAATGGCGAAGTCTTCCAATGATTACATAGAGCAAATGTTTTCTAAATAAAATATAAAAATTCTCAAAAGATGAATTACTAATGTTTGGTGTAATAGATCAGATTATGAATAAATATAAATAGTGCATATGTGGTTAAAAGTATTTGTGTAAAGTTAAAATAATTTTAACATAAAATTTAGCAATAGAGTTGAACTAAAGAACACAAAAACACAAATTCATAAATTCTATAGATTCTACAAGCATCAGTAAGTACACAAGGAGTTACATTAATAGTGGTATGATAATGAAAATACCCATCTTCTATAGACTCAGCACAGATAGTGCAGGAAAATGGATATTTAAAATACAACCCTCCTCTTTTATAAGACAGCTGCTTTCCTAAATGAGGTTATTAAACATATCTATGGAATATTGTTCAGGAGAGCAAAATGATGCTATCACATACAGATGGTGTTAATTCCTCCCAACTTTCCTTTGCAAGGCAGTTCATTTGAAGCAAGTGCTAAAAGAAATGAATTTCTCTCAGTGACAATATTTCCACATTTGCAGCCAATTTGAGATCCTAATGAATATCCTATGGCAGAATATGACTCATGAAAGTGAGATTGCAAAATGAGCTTGTTCCATTTTAAATGGAATTTAAGAATGTTGACATCATACATTCCAGGTAAACCCCACTGGACTCTGGCTCTGTTACTGAACATAGCAGAAGCTCCCAGGAGGTCACTGTCAGTGCCCATGAAATGACAGCCCTACATCAGGTGCTCCTTAATCCCAATAGGAAATCAGGAATTTCTGCCTTCAGAAACCTTCTTCACTTCTGTTCATACAAACCACTGTGTTATTTCCTCAATAACTATTTTAATTCCCAGAAATACATGCCTTTTCCAGGTGTCCTAACAGATATTTTGTGGGGTCAAATTTTGTAAGGCTTAAATTTTCATTATGTTTAGAACAAAAATGCAACCTATGTCAGATGGTTTGGAAAGAATTTGAGGCAGCAGGTCATTATTTACCACATAGCCCAGTGTTGAAATTCAGCAATTCTTTGTGAGGACAATAGTTTGATTTTTTAATAAAAATCACATGCATCTTGCCAGGGGGCTTTAATCCCCTAAAACATTTCATTCTGGGTATTGAACAAATTAAAATTAGCTTGGACTGAGAAAGTAAATATCTACTCAGCAGGCTGGAACAACAGACAGAGAAGCCAACAGCAAAGTCACAGGAAACATTTCTCCCAAGGAACACTAGTGCTATAAAGTGTCATGGCAACTTCCTTCTTTGAGTGACCACTGAAACTTTCATCTCTAATATAAAGACTATCAGGTTGGCCCTGACCAGTTTGGCTCAGTGGCTAGAGTGTCGGCCTGTGGACTGAAGAGTCCCAGGTTCGATTCCGGTCAAGGGGATGTACCTTGGTTGCGGGCACATCCCCAGTAGGGGGTGTGCAGGAGGCAGCTGATCGATGTTTCTCTCTCATGGATGTTTCTAACTCTCTATCCCTCTCCCTTCCTCTCTGTAAAAAAATCAATAAAATATATATTTTTTTTAAAAAAAGACTATCAGGTTGCTGTTTGAAATTTTATCAGTAAGAATGTGACATCGCACTCTTGCCTGGAAGACCTCAGGAGCTCCTGACACAGAGAAGCAGCTTGATCCCCAGGCCCAGAGCTGATTCCACATAAAGGGTTTAATAGGACAGTCCATGCTTCCCTCAACTCACTGTTTCCAAAAAACAGCATCCTGGGTTCCCTTTGCAGACCAGACTTGCATCTAAATTCCACTCTTTCTAGAATCCTATACTAACTCTTTCTTTGAAATGGGTCGATAAATCTAATTTTGTGGGACTCCAGGTTTGTTTCTGGTATTCTTAGGCTGAGTGAGTGAGGTGGGGCATGTTTTAATTAAATGCTCCAGCTGGAGAAAATGTCTGCTGCCTGAATAACAGTGCTGAATTTTAACACTGGCTTTCAGATACTGAAAAATTAGAACCCATCTTCATAGTGTTGTGGATTCCTGTGACCTGTGAATATTAGATTCTCTACTGCCTTCTCATCTAAGTAGAAACATTCTGAAAGCCAGGAAACCTGTTATGAGTGTTGAAATGATATTTTCTGGCTCTCTACTACAAATGCAACCTGTGGCAAACCATATCTGCTTCTAAAAATCAAGCAAGGATTCCCAGGGTGACTGTGAAGCACTTTTAGAAACTCAAAGAGATGGGGTGAAGGGAAATAGGAGGTCCCAGTTCTCCCAAATACACACACTTGCAGAGATGCCAGATTTAAGAAGAAAAGAAAACGTGATGTGGGAGGGGTATTTGAAGAATGAGCCTTTGCCCTAAGGTTGGAAGGCTGCTTTTGACATACCCGTGGGAGTAACCATAATCGTAGGCTGAGGCCGCCTTCCGACTGACTGCAGATGCCAGGGAGGACTCGGTGGTGGCCTGGGACGCCTGCTGCAGGTAGGAGGCTGATGATGAGGATGCCTGGCTAAAGGCCTGGGATTCCTGGCGGCGCGCAGCCAATGAGCGGCTGCTGTAGGCCGTTGAGCCATGTGTGTAGATGGCAGAACTTTTCTTCTCCTGCTCATGGTACTGGCTCATGGTGGTGCGAAGGTCCTTGTTACGGTAGCTGCGATCATAGTGCTCATGCAATTTCTGATAAAACGGCAGAGACATCGTGTGCCCCCAGGGAACCAGGCAACCTATAAGAAAGTAACCATTTTTTGAGTAAATTATTAAGGAACAAATCCTATAGAAGAAGTAATCAAAACCAATGTGTAAACATTAATACTCTTATCTTTTCCCAGGAGTAAGTGGAAATTGATGTGAAATACTGCTTAACTGGCTACTCAATGAACTTCCTACTTCATGCCCAGCTATCCTTGTGCAACTTTCTTTTTCCTTTCTTCTCTCTTCCTCTTCTCCCCTCCCCTTCTTCTCTTTTCCTCCTTACCTCCTTCCTTTCATATATATATTAGGTTTTTACAAAGTTTCCCTTTCCTGGCTATTGTGCTTTTCCTCAGAACTTTTTTTTTTAAATATATTTTTATGATTTCAGAGAGAGGGAGAGAAACATCAACTTTGAGAATCATGGTCAGCTGCCTCCTGCACGCCCCCTACTGGAGATGGAGCCTGAAACCACGGCATGTGCCCTGAATGGAAATCCAACGTGACCTTCTCAGAAAAACTAAGTCTGCCAACACCTTGATCTCTAGCCTCCAGAACTGTGAGAAGATTACTCTCTGTTGTTTAAGCCACCCAGACTATGGTACTTTGGGAGCCCTAGCAAATTAATATGAAGGCCATTGCAATAGTCCAGGCTAGAGATGATAGCGGCAGCAATGGAAGTGTGAGAAGTGATCAGACTCCCCACATGTTTTGAAGGCAGAACCAGTAGTATTTGCTGAAAGTACTGGTTTGGGATGTGAAGGGAAAAGAGTGAGAAATGACTCCAAGTTTTTTGCATAATTGCAAGATTGAAGTTGCTATTAATTCAGATGGGCAAGAATGTAAGAAAGTAGCAGTTTGGATTGAAAGTTAGAAGACTGATTTAAGGCATTGTACATTTGAGATACCTGCTAGACATCCAAGTGGAGATGTAAAATGGAAAGTTGGGTATGTGACTTTGGAGTACAGGATAAAGGTCCAGGATGAAGACCAACAATTGGGACTCACCAGCTTACACATGATATTTAAATCCAGAGAGAGAGAGAGAGAGAGAGAGAGAGAGAGAGAGAGAGAGAGAGAGAGAGAGGGACATTGTATATGGAAAAGGAAGTCCAAAGACTGAACCCTGGAGTGTGCTTATATTGTATAATGAGCTCTCACAAATACTTTAAAAAGGTATGGTGTCAAACCATAGAAATTTGCTCCATTAAGAATATGAAGGTTTCTAATTCTCTAACATAAAGAAGTCATCAGTGTAGCAATTTGCATTGTGAACTTGAGCTAACAGTTCTACTGAAAGTTAAATATGTTTGCTTAGCATAGACTGGGGAGATTTCATTAGTTTTCTTGAATAACCTGTCCACTGACAGAAGCCTATCAGCCACATTGACAACCCTGGATGTAGTAACAGTTTTATGGAGTCCCCGTTCCAATTTTAATGCGTTTCCTGTGTTCTGAAATGTTATTTTTAAATTTTACAAGTAAAATGGTCATTTTTTTCCAAAACGTTTTTAAGTTCTAAATGAGGAGTGAATCCTTTGAAATTTGCCATATTGTTTGTCAAAGTTTAAATCTACTTTTTATTTAAACTATTTTTTTAAAAATATATTTTATTGATTTTTTTACAGAGAGGAAGGGAGAGAGATAGAGAGTTAGAAACATCGATGAGAGAGAAACATCGATCAGCTGCCTCCTGCACATCTCCAACTGGGGATGTGCCCGCAACCAAGGTACATGAAGGTACATGCCCTTGACAGGAATTGAACCTGGGACCCTTCAGTCCGCAGGCCGACGCTCTATCCACTGAGCCAAACCGGTTTCGGCGATTTAAACTATTTAAAAAGTCAGCATGTATTCCCTAGAGAAGAAAATCCAGTAAACTTCACTCCAGAAATATTTACCTTAGGGCTCATGAAAGATATCAGTCTATATCGCATTTCCCAAGAGGAAAGAAATAGCGACTAGCAAGCAACTTTGCTTCAACCCTTAAATAGATTGCTGTTTTCTGTTCTAAAATATACATAATTATCATTTGTAATGAATAATTATTACATAAATTTTGATAAAACAAAAGAGTTAGAATATATTCATATAAAAGTATATCATGTTTGGAAGTTATAAAGATATTAGATATTTCTGTAATATACATACTACACTGCAACATGGCAAATGTTATTAGAATAAGATTCAAATAAATAATTAATGACCTTCCTATATTTTATTTTATAAGCTAAATTCACAACTCAGATGACTTGAAATGCTGTTATTTTCACAAAATAAAAGTTTTAAATATCTTGCCCAATTACACTTTCCACTCAATTTCTGTTTCCCCCCGATATATTTATTTTTAATAAGACCTAATATTCCAAGCACATAGATAACAAATTACAAGTATACAGGGTTTGGCTTTAAGTCAGCAGAGCTGATTGTCACAGCTCTGACCTCTGGAACCAAGGTACAACTACTGTCTCTTCCTCAGTAAGTGAGGATTATCCCCAACACAAAACATCTAGAGTATGTGGGGAGGAAAGACAGTTTGTTTGTCTTCTGTTCCTCTAAGACCTGTGTTTTCTGCTGGAAAATAATTTGGGAATTTAGGAAGAAATGCTAACCCCATAGTTGAAATCCTGATATGATACTTTTGTTGCAGGCATTAGAGGCCAAAAGCTGATAAAAATTTTTCACAGAAAGTGTTAAATTAACGTCAGGGTCATTACATGGGGATCTATGTTGCCTCTGAAATACTGTCTGACCATTTTCAGGTCAGGAATATCATAATAATGCACTCTTACATTTACCTACATGGCACTGTCAGAGCAAAATCACTGAATTGGAAACTGGTGACTTCAGAGTTAATTTACCTCCTTTAGGTCTGATTTGTAATCAGGGAGTATTGTGGGCATACGGAGGATAGAAAGTACATGATTTCCTGTCACCGCATCTCCATTCCATATTTCAACCAAACCACTGAATTGTAAGTTGTAAAGAGTACCTAACTCACGCTTACAGTTCCATCTGAGACAGCCATTATTTCCAGGAATGGTAGCCTGATTTAAAAATAATACAATGAGCTGAGAGAATAGCTGTGCCAGCAAAAACTGGCACTCGGTTGCTCTTGTCTTCCTTCCCAGGGCCTCCACTTTCCTATTTCTCTGCTATTCTGACATCTCTTAGAGAGAACTGCTGAGCTCAGGAAACAGTAAGAAACCACACACACCATAGTGCTGTTAAGCACATAAAATATCTAGTGCATTTTTCTGTCTCAATGTCACACTTACCAGTTTCCAAAAGAGTGACGGTGGTAAAAACGTTCCGATGTGGTTGTAGGACTGGATGAGAGATGAAAAACCCACGTAGTTTGAATCCCAGAAAAAGTTAAGAGGCAGGGCTGAAGACAGGACCCTGGGGGCCAGTTCAAAAATAATGCATGTGGTCAGGCAGTAGAATGTCAGAGCCACACAGCCAGCCTTTTATGGCCAAGAAGGCAGATAAATATAGCAGCAAATGAGGGTAGTCCTAAACTGAGAGGAAAAGAAAGGCACAGGCTGGTAGCTGCCTCACTAATGTAATTACATTAATGCCACTCAATGGGTCTGGCTTGATTAAACCAAAGTTAGGTTATTTATTTGGCTAGAAGAGCTATTTTCAATATTACTTTATCACTGGATATTTAAAAGTGCAATGGAAAGAGTACAATGTTGAGAGCTAAAAATAAGGGTAGTAATCTGATTCCCAACATGGACCTCATGGAATTTTAATGCCAAGATATGTTTCTGGGTGTGCTGTTCACAACGCATGTAGAGTACACTTAAAAGATTCAGGTGAAAAAGAACTTGAGGCTAACCAGAGGCAAAACAAGTAAGAAATGAATTACACGTGATGGCAATTGTGACCTGATGATACAGCCATGGTTTTTTTTTTTTTCATTTCAGGAAAATTTACAAAGTCAGAGCTTAAAGTTTGAATGTTTGATTTCCTATTCATTAACTAAAGCCTTTGAGAAGTAACATGTTTTATCTTTGTTAAAGGTTGAGTAGGGTCATTCTATCTAACAAGAGATTCTTTTTCTTTGTTTTTTTCAGACTGTATAACTAAGTAAGACGTGGTAAAACCTGGTAGTTAGAGGCTGCACTTTTGATTCAGACTCAACCTAGATCCCAGGCTATTTTTTGCACTTAATAGCCACATAACCTCAAGCATTTTATTTCTTCTCCCTAAGCTTCATTTTCCTGCTCTCTAAAATGGGGATGACAACATCCAAATGGTGGGAGTGCTGTGGAGATTAAATGTGATAATGCAGAGAACACACAACCCAGGATTGCCATAGAATAAAGACTAAGTAAATGTCAATTATTATGACTGATAGCAATAATCTTAAAGTCATTGTATTGAGCAGCTTATGTTCTGATAGCGCTATTATATTGTAGTCTACTTTATAAGTACTTTCTTGATAACCACAGTTAACACTATTGAGGACCTATCAAGTGCAGACACTGTGATAGGCACTTTAGATACATAACCTCATTATTTCTCATAATACTCTGAAAGGCAGGTATCATTAGTTTCAATTTATAGCTGAGAAAACAGAGGCTGTGAGAGGCCAAGTCATTTGCCAAAGAGCACACCGCTGGTGAATGACATAAATGCAATACATTCAGAGATATGTGAATTCCAAAGCCCATAAACTTTTTGTCATGCATTGTCATATCCACCCTCCAGTGACACTTTGTTTATTAGAAACTAAATATTTGGAAATAGTTTTTCAATTGCAATATAGGTCTCCACTTACAACTGGTCAGCTTCTGAGCTTCCTAAATGATATAAAAGAATATATTTCACTTAGTTCTGATAAAATTTAACCTGGTATTTCTTTATCTAAATACACCCCTTGTTGGTGTGTATAAGTGCATTTTAGTGGTCTGGAATCCACAGGAGAATTTTCCAAGCTTTATGTTCCCCAAGTATTCATTTGTTCTCTAGACACCCAAAACAAAATGGCAGTGGCTCTTCTAAGTTTTGTTCACCAGCCATTGGAATGGTTCCCATTGAGCTATTTCTCTAGAGAACATGGTAAATTGCTACAAACCCCAAACAGGAAAGAGGAAAAATAAACAAAAATAAGAGATATAAATGGTCACAATACAAGCTAATATTTAATGATCACTTGCTATATGCTACTTAATGCTAACTGCTTTACAGTATCTTATTTGGTCATCACACACACATAAAAACTTTTTATGAATTAGGAAATTGAGATTTAGAGAGATTAATATTCCTTAAGTTACACAACTAGAATACGACAGAAAGTTCAAATATAGGTCTGTTCTACACAGAGCCTGCTCTCCTGTCATATTATATTAGCTTTTAACCATTTAGCTCTTTGTATGTGTGTGCAGGTGTGTCTATAAATGCATAGATAGATAGATAGATAGATAGATAGATAGATAGATGATAGATAGATAACAGAGTGAGCCATGTGCCAATAATGTCAATTAGAAGGAAAAAAACTATTACCAAAGAAGAGTTTTAGTTATATTTCTTATGTAACAGATTACTACTAATTATTAGATCAAGATGAACTGGCTACAAATATCAATACATTAAAGTATTTACTGAACTTTTATCCTTGTTAGGAATGCAGAATGAGAGAAGCCCACACACACTTGTGGAAAAACTAAAATATCATTTACTTATTGACACTCAGGGTCCCAGTGAAAGCCAAAGAGTTTATTTCAAACAAATATACAAGTTTGACAAAAGAAGTATGAGCAAGACGTAAGTGATCTTTCTGCTATAGCACCATCTTGATACAACCTTTTCTAACAACATACTTATCCAAAATATAACTACCCAGATAATAAAATACATACTGTGAAGTACTACATAATAAAACTAAATTTTTAAAAATTTAGTTGGGCTCATACAAATAAATTATTGTGATTTAATTATAATTCCCTTATAGATGTATAATCATTCTGTTGATTACTCTGATTTAATCATAGTGTCCTATAAATATATCATTATTCTGAATTTAATGGAATGATAATCAACTCTAATTTCAAATTGCCAAGAAAACCATATAATGCAAAATACTTTTTAAAAAGTGTGTAGCGCCCTAACTGGTTTGGCTCAATGGATAGAGCGTTGGCCTGTGGACTGAAGGGTCCCAGGTTCGATCCCAGTCAAGGGCATGTACCTTGGTTGCGGGCACATCCCCAGTAGGGAGCGTGCAGGAGGCAGCTGAATCGACGATTCTCTCTCATCAATGTTTCTAATGCTCTATCCCTTTCCCTTCCTCTCTGTAAAAAATCAATAAAATATATTTTTTTAAAAGAAGTGTGTAGCTACAAAAGTCTGGAAATTAAGAAAATATTTGCTTCAGAATTATAGTTCATTTCTTAAGAAATTTTTTAAGTAGATACATTTTCTCTTTAAACTAACTGTAAGCATATTAATATTTTTATAAGTGTGAAGTGATGAGTTTAACTAACAGTATTGTATCCTAGAAGCTAAAATAAATGTCTAAATTGTATTTAGCCACCTAGCAATGTTTGTTTTAGAGTCGAAACAGTGAATGAACAAATAGATCCAGAGACATGGATGCATGGAACAAACTGACAGATCCAGAAGGAAGGGGAGTAGCGGGGAGGGAAGAGATTAACCAAAGAGCTTATATGCATATATGCGTAACCCATGGGCACAGACAATAGTATGGTGAAGGCCTGGGGTGGGGCAGGGGCTGGGTAGAGGGGGCAGTAAGGAGGGGAATGGGGGACATCTGTAATACTGCCAACAATAAAAAATAACTTTTTTAGAAAATAGAGAGCAATCTGCCTTAGCTGGTTTGGCTCAGTGGATAGAGCATCAGACTGCGGACTGAAGGGTCCTGGATTTGATTCTGGTCAAGGGCACATAGCCGGGTTGCAGATTCGATCCCCAGTGGGGGCATGCAGGAGGCAGCCGGCCAGTGATTCTCTCTCATCATTGATGTTTTTCTCTCTCCCTCTCCCTTCCTCTCTAAGTCAATAAAAAAATATTTTTTAAAAAATAGAGAGCAATCAAAATTGGTTTAGTATTTTTTAGTGCAATAGGATGGTAAATATGAGGTTAATGTTCTTTCAGAATTCTGGCAGATGTCCCAAAGGCTGAGGGCATTAATAGAAGAGCAATTCAGGACACGCTAAATCAATTCAAGACATTTGAAATCAATTTTGTGAGTTTTAGTTAATTATCTACCTCAGGCCCAGCCGACATGGCTCAGTGGTTAAGCATCGACCTATGAACCAGGAGGTCACAGTTCAATTCCCAGTCAGGGCACATACCCAGGTTGCAGGCTCGATCCCCAGTGGGGTGTGCAGAAGGCAGCTAATCGATGATTCTCTCATGATTGATGTTTCTATCTCTCTCTCCCTCTCCCTTCCTCTCTGAAATCAATAAAAATATATTTTAAAAATAATAATAATCTACCTCAGGATGATAAGAGGCAAAGAGATCAATCTTTAGACCTGAGAGAATTTAGAAAGACGAGCATCCAGAATTTTCTGGAGGGAGTTGTAAGGATTTTGTGAATCAATTCCACACACACATTGTGTGATGAGTGGGTGGTGCTTTTCATAGCATTTTAAAGATATTACTGCACCACCTTCAGCATGTATTACTATTGCTGAAGGAAAGCATACTGCTGGTCTAATTACTGTTCTATTGTAGGGAAACTGTCTTTTCTTTCTGGAAGTTTTTACTATTTTCCTTTAACCCTTCATGTACATAAGTTTCACTGTGAAGTGACCTGGTATAGATTTACTTTTATTTTTCCTGCTTCATATTCAACGTGCACGTTCAACCTGAATGAAGATTTTTTATTCTTTCAATTCTGGAAAACTCTCAGTCATTATCTCTTTTAAAATTGTTTTCCACCATTCCCTTTTTTATTTTGTTCTGGATTTCCTATTATATATACAATGGATTATCTCAATACATCCTCCATGACTTTTGACAGCTCTTTTATATTTTTATCTCTCTGTGCTATTTTAGGTAAGCTTCAATACTGTCTTCTAATCCACTACCTCAAACTGTCATTTCCTACCATTACCATACCCCATATTCCAAACTATTTCTTCCCATGTTCCTTATTTCAGTGACTGACATTATTGTCAGATATCCTGATTCCTTCTTCTCCTAGGCTTACCTTCTGCTAATCCTCTGTGCTATCGGAGCAACTTAAAAATGATGCAATTCTGGGGTGGTGGGACCCGAGGAGGAGGCTCCAGACACTGCTCAAGAATCAGGGACCCTGGAGTGCCTGTACCGTGTGCACTCAGCTCAGAGGTGTCAAGGCCAAGTACAGGACCCTCCTCCAGGACCTGACCAACAACATCACCCTTGATGATCTGGAACAGCTCAAATCAGGAGGACATTCCCAGGTGAGAAGCCTGAGGAGATCACAACAGGCAGTGCCTGGTTTAGCTTCCTGGAAAGCCACAACAAGCTGGGCACAGACAACCTCTCCTACACTGAGCACATCTTTGAGCTCTCTGGCCATCCTGACCTACCCACTATGGTGGTTGACTATACAGCCCATGTTCTTAAGAGCTCTGAGGAAGAGGAGCTGGTTACCAAGCTAACCCACATCCCCAGTAGAACAAACATATTATCGGGCAGCCCTCTGAGAAAGATAATAAAACTGGCTACGACAATCCAGCCGGTTTGGCTCGGTGGATAGAGCGTCAGCCTGCAGAGGGAAGGGTCCCAGGTTCGATTCTGGTCAAGGGCACATGCCCAGGTTGCGGGCCCAGTGCAGGGACGTGCAGGAGGCAACGATCAAATATTCTCTCTCATCACTGATATTTCTCTCTCCCTCTCCCTTCCTCTCTGAAATCAATAAAAATATAAGAAAAAAATGTTTGAAAAACCATACCAAAAACCTGGCTACTCCACTGAAGAAAGCATGAGCAAAAGGGAATCTTGGTGGGCACTCCAGCGGGAGTGGTGTGAAGAGCAGGCTGATTCTGCTGATAGTCTGGGGCAAGGACATAGCACAGGGTTTCTGCCATGGCACCCACTGCCAGGTGATTGGTGTTTCAGACAAAGAAATGGGACCACAGAGCCCTGTCACCCCTTGGACTCCTAAAACTCGCCTTCTGTCGCCCTTGGTGTTGGGTTGAGGAGTACATTACCTGTAAATGGACAGCTATTGCAGCAGAATCCCTCTGTGACTGATCCCCAGTCGGATGCATCGGGGGTGGGAGGGAGAGTACCCTTTGGAGGTCCAGGGTCACCATTACAGTGAGGGCAAAACAAACCCCACCTCCAAGCAGCAAACAGCATGGCTATACTGTCTAATGGCAGCCAGGGAAGTTAGCTGAGGTAGATCACAGAAGTAAAAATTTTGTGATTTAGCGCCACCTACTGGAAAATAGTAGAAATACCTCTTCAGAGAAACCTGCTAGAGAAGGGTCAATAATATACATAGATGCCTAGACAGAAGAGACCAACACATACCATGAATAACCATGGTAGCGAGGTAGCTCAGAAAGAAAATGCAAATTCCAGAAAGCAAACTGGAACACATGGCAACTGATCAATGATTCTCTCTCATCATTGATTTTTTTTTCTCTCTCTCTCCCTTCCTCTCTGAAATTGATATAGGATTTTTTCTACTGGAACATCTGGTGTTCCCCTGGGCAGGATCGTTCCCCAGATTCTTTGTCCATCGGAGTCAAAGAATGAATCCACGGATGGAAGATGGTATAGCAAAGGTGGAAATTTATTGAAGAACAAGTACAGACTCCCACGTGGGGAAGGGGAAAGAATCTCACAGCACAGACTCCCACATAGGGAGGGGGAAAGAGTCCCACCGAATTCCTGCAGCCTTATAAAGGCAGCAGTTCCTGTGTCCTGATATCCCCTTTGATTGGTCAATATTCCCTTTGATTTGGTCACTACAGCAACTCCTGAGCTCATTGTTCTCCTATTACCTCACATGGGACGTGTGAAGCTCTCCTCCCTCATTGTTCTCACATTCCCTCTTCCTCTTTATTTTGTAAATATAGACCTTTTGCTACTCCCAGTTTCCTTATCTTATGGAAATGCAACTGCTGCCTCTCCCTTGTCTTATGAAAATGTAACTTCTCCCAGTCTATAGTTCTGTGTTTTTTTCCATAGACCTCTTTCATTTTTTAAAATTTCCTAAACCTGCCTATCTCCCCCTAAAATTCCTATTTCAAAATCAATAAAAATATTTTTAAAAAAGAAAGGTTAGATGAGGGTCATGGAAGAAAAAGAAGTGACAAAGATAAGTCAAAGGTTTTTGGCCTGAGCAACTTAAAGTATGGAATTGCCATTAACCTACATAGAGAAGCTAGAAGGAAGACAGGGTTTTAGAGGTAAGATTAGGAGATCAGTTTTAGAATATAAAGGATGAGAGGCCTAGTAGATCTCCTCATGGATATGTTAAGTGAATATTTAGATAAATAAGTCTAGAGTGTAAGGCAGAAGTCTTGGTCAGGGATACATACTTGGGAGCACTCACTTTTAAGGAGTATTTAAAGCTTCAGAGTGAATGAGGTGAGCTAGGGAAGGAGTGTTGACAGAGAGGAGAGCCAAGCACTGAGTCCTCAGCTACTCCAAGGGACTGGGGAAATTAGAAAGAACTGGCAAAGGAAACTGAAGAGTAGACATAAGGAAGGAGGAAAATCAGGAGAGTGCAGCAACCTAGAAAAGAGAGAAGTGTTTCAAAGGTGAGGAAGTGAATACCTTATCAAACCTGTTTGAGGAATGATAACTGGCCATAATGACATGGAGGTCATTGATAAGCCCATGTTTTGTGGAGTGGTTGGGGAAAAAAGCCTTATTATAAAGGGTTAAAAGAGAAATAGAGCCAGTGAGTATAGGTGCCTCTTTTGAGGAGTCTTACTAAAGGGGGAAAAATAGGAGCCCAGCTGGCGTGGCTCAATGGTTGAACGTCAACGTATGAACCAAAAGGTCATGGTCGATTCCCGGTCAGGGCACATGCCCAGGTTGTGGACTTGATCCCCAGTGTGGTGCATGCAGGAGGCAGCCAATCAATGATTCTCTCTCATTGTTGATGTTTCTATCTCTCTCTCCCTCTCCCTTCCTCTCTGAAATCAATAAAAATATATATATATTTAAAAAGAAATAGGACAATAGCTGAAGGATCATGCATCAGGAAGAGGGTTGATGTTTTTGTCAATATTAGTTTTCTATTGCCGCGATAACCAATTACTATAAATTTAGTGACTTAAAATAACTCATCTTTTTTTCTTTTTTCTTTTTTTTTTTTTTAAATATATTTTATTGATTTTTTACAGAGAGGAAGGGAGAGAGATAGAGAGTTAGAAACATCGATGAGAGAGAAACATCGATCAGCTGCCTCCTGCACATCTCCCACTAGGGATATGCCCGCAACCCAGGTACATGCCCTTGACCGGAATCGAACCTGGGACCTTTCAGTCCACAGACCGACGCTCTATCCACTGAGCCAAACCGGTTTCGGCAACACATCTTAATTATCTTATAATTTGATAGTTTAGAAGTCCAAACTGGGTCTCATGGGGGGGGGGGGGGGAGGGTAGGTGTAACCAAGACTATTCCTTTCTAGAGTTTCTGGGGGAAATCCATTTTCTTGCCTTTTCCTGCTTCTAGAGGTCACCCACATTCTTTGCTCATGTCCCCCTTCCTCTATCTTTAAAAAGTCAGCAACACTGCATCACTCTGACCATTCTTCCACTTTTCTGCCTCCTTTTGTCTTATCCTGCCTCCCTCTTCTACTTTTAAGGCCCCTTGTAATTATATCAGGTCCACTGGGATAACACAGGATAATCTTCCTATTTTAAGATCAGCTCATTAGCAACCTTAATTCTCTTTGCCACATAAGCAAACATATTCACAGGTTCTGGAAATTTGGATGTGGACATCTCTGAGGAGTCTTGGTTCTGCCTGCCACATATAAGACACTTACAGCATACTTGTTGATGGGAATACTTGGAGGGAAAGAGATGGAGAGAGAGAGAGAAAAACACAACTCGATAATGCAGGAGAGGACAAAATCATTGGAGTGACATGAGAGCAAATGGAGGACTGGTTTTCCATAAGAGCAAGAAGAGTTCTTGCTCTTATGGAAAGAGAGGAGGGTGAAGATAATATATGGGGACAGATGTTAGCTGGTGGGTAGATGTGTTGGTGGGAGCTTGTGGGAATCATTTTTTACTCAGTGACTTAGAAACAAGAGCAAGAATGGGAGGTGTTGGAGGTGTAAGAAAACAATTATAAAACTGACATCTAAGAGAGCAGGAGCATTAAAGAACTGCAGAAATGTTATGAGCATCAAGGTAGCATCAAGGGCCCACTTGAAGTCTGTGGTCACTAAAGTAAAGTGTGACCATTCAGCCTGTTTCCTCCAGTAGAGTAGACAAAGCACTGGTATATTAATTAGTCAGGGTAGGCTAACTACTCTACAAACTCCAAATTTCAGTGCCTAATACAGGGGTGGGCAAACTTTTTGACTTGAGGGCCACAATGGGTTCTTAAACTGGACCGGAGGGCCGGAACAAAAGCATGGATGGAGTGTTTGTGTGAACTAATATAAATTCAAAGTAAACATCATTACATAAAAGGGTACGGTCTTTTTTGTTTGTTTGTTTTATTCATTTCAAACAGGCTGGATCCGGCCTGCGGGCCGTAGTTTGCCCACGGCTGGCCTAATACAACCAAAGATTTCTCACATGGATTGTCTCAATTCTCACAATGATTGAATATAGTGGGTATTAATTCTGTGCTTTTTCAGATGAGGAAACTAAAGAATTTGTTGAAGTAAGCATAAACCTAAATTTTTTTTTAGGTATTTATTTGTGGGTATTGAAAAATATTTGCCTCCTGATCACCTTCATACAATCAAACATGCAATTCCCTTTGCCTGGACTCTCTCCTGTCTTTCCCCACTGACTTCTAGAATCAGTTCTTCAGTAGTCCTCCGGGGGACACCTTCCACAAGTCTCTATAGACAGGTTTATTTCCTCCTGTGTGCTCCTTCTATAGGCCTTACCTAATTGTACTGTAATGATCTGTCCCACAATTATTTCCTGACAGCCCCTGTGCCTTCTATGCCCTCCCTCTCCATCCAAGAGGTAGCAATGATGTTCAATTTCAAAAACCATAAACCACAGCACCCACCACAGTGCGTTGGCAATGCAGTCACTGTTTACCTGTTCACTGAGTGGAAAAAGGAAGATGAACAAGGCAATTCTCTGTCACTGCAGGAGGAAAAAAAGTTCCTGCTCCGTTTGGAACTGAAGGGGAAATGAAACTATTTCCTTGTTATGGGTTAAAGTTTTCTTTCTCAAGGACAGCTGTGGAAGGCTTGCGCTCTGTGGTGGCAGACCTCCACTCAGTGGAGCTGTGTGTGCACTGCAGGGTGCTCAGCTGCAGGGTCCTTTCACTGCTGCCCAAGCCAAACTCCAAGAACTGGAGACTCCCGCCCAGTCATTTGGAGTCTGAGTTGTCACTGCCTAAGCCTTAGACCCTAAGCCGGTGGTTCTCAACCTTCCTAATGCCAAGACCCTTTAATACAGTTCCTCACGTTGTGGTGACCCCCAACCATAACATTATTTTCGTTGCTACTTCATAACTGTAATGTTGCTACTGTTATAAATCGTAATGTAAATATCTGATATGCAGGATGTATTTTCATTGTTACAAATTGAACATAATTAAAGCATAGTGATTAGTCACAAAAACAATATCTAATTATGTATGTGTTTTCCGATGGTCTTAGGTCACCCCTGTGAAAGGAATGTTTGACCCCCAAAGGGGTCTCGACCCACAGGTTGAGAACCGCTGCCCTAAGCCATCTAGCTCTATGCTCCCACCTTTTGTGATGACTGCCTTGGACCTGCCCTAGTAGGTTCTCATTCAGTTGGTTGGATAATTTGTATTTTTAACTAGTATTCCATGTGATTCTTACTATCAAGGCAGTTTAGGAAATTAATCATCTTTGGTTCAGTCATGCTATAGAATTGGGGCAGTTATTTTTCATTGACTTTAACTCTGATAACTTTAAATATACAGGGTGTCCCCCCAAAAATGTATACGCACTTTTACAGCTGATGGCTCAATTGCTATTTCTTTCTTTTCAGATTTAACCCATTGGAATTAATAATTATTCAAAGTGTGTATACATTTTGGGGGGACACCCTGCATGATTGCTGAACAGATGAAATGCTCCTGAGGTCCCTGAAAGTGTAGCTCGATATTTAGAATACAGTGGGGCCTTGACTTACGAGTGTCCCGACAAACGAGTTTTTCGAGATATGAGCGTCTCTCGGCCGATGTTTCGCTTTGAGTTGCGAGCTAAAATTCGGGTTACGAGCCAGCTTCAGATACCCCACCGCTAGTTGGTGCAGCGAACGTCACAATGAACGCCACAACATCAGCCCAGCATCACGTGTCTCACTCGTTCACTGATTTGACAAATTGATTTGACATACGAATAATGTGAGTTACGAGCTCCGTCACGGAACGAATGAAACTCGTAAGTCAAGGCCCCACTGTACACTGTTCTGCAGCGTTACCTTTCTTTTCAGCATGGTGATTCGAGTGAGAGCAGCTCTTAAGGAGAGGACCCTGGGGCAACTCCAAGCTTCAGAACTGTTCTAGCTCAGGAGCCAGGCCAGGCACCGAAGCCCAGTGCTGACCCGAGTGTCATCGCATCCCATTCACCTTTTTCTTCCAAGAGTCAGAAATCTGAGGTGCCCAGCACCACACCAGACTTTGGACGGGAAAAGACAGAATCGGGGAACACTTTCTCTTTTCCCCTAACAAGATGCATTTTCAGAGCTGTCCCTAGGCTAGGGGAGCTGAGGAAAAAAAGAGCCCCGACTTTTTATTCCTATTTGCAACAGGCCACAAATCTGCGCCATAGTGAGGTTGGGGCGAGATTTAGCAAGCTCTTGTTGCTGGTCGCCTGTCTTCCAGGCCGGATCCAGTCAGCTCTCCTGGTCGTCAGAGGGGCTCTTCTGATAGGAAAAATAATAGCAAACGTTTTTGAAGAGGAAGGAAGTCTTCAGCCGCTTGTGACCTTATGAAATCCGTCTGGGCCGAAGAGATAGTGGCCGCTTGGCTGAGGGCCCTTGGGACTTCACAGAACTGTCTCCCCGGTGGATGGGGTGGGACTCCTCATAAAATAACACGGTGCACAGAGGTCAAGTCGCTCGCACGAAGGCCACCTACCCGCTTACGCGAGCGCGCAGCTGTGGGACCCACAGGCGCAGTTCCAGGCTCTGAGGTGCGTCCTACGCGCAGGCGCACGACCGGGAGGCCCACCCGGGCGCTGGGGGGCGGGGCGAAGGCCAGTCACGTGGGCCGCGCAGCCCTCGCGGCGATTTCCCTTACAAGGACTCGGACTGACAAGTCCCGCCCCTGGCCGTACCCAGGTAGGTGTGGAGAGGCAAACCCATAGGACAGACCCAACCATCTGCTCACGGGGAGGGGGAGGAAAAGAAACATATAAGAGTGGGCACAAAAAACACAGAAACTCAGGCGCCATACCCAACGAGCCTCTATACATTGCTCTGTTCTTAGTCGTCGCTTTATATTCCTTCCTGTGCACTCGGTCAAAATCGCGCCCTTTTATCACAGTGGCAACTGCGCCCCCCGTCGCCTTTCCCTTAAGTCAGGCCCATCCTGTTGGCAAAGAATGGTGACTGGGCTTTTTTCCGGTTTGCTGAGGGGTGGCCGGAAGTGTAGTGTTTTAGCGGCTCTGGGTGTAGAAGGGTGGTGATAGCGGCAGCGAGGGCAGCGAGGAGGTCACTGAAGCGCTCGGTTCTCTCGGCAGTGCAGGGTGAGTGGTGCTCGCGGTCCGGCACGTGGGGCGCATCTCGCAGGCCCGTCTCCGCCGGGCGGCTGGGAGGGCAGCGGCGCACCTGGGCAGGTGCACTAGCCGGTTACCCGGGATCGAAGGCCGCGGCCAAAGTGGCCCAGACGCGATCGGGGCTCCGTTGCCTAACTTGGGGCTTGGGGAGTGTGGCTTAGCTCGCTGGCGCCGCGCACTTGGGCGATCGCCCGGCCCGCGAAACCCGAGCCTCGCGGCTCTTGACTCCGGGACTATGTTTAGTTTCTAACTAAACTTGCCCGATTCAAGAGGATTTGCGTAAAAACCCAGCCCGGAGTCCTCGCCCCGCCCCACTGCTGCAGCTGTTGTTGCAGCTGCGGAGCTTCGTTTAGTAGGAAGAATTAACTTAAATTAACTTCCGCAGCTCAGTATTCATTTCTGTAATTAGAACTATCATATATATATATATACACACATACAAAAGGGGGGTGGGGGTGGGGGATAGCTTGCGACTTGAGGAAAAACTCCAAAACGCAACACCGTGTTCCTTTGGAGTGGAGACTTTGGACTAAGTCACTTTGCCAGTGTTAACTTTTGAGCATATGAAAACACAAATTAGGTCTTTACACAACTTTGGAACAGAAATAGGTGTTCGGTTGAGAATTTAACAAGTGCAAAAAATTTTTATATCCAAAGGTAAAGGAAGTGTTTCTGAAAGTTGCTATTATTTGATTCATGTTCTGGGAGGCTTTTGATAAAACTTAACCAGAAAAACGTTTTCTTTTCAAACGTGAGGCTTTACTGGCAAGTCAACCCCGACAACGAATTGCCTTTGTCAAGTGCCGAGAACTTTTTGGGTGTGGCGGTCTTAAAAAAACCAACCCAGCCGTCCACCGGAAGTGTGCACAGAATTGAAAACTTGGTTAGAACAGAAGCACCAACTTGAAAATGTACTTTTAAAAAACTGTGCTGGCATCAAAAACATTACATATAGTTAGCTTGAAAAAAAGGTGCACTGATTAAATTATTTGGCCTGTATTTGGGAAGCTGACCAAATACTAGGAAGTGTTTCTAAGATGGGAGTTTTTCCTTAAAGAACAGATCATATTTCCCACAATACTGTCAATTTGAGTGGTGATTCTGTAGAAAAAGTCGTAGGTTATCTTACATTTATTATTACCACTCTAAAAGTGTGGGACTCTAGGATTCTACCTAGAGTAACCTAATGTAATATCACTATGGATTAATCTCATTTTATAAATGAAACCATAGTATGGAGAGATTCTGAAAAATCTTCTGGTTTGCTGTTGGTGTGTGGGGAAATCCTCTTTGAGGATTTTTATTTTTCACTTATACCATTTAATCTAGGCTAACATCTTCCTTACATCTATTTCTCCTTTTGTCATAACCCTAAATGATTTTCTATTTAATCAAGCAAAAATAAATAAATAAAATAAATGAAACGACAAAGTCATTGTCACCAACACTCCACTCACTCCCGTGATTTAAAACATTTTGCTCCTTTAGATCTGTAAACTGAATCTCCTTGACCTTTGTTGTCTGTTTTATTGACTTGCTCATGCATCTGAAATCTTTATGTATTTCATAGAAAGAAGCGTGCTCTGCAAGTCACCCTGTTTTTAAGTTTCATATAACACATATGCCTTCACACCAAAGATCTTCCATTAAATGCTTGAAAAATAGACTCTAGAATGAGTGAGGATCCTCACAGTTTGGAATTCTGAGGTGCCTACATGGTAATCTTCCCTTTCTAAATAAAGAATACCTACATTGCTATATGAAATATTTTCATTTTAACCCAGATTTCTAAATTTCTTTGAGAATTGTGCATTTTCTGAGGTCTTGTTAAAATAAGACAGTTACAGTCTTAATTGTTTGGGGAAAGTGAAAATGGACAGAAAACTTAGTCATAGCAAGGAATATAATGACAATATCATACGTAATCTGCTCCTTGGGATCATAGCACAGTTCCTGATTCGGCTCCCTCTCCACCAGTGTTTATTCCACCTCATACTTTTAGTTTGGTAGGAAAAAAATACACTGACTTTCCTTGTTTTGGAATAACTAGCTGTGAAGCTAAACTCCCTATCCTTGAAAGGCCCAGGATTTCTGGTGGGAGATAAATGCATAGAACAGACTATAACCTCCTTGAAAAGGTAGTAACTTGCCCAATTTACACTACCAGTGTTTGGTAGAATTAAGACTAACATCTGCATCTCTTAATTTTAATAATGTCTTGTAGCTTCTAAGTGGAACAGGGTTTTTCAGGGTCTTCTTATCCCCCTCTCTGAGTCTTTTAGAAACAAAGATCTTTTCTGAACTCACAGTATTTGATAATCATGTACCACCTTTGAGTTATTTTTCATTATTGTCACACATTGTTTTGAGAGTCATACTTCTGGAATGAAAACTATGTGACTCATTTCATAAGTTGAACCAATCATTTTATTTCTTTATAGTTGCCTCCCCAACAAAATTTTAGGCTCCTTAAAGATAGGACACTTGCTTTATATTTCTTAATTCTTAAATAGTTTTCAACATTAGTGACATTTGATGCACATTATTGCCATTAACTGATTATATTAAAAGTTCTCAACCTTCTGGTCCTTTAAATACAGTTCTTCATGTTGTGACCCAACTATAAAATTATTTTCGTTGCTACTTCATAACTGTAATGTTGCTACTGTTATGAATCGTAATGTAAATATCTGATATGCAGGATGGTCTTAGGCGACCCCTGTGAAAAGGTCGTTCGACCGCCAAAGGGGTCGCGACCCACAGGTTAAGAACCGCTGTATTAAAGGTTGATGATAAATATTGAATGAGCTAAAGAAAAGTTCTAGGTAAGATCACTGTCAGTGCTGACCCAAAAAACTTTATAATTTTTAAAAAACTGTAACTCATTTACAAACTTAAGGAATGCATGATTAAAAGAAAGACTAATAGGAAATATATCAGAACTCAACGTATGTGTATTACTTTATAACCCAAATTAAGTATTTTTTAAAAGTACTTAGAGCCCCCTCCCTCCACCAGATATAATATGAGGTTTTGTAGATTCAAAAATCAGTTGTCAACCATTTGACTTATAATTCTCATCCGTTTCTTTGGTCTTATAATAACTGACATTCCTGCATCATTAGAGGAAGACAATGTTGTCAAACAAAACAGACTATTTTTAAACATGTGCTTTGGTTTGCAATGACATGGCATGCCTAAAATAATAAACAGATTTGCACTGGTAAATATGTGCCACTCATCGGGTTTCAACCACTTACCCTAAGTCCCTCAGAACATTTAAGAGATGACGGGATAATATACTCCATACTTCTTGTAGTTTTTAAAACTACATTCAGAATAGAGGGGAAAATTACAGCTTTATGTAGTTAATAATGGAATTTACTGTCCAGAGAAGGTGTTACAGCATGAAAATAATGCTTTCGTAAATGGTTTAGGTAAATTATGAAAGACAGTCTCCTAAAGGGTGATTAAAGGAAACTTGGAAATTGGGAAAGAGTATGTGTCATAATTTCAGTGTCATGTAAGGTATATCTTACCAATAACACATTCCAGTGTTTCTCTACAGGGTGCTGTATTGGATGGACTAGAATTTGTGACTTTTCTTTTTGGAATTTCCTACTAAAATCTAAGAACAGATTTAGCTTGGGGGAGGGGAAACTAAGGCAGAGCTTTTCTAATTATTCCCATGATTGAATTTAGTCTGGAAGATGTGGTATAACCAAGGAGAGAATGTAAGAAATAACTTTAAACTCACACAAAGCATTGTATTCTAAGGTCACTTTGCAGTGCTGAGACCTAGGTAGTGCTTCATTCTTTGCAACCCACAGACTTATTTTTAGATCAAGGGCATAGTGTTTTGCTACATCATAGCTAAATGTTGTTTTCAGAACGTAAGCTTTAAAATTGTTATCCTGGTCAGAGAATGAAATCAGTGGTGCCTATTTTAGACCTGCGTGGAAGAATATAACTCAATACAGTGTCTTAGTCTTGCTCATTAGAGGTTTTGCAGACTACTGTCACCACATCAGCTCTGAAGGATGGTATGGTAACATTTTATCTGATGATGATGCGATTTTTAACTCCAACTAAAATTTTATAGTGGTTTTTTTGTTTTGTTTATTTAAGATTCAGCCTTTTCATTTTAGGTATGAGATATTCTTCTTGCTTTTAACTTAAATTTTATAGGGATAAATTTAGATTATTAGAGAGCAAAGATAGTTTCCAAACTTAAAAAAAAAACTAAATTGGTTTTAAAAACTACTGTGCTCTGATTTTTGTATAGAGAACTTAGTCACTTCAAGCTTGACTCTGTGCAAGAAATTGTGGAAATATCAGTAAAACTTAATTATAGATTAATTAACTTCAGAGTTTTCTATACTTTTCAGTTAGCCTTTCAACAAATATCTTTTTTTTAAATATATTTTTATTGATTTCAGAGAGGAAGGGAGAGGGAGAGAGAGAAGCATCAATGATGAGAGAGAATCATTGATTGGCTGCCTCCTGCATGCCCCCAACTGGGGATCGAGCCCGCAACCTGGGCATATGCCCTTGACTGGAATTGAACCTGGGACCCTTCAGTCCTCAGGCCGGCGCTCTATCCATTGAGCAAAACTGTCTAGGGCAACAAATAACTTTCTTGACAAAGATTCTAGAAGTAAGGGTGCAGTAAGAAATGCTAGTTAGAAGTGAAAACAATACTTGGCAATAAAGATTAAGAGATGAAGACGTGTTCCATCAGTTAGTCATCCTCCTACTTTCTGTCCACTTTAGAATGGAATAACTAGTATAGGCTAGGGCTGTAGAAGAATCCACCTATTAAAAATGAATTAGTATTCCTCAATAGTTCCGTCACTGAAGTATAGAACTGGAACTGCTTCCCCAGGGTACCTACATTCTTTTGTGTCTTGTTTCTATATTGCTATTAAACCAATAGATTTGGTTATCAGTTCTTATTAGGCTGTAAAGCAACATGGGGACATGCAATCTTGATATGCTCTAGGATTTGAATTAATGTTGGTTATAGTTTGGAAGTTAAAGTTAGTGATCAACTATTGATTAAATGTCACAACTGCTAAATGAATGAACTCAAAGCATGATTCTGATTGTTCTCTTTGTAGTTTGGTTCCATGAGTAATGGTATCTATTAACTGAGAGAGATTTTTGCCAAGTGATACTATCCTGCTGAATATTTTTTAGACACATTCTAAGTAGCTTAAACATATAAGGAACGTTCATTTCACCTTTTGTTGTTCTTTGTCTCCTTATATTTCCTTTCCTAATTAGGAACTAACCACCACCATGTCAAGCAAAAGGGCAAAGACCAAGACCACCAAGAAGCGCCCCCAGCGCGCAACATCCAATGTGTTCGCCATGTTTGACCAATCGCAGATTCAAGAGTTTAAAGAGGCCTTCAACATGATTGATCAGAACAGAGATGGTTTCATTGACAAGGAAGATTTGCATGATATGCTTGCTTCCCTGGGTAATGATCAGTTTTAATATTAATATACTAGACTAGAGACCCGATGCATGAAACTCGTGCAAGGGCCTTGGCCCCACCAGCCCCTGGCCCCGCCAGCCCCCGCCCCGGCCTGCTGCGGCTTTGTCCGGAGGGAAGGACATCGAGAAGGACAGCTGGTCTAATTAGCATATTACGCTGTTATTATTATAGATAGGATTTTTGTAATGTCTTTTATGTTTATTTCTTAAGTCTTAAAGTTCTATGAAGCCAATCTAATGATGTTATGGTTTACTAAATAAGATTCAAAGTCTAGAGCAGTGTCTCCCAAAGTGTGGTCCTTGGACCACCTGCAAATTTCTGGCCAGATCTCATGATTGGGCCAGAGGCCAGCTATTTTTGTGTGTATTGCAAGGGCTGATCTTGATTATGAGAGCAGTATCATTCCTTTTGACATTACAATGGAATAGACTATAATCTCCACTCTTAATATAGGCCCTTTTCATTAAGAAGACTGTTTTCCTAGTAGTTTTGCTATCATGAATGTAAACAGCAAATTGTATAAATGATAAGTCTTTTTTGTCAAAATGTTTACTACGATGAATAGGTGATACATTTTGTGATGTAATCAGAATTATGGCCCTCTTTTTTTACTTAGGAAAAAATCCAACTGATGAGTATCTAGATGCCATGATGAATGAGGCTCCGGGTCCCATAAATTTTACCATGTTCCTCACGATGTTTGGTGAGAAGTTAAATGGCACAGATCCAGAAGATGTCATCAGAAATGCTTTTGCTTGCTTTGATGAAGAAGCAACTGGTAATTACCATGATTTAATTTTTAGTTATGGTAACTAAAATATATAACTTGAAATATGATGACACAGTACTCTCAGGTTTATACCATACCTGTTTGTTCAGTTTTGTTTTAGATAGGCTTCTCCTATGGCATCACTCAATTTACTGCCTCTGCATTTAAATATTTGATTTAAAATTTAATGGGTATATTTGAAAGTTTTTAGGAAAGTTATACTCCATAAGGGTTAGGCTCAAAGTAAATATGTATTGAATGAATAACTTTTACTAGTGTAATCTTGGGTAAAGTGTAAATTGCTATAGGCCATGACACCAGTACAGTCCTATGTTTGTTTATCAGGTACCTCTCAGTTCTGAGATTGTTTAAATCTGGTATGAAACTCTCTGGTTTCATATTGCTTTTCTGCATAGTAACTGTGTGAGTTGGGGCAAGTTACGTAACTATCTAAATCTCTGTTTTCTTATTTGTAAAATGGGCAATAATATTACCTACCTCACAGGGTTGTTGTGAGGATTAAATGAAGAAATGAGATAATAGCATATTGCCTGGCCCAGAGTTAACTCTCAGAAAAACCACAAAAAGATAACTACAGAAATGCCTGATCCTTTGACAGAAGTGTATATAAAAGATAAGAGGGCAAGTTTTTAAAAGGAAGGCACACCCTTTGGTTATGCATTACTTGGAGTAGTTTACCAGTAAATAAGCCAAGCACGGTTTGGTAATGGAAGCATACTGTCCCCACTTTGGCTTTCCAGGCTCCCCACAATATGGCCTCTTTTGGCCTATTCAAGTATACCACTCGCGACTTTTATGTCATCTTTCTAACCTCCTTCCAAGCTACTCTGTGCATTGGTGTCCTAACTTACCTCCACCATTTCTGCCTCTATGTCTCCCTCATCATACCACCTCTCCCTCCTCCTGAACTTGAAACTCTTAACTTTTTTTTTCTGGGAGGACTGGGGAAGAGGCAGGCAGAGGAGACTTGCTTTTTTTCTCCTAAAGACACTTGTGTATTGATTGAATTTTTAAATTGTAAGCAGGTGTTTGTTTTTTTAATGGAGGGAAATAAAATCATAAAAGAGTAAAATGTCTTATCCATTCTTCAAACTCTTCAATTGTCATATTCTTTATAGAGCCTAGTCTATATTTTCCTACTATTTTTTCCTACTCAGAAAATTTAAAGTCTCTTTCTTTTTTTCTAAATATATTTTTATTGATTTCAGAGAGGCAGGGAGAAGGAGAGAGAGACAGAAACATCAATGATGAGAATCATTGATTGGCTGCCTCCTGCATGCCTCCTACTAGGGATCGAGCCTGCAACCTTGGGCATATTCTCTTGACTGGAATCGAACCTGGGACCTTTCAGTCCGCAGACCGTCGCTCTATCCACTGAGCCAAACCGGTTTCGGCTATCTAAAATCAATTTTAAAAAATAAAAATATCAATGCCAGATAATAAATCAAGAAAGACGTCAGGACTTTTTTTTTTTTTTTAAGCTCTCTGGATGATTCTGATTCTCATGTGCAGTTAGGTTTTATGAGAAACCTGCTTTCACCCTTCCAGAGTAGAAAGCACACCTTTTGGCTCACCACTCCCATCCCCAATTCTTAGCCCGGTGACTGTGACATAATTAATGCTCAAACATTTACCCAGTATCTTTGCACACTCTGGGCTTGGCCATATTTGTTATGAATTCTAAATTAGGTTTTAAAAAAACAAACATTTAAGAATCTCATTTTACATATTAAAAAACAAAGTCAGAGGTAAAGTGAAATATTTGAAATAACATAGCTTGTTAGAACTGGACCTCAAGACTCCAGCATTTTTTTCCACTGAAGCACTTTATTGATTTTATAATGTGGTATTGATTTTAGTGTTATTTACTTATAGAATAAGTATGACCATTCATGCTATTTTAAAGAATCATAAGGCATAGATTCCTTAATCATACTATATTGCTTTTATTTAGGCATCAGTTTAGCCCCTATTATCAAGAGATCAGGAGATGGATGTGGAGGAAGATTGTTAGAGCAGAGCAGGTTAATGCCACTAGGCAACTACCCGTTTTCTAGACAACTGCTGAGGCTGACTTAACCATGTAGAGACCCATATTTCATGTATGTGCATATTTATAGTTCTTAGCATAGAGCATACATAGTCAAGTGTAGATGCTCCTTGTAATTAATCCTCAGAGTAGTATATATTCTGAACCCCAGTTCTTTATTTTTTAGGCACCATTCAGGAAGATTACCTGAGAGAGCTGCTGACAACAATGGGAGACCGGTTTACAGATGAGGAAGTGGATGAGCTGTACAGAGAAGCGCCTATTGACAAAAAGGGAAATTTCAATTACATTGAGTTCACACGCATCCTTAAACATGGAGCAAAAGATAAAGATGACTGAAAAGAACTCCAAATTGCAGCCAAATGTTCTTTGTCGCCACATTGGGTATTTCTGAGACTTTCTCTTAGAGTCCATAACATGCCCTAGCTTTGCAGCTTTTGCCTTTCTTGTGGTATTTATTCTCAGCCATTTTGGGCACAGCCATCTCTATAATCAGACTGGAAGTAGGACTTTTTGTGATTTTCAGAATAGAAAGTAGGTAATTGAACTTACCAGCCTTCCCCATCCCCTCATAACTGCAATCTACACAGAGTCAATATATTTTTTCAGAAAAGTAATTCACTCAATTTTTTTCTGAACCATAATTAAATTTTATGATCAAAACGTACTTGTTTAAACTTCTTTATTTATCAAAATTGACTTTTATTCGTTTTAGTTGCATCTTTCAATGAAAGGTAGATGAGGCAAAAACCTAGAAAATGGTGTGGTTGTTTGACCTTTTCCTTACTTCTCCCAGTTTTCCTAACAATCCTATCTCCTCTGCTACTCATTCGTCCCTTCCCAAAGAAATACAAGTTGAACTGCCTTAATTGTGTTTCCTACACTTTGTCTTCCAATTTTAAAAATAATTTGCTATACGATTTGCATATATATGATAGTTTTAGTAGTTGTAAATCCTCAAGTTTAACCTACCTACCAATGTTCCTCCTTATCTGTCCTAAGCTTTTCGTGTCATTTAAAATTAGGCCAGGCCAATGAGTTTAATTTTAATTTGTCCTCATTTTTAAAACTATTTTAGACTCAAAGGGTCTATGGAATGCTGCTAACAAGAGATTTTTTTTTTATATATTTCAAAATGTTGGAAATACAGTACAGCATTTTTTATTATATAAAACTTTTTTAACACTGTAATGCATATTGAAATACCATGTTTGTTTATGCAGAGATTCACCATGAGTCCAAGTGTGAATTTTGGACATTCCTGCCCTGCCCACAAACAAAACAGCTGAAGCTAAGTGCTAGGGAAAGTGAGATCATTATTTCAATACTCAAAATAATTTCTGCTGTTTCCAGAAATGCAGGACTGTTTCAGAGTTAATCAGGAAATGGTTGACACTTTCATTTGCTTTGCACTTCAAAAAGCTGAAAGATTGATGAGTTTAAAAGTTGAAGCATTGTGGGGGGAGTTGGTTGAAAAATTTTACAATTAGCCTATAAAGATGAATAATTGACAATTACTCTAATAACTTTACGTTTTATGCTATTATTAACCAAACTATCCTTGGACAAAATCATTACCTCACTCAATAAATAATTACTAAATGCCTTCAGGGTGGCACTTAGCAGGATAGATGAGTCAGCTTTATAGAACAGGAGTAGAAGGACCAGTACCATGACTGCTCTTGCCCCTTTTAAGTTTAGAATCTTACCACCTGCCTTAAGTACTTTTTTCAGGCTATAGCCATGATGTTAAAATCTTATTTTGCTGAATCGAATTTCCATTTCAACTTAAAAAAAACATCACTTCTGCTTTAACAGATTTCTAGTGAAGAACAAGTAACATTGTTTTCACTTAGAAAAAAAGTGGTCTCATTTACTAAAATTATCTCCTGCAATGCCCCCATTTCCATTTCAGATAACTGCTCAAAGAACTGGCTGCCATTAGGAGCAGTGCAAGGTCTTCCTGAGTGAAATAAGTCTCCTCATTTAGTAATAGCATTCTCTATGTAGTAAGTAGGCTTTGCTTAAGGGAAGATGACTGCTTAATAAAAAGCTAAAGCATCTACTCCATCAGTGGATTTGACTGGAGACCAGTCTCCCTGATGAAAATCATACTGGAAACAAACCATTTCAAACGTTCTTTGAAACCAACCTAATAGGGGCAGCATTGTTAGGATTATATTGTCATTTGGACTCCAGATCCCAAATTTTACTTGATCCAGAAGCCTATGACTGGAGAGCAGGAATTGATGAGTGCTGCTGGGAAAAAGGGAAGAAAGCCAGAGACAAAAGCAAATTCTGAAAAGGAAAGGCAATGATTTTCTACAAAATAGGAGAAAAAGGACAGCAAGAGGTGTAACACCTAGACTAAGGGAGGTGCCGGCAAGTTGTAAGAAGAATCAGAAAACAGTAAAAGGGCTTAAGAGAGGTAGAGCCACACAACATGAAAACCATAAATTTAAAATTTAGTTCCTCAGTTATATTAAACACATTTGAGGAGGATATGCCATAAATAACCATTTCCCAAGTGCTAGATATTTAGATACTCAGCTTTTCATTAATATTCTTTTTCTTTTGACTCTTGAGAGGAAAAATATACCTTAAGTTATTTTTTTTTTAGAACAGTGTTACCTAGTAGAACTTTCTGTGATAATGGTCAAGGTACAGTCAGGGTGTCTCAGCTATTAAGGTGGCAGGGTGAGGGTTTATGCAGTGGTAATAGGCCATACTTAGAAGAGCGCTAAGACAAAGACCTAAGAAGCCAAAATCTTATGTTTGGGGGGAAAATTATTTAAATTATTGGACCAAGAACAGAATGTACAGAAAATCAAATATTTTAGAACCCAGGTATGACTTCTCTGCAGTTGCTTTTCAAATTTTATTGAGAAGATGCATTCAGTTAGGAACTGGACCTTGGGCTGGGACGAGGACCAAGCATCAGCATCCCCTGGAAATACAAATGATCACCTCACCCTCCGCCTACTGAAAATGAATCTCTGGGGCTGGGGCTCAAGAATCTCCTACCAGGCCCTCCAGGTGTTTCTTATGCATGCGACTGTTTAAGAACTGCTGTACAGAGCGCCGAACACAGAGTCTAACATCTAGGAATTTCTGATCAAACATTTCTAGAATATAAATGAGTGATTCATCTCCCCAGCATCAGCACGCATTCAGGCAATCCCAAGTGCTCAGTAAAGGTTTGCTATTAAGCTGCCTATCCTCCCTTCAGAAATAGTGCTGTCCATCTTATTCCAGGCCGAGGGGACTGACGGCCATGGCCACAAACAGGACCCGGGACAAAACGGGAATAATGTAGCTTCGCGGGTTCCTTTTCGGCCAAGAGCATTAAGTAATGTGTCCGCGCGATTGTATGCGCGTGTGTTTCTGACATCTCCTTAATGACCCAAAGGAAAGCAAGTAATTTGAATAAAACCTTCTTGTGGTTGGAGAGGGACTGGAACCTGCTGTCCCTGGCCTGGCACCGTAAACCTTATAATCTGAGGGTAAGAAAAAGGGAGCCAATGACGCGTCGGATTGGAGTGCAGTTTAAAAGGTTTGCAGGAGTTCGCGCCCCTTTCCCTTCCCCAGTGTTCCGTGGGACACACCAAAAAATTACTTGTTTTACCTGAAGTTCAGATTTAACTAGACCCGCTGCGCTTTCATTCGTTGCTCTGGCAGCCCGGGTGGGCGGTTTCCGACGCCCGGGAACCCCTAACCCTGAGGGGCTGCGCCCGCCCCGCCCGGGTCAAATTCCAGGCCCCACCCGGCGCCCGCGGAATGCGGAAGGGCGCGGGAACCGCGGCGGCGTGGGGGGCGCGAGACGGCGGCGGGACTGCACCCGCCCCGGCCCGCACACACCGGCCGCGCGGAGGAAGCCAGCGAAAACCCCGGCCGTGCTCATCCGCCAGCCCCGCTCCCGGTGGCCGCGGCGGGCTTCGCTCAGCCTGACTGCGAACCGCGCCGCACACCGCCCCCCCTTCCCGAGTTGGTTCCCGCCGCGCCTTCCGGAGCGCCTTCCGGTCCGCCTCCCGAGGCAGGAAGTGCCGGGCGCCGCCTCTGTCGCGCCACAGCCCCGCGATCGTCGTAGTCGCCTGTCGTCTTGTGCAGGACAGCCCGCGTTCTGGTGTCTGGCGGCGGTGAGTGGCGCTTGCCCCCGCGCGCGACACCCCTTGGGCCCCATTGGCCCCCTCTCCCTCCCGCCACACGCCGGGGTCAGACTCCGACCGGGAGGGGGGGGCGGGGGGGCGAGGGCCGGGGCGGTGGGAGCTGTCAGGGTGGGCGCGGAGGCCCTAGCCACCGCCCGGCCCGGCCTGAACGGAAGCTCCCCGCGGGTGAAGCGGCCTGGGGAACGGCCCGGCTGGAAGAGGCGGCCGGGCTCCCGGCCTGCGTCACCCAGGATGACATCACACACCTGGTGCCCGCGACCGCCCTGCCGCCGGGATGCCTGCCTGCCCCCGCCGCTGCCCCTGCCCCTGCCCCTGCCCCCGCGGGCCCAGTCCGTGGATTCGGGTGCGGAGCCCCTGTTCTGTACCGCACACAGGGCTTGATGCTCTGGGGGTTCAGGACTCTACTGATGCTTGGTTCTTGCCTTGGGTGAAACGTCCAAGGAGAATCTTAGAGAAACGGCTCCGGGTGCGTGGTTAATAGGCTCAAATGTCATGATGTGCATAGGCGGTGTCTCACTGCATCTTGCATCTTGTAAAGATTTAGTGCATTCGTGTTGATTGGAGAAAAGGATAAATAAAAATCAGGAAGGATTTCAACTGAATTGTGACCTCGTTGAAAGCCTTGGAGTCAGCCCCAGAAGGGAGGATTTAGTATTTCCTGGCTGGGTCTGTGGTAGGAGGGAACAAGACCAGAAGCACCGAAGGGGGGGATTTGTGTCGAGCCGAAAGGAGATGGTGGGAAGACTAGCCTGAATGGAACAGAACTATAACGAGTAACAGTTGGAAATAAGGGTGGTGGATGGGCAGGTAAACGTGGCCTTTTTATGGGTGCCTTGAAAACTTGAGGAAAAATAAAAGATTATGTAAGAGGCATGAGGGAGTCATTTTGGATTCTTCACCAAGGAAGTAATATGAAGAAAGGGTGTTTAGAGATTAGTTTGGCCGCCTTTGTTTAAGATGAAATTGCATTGGTCCTTTGGTAAGAAAAGCATTTTAGAATTCAAAAGAACTTTACAGATTATCTTTCATTTTATAATTGAGGAAACAAACCAGGAGAAGGGAGATAACTTGCCTAAGATCATTTGAGGGATTCACAGGATGCCACCCATTTCCTCTGTAAGCATTAGGTGGACCCTCCTGGACTTCATAACAAGTATATAAGTTTGTGTTTGTTCAGGCTCTGTTGAATGAAACAACTTCTACAATGGCTGAGTCAACATTCATTTATGTTTCAGTAGGACCAATTTAGATAAGATGAACTGGGACTTTGAAGGAAGAACAATCCTCAGGTCAGGGCTGGAGGGGTTAGAAAGATAAGAGGACTTGGACCCCTACATGAGGCTGGTTATCCCTCTCCCAAGATCCAGACACCAGATGTCTAGGAATGGTTTTCATTGCCACCAACTTTGGGATCTTCCTCATTTCACGTGTGAGCAGTGTGGCGGCGTTGCTTACCACCATCTGGCTATGTATATTTTCATGGTGGAGAATTTCAGTTGCCTATATGCAGGATATTATGGACTAGTGATACAAGCTCTGGAGCTAGACTTCCTGAGGATATATCCTGGATCTAAGCCTACCTTTTTCTAGCTGCATGGCCATAGGCAAATTGATTATTATTTTTGCCCTGTTTTTCCTATCTAAGAAGGGGGGGATAATAGTTTCACCTATATCGTAAGTTGTTGTGAGGAGTAAATATGTTAACACGTAAAATGCTTAGACCAGTGCCTACCACATATTTAGCACTTGACTATTGGCTACTATTAGTACTGTTTCTTCCAGGTATAAAATAACGGTAGCTGGTAATTTTGGTAAGGATCTCTACAGGAAGGGTTCAGTGGAGTTTATGCTAAACCATGGGTAGACCATAGAGAAAAGCCTTGTTTTGGGAGTCAGATCCAGGTCCTACCTTATAATATGCATCTGTATATGTAACTCTATTTGAGATAGGAAGGAAGCATGTTTATGTATTCACGTAACTAGTATTTATTAAGCACCTGCCGTGTGTAAGTCACTCTACTAGACCTACAATCCAAGGTAGGAAGGCTAAATGTCATAAAAATGTATGTGTAAATGGCATGGCAATGGAATATTACTAGGCAGTAAAAACAAGAATGAACCACTGGTAGGCAAATCTCAAAAACATTACATTGAGTGAAAGAAGTCAGGCACGTAGAATGTACAATGTATAATTCCATTTATAAGAATTCGAAGACAAAATGAATCTGTGGTGAAATTTGAGCAATCGTAGCCCATGAGAGAGGATGATTGACTTCGAGGGAACTTTCTGGAGTGATGTTAATATTTGTTACTTGATTAGGGTGGTGGTTACATGAGTATACACATTTTCCAAAACTTATTTTAAAATCTGTGCATTTCATCATATATAAATTTTATTGTAATAAAACAAAATTATATCGGAGCTCAAAGGATGGAAAGTTTACTGCCAGCTGGGATGATCATAAAATCCATAATGAAGAAATGAGAGCATTATTGTGGCCAGGTGACTCAATTCATTGGAGCATTGTTCTGTACACTAAAAGGTTGCGGGTTTGATTCCCAGTTAAGGCACATACCTATGCAGGTTCCATCCGCAGTTGGGGCACGTACAGGAGGCAACACATAAATGTTTCTCCCTCTCTCTCTCCCTTCCTCTCTCTCTAAAATTTAAAACACAAGCAAAAAACCTATCCTCAGGTGAGGATAAAAATAAAAATAAATGACAGCATGTGCTAAATATTAAAATTTAACCATGTATTACAAGGAAAATTTAACTGGTACTAAGAAAAAAGATGTAAAAATTGAGTAAAGCTCTTGGGGAAAAAAGATATAATTTGTTGAATTGATTACATTTTTGCCTAAATATGCAGCCATGTCATCCTATATATCCTATATAATAAAAGCCTCATATGCTAAGTGTGGGGTCGTCTGGTCAACCAAAGTGTAATATGCTAATGATATGCTAAGGCTGCTCAACTTCTCACTATGAAGTGCACTGACCACCAGGGGGCAGATGCTCCAACCTGTAAGTTAGCTTGCTGCTGGGGTCCAGCAGATCAGGACTGACCCAGACAGGCTGGACATGCCCTGGAGCCCTCCCGCGGTCCCTCCCCAACTGACCAACCTCCCGTGTCCCTCCCCAGCCCCGATCATGCACCAGTGGGGTCCCTCAGCCTGGCCTGCACCTTCTCGCAATCCAGGACCCTTTGGGGGATGTCAGAGAATGGGTTTAGGCCCGATTCACAGGACAGGCTGAGGGAACCCACTGGTGCACAAATTCGTGCACCAGGCCTCTAGTTAAATATATGAGGTAAATTTTGTGGAGTATTTTAACTTAAGTACTAAATTTTTTTTAGGATTGCTGTTTTCAAACTGTTGCTCATGTATCCAGTTAGCACAAACATTAGTCTGAACTATGATAATGACCTTGGGAATCTGTAAGAAATTTATAAAAATAGACCTTGGTGAAGATGGCAGTTGAATCAGAAATGATCTTAGGTTTCAGCCCAAGAACTGCTGCTCTGCTTTTTCGTGTTCATCCATTCTCCGTCTCACCCTGTGCCTTTGTTCAGAAGTTGGCTTTGCCAAAGGAGACCTCTTAAGCATCCTGCTGCAACTTGGCCAAAACATGAACTTTTTGTCATCCCTTTGCTCACAAAACCAGTTCCTCTTCCCTCTTTAATAACCTCATTTTTGAGTAGTAACTTTGTGCTACCAGTTTTTCAACCAGTACTTTAAAAGCAAAGTCATTCAAGGACTGCCCTAAAGGAAATTCCAACTAGGAGGCAGGCACTAGCAAGCAAATCAGCATAGGAATCAGCAAGAAGAACAGGAGAGTGGTGATAGGAATGTTGAAGAAAGGGTGACTCTGTTGCAGTTAAAAGAGGAATCAACAGAAGTTGGAGAGAAATTGAATAGAAGGAATTGACATTTTCTAACCAGAAATAGAAAATTCCCTAACTAGTGCAAACTTGATTGTGGCCCCTTTGAACTTTTGAAAATTCTGAGGTTATAATTCTGACATAAAGGTATGACCTGTTTTAATATTAAAGAGACAAAGGAAACACAATGGCTTTATTAGTTTTCTATTGCTATATAACAAATTACTCCAAAACTTAGCACCTTAAAAAAAACAATAAACAGTTTCTGAGGGTCAGGAATTCCAGGGCAGCTTAACTGGGTGGTTCTGGCTCAGGGCCTCATGAAGTTGCAGCCCAGATGCCAGCTGGGTTTGCAATCTTGAAGAAAGATCAACCTCCAAGATGGCTGATTCACATGACTGGCAAGGTGATCCTGACTATTGACAGGAGGCCTCAGTTCCCTGCCACATGGACCTTTCCTTAGGGTTGCATACTACCCTAATAACCTGGTGCTGGTTTCTCCCAGATTGTGATCCAAAAGAGAGCAAGGCAAAAGCTACAATGTCTGTTATGACAAAGTCACACTATTATTTTTGCAATATCCCATTGGTTATGAAGGGTAGCAGGATATGTCATTTCAAAATATGCCACTTGGGCATAAATACTATTTTGAGCTGAAGGCAATTTAGAAGAAGCCGAACAAGACATAAAAGCAGGACATAAATTTACAAAGGTTTCCTTCCCTCTCTACCAGGAAGGACAAAGATTACTCTCTGTAGCTAACTTTAGACTCTTATCGGTGAAGAAGGCCCTGATTTAAGTCTATATGACAATCCTTACTCTTGTTTGCTTTGCTTTTCCTGGTAACCTTCCATAACTAGCGTCTACCCCTCACATATCTTTCTTCTTTTGTCTTCAGCTGAAGATGATATTTAAGCCTGAATTCTAAGCCACCTCTGATAATAGTTTTTTCCCTGGATATCTCCCATGTATACATGAAGTATACATGTTAATAAACTTCTTTGTTTTTCTCTTATTAGTCTATTATTACAGTGGTGTCAGGAAGAACTCAGAAGGGTAGAAGGAAGGTTATTTCACCTCCCTTACCGTTTCACAGGCCAACAATCTTTTTTATTGTTGGAGGGGACTACACAAGGACATGAGGAAATGTTGAGGGCCATTTTGGATCCTGGCTACCACCATAGTCAGGGAACAAGTTCAACTCGGTACAGGCAGTAACATAAACAAATACTGACCGTGTCAGGAAAATAAGGGAATAGTAGGAATTGCTCACTGAACACTCACTATCGACAGGAATTTGGGAATGCTGGTCAAGTGATTACTATCATCATATAGTTTTCCAAGATGTCTGAAATTTGTTTTTATTAAAGTAAAATATTCAGGTTTTTAAAACAAATTCAATAATTTAAAAAGGCATTTAAAAGGTTATACTTGGGGGTATTAAATGAACTTTCTATAGACTGCATATATTTTGGTAACTGCCAGTTTGTGACTTCTGATCTACCTTTTATTTTATAGATAAAAAAAAAAGAGAGAGAGAACCAGGAAAGCTAAAATAACTGAAGGCCATACAAATTGAAAATGACAGAACGAATTAGAATTCAGTTCTCCAGCATCACTATTAAACCATAATGACCAAATTTTAAAAACTAAAGGGAACTAAATACACAATCAGCCAATACCTTCAAAGTACATTGGAATTACCTGGTACATTTTTTTAAAATACCGATTGTTGTAATATACCCCGCGAATCACAGAAGGACGCCTCAAGAAGTCAAATTAAAGAGTCACATTTATTGCAATCCGGGACTATGAGGGGGCATCTTGCTCTCCCAAATCTCATAGTAATAAGATGGTCGCAAAACCAAACTTATATAGGCAAAGATCACAAAGGTATTGATTACATCCCAAGGTTTGGAATGAGGAACCTGTTTGCAAAAAAGCAGTTTACAGAAGCAGAAGCAGCATGTTATCTAAATTATAGTTTTGGGTCTCTGGATCACTGAATTGACAGAAACACATTATCTAGAGCCCTCGGGTCTGGAATGAGGAACCTGGTCAGACTTAAGCATGTTATCTAAATTACAGTTTTTGGGTCTCCGGAACACTGAGTCAACAGGGACACGTTAACTGGAGCCCTCTGACCTTGGGATAATCGTGCTGTCCTTCCCAGGTAAAGGAAAATCTGCTTTCTAAGACCAGTATGACCACAACAAATGGGATTTCACATTACAATCAATAGGGTATTTAATCGAATGGGATGATTTATATAATTCAGAAAATCAAAATAACTTTTCTATTGTTAAACAAAGCAAATAAGTACAGAAGCCAAACAGCAGGGTTAAAGTTAAACTATAGTTTCTACCTGAGATGATTGCTACCATACTTCAGATTCCTGGGCCCTGCCCATAGATATTCAGTTTCAGTTTAACTAGAGTAGAATCTAGGCACCAGTTTTTCTAAACTTCCAGGGTGATTTTAATGTACCGTCAAGATTGAAAGCAGCCCTAACTGATTTGGCTCAGTGGATAGAGCATAGGCCTGAGGACTGACGGGTCCCAGGTTCGATTCCAGTCAACAGCATGTAACTTGGTTGAATACACATCCCCAGTAGGGGGTGTGCAGGAGGCACTAATGGATGTTTCTCTCTCATCGATGTTTCTAACTCTCTGTCCCTCTCCCTTCCTCTCTGTAAAAAATCAATAAGATAGCCGAAACCGGTTTGGCTCAGTGGATAGAGCGTCGGCCTGCGGACTGAGGGGTCCCGGGTTCGATTCCGGTCAAGGGCATGTACTTGGGTTGCGGGCACATCCCCAGTGGGAGATGTGCAGGAGGCAGCTGATCAATGTTTCTCTCTCATCGATGTTTCTGACTCTCTATCTCTCTCCCTTCCTCTCTGTAAAAAATCAATAAAATATATTTAAAAAAAAAAAAATCAATAAGATATACTTAAAAAAAAAAAAAAAAGATTGAAAGCAGAAGGTTAACTACTTTGAGAGCCATATTTACTTGCCATATGGTGACAGCAATTAGCTAATTTAAGATACTTGAAGAAGCCTTAAAAAAATGTCAAGGAATTCATAATTGCTGACAGAATATACCCCATCACCATATTCGCAGGCTTCCCAAAAAGCTATATAGGCTGAATGATGTTCACAAGCAGCTTCCGCTTATTAATGATTATGGTGTCCATGTTTTGATTTGCACATTAGTATTGCAGGTGATTTTGAAAATACTTGGTTATTTGAATATTAGAGGCCCAATGCACAAATTCTTGGAATAGTAGGCCTTCCTTCCCCTGGCTGCCAGCACCGGCTTCCCTCGGGCACCCAGAACCCGGGCTTCCCTCGAAGCCTCAGCTTTGTCCAGAAGGTCGTCAGGTCTAATTAGCATAGTACGCTTTTACTATTATAGATGTGGACGCCACAGCCACCTATAATATCAGTTTTTTTATATTCCTGCCCTTCTTGTAACCTCTGTGAACACTACTTAGTACCTTAAGTTCACTTCATATTGGAAATTTACCAAAAATAATTAAAAATTTGAAGAGGAAGTAAGAAGTCTTTCCTGCTATTGAGGGTTATTCATTACATTATGTGCTATGTTATATATGAATATTATTTTCTGTAACTATAGTTTAAGGGTAAGGTTTGGTTGTTTTTTCTTTACATTTATAGATTAAACATTAATTTGACTGTCCTAGGTAAAGGTTTCAAGCCTTTACCTATCATGTCAAGCCAAGACTATGACTGATAGGAAGTACTGCCACTTGGTTAAACCCAAACTAGGGCTGCTACACTGCACAATTCTGGAGTGTCATTTATATTTTATTCTCTTACCATTCCACAATGCAGTTGTATTCTGTACATTGGTTTCCCCATATAGTTTTCATTTATTTGAAAACTCAGTTTGTCTAGGATCTGAGTTTGGGGGAAAGTAGCTGCTCAGAAATCAGTGTTGGATTATACTGGTAGTATTGAAAGATTTTTTTTAATGTGATAAACTCAAAATATTAGAAGAACATTTAATACAGAGAAAATATATAGGTAGAAATAACCTTGAGTAAAGGAGGTTTGACTCCTAGCTTGCCAGTAGGTGACCTCTGGCAAGTTATTTAATATCTTTGATCTTCAGTTTTTTCATTTGTAAAGCAGGCATGTTAAATTTAATGCATATAATTTGCTTAGCACATGAGTCACTCAATAAATGGTAGTAGCCATTAGTTGAGTAGGCCTTTAATTCTCTCTCTGGTCTTAAAGCATTTTGGACTCGAAATATAGCAAGAGCAAAAGTACAGTACACAAGAAACTGCGTGGTGCCTTGGGCCCAAACAAGCAGTGTGGTATTGCTGAAGGAAAAGTACAAAGCAGAGGTCTAGAGATGAGGCTGGAAAGGTCATTCTAGAGACAGGAGGATCTGGTATGCCATGCTTAAGAATGTATACTTTGTCCTATGAGGCAGTAGAAAGCCAAAGAAGATTTTTAAAGGGGGAATGGTGATGTCATAATTATCTTTTAGACACCTCTGGCTGGAATATAAAGGGTAGTTTAGAGGGGACTAAGAAGCAAGGATATTGGTTAGTTGGCTATAGAAATGCACAAAGAGATGATGGGGCCCAGCTGAGGGATGAGGAAGATAAACAAATCTGAGAAATATTTAAGAGGCAAGGCTTGATTCATCAGGCATAAAGATGAGTCACGGTGACTCCTAGATTTCTGGTTTGGTCAGTGGGTAAGTGATGGTGCCATTAACTAAGAGAAAACAAAAGGATGAGAAAGTTTAGGAAGGCGGGGATAAGTCAGTCTTCAGCACATTGGTTATTAGTGACTGGGATATTCAAATGGATACCTTTCGCGAGCAATTGGGTATTTGAGTTTGTAACTCAAGGACAGGTCAGGCCTGGAGATAACAGACTTGGGAAACATAGGTGTTGTCAGAACAGTGAGAGTCAATGAGATCATCCAAGCAAAGCAAAGTCATGACTGCCTGAATACATGAATATTTAATATAGGTGAGTGGAGGAGATAAAGGCTTAACAAGAAAATGGACCAGCCATACAACAGAGAGATTATGTGGGTCACACCAAGTCAAATACAGCATTTTACATAAATCAGTCTTTCCAATATAATGTTTAGGAGCCTTCCTCACTAGAGTGTAAGGTCTTCAAGGTTGGGAACCTTGCAGTCTCTTTCCATTGGGACAGTTCATTTCTACTGTGACTGTGACACTAAGACCAAGAATTTTTGGGGCTTTGAAGAAAAGAGGAATAAAATGGCATCAAATATAGCAGAGTGGTCCAAGGAGATTTAGACTGGATTTGGTAATTTGAAAGTAGTTGCAGTAGAGAAAAGAAAGCCAGATTGTGGTGGGTGGAAAGTTAGTGGGAAGTGAGAAAGTGGAGAAAGCCTACTTCTCTCAGTAGATAAGGAGATCAAGGATAGTAGTTTCTTTGGGGACCAGAATTTTCTTCGGATTGATTGTTTTGCTACAACTTTGTCTCACATTTTTCATTTTATGTGTCTATGTAGTTTTTATAGGTATTTTATACATGTATAAATGTACTGTTTTTAAATGAAGTACAGAGGAAAAAAATAAACTTTTTTTTTTTTAAAGAAATGATGGTGTTACTACATTGAGCCTGTATCTGCTCTGTTCAAAGCTACACCATTGAGCCAAGCTTCAGAACACCCAAGTGGGGTATTTTATAGATGGAAAAAAGAGAAGGAAACAAGTAGGTTAAAAGTTCAAGACTAGAAGTCCTAGAGACCCAGGTCCAAAATTCCCTTGCTCAGCCACTGCCCCAGTCATCTGCTTTCACTATGTGGCTGCAGAGTTAAAGAACAGTCCCCAAGACCACCCTTATTTCTGACACCAATGGCAAGTGTGGGTTTCCAGGGTAACCCTCAGGTTCAATAATTTGCTAGGATTCACAGAACTCACTGAAAGCTGTTATACCCATGGTTTGGTACAATAAAAGGATTCAGATTAAAATTATCCAAGGGAAGAGACACATGGAGCAGAGTCCAGAAGTCTTCTAAATGTAGATCTCCCAGTTGTCCTCTCTCATGGACAGTATTGACTTCTGACAGCAAGGTGAGACAGTCTGCATGGAGTATTGCCAACCAGGGAAGCTCACTTGATCCTTGATATCCATAGATTTTATTGGAGCTCTGTCACATAGATATGGTTGACTGCTGCATAGCTTACCTCAGTCTCCAACCCCTCTAGAGGTCAACTGATAACACATAACCCCAAACCCCCATGGTAAATCACATTGTTAGAAATCTGGTGTGACCCAAGATTCCAGATATCAGGCATGGCATTTCAAGGGCTTAGAGATTACTTCCCAGGAGCCAGGGACAAAGGCCAAACCTTTCTTTTGGCAAAATTAAATTCTTTACTGCACGAGGGCCCTTTTTTTTTTTTTTTTTTTTAACCTAGGTAGTATCTATCTCATAGGGAAGTTGTGAAGATTGAATAAACATTGGATCAAAAAATTACTCTGGTGTCCTTGGGTTTTCTGAGGTTATATGTGGTAATAATGGTGGAGTTAAGATTCAGACTCAGGACTTTGTTAATTAAAATTACAAATAAAAAATGGAATGAAAAGTGTTCATTCTTTTTGGCATTTAAATTATTGGTGGCTTTCAGTGGAGTATTGAAGGCTACTACCAACACCATTTTACAGAGAATTGAGTTATTGGGAAGATGAGAAAATGGGGACAGTTGAGTATTAATCTAAAAGTTTTGTCAAGGGAAATGGGAAATGAAAAGGTAGCAAGAGGGGATGCAAGATTAAAGAACAGGTTTTGATGATTTTTTTTTAAAAGATAGCCTTTTTAACATGCTCCATACAGTGACTATACTAGTTTCTTTGTGTATGTTATCTCATTTAATTCTTACGTGTACTGGAGTAGATATTGTGTTTTGCTGTAAAACAGAGTATTGAGTGGGCTTCCCTGCTTTTCAAACCGTGTTTTGAAAATATTGAGGCTCAGAGAAGTTATGCAACATTGGTAATGAAATGGAAATAAATAAAATGGATTGTTGTGAGGATTAAATGAGGCAATCCTTGTAAAAATAAGATATCAACTTTAGAGCCTTTCTCTTTAGGGGAGCCCCATGTCTTCATAACAGTGCTTGGCACATAGTAAGCACTCAGTAAATGCTAGGTTGTTACATATTTTAAAATTAATTCCCACTTAATAAATATAGGTTTAATGAAATTTTAGGGGGAGCTACATCAATAATATCTATTGTTTCTTAATTTCTTCAGAACTGCTTTTTTTCCCCTGGCCATTTAATTGTCACATTGGAAATAGAGCTGAAATATTTATTTACTACTACTCAAATAAAGTAATAATTCTACATTAAGATATTTTTACTCATTAACTTTAGGTATTATAAGTTCTGTTTTTGCTTTATGTTTTATGCATTCTTTTTTGCTTTTTCTTTTTAACTCTAGAATTAAGCAGCCACAATGTCGAGCAAAAAGGCAAAGACCAAGACCACTAAGAAGCGCCCCCAGCGCGCAACATCCAATGTGTTCGCCATGTTTGACCAGTCGCAGATTCAGGAGTTTAAAGAGGCCTTCAACATGATTGATCAGAACAGAGATGGTTTCATTGACAAGGAAGATTTGCATGATATGCTCGCTTCTCTAGGTAGACTTTTATATTCTTAATATGCCTGCTTTCAAAAAATAATAATTCAGCATTCTATGAATTATTTTTTGTGTGATGTTCAAATATTCCTGTCCTGTCTCCAAAGCCTATTGAGAAATGCCTGGGTGGGAGGTGCCATGTTGGGGTTTGGCCAGTCATAAGAGGATAAGCCCGTGGGGTTGGGGACCTGGCAGGTACTTGGCCAGGTGGGCCTCAGTTCCTCTCAGCTAAATACTATAGGTCTACTAGGTGAACAGCCAGGAGTTGGCTAGGTGGCAAAATATTGGAATTTATAACAAAATATGTAACTAATAATGTAGCACAGTTAGGAATAAGTGTTGAGGACAGTTTATAGGTAGGAAGTAACAATAATAAATGATAGTATCAGGAGGAAGGGCAGTGCTACCGGAAAAGGGAACACAGGAAAGGGGACTTTCACAATTTTATTTATAATTTTTTTTTTTTTTATAACTAAAAAGAAAATGTAAAGATAAAGGATTTAAAGTAGCCCAGCAGGTGTAGCTCAATGGTTGAGCGTCAACCTGTGAACCAGGAGGTCACAGTTCGATTCCCGGTCACATGCCTGGGTTGCAGGCTTGATCCCCAATAGGGCCTGTGCAGAGGCAGCTGATCCCATGATTCTCTCTCATCATTGATGTTTCTCTCTCTCTTTCTCCCCCTCTCCCTTCTTCTTTGAAGTCAATAAAAATGTATTTTAAAAAAGTAAACATAAACTGCCCTTTATTATTTTTTTTATTATGGGTATTCTTTTAATATTCCTTCTATGATATTGTTGTTGTTTGTTTTGATCTTAAAAAGAAGGCCCAAAAGCCCCTCTGTGTTGTGCACCCAGTCAGCACTAATTTTCTAGATGTGGAGAAAGGAATAACAAGCCTGCTTCTTGATAGACCAAAGTGACTGGCAGGGAACAGGGTGCAGCTCAGGGATGGCCTGCAGTTAGTTAGGCTCTGCACTCTGGAGTGTTCTTGTGCTGGACTCTTAGCCAGAGAGCAAAGAAAAAGAGGTTGCTATATTTTTTCTTTTAGTTACCACAATGCAATTTGTTCCTCTGTCTTATTTTTATTTTTTTCTCCTAACATATTATTTTGAAAAATTTAAGCCTACAAATATAATGAACATGTGTATATCTTTTATCAGTGTTAACATTTTGTGACATTTCCTTTATTTAGAGTAAGAATAGAATCAAGATACTGATTTAATTTGTTGACTTGCAGGTAGGTTGGATCCCAGTGGTTTCCACTAAGAATAACTAAGGGTACTCTCTGGGCAGGTCAGTACTGAAGAAGCCCATTGAAGAAAATTGAGAGACTTAGTTATATTACAAAGATTGAACACTCAAGCCTATATCATGATCAGAGTATGTGCTCACATAATTTATGAGTGACAGTAGTATAAGAAGTTGACCTTGGGGCCTTCTATTTTGGGGAGCCCCATTCATTTAAGGCATGTATTTACATTTCAAATCAACAAATTATAATGTATGCCTTGAATGGTTCCATAGGTGTTTAGTCTAAACCAATTCATTATAAATCCCTGTGTCTTTTTTGTACCCATGTTCTCTTGACACCTTTGGATTATACTTTTTAAAAAAAAAAAAAAAATGCTGCAAGAGAGTTGGATTAAATATGAAGGTAGAAAAGTAGATCATTTTCTTTATTTCTACTTATTCAATGAATCTAGAGATTAATTTTGGGCTAATCTTTATATTGGTGTGTTGAGTAGGTATGAGTGAAGATTGTAAAGCAGTAAGACAGATACCAACTTGGCATTTAAATTTTACCCAGATTCCCAGGATTAAAACTTTACATATGAACCATAATTCTAGATTTGACTATCATTAAATGCACTTGGATGTAATATTGAGGTGCCTCCTTAGATATGAATATCTAACTTACAGATGTTCTTTTCATGGAGAATCATACAAACTTAATGTTAGAAGGAACCTTTCAGATACCAGATTTAATCAGTCCATTTTACAGATTTAAAAAGTAAACCCTAGACACCTGCCAGTTTCTCCCAGGTCACAGCCAGCGGCAGAACTGAAATTCAAACCACTATTCCAGACCTCTCATTCATTGTTACTCCTACCATATGTGGCCATTCCAGAGGAATTACTCCCAACTTTGAGAGAAGGGTCAGGGCACTTCCCTCATTACTGCACTAGAAGAGGGAGAGTGCTCTCAGTTGGAACCAAGATTAAGATTTCCAATATGAACAGTACTAAACAAGAATGAACTTAGTGACATGAATCAACAGCATTTGTCAGTATGTATGGCAATCAAACAGTTTGTAACATTGTTCAAAATAATCATAATCTCCCAATTTTAAACCAACCTAATAGTTTTCACTTAAATCACCAACAAATAAAGTTTTAAAGCATACCAATTCATGGGCAACTATACCACAATGGGGTATATGAACATTTAGATTTTTTTTAATAACTGGTATTGAAATGCCCTGATGGCCTTTTATGTTATCAACATTCAAGATGAATAACATGGCATTGCCTAGACCATAGTTTTAAGTGTTTGTTTTGTTTAAAATAGTGAAAGAAAAGTTATAGAAAATATCAATAAATGAGCAACATTCAACTTAAGCCCATTTTTATACATGCATTTTTATAATGGTGTATCAGATTTTTTTATGATGTCATAAGTTGTCTTTTAAAATGGCCTTAATGCAATTAATCGAAAAATTAGTTTCATGTGAGGATGATATACCTTTTAAAATGTCTTGGGGAGAATAACAGCAATTATTTGTTGAAATTAGATCTTTGTCCTTAAATGTTATAATGTGAACTCTTACAGGGAAGAATCCAACCGATGCATACCTTGATGCCATGATGAATGAGGCTCCAGGGCCCATAAATTTCACCATGTTCCTCACAATGTTTGGTGAGAAGTTAAATGGCACAGATCCAGAAGATGTCATCAGAAATGCTTTTGCTTGCTTTGATGAAGAAGCAACTGGTGGGTGCTCTTTGTTTATGTCCTTATTCCAGACTGTTTGAAACATTTTTTTGGAAATGAAAAATATTAGTTGCCCAGCTGGCGTGAGTTGGTAGTTGAGTGTGGACCTATGAAACTGGAGGTCAAGGTTCGATTCCTGGTTGGAGCACATGCACGGGTTGTGGGTTCTATCCCCAGTGTGGGGTGTGCAGGAGGCAGCCGATCTCTCATCATTGATGTTTCTGTCTCTTCCTCTCCCTTCCTCTTTGAAATCAATAAAAATATTTATTTTTTTAAAAAGAAAAAAAACATGAGTAAAATACACATTTTTAAAAATGAATAAAGGGAAACTATTATTACAATGGGACAGTATAACTGAGAATGGCTAGGACACAGATGTATGTAGGTTATAAAACTACACAATTGGTGGTGTTACTCTTTGAATTTGGATCTGAGCTTCCTGAAAGCCAAAGGGAATGTCTGTTAAATAGTAGTTCTGAAACAATAAAAGCAACTTCTTCAAGAGACTATATATCACACCAGAAAGTGTACAGTCATGTGCCACATAACAGCTGCTTCGATCATGACCAATGGCACAATAGTGGTGTTCGCACAAGATTATAATGGAGCTGAAAAATTCCTGTCACCCTAGTGATGTCATAGCCATTTTAACATCATAGTGCACACGTTACTCATGTGTTTGTGATGAGGCTGGAATATACAAACCTACGCTGCCAGTTGTATAAAAGCATAGCACATACAATTATGTACAGTACAGAATACGGATAATGACAGTGAATGACTGTTACTAGTTTATGTATTTACTATACTATACTTTTAAATTTTTATTGATTGTTATATATAGAGAGAAATATTGATATATTGTTCCACGTATTTATGCATTCATTGGTTAATTGTTGTATGTGCCCTGACTGGGGATTGAACCTTCAACCTTGTATCAGGATGATGCTTTAAGCAATTAAGCTATCTGGCCAGGGCTATATTACACTTTTTATTGTTATTTTAGAGTGTACTATTTCTACTTATAAGAAAAAAAGTTTGCTGTAAAGCAGTATGCTGTGTGTTAGACCAGCAGCAGCCTCATACATCTCGTGTTTATTGCATCCCTTCATTGCATCATTTCATCTTGTGCTTGGTTTAATCTCATGTTGTTTGTACAGGCTTGTAGCCTGGAGCAATAGGCTATACCTATAACTAGGTGTATGGTAGGCTATACCATCTAGGTTTGTGAAGGTACACTCTGATGTTCGTATAACAATGAAATAACCTAATGATGCATTTCTCAGAATGTATCCATTAAGCAGCACATGACTGGAGTTAACAAACTTCAGTTATTAAAATTTTAGGATGTTTTCCCCTTCTCATTTTGAAGTATGTAAAGCCTAGCTATTCACTTTTCTTACTTCTTTCATTTTCGTCTTGTCTTCTATATTAACCCTACATTAACTCAGTACCCACATCACCTCCTCTCATGTACCTTGCACCCTATTCCTGCTTCCCCATTTCTGTTAAAGCTTTACCATCATTCATGCATTAATCTGTTAACTAAACTTTTTAAATGATCCTATATAATAAAAGCCTAATATGCTAACACATTGCGTACCGCATAGAAATCTCTAAGACAAATGCCAGGGACCACACGTTTTTGGGCAAACTGCACATTATTTAAATCATCATAATGCACTTTAGGTGTTGTTTTTCAATAATTATAACATTTTTATTTACAAAAACAATTAAACAATTAAAGTTCTTAGTACTTTTTTAATGTATGGTACTGCGTAAAACATTTTACTCTATGAAGAGGGACCAAACAAAATTTACGTAAGTATCTAGATTCACTCCTTTTTCCATGGGCGTGAAAAACATGAGCAATCCTTAACAGATGGCGTGCGAAACACGAGAAAACTCCTGAGCGGTACGAAATGTGTTAAGTGTCCGGTTGTCTGGTCGACTGTTCAACCAGTCAAGGCATAATATGCTATTAATATGCTAAGGCTGCTCAACTGCTCGCTATGATGTGCACTGACCACCAGGGGGCAGACAGTTGACCAGTTGCTATGATATTCACTGACCACCAGGGGACAGATGCTCTGACCAGTAGGTTAGCTTGCTGCTGGGGTCCAGCTGATTGGGACTGAGCAAGACGGGCCGGACACAACCTGGACCTCTCCTACGGTCCCTCCCCAGCTGGCCAGCCTCCCTCATCCCTCCCCAGCCCCGATCATGCACCAATGGAGTCCCTCAGCCTGGCCTGCCCCCTCTCGAAATCCGATCCCCTCAGGGGATGTTGGAGAGCCGGTTTTGGCCTGATCCCGCATGCCAGGCCGAGGGAACCCCACTGCACGAATTCATGCACCAGGCCTCTAGTCTAATCTAATAAAAGAGAAACATGGTAATTGGCGTACGACCACTACCCTTCCCATTGGCTAATCAGGGAGATATGCAAATTAACTGTCAGCCAGGATGGCGGCCGGCAGCCAGGCAGCTTGAAACTAACATGAGGCTTGCTTGCTTCAGTGACGGAGGAAACCAATGTTCCCCGCCTGCCTTGCAGGCCTCTGAGCCTGCAGTTTGAAACATTTTAACAAATATAGAAGCTAAAAAAGAAACCCCAGAAACCAGCTTTCAGCGAGCTGGGATCTCAGAGCTGGAGTCAGAGCTGGAGTTATACATTGTTTCGATTACCTACGTTCAGCAGCGGAGGCCTAAGAGTTGGAGCCTCAGAGCTAAAGCTGGCCCAGAATTAAAAAAGAAAAAGAAAAAAAGCGGTTGGGAGATTCCGTCACCCGCCAGCCTGAAAACAGCCCTCAGCCCCTCACCCAGACTGGCCAGGCACCAGTGGGGACCCCCACCCTGAAGGGTGTGTGACCAGCTGCAAACAGCCCCCAGCCCCTCACCCAGGCTGGCCAGGCACCCCAGTGGGGACCCCCACCCTGAATGGTGTGTGACCAGCTGCAAACAGCCATCATCCCCTCACCCAGGCTGGCCAGGCACCCCAGTGGGGACCCCCACCCTGATCCAGGACACCCTTCAGGGCAAACCAGCCAGCCCCACCCATGCACCAGGCCTCTATCCTATATAGTAAAAGGGTAATATGCCTCCCAGCACCGGGATCAGCGGAGCCGCGAGGCCTCCTGGCACCGGGATCAGCGTGACGGGGCAGCGCCCAAACCCCCTGATCGCCCTGTGGCTCTGTGTGTGACAGGGGTTGGGGCCACAACCTCCCTATCCGCCCTGCTCTGTTCGTGACAGGGGAAGGCGCCCCAACCTCCTGATCAGCCCTGCTCTGTGCCTGATACGGGGGAGCTCCCCAACCTCTGATCGCCCTGCGGCTCTGTTTGTGACAGGGTGCGGCGCCCCAACCCCCTGATCGGCCCAGCTCTGTGTGTGACAGGGTGCAGCTCCCCATCCCCCCCCCCCCCAACGGGCCCTGTTCTGTGCGTGACAGGGTAGAGCCATAACCTCCCCATCGGCCCTGCCCTGAGTGTGAGAGTGGCAGCGCCCCAACCCCCTGATCGGCCCTGCTCTGTGGGTGATAGAGGGTGGCGCCACAACCCCCACCCCTCCCACGGGCCCTGCTCTGTGTGTGATGGGGTAGAGCCATAACCTCCCCATTGGCCCTGCCCTGAGTGTGAGAGTGGTGGCGTCCCAACCCCCTGATCGGCCCTGCTCTGTGGGTGATAGAGGGCGGCGCCCCAACCCCCTGATCCGCCCTGCTCTGTGTGTGACAGGGGGCGGTGCCCCAACTCCCCTATCGGCCCTACTCTCTGAGTGACAGGGGGGAGCTCCTCAACCCCCTGATGTACCCTGCTCTGTGCGTGACAGGGGGCAGCTCCCCAACCCCCGGACTGGCCCTGCTCTGTGCGTGACAGGGGGTGGCGCCGCAACCTCCCCATCGACCCTGCCTTGAGTGTGACAGGGGGCGGTGCCCCAACCCCCCAATCGGCCCTACCCTGAGCGTGACTGGGGGTGGCATCGCAACCTCCAGATCCGCCCTGCTCTGTGCATGACAGGGGGCGGCGCCCCAACTCCCCAATCGGCCCTGCTCTGAGCCCGACCAGGGGCTGCACCTAGGGATTGGGCCTGCCCTCTGCCACCCGGGAGCAGGCCTAAGCCAGCAGGTCGTTATCTCCCGAGGGGTCCCAGACTGCGAGAGAGCACAGGCCAGGCTGAGGGACCCCCCTTCCCCCCGAGTGCACAAATTTTTGTGCACCGGGCCTCTAGTTTAATATAGTATTGTAAAGAACTCTAAAAGTAATAGGAAAACATAATGATATAGTTACATAATGTCTTAGTTCACTATTTTTTTCGTTTAAATATGTATATTCTGAAATACTTTGTAAGATTGACCTAGTGTACAAATTAACCATTAAAGTTCCAGGAAGTATTCATGACCCCCTTCCTTGTATGTCTTCCAGGCACCATTCAGGAAGATTACCTGAGAGAGCTGCTGACAACAATGGGAGACCGGTTTACAGATGAGGAAGTGGATGAGCTGTACAGAGAAGCACCTATTGACAAAAAGGGAAATTTCAATTACATTGAGTTCACACGCATCCTTAAACATGGAGCTAAAGATAAAGATGACTGAGAGAACTTTAGCTAACACCTTCCAATTACTTTGTCTTACTCTGTTTTATTTCCTCGACACTTTCCCCCATTCTCACAGACCTGTTGCATGCAACTTAGTTTCACAGCTTTGCCTCTTTTTTTTTTATGTATTTATTCTAGACTTTTCTGCCACTTAGCACTTGTATAATCAGACTGCAGATGGGGATAAGATTGTAAATTGTGTTGAAAAAGAGTTTGCAAATAAAAATCAACCAATGTGAAAGCCCAGGAAAATATATTTGGTATTTCTAGTTTTGCTGGATTTTTACATTTTTATATAATAAAAATGCTATTTTGAAATAAAGATTATGCTGACTCAAATGGAGTATAATGAAAAATGATAGGTGGGGGTAGTCCTATTTTCATATTTTCAACTTTATGTATTTTAGATTTCATGGTTAAACTGATTTTTTAAGTATAGCCCTGCCGGCGTGGCTAAGTGGTCAAATTAATACCATGCAATAAAAACTAGTTAGCCTTTTTTTTTTCTTTCACACTTCTAGGAAGTCATATGTTTAAACTGCTAAATTATAAATACAGAATGTATCTGAGAAAACACTCAACATTTCATTGATCTTAAGAGTCTAAGAAGATGAGGCGAAAAACTGAAAAAAAAGAACCTTTACCGTTGTAAAGTATTGCACATAGACGATTTTAATTGAATCTTCCCAACAACCTTGTGAGAGAGATTTCTGCTGGCCTCGTGCTCCTGGTGAGGGAACTGAGCTCCGAGCAGTTGAGTGAGTGAGCAGAGTCACTGTTAGGAAGTGAGAGTTGGCATTCCAGCCTGGGATGCCTAAGTCCATAGCATCGAGTGCTGTTTCTGTGAAAAGCCCAAATGCCTGGGGGGTCAAGATGTTTCCATTACTTTCTAACATAATTGTGTAGTTTATTGAAATTTAAAATCTGTTTTGGAAATTGATTATGTGAACAGAATTTCAGAAAATTCTATCCAGGTAAAAAATAGAAGACAAGATTATAATGAATCCAATCTTTGAAGGCAATCCGTGTGGTGTAAACTGTAGGAAGGGCTGACAAACATAGATAAGGCCGCTATGAGCTTGTTTAAAATCCTCAAGGCACTAAGCAATATTACAAGTAGGGGAGGAACCTAAGAAGGGGAATTTTTTTTAAAGTTTCCAATGTGGTTTTAACATCTATTCCTTCACTTAAAAGTGTTCTTTTGGTATAATGTCTGCTTAAAATTACATATTGTTTAATATTTCTGTGTTAGAGCTTGGTGTGTTAGGCAAATCCTGGTCACTTGCTGCTGTCACTCAATTTTTTTCTGGGCTTCCTTTTCATCTTTAAAATGAGAGCAGTTCCACTCTTGTGGTTAGTACAGTATTTCACAGTTCGTAAGAGCTTCCATATTTGTTACCTAACCCTCACAGCCTAAAAGGTTAATAGGGGAGGTATTATTCCTTATTCTTTTATGAGGGCTGAAGTTTAGAGAAACTGAAGCATCTGTTCCTGGTGCCACAAGTACAAGAATCCACATCTGGCTTTGGCCCAGTGGGTAGCCCAGTTGGTTGGAGCGTCACCCCATATACCAGTAAGGCTGCAGGTGCAATCTCTGGTAGGGCATGTGCAGGAATCAACCAATGAATGCACAGGTGGGTGGAACAACTCTCTTCCCTCTTCCTCAAATCAATTTTTTTAAAAATCCCCATCTGGCTACCTTTTCTACTTCCAAGCTGAAAGTCACTGTGCAGTGTTAAAACCAGTGATGACTGTAAGGAAAGGGAGAAATAGACTGGGGTAATCTTGATCACGAATAAATCAATCACCTTTATGTGCCAGGCACTGTTTTAAGTGTTGGTGATCAACAACTGATGGGTGGGGGTGGGAGGGAGAACAAACAGGATGCTGCCCGCCACCCCACCCCCCACCCCCACACCGGGAGCTCACATTCTCACAGGCTCATGTTGAAGTCATAGTGAAGTACTATGGGACAGAGGGCCTCAGGAGTGATGGGTCCTTTCAAGGCACATGTGCCAGGAGCTTTAGGACACGAGAAGAATATAGGGATGGTATTTGCTGTGTAGTCTAAGTGGGAAATCAGGGCTTTGGGCAGGGAAGAAACATGAAAACTCGACCTTGCTGCTTTGTATGGAATGGAGGGCAAGAGTAGATAAAAGCGAGAAGGCTTCCTATTAGGAAGCTGTCACTGTCCCGGCAAGATAGGAGGGCGGCTTGGGCTCGGGCAATGGTAGAGGAGGTGGCTGTGGCATGCCTCTCCTTGTCCTACCTATTTCCTCCATTCCAGCCCTGCCTTGTTACCATCTCTTTGGCATTATTTTAATTACATTTATTCTATTGCTCTTGTTTGAAGCCAGATTTGAGAAATTGGGGTTGGGGGTAAGGAAGGTGGGGGTAGACTTTTCAAGATTAAAAAGAAAAACTTAGTTGTTTCTTAAATGCCTTATGGGTTTTTTACATTGTAATTTTAATTGGTTCAATTACAGTTGACATTGTTCCTCTCTAGGGTCCAATAAATATTAATGATGACAATGAAAACCCTCTATTTAATATTTTTCTTGAGAATCACATAGTGACGATCTCCTAAATTGACAATTGATCCCTTGGCCATTGAAGTGGGAATGTGGTGTGTGTGTGTGTGTGTGTAATCATGTAGTTAAAACTACTGAATGTTTACTGTGTGCTAATAAGCATGTTACACTACTGCCCTTTGAGATAGGTACTTTTATTATCCCTGCTCTACATATGATGCACTGAGGAATAGAGAAATAACTATTCAAGGTTACCTAACTAGTAAGCAGCGGGACCATAATTTGGATTCAGGCAGTCTAACTCTAGCACCTGCCCTCCCAGTAAAATGATTATTGGAAATAACACCCCTAATTTCTTACCTCTGCAGAGTAGTTTTAAAAACATTTGCTATTGCATTTGTTCCTCAAAACTCTAGTAGGTAAGTTAGTTATTGTTATCCCAGTATAAAGGTAGGAATACTTTACTTGCTCAATTTATATACCTAGACACTGTCTTACCCAGGACTTTTTAAAAATATACATATTTTATTGATTTTTTTTACAGAGAATAAGCGAGAGGAATAGAGAGAAACATCGATGAGAGAGAAACATCGATCAGCTGCCTCCTGCACACCCGCTACGGGGGATGTGCCTGCAACCAAGGTACATGCCCTTGACTGAAATCAAACCCAGGACCCTTCAGTCCACAGGCCGATGCTCTATCCACTGAACCAAACTGGTCAGGGCTCCAGGACTTTTGAGTGAGATACAGTGCTTCTCATTAAAACTATAATTAATTAGTGATTATTGATACCTACAGCCTGACTAAAATTTTGACTTTAAATTTATGTATGCTATACTATATATATCATATATATGAAAACCACTGATATTTTCAACAGTGAAATTATACTTAATTATATATTTAATGAATCACCTTTCCTGATAAAATATTTGCACAAAAATAATTTTTAAAATTCAATATGTATATGAATAAATACTTGAGTAATAAAATTTATTGTAAATTTGGTTTGTTGTTTTTGTGTTTTACATTTTAATGTTTTTGAAAACATGGTTTACAGTCAATGTTTATAGTTAATATTTTTTATCCTGAAAAGTAATTGTATCAATGTTGCACCTTAAAATTGATAGATCTTAAAGAAACATAGTCTTTAAAATATAAACATACAAACTACTGAAAAATCTGGAGTGAATAGGCCCCATAAATATGTCACCTGGGAAGTATGAATGAGGTTGTGAAAGTTTATCACATAGTAAAATTTTGAGGAAAGATTTCTTGAGAAACAAAATGGTATCACAGGTTGCACATGTCACACTCTGTCCTTAATCTCTTAAGTGAATCTTTTTAATAACAGATGCCATGTGCAATTTTAGAGACAATAACTAGAAGTGTCACTAGATGGCACTATTATTCTTGATACTGTAGTGTAGGAACCTATTCCTTAAAATGAACTTCAGGGTGATAAAGCATGAATATGAATATGTAGAGGGACTAGTCCCAATAGTGCTGTAACTTTGTCATTGATAACAAAGTCTATTACAGTGACATTCATACTACCTCCTGAACCCTAAAATGCAAGAAGCAATCTCTAGGACTCCTTTTTACCATGCTGTATTCATTCCTTCATTCACTTACAAATACTTATTGTCTGCAAAGTACTGTGATCTCAGTGATGCTCTGGTTATTTTCACACTGAAGTAAGGACTTTTGTTGAAAATAGCTTTGTTCCCGTAAGACCTGAGTCTGCCACTTACTGACTGGGTCATCAGGTGAAAGTCACTATTACTATCATCACTTCTATTTTAGAGATGAGAAGACTATAGCACAGAACAAATAAATTTACGTGAAATGTTTTGTAAAATCATGCTATCTATATGAATATTAATACTCCTTCAAGAATGTTGAGAACTATTTCTATTAGTTCTATACAATATACTCTATTGAGCCACACAATCTAAGCTTATTAAGATTAGCCCCAACACAAATGACCATGGGACAGCTTCTTGGTGTAGCTGTTCCCTGCCTCTACCTACTCTTAGAAATACTATCAGAATAAAAAATGAAGTAGATAGGTCTGAAGTGTTTTGGCAGAAGGATACTTGAAGCATGCCGTGGGGTGTGTGTGGATGGGTGTGTTTGAATCTTAAAAAAAATTGTTTCAACCTATCTTGCAGGAAGCCAACCTAATCTTTTACAAGTCCCACTTCCACGGCAGTTGATTTTGCTCCCAGCACACAATACTGCCTTTCAGATTCTCATTCTGAATAAACATGATGCAATTGCATATTTCCTCATGGACATTGCTGACTAGCTCAGCAAAAAGAAATCTGAATGCTTTATTCACGTTGTGTAATAATCTGAGTATAAATTGACAATGGCTTATTTAAGAGTTGTGCTCATTGTACTCTTCTCTAGTAATCTTTTTATTTGTGATCTCTTTATTCAGTTCTCACTCTTTGAAGTGGATGTTGTGTTCTAGTGTTGCGGGAGATACAAAGATTCTGATCCTACTAGGTGTTATGCTAAGTGTTATGGATGCACGTAATAAAGGTTAGTTCTCTCTCTCTCTACCAGAATCCCCAAAACAGCTGCACTCTCTGGCTGGAGCTATGGCTGATGTCTTAGGAGTTCACTGAAGAGGTAAGATGTTTGTTTTTTTAAAAAGATGCTTCTCTAACAATGATGCTTGTATTCTCCGCATCACCCGTGTTTGCCTTCATAACAGCCAATTATATAGTTAAGAATTCAAGCAAACACATGAAAAGAAAAACAACCTTGATTTTAAAATTTTTATATTGAAAATACTCAAGATTTTCTGCTTACTTTAGCGACAGTTAAAGAAAGTCAGGGTATTATTTATGTTAAGTCCCTACCAGATTATAAACAGTTGAAAGGAGGGTGCACTTGCTGAAAGGCATCTTGACAGAGAAACTCCCACTTCTCAGGTTGGAAGACTGAGGCCTCCAATCTCGCAAGTCTCCCTTGAGGTGTTTTGCCAGTTGTGGCAGAACTAGTCTTCTCCTCCAGGCTCTTTCTATCTCCATGCCTCACCCAGTCTAGGATTGGCTCTCTCTACCCAACTCAAGACCTCTTCCCTTTGTTTTTAAATTGTCTTTGAGTTCACTATGCTTCCTCTCCCTTTCCCCCCACACAGTGTTTTTACAACTTGTGGCCCAAACTTTGAATGTAAATACAAAGAGACAAGAATCTTTAAACAGAGAAGCAAATAAGGAACAATTCCTACATTCGTGCAAACAAACAGAGCAATCTCAAAAGACAATCTAATGGCGAATTTTAACCAATGATTTCGAGAAACTTCCTAAGCAAAAAAGATTTATGTCTCAGTCTCTCTTCCTACCCTCATTTTAGGTCATAGTTCCCAGCTCTTAGGGAGAGGAAGTTAGGAGGTGTGTGCAGCACACTCCTTCTTGCACCATGTCACATTCCCATAACTTTTTTTCTGACTTTGTGAGTCTGGCTATTTCTTTCCCTGTTAAAAAGAAAAAAAGCATCTATAGCCCTGACCTTTTCATAAAACATCCACCCAAATTAGAACAGGACCCTCCTCCCTTTACCTAACAGGCTTGCCATTCCGATGTGCAATCCATGAAGAGTTGTTGGCTGTTTGATCTGAAGCAAATCCATCGCGTACTCCTCAGGGAAGGGGTCAAGGCAAACCCATTGTCAGTCCAAGATGGTCACACGGAAAGAGCTGCAAATCCAGGCTGGCCCTTCAAGCCGGCAGGATTGGCAGAGAGCCGAGTGAATAAAGTGAAATGGAAGGTAAATGGAGGCAACCAAATTACTACAAAGATGAAATAGACAAGGTTATCTTTAAAAGATGAAAAATAAGCACTTCTCCCCCCACAATCATGGGGCTTGAACACGTTAGTCTTCTTGCTTATCTTTTTGTGTGTGTTTATCCGTTTATAGGCATATGGTTTTTGTTGTGATTTTTTTTTCTTTTTTACCACCTGTATTCCAGATGTCTGTCACCATCCTGACTTTGCCACTTTCCTTGAATATTTCAAAACAGACCTCAATTTCAAACTCTCTTGTAACACGTTTTTCTTTTATTTCAAAAGATGTGTTTGATTTAGAAAATATAAAAACGTTGCCCTACTTTCTTTGCATTTGGGCTAAATTGGAAGTGGGCAGCAAAATGGGTGACCTCCTGATTAGAGGAAGAGATGTCAATCAAGAGGCTGCGGACAGTGCGGACTGTGGGGGAGTAGGGGCCAGGGCCAAGTGCATTGCCCCAAACTTTGTGCTTCATTGTGTCATGACGGCCAGGAATGACAGAAGGATATGGACATCTGAGGCTTCAGTTTAAAATAGAGTCCAGCCCTGGCCAGTATGGCTCAATTGGTTAGAGTGTCATCCTATACACCAAAAGGTTGTGGGTTCGATTCCTAGTCAGGGCACATACCTGGGTTGCGGGCTCAATTCCCTGTGGGGCATGTACAGAAGGCAACCAATCAATGTTCTCTCTCTCATCAATATTTCTCTCTCTCTCTCCCTCTCCCTTCCTCTCTCTCTAAAATCAATAAAAACATAGCAATAAATAAAACAAATAATTAATTTAATTTAATAGAGTCCATACTATATTAAGAAATCTACTTGCATATAATATGTGTTCTACACATGTGCGAACACACATGTATTCATGCAGACATACATTCATCAAACATCCCTGGAAAGACACAGGAAGCTTGTCACTGCTGAGATGGAAATCTGGTAGCCAGAGGTGTGAGGAGGACTCAATTTCACTGTAAACACTTTCTTTTTTAAAAATTTCAAACTTTTGCTTGCATTTCTCATTAAAAATTAAAACGTTTGGTAATCATAGCAAAAGAATATATCCCACAAGACTGGGCAAATCTAAAAGGAGTTCCCCCAAACCATTTCTCCCTTTGCATAGGACAAAGAAAATCCCAAAAACAAAACTAACCAACTAACTAAATAAATAAATAAAAGAAAATCCCACTTGTCACCCCAGTTTGAAGGGGGATTAACGTGGCATGTCTATACACCATGGTTCTTCTGCAGAGATCTTTAAGTGCTGAAGATATGTATGTAAGAGATGCATGTATGTTCCCATGTATGTAAGCAAATGGCTCTTGAATACCATGGGTTTGGCAGCTCCTGATAACAGTGCTGTGAGGACTCGGGTGTTTGCGTTGATTGGGCCTGGATGCCACCTTCCTGCCCCTGTTGTTGGGAGGCCATGTTCTTGGAAGGACCTGAATTAAGGCTAGAGAAGTGGGGATTGAGAAATGAATGAATTAGAACATACTGAAGGAGCAGATTGTGGAACCCTTATTTCCCCCTCCTCAGGCAGCAGAGGCAGGTGGAACATCCAGATACATAAAACCCTTTGGTTATGCCATCTTGATTCACTCTTTGCTGCCACCCTTGATGGGCAACCTGTCTAGATTCCTGAGACATGAATGCAAGCTTTTCTCTAATTGACAGTGATTACTTAATATCATTACATAATAGTATTCAATCAGCATTCAAATTTCCTCTATCATCTCCAAACAAAATTTTTTACAGCTGGTTTGTGCAAATCAGGATCCAAACAAGTCCCCACATTGTATCTTGTCAATAGAGCTCTTACTCTTTTTAAATCTATATGTTTTCTTCTCTCTTTTTTTCTTGCAATTTATTTGTTGACGTTATTGAGTGTCTTATCCTGTAGAGTAGTAGTTCTCAATTGAGTATACTTTAAAAGATAAACAATTCACTTGGGGATCTTGTTAAAAAGTAGATTCTGCTTTAGAAATATCTGGGACCCAAGGGTCTGCATTTCTAGCAAGCTCCCAGGTGAGGGTGGTGCTACTGGTCCACTCAGACTAGCAAACTCCAGAGCTGCCTGTAGTCTGGATTTTGATGATTTCATTCCCATGATGTCATTACCATGTTTCTCTGTCCTCTCTCAACTGGTGGTTAGCTCTTCTGGATTAGGTGCAAGTGACTTGTGTGTTAAGCATTCCTTTCTTGTGTAATCTTATTAATGTTCCTTCCAAAGTGTATACTTAAGCAATTTGAAAGTTTCCACTAGTACTTTTATAGCACCTCCAACTCCTTAATATTCTCTCCAATTTAAACTTTATGCCCAATTTATATGAACTGATTTAAAAAAGTACTTTTTAGGGAAAAGAGGGAATATATTTGGTAGTTGTGAAGGGAAAGGACATGCCAATTCGACGTGAAAGAAGGCCTAGATCGGGCGGAAGACAAGAATAAAAGCAATTATAAAATTTACTTGGGTAGAAGGAAGAGCCCTTGGGTAGGGGAATGAGGCAAGGTGAGGGCTGCCTGATAGAAGTGGGGGGTGGAGAGTGTGGAAAACAACTGCACACAGTGATCCTCAAAAGCCAGTCCAAATCCCAGAGGCACATGAGGGGCTTGTGAGAAATAGTTTCCTGTTCTGACCTATCAAATCAGAATCTCTGGAGAAAGAGCCCTGGAATATGATTGGCAGGTATCCCCTGGATGTCGTGTGGGTTTAGAAACCACTGAACTACATGTGGTGCCTTACATTTCCACAGTGCCTGTGGTTTACAATATACTTTCATTCTTGGTAGGCACTTGGTAGTCTATATATGTGTTATTTCACTTAATGGCCGAGACAGTAAAGCACAGTGGTTAAGCACTCCAACAAATGTAACCTCTGGGGAGGAGTGTGGGGTTTACACTATACATGGCACTATTTATATACCAATTACGCCCATAGAGTACCAGGCTCAGAAGGAATTGGATCTTGGACAAGAAAAATTGAAATAAAATTTGTAAATTATTTACAAGTTTTAGTATTCTGTTTTCAGTCATGAAACTAGACTTTACCCAAAAAGAAAAAAGACAGAGAAACATTTGCACACACTGGCGCGAGCTTGCTTGCCTACCATGATCCATGGGCCCTTGACCTTCCTGTGTCCTTGGTCTGGGTGTCTCACACAGCCCTAATTTGCAGCAAACTGCTGGCTTGATTATGAATATTATCTTTATATGGGCTTTGGTCACCCAGAGGGCAAACGGGTTTTCAAAAATTTGAAGGAGCCTCCTTGTTAAAATGTTTACATTATTTCCTTTTTACAGCCGCATAAGCCAACTGCACACATTGCTTCCTACTCTGCAGATTAAATTCCAGCTCCTCTTTCCTTGGCTTAAGCACTCATCACTTCCTTCTGATCCCGCCTGTTGTTTCTTTTCTTTTGTCACATCTGGCTCTGACCCAACAAGTTCAGCCTGCTTCTGAGAGTGTGTTTATTGGCCTTCCTAAGCACTTCGAGAAACCCTGTAGTGTTTCTACTGCAAGGGAACATTTAGATTACGGGAGGACTTGAATTGATGATGTTGGTTTTATTCATTACAGTTATTCTTTGGTTAGCATGTCCAATAACACGAATACATTTTAAAACCAATTAAGTTTTACAGATGTTCTAAAAAGTGCTCTTTTCCCATTGAGACTAAATGACATTTTGTTAAAAATGGAATGCCAACTTTATTCAATATTTTAAGCCAATAAAATGGAGGGAGGTCACTGGTGCCGCCTGCAAACCTTCCCATCTTCCCACCTCCTTCCTTATACATTGGAAAGTCATATAGTGCCTTCCATTGCCAATTTGAAATGATTCCTGAATTATCCACTCCCTCCTCCTCTGCTCATTGGGTCAAATGTTGAGAGTAAGGGGAAGGACTCAAATCAGACTTAGGTTTGAACCTCAGAAGTTTTTAGCTGTATGGGTTTGGATAAACTTGTAAACCTCTTTAAGCCTCATTTTTATCTTCTGTAAAATGGAGATATTAGCGTCCACTTTCAGAAGCATGTTGTGAGCATTGATTATTATAATCCATGGTAAGCACATAGTGTCTGGCTCACTATAAGTACTCAAGACACTTCGGTCATTAATATTTCTCCAAGTTTTGTTGATAAATATTCTGCCTTTTAGCACAGTATAATCATGAATTATAAAATCATTTTTGGTTAAAAAAATTGCTGGCAATAATATTATTACTGAGATAAGAAAAGACTAAAAACATAATCAATAAACTGAGTTAAAATTTTTCTTGACTTTGATACTATTTAATCCTATATGTTCCTTATTTATGCCTCTTACAGTCTTTGGAACACATGGACTGGCATTGTAAATTGACCTTGAAATGATTGTTGTGAGCCAAAACACAGACTAAGTCATATTACCCTGATAAAAGAATGGTCACATATTATCATCACAAAGGAATTCCCGAAGACCTGCTTATTTTAATTTTCTACTTAAAAATAAAATGCCACAAAGACAAGTATTTGTTTGATATAAAACATCAAACTCTCCCTTTCTATATATCCCAAGTCATTCAGTGAGGAAATGCTCTCTGACTTTGTTATAAAGTAATAAAATGCACATGACTAAAAAAATGTATAATAAATAAGGATGTAAAAGAAAAAGAACAAGTTTCCCTACCTGAGCCTCCTCTCCACTTCCCAGAGAGAACCAAGACTGACCATTATGTGTTTATCTTTCCAAAAGTCGTGTCATGTATATGCATAAGTATATATTCTGGAAGCTCTGTAGTTCAGCTTGGCTTCTGTGTTCTGCCAAATTCTGCTATTTGGTTTCATTTTAGATCTGTGGAAGATTGCATAGTCAACTGCCAATTTATCATCAATCCTGGCATTCTCAGTCTCTTGCATGATTAATTGTCATCTAGGTCAGGGGCTCTGCAATTTACCAACTTCAGGCCAAATCTGTTTTTTATAAATAAAGTTTTATTGCAACCCACCACATCCATTTGTTTAGAGAATTGTCTAGGACTACTTTCACACTGCGTGGCAGAGTTGAGTAGTTCAGAGATGGGCCTGCAAAGCTTACAATCTTTCCTATCTGGCCTTGTATAGAAAAGGTTTGTTCACCAATGATACACCTGATAAGGGGTTAATATCCAAAATTTGTAAAGAATTCATACACTTCAACCTCCCCAAAACAAACAATCCAATTGAAAAATGGACAAAGGACCTGAATAACACTTCTCCAGGAGGGCATACAGATGGCAATAGACATATGAAAAGATGCTCGATGTCACTAATCATTGGAGAAATGCAAATTAAAACCACAACTAGATATCACCTCACACCTGCCAGAATGGCTATCATCAATAAATCAACAAGCAACAAGTGTTGGCAAGTATGTGGAGAAAAGGGAACCCTTGTGCACTGTTGGTAGGAATGCAGATTGGTGCAGCCAGTATGGAAAACATTATAGATATCCCTCAAAAAATTAAAAATAAACTGCCTTATGACCCAATGATTCCACTTCTGAGTATATGTGCAAAGAAACCCAAACACTAATTCAAACAGATATATGCACCCCTACTTACAATAGCCAAGCTATGGAAGCACCCAAGTGCCATCAATAGACAAGTGGATAAAAAAGAGGTGGTACATATATGCAATAGAATATTAGTCATTGACTGAGGACAAGTTGAAGGAACATCTATTAGTTAGAAATGAACTTGACTTTGGGGGAGGAAACTCAAAGTAGCAGCGGCTTAAATCAGAAAGAATTTTGTTTCTCTCTCACTCAGAAGTCTGCACCAGCCATCACAGTTAATATGATCTTCTGTAGTGTTTCAAGTTCAAGTTTACCCTGTGGGCCCAGATGGTCACTCTAATTCCAACCATCACCTCTACTTAGTCAGGAATAAAGAGAGAAGAGGAAAGGGGAATGCCCTCTCTAAGCACTTTCCCACAAATTGTACACGTAACTTCATCTTATCGCTCATTGCCCAGAATGTAAAACCTATGTTGTTGTACCTAGCTACAATATTGGCTTGGAAATGGTTTTTTTGAGGGGCGGCTTTGTGCCCAGTAAAAATATATATTCTAAGGAAGGAGGGAATTGCAGACAGTGAGTTCTGCAAGGATGAGGGGCTAGTAAGAGGAGAGGAGGAGCTTCAGCTAGGGCATGGGCTCTCATGACTGTTGGATCTGGTCATTGCTCTTTTGCTATCCTTGGGTTAAAACTCCTGTACCAAAATTCATTACATTGTATTGGTAGAGTATATTTACTTTTAGATTATGACGTTCTCCAGTTAAGAGTAGAACCATGAAGCCTTTGTTTGCAGCCAAGGAGAAAGGTAGGCATTTATTTCCTCTTCTTCACCTCTGTTTCACCTGCCAATGCCTCTCCCTGGCAACCATGCTGCCACTCCCCTAGCGATGAGGAACAAAAAGATAAACGAAGCGTGTGGGTTTTGATAATCTACAGTCAGGAATGTGTATTTCTTTCTTGTTAACTTCATTTAATTTTAGAGGAGATTCTGTGATCTAGCTCACAAGTTTCTCATCTTATCCCCAAGTTGTCTTCAAATATCCCTAGATGGAGACAAAATGGGTAACTGTATATTGAGTGGATACATTTGTCAGAATAAGAAAACCCATCTCGCCCGCGTGGCTCAGTGGTTGAGCATCACGGTTCGATCCCCAGTGTGGGATGTGTAGGAGGCAGCCAATCAATGATTCTCTCTCATCATTGATGTTTCTGTCCCGCTCTCCCTTCCTCTCTGAAATCATTACAAATATATATATTTTTAAAAAATCTCTTTAATGGCTCTCATGTCTCCCTAATGGAAGCTCTGATGGGCAATGAATGACTCTTAACTATCCAAAGATACACAGTTATATTTTTCTTAGGAAACTAATTACCACATTATTTATAAAATTAAAAATTTACTGAGAAGTAATAATACGCTCCTCTCCTGTGCCATCAGCTATTTTCCAGCTCCTAACTCTGTTGGTTATGGTAACCCAAAAGTATTTTTATTAAATAAATGAAGGCATTTTATGACACTTTAAAATACACCTTCAGGGAAGCTTTAAAAACTCTCTTACTGATGTATTTTACTACACGATATTCATCTTTTATATTTTCCTCCTTAGTTAGCTGTCTCCTAAAACATCAGCCTGGCCTAAAGTGATAATCTGACTAATTAGAAAGGCCTGATTAGAGTGAATAAAAATAAATATAACAGTTATTACTAACATATACTGAGCCCTAAACAATAGTACCCTTACTTAAGCACAACTTAGTGCTACACAGGTGGCTGGAACCCAGAGCAAACCTATGCAGACAGGGTAAGGGGATGCAAGCTCCCTACAGACAGTAGCCAGAGTTTTATTCTCATCAGCGTAATAACAAAACAATGTTGAACAAAACATTATTCAAGGATTTCCTGTGCATATCAATTTTCATTTTTGCTTCAACATTTTGAATGTATACTGAAGACCGATGTTATCATTTCACACCAGATCTTTGCTACTCACTACAATACTACGTGACGTTTACATTCAACTGTTTTCTGAGCCTTTCCATTAAAGTCCTAGTTCTCTGACCCTTAGTGGCTGGGTAGGCACACCTGTCTTTGTCATTGCCACCTCCAGCCTCTAGAAAGTTATTTCTTAGCTTCCTTCAACATGGTGGAAAGGATATTGCAGTTGGAGTTTTCTCAGAACCTGAAACCCTACAGCCCCGGAGGGGATCTGCTCTGGGTAGGTGGAACCACATGAGGTCAACTGATGGCCAGATGCCACACACTGGGCTGTGCTGTACCTGGTGGGCTCCTGCATCCCATTGTTCTCCCATACCAGACAACTCCCTTTGGAAAGGGTCCGATTTCAGCACAGGATTTCTGAGTAATTACTTCAGACTTTAAGCAAATCCATTTTATGACCTGCTTTCTCCCTAAAGTCTTTCTTCATGCTCACACTCTACAATCTTACTGCATTTATCCTTAATTGTTAAATAAGAAACAATCATGTTTCAATATATGTATTCTTAGATGTTATATACACATTTTGGTGACTATGTAGAGGTAGGCACTGATTTCAGGTATAAGCAGCAAGAAATATAGCAGGTATGAAAAACAGAATTTCAGACTAAAAAAAATGGATGTGCTCCTGTAATTTTTTCCTCCTTCTGCATTGTTAAGTTTTCTCTGATCTTTAGAGCATGACAAGTTCAAGCACAAAGAAACTATAAAAAGAGAAGCCTAGAAAAAGGAGATATATTAAGTCTAAGATCTTTCACACAATAATTTTTTAAAAGAACACAGTGAACAAGGAAGATAAGTTAAAATATAACAAGAAGATTGTTTTAATTGAATAGATTAAAACATGTTTAACCCTCTTCCTTTTCTAGCCCACCACCCCATATGATCAGCTGTGGGGCTTTTTGCTTGTTTTATATTTTGTTGTTGTTTTTAATAACAGTAATCTTTGATGTTAAAGGCCAGAATAGTGGTTAGCTTTATGGGATATTGACAGAAGGTGGCCTGAGGTAGCCTGCTGGGTGCTTGATCTGGGTGGTGGCTACATGGTGTGTGTGTGTATGTGTGTGTGTGTGTGTGAGAGAGAGAGAGAGAGAGAGAGAGAGAGAGAGAGAGAGAGAGGGAGGGAGAGGGAGAGAGAGAACTCATCAAGCTGAACACTTATGACTTGGCCTATTACTAAGCGTAAGTTATATTCCATAAAGAATTTATAAAGCAGTGACGGTTTGACCTAAACTAGCTTATTAAGAGGTCCAAAGAGCATATCTAATCACCTTGGTGCAATGCACTGCGCTGCCTAACAGCTCACATGGTATGTTTCGGGGCACAGTGTTGGACCCGCACTGCAGGTCTACCCAGGTGCCAGTGAATCAATCAGGTTAGTGTCTACACACCAGAAGTAACCTCAGTGTAAAGGGGATTGTTTTTTCCATGCATTTAGGCCAATTCAAAATTATTAAATGGAAAACATTTAATAACCATGAGGTAATTTTCAATATATGTAAAGTATCATATTTTTCAGGAAATGGTTAACAATGAAATCTAATTAATTGGAATTTCAGGTGCATTTTGGAGCAATTTCCCAGATGCCACAACATCAAAGTAGCAAAGTGCAAGGGTCAGTAGCTGGACCAGAGGTCAGGTAACCTGACTTCTCCTCCTACCCTTGTCACCAGGTTACTCAATCACTTCACCCAAGTCACCTGATCATTCCATCTCTGACCCTCAATTTTCTTACTTATGAAGGGGGATCATAACTCTAAAATTATGAGACTAAACAATTTTGAATTTTACAAACTTTTTGAATGGATATATTGAATGCACCCAAAGGAGAGGTGTTTCTTTAAAAAAAAAAAAAAAAAAAAAAAAAAAAAAAAAAAAAAAAAAGACATGTACATAGTAAAAAAGAAATTCAGACAGTACAGAAAGATATAAAATGAAGTCTCCCTTTACCAACATCTAGTCCTCTGGACTATATTGACCGAATATAATTAGACTATTTTGATTAAATATAAAGTATACTTATCCTCCAAGAAATCTTTATGTAAATATCAATGTATATGTATCTATACTTTACAAATGACATCACACTAAACACTGTCTATATTTTGCTTTTGTCTACACTTAATAACATATCTTAGAGATCTTTCACATGAAACATACAAATTTACCTATTCAGGTTTAACAGGTTCACATTATTTCATTGTGTTTCATAATTTATTTAATCAGTCTCCTACTGATGAATGTCTGGGTTATTTCTAAAATTTTGTTATTACAATTAATGCTGTAATAAACATCTCTCTATGCATAAAAAAAGGACATGCTATTGAAAATATATCCCATAAAGTAAATAGCCAGTAGTACAGCAGTTCTCAACCTGTGGGTCGCGACCCCTTTGGGGGTCGAACGACCCTTTCACAGGGGTTGCCTAAGATCATTGGAAAACACATATATAATTACATATTGTTTTTGTGATTAATCACTATGCTTTAATTATGTTCAATTTGTAACAATGAAATTGGGGTCACCACAACATGAGGAACTGTATTAAAGGGTCGCGGCATTAGGAAGGTTGAGAACCACTGCAATAGTAGAATTACTGGCTCAAATGATAAGCACATTTTGTATTTTGGTAGGCTGTGTTAAATTACCCTTCCAAAAGATTTACTAATTTATTCTTCAGCCCAACCCTGTGTTAGATTGCCTATTTCCTCCCTCTCTTGCCAACACTGGGCATTATCAATCTTTTACATTTTTGGTCAATTATACATAAAAGTGTGGTGAGGCATAAATTTTAATGTCAGAATTAAGTGATGTAAAATTACTAATCTTAATGTATTTCCTTATATTTGGTCCAGCAGAGAGGTCACTTTCATCTTTAAGAGTTTCTTGCTTTTCATTTTTCAACCTGTCAATTTCTTCCATGATAACTTTAAAAGTTTAACAATTAACCAGGTTTGCTTATTTTACTAAAAACTAGCAAGACACATCTTTCATTTGCATTATGTTTCAGTCCCTCATTTAGTTCCAGAAAATTTGCCCTAATGGGAACATCTTCTGCAATGCAGCTGATATGGATGAAAACATAATGTGTACTTCAATGGATACATTGTGTCCTAAGACTTGAACAGTGAGTGATATGGCAGCTCCCAGAACAACCAGGTTGAAAGAAAGAACAGATTATGCTTTGTAGAATATGTACAGTTTTCCCAGGTAACTCATTGTAGATTTTTCTCCCTGTTCTGGCAGGGTTGTTCCTAACATGCTATTATTGCTTTATACAGAAGTGTAAGTGTTGAATAGCAACCATGTGATTTTGCATCTGGCTTCCCAGGCTTCCATGAACATAGTAGGAACATATCTACTTACAGAAAGGATGAGAACCAAGATGGCGGCATAGGTAAACACCGGAGTTAGCTGCCTCGAACAACCACTTCAAAAATACAACTAAAAGAATGGACATCACCCAGAACCACAGGAAGACTGGCTGAGGGGAAATTCTTCAACAAGAAGGAAAGAGAACAGCATACGAGACTCAGAGGAGGCGCAGTGCGGAAAATACAAAGGTGCGGAGGTACGCGCGGAGCGGGCTGGTAGCTGAGGGCGCGGTTGTCGTTTTCAATCGGGAGGGAGTCTCAGATTCTGAGCTCCAGTTCTGGGCGAGTCTCTAGGGACCCAGACTCAAACAGGAGAAGCGGGACTGTCTGGCATCGGTTGGAACGCGAGGGCAGCTTTCTCTCTAAGGTTTGCAGCGGTTGCTGGGACTCTGAGAGGCAGAGCCTCTGGGGACGGGACTGAGAGCAGCCATAACTGCTCCCTCCACCCGCTCTGTTGATCCCGTACGACCCGCCCCGCCCAAGCCCTGCGCAGAGCCATTTGCCAGATAGCCTCAGGCACAGGCTAGATTAGCACCTCCCTAGAGGACAGAAGTTTTCCCACTGCAGACACAGCTGATTCTCACAGCCAGTTGGCCTGGAGGTCAAATCCCCCTAGTATTAACTACAACAATCAAGGCTTAACTACAACAAGACTGTGCACAAAGACCACTAGGGAGTGCACCAAGAAAGCATAAAAAATGCGGAGACAAAGAAACAAGACAAAACTGTCAATGGAGAATATTGAGTTCAGAACCACACTTTTAAGGTCTCTCAAGAACTGTCTAGAAGCCGCCAATAAAGTTATTGAGATCCTCAAGAAATCTAATGAGACCCTCGATATTATGATAAAGAAACAACTAGAAATTAAACATACACAGACTGAAATAACAAATATTATACAGACTCCCAACAGCAGACCAGAGGAGCGCAAGAATCAAGGCAAAGATTTGAAATGCGAAGAAGCAAAAAACACCCAACCAGAAAAGCAAAATGAAAAAAGAATCCGAAAATATGAAGGTAGTGTAAGGAGCCTCTGGGACAGCTTCAAGCGTACCAACATCAGAATTATAGGGGTGTCAGAAGATGAGAGAGAGCAAGATATTGAAAACCTATTTGAAGAAATAATGACAGAAAACTTCCCCCACCTAGTGAAAGAAATAGACTTACAGGTCCAGGAAGGGCAGAGAACCCTAAACAAAAGGAATCCAAAGAGGACCACACCAAGACACATCATAATTAAAATGCCAGGAGCAAAAGACAAAGAGAGAATCTTAAAAGCAGCAAGAGAAAGAAACTCAGTTACCTACAAGGGAATACCCATACGACTGTCAGCTGATTTCTCAACAGAAACTTTGCAGGCCAGAAGGGAGTGGCAAATATTCAAAGTGATGAATGCCAAGAACCTACAACCAAGATTACTTTATCCAGCAAAGCTATCATTCAGAATTGAAGGTCAGATATAGAGCTTCACAGATATGGAAAAGCTAAAGGAGTTCATCACCACCAAACCAGCATTATATGAAATGCTGAAAGGTATCCTTTAAGAAGAGGAAGAAGAAGAAAAACGTAAAGATACTAATTATGAACAACAAATATGCATCTATCAACAAGTGAATCTAAGAATCAAGTGAATAAATAATCTGATGAACAGAATGAACTGGTGATTATAATAGAATCAGGGACATAGAAAGGGAATGGACTCACTATTCTTGGGGGGAAAAGGGGTGTGGGAGATGCGGGAAGAGACTAGACAAAAATCATGCACCTATGGATGAGGACAGTGGGGGGGTAAGGGCAGAGGGTGGGGTGGGAACTGGGTGGAGGGGAGCTATGGGGGGAAAAAAAGAGGAACAAATGTAATAATCTGAACAATAAAGATTTAATTAAAAAAAAAAAAAGAAAGGAAAAATGACACTTAGCAACAACAAATGATGGTTTCAAAGTCATTAGGTTGAAACCAATGAAATACAATTTCAGACTTGAAAACCTTCAATGCCCTGACAATTATCACACATTATTAACTTTCACTATTCCTACAAGAAAATTTTGTGAATCTCTAGAATTTTTATGTCTTTCCTTTGAGCTATAAAAATAAGCATCTATTTGCCAGGAACAAATTGCCAGAGTTCACTGATACTGTCATTTAAAGCCTCTAAAAAGTATCTGAGAATATATTGACCAAAGGTAAGATTTTTAAAACAACCACAATGAAACCTGGAAAAGAAGAGATAAAGGAAAGAGATGAGGAAGGAAGGAAGGAAGGAAGGAAGGAAGGAAGGAAGGAAGGAAGGAAGGAAGGAAGTTCTCAATGGAAGAATGGGTGAAGGAATGAATGCACAAATGAATAAGTGAATGCCTACTCACATCTTTTTTTAAAATTAAATTTATTGAGGCAACATTGATTAATAAAATTATATAGGTTTCAAATGTACAATTCTATAATATATTATCTGCATATTACATTGTCTTAGTATACCAATGTCAAATCTCCTGTCAAATCATATATATAAACTAGAGGCCTGGTGCATGAAATTTGTGCACTCGGGGAGGTGGGAGGGAAATCCTTCAGCCAGGCCTGCACCCTCTCGCAGTCCAGGAGCCCTCAGAGGATGTCTGGATGATGGCTTAGGCTAGCTCCCCAGCAGTAGGGCATCCTTAGTGCTGCTGCGGAGGTGGGAGAGGCTCCCACCACCACCACTACACTCATCAGTCATGAGCCCGGCTTCTGGCTGAGTGGTGCTCCCCCTGTGGGAGCTCACAGACCACCAGGGGGCAGCTCCTGTGTTGAGCATCTGCCTCCTGGTGGTTAGTGCGCATCATAGTGACCAGTCGTTCCCCCGTTCGGTCGATTTGCATATTAGCCTTTTATTATGTAGGTTATATAGGATATCGAATAAATACATTCAGAAATGTACATGTAAAAATTAATAAGTATTGGTTGCTAATACCTTGCTGAACATGTTAATTCTTACTAAACAATTAGTTACTGATGTGATAAAGATAGAACTGAAAAAAAACTTTTATACATACTCCTTCCCAGAGACTATTTCTAATTACACTGACTTATTTTCTATCTGGTTTTTAATCTGGAGAGATTTTCCTAATGAGTTTATAGATTATATTTTGAAGATACTCTTCTTTCTATGAATTGAGTAGCTACTAAAAAAAAAAATAAATACCTTAAGGTTTTGTGAATTACAGAGATCTATGGGTTATCCTTTTTATCCAATAAAATCTTTTAAATAAAGTAAGTATCTTCTTTTATCTATTAGTATTGACTATTCTAGGATGCTATTAAGACAACCCTACTCTAAAACCTTTGATTTTTATAACATGGAGTGCAATGTATTTTATTTAACCCAATAAAATATAATTAATGTATTTAGTTTTTGAAGAGTCAATATAATAATTTAAATCATATGCCCATAGGCTACCTTATAATTTTAGTTTCCTATCCTTCTAATGAGTAAAGAAAGCAGCTGTTTATTCATTCTTGGCAAAGAAAATTTGTTGGTATTGTATTCTGAATGTTACTTTTGTAAATACAAAATCTGGCAGCATTTTAATTTCAAATTATCACATGTACTGGAATGAATGTTTAGAGAGACAACTGCCAATTTTGAAGGGCTACTGAAGGTACTAAAATATTCATCAAACAAGAGGTCTGCCAAACACTTTCAAAGTCCAACTCATTCCTCAAATTACACACTAGACATAGAAGATTTAGGAACTGTTAACAAAATGAGAATATTAGTTACTTAGACAGTTTGTTTGAAATCTGAACTACTGAAACTGGAAGTAGCTATAGCCTCATCCAAGGTTAGGAGTCAATGAGAAAGTGTCTTTCCAGAATAAGTAGAATTCTAAATATGATTCAGTGACCACCATCACTGCAAAGCTGGCCAACTGGGAGTTTGGAAGAGTGGAGAAACTTAAGGATTCTAAAAGAGACCCCTAAAAATAGTCAAATTTATCAAGATTAGGCTTGTGAATTATTCACTCATTCATTAAATAAAGATGAAGTATCTATTATACTTGCTCGTCAAACTATCTCCATGAATGCAGCCGCTTTGAGGCCAGTGATGGATTTGTTGTTGTTGTTTTAATCAGGAACAAAGCTACTTGCACCACATGCTTTCTCATTGTTTATAATGTAGGTGATTTCTGCCAGTTTTGCCAATCCAAACCCTTTTCCACCTTAATGCTCCCCAAACTCACACCATGCCCTATCCTTCCTTTTTATAATACATATATTTTAAAATTTGTTTTTATTGATTTTTTAATATAAACTCTTTATTTGATTTTTTTTTTTAAGAGAGAGAAGAAGGGAGAGGGAGAGAGAAATAAAAACATTAATGATCAGAGAAAATCATTGATTGGCTGCCTCCTGCATGCCCCTACTGGGGATGGAGCCTGCAATCTGGGCATGTGCCCTGACCGTGAATCAAACCAGCGACCTCTTGGTTCCTGGGTGGATGCTCAACCACTGAGTCACAAGGGCCAACAACCCACCTCACCCCCCTTTCTTAAAAAACACAGACACACAAACTGGTCTGAGATCATTGGCTCTCAATCTTGTCTGCAAATTAGAATCATGTGAAAAGTTTTTAAAATATATAAAGCCTGGGCCCACCCTTAGAGATTCTAGTTTAACTGCTCTGAAGTGAGGCCCAAGCAGGAGCATGTTTTAGAAGTTTCCCCAGATGATTCTAATGTGTAGCCAGCGGTGAAAGCCACTACCTTAGATCTCTGCTTTTCCTGCGGAATCTCTTCCTCTGCCCCGCCCCCGCCCCTCCCTCCAGCCCCAATCCATCTCACAAGGGCCTACTCAACAACATTCCACAGCAACCCAAGCATCACCTCACCTCTGAGTCATTTCCAGACTGCCCCAGGAAGGAAAGCCTCTCTCTCGGTGCCCCATTATGTATTCTGCAGAATTCCATCACAGCACCTATAAGTTGATGAACTTTTTTCATGGGCAAGTCTCTGCTTCCACTGGACAGTGAACTTGTGAGTAGGATTTGTCTACTTACTCCCACCCCCACCCCCACCTTCGTGTCACTATACATTGCCAGAAGGAATGAGGGACAAATACAAACTGCTTTTAGAATTCCATCTGCCCTGGTTTAAACTTGCAGAATCCCTTGGGGGAGTATTTCCAAGGCTACTGGTATTCCAAAGACCCATACATTCTTCAAATTCTCCATTGGAAACCTGTAGTGGAGGCAGGTGATAGTGAGGACAGGGGAGGAGATGTCCAAGGTTGTAAAAATCCACCTTTAGGCCCAGCTGTTGGGACACTCCCTTGGGGTCTTTGTAGTCCAGGCACTGTTCCACAAGATGGTATTTTCCCCCAGCTTTATAGAGGTATAATTGACAAATAATCATTTGGTATTTTTAAAAATATCATTTTTTTAAACCTTCATGACAATCATATAAAATAGTAGCACATACAAAATAGTCCCTGTGGCAAGTTGAGTCCTCTAGAAGCAGAAAGTGAGACAGAGTTTGGGGTGCAGGATGTTTATTAGGGGTCAATGCCTATGAAAGGAAGATCCAAGAGAAGCAGGATTGGACAGAGGGAGAAGTTGAATTTGATTCAGGCCTGAAAAAGCATTGGTCAATTTGGTAGGGAACTCTAGAGCAAGTGCTACCCATCAGACTTGCCCTATATTGGGCTAAAATGGCCAGGCCTTTATACCCTGCTGTGCTCAGCCGTTGGATTTGGGCTGCCCTAGGAAGGGCCTGACCTTGGACAAAACAGCAGTCTGCAGCTGATGACCCTGAAAGAGCCAGGCAGCTGACCACTCCCCACATCTGGTACATTGAAAGGGGATGTGAGGGGGGCATCTTTGTGTCCACCACCTACCTCCATGGTAATTAAGTTCCATGAGGGCAGAGACTCATCCTATATAATAAAAGCCTAATATGCTAAGTGTCCAGTTGTCTGTTCAACCAATCAAAGTGTAATATGCTAATGATAAGCTAAGGCCTCTCAACCGCTCACTATGATGTGCACTGACCACCAGGGGGCAGGCGCTCCAACTGGTAGGTTAGCTTGCTGCTGAGGTCTGGCCGATCAGCACTGAGCAAGATTGGCTGGACACACCCTGGAGCCCTCCCTCAGTCCCTCCCTGGCTGGCCAACCTCCCATGTCCTTCCCTGGCCCCAATTTTGCACTGGTGAGGTCCCTCAGCCTGGCCTGCACCCTCTCGCAATCTGGGACCCCTAGGGGGATGTTGGAGAGCTGGTTTCAGCCCGATCCTGCAGACCAAGCCAATGGACCCCACTGGTGTACGAATTCATGCACCGGGCCTCTAGTTCTCTATAATTACTGATATAGTGCCAGCATGTAGAACATGGCCTGGTTCATAGTTGGGCTCAGTAAGTGTTGATTGAATGATTGAATAAAAGAAAGAAAGGAAGGATGGAAGGAAGGAAGAGGGGAGAGGGAGAGAGAGAGAGAAGGAGGGAGGGAGGGAGGGAGGAAGGAAGGAATCAGTTACTAGATTGGAGACTTTATTAAGATAATATGTGAAATGGTGCTTTAATAATTTTATCCCAATGAATAATAGAGCTCCTTTGATCATTCGACATGAAAAAGTTTCCATCAGTTTTCCCCACTCCTGTTATGTTATGGAACCATAGAATAACAGCATAATGATGCATCTAACAACCTGAAAAAGTCTGTGTTCTCTTCAGCCAGATTTCCTTTTAGACAGTGTCTTAGTCTGCTTGAGCTGCCATAACAAAATACTGTTGTAGAGTGGGGGTCTCTCCCCTACTCTCCTTCATTCTGATCCCATGCTGTGCAGGGAAGTCCAGTACTGTAAGGAAGTTTCTTCATGGATTTGCCTTCTGGGAATAAATGTGCCAATCAGCAAACATGAGTATCTGCCCCACACATGTGTCTATCACTTAGTATTTTATTTTAATTACTCAATTGATACTATTTGATATTCTTTTTTACACATCTATCTCTTGTGAATTTGATTAGTGTGAGTCAGATCTGAGAAACTGTTCACCTCTGGATCCCCTGACAATGTCATAACTCTACAAAGAAGAAACCTTAGACTGGACACAGAGAGGACACCTCTGTGATGCTGTAAGGGGAACACTCCTTTTGGTAGTGCCTCATGCTTACAGCAGCTTGTAAGAAAAGATCTTTTTGGATATTGATTTTTTTGTGAAATTCTTGTAAACCTGTGCAAGCCTTTCTCTGTTTACCTAAATGGGAGTTTTATAGAGATAACAGATTTAAAATTTGTTTTACAAAATTTACTTTTAGCACTTGTCTTTTGAGGATAACAAGACAAGAACTACTTTGAGCTAATTCATACCTAGCACACATAATTATCATGTAAATGTAACCTCCAGGGTAATTTAAGTCTAAACAATATGCTCACATATGCCTGTGCTTATTCAACAATGCATTGCATTTAGATAGGGTTTAATGGTTTCCAAATGTGTGCAAGCTCACTTGTTCCTTGAGGAAGTTAGGAGGACTGGGGTTAATCCGCCCAAGGTCACTTACTGAGAAAATGGAAGAATGAGGCTTTAAATTCCAGTCTTCCCCTGGATGGAGACAGCTCTCTTTTTTATGGTTTAACATTAACACTGAATATGTTGATCCCCTTCTTCAGGGTTCCCAACCTTTGGCATGCTTGTAAACTTGTCCTAACATTCTACAGACATCTCCTAAGCCTACATTTCCATCCAACCATGCACCTCATGGGAATTGTGAGAAGAGCAAATCAGACCAAGATCATTCTAAATGACCTCACTTTTCTTTTTTATTATCTAACTAGAGGCCCAGTGCACAAAATTCATGCACTCGGGGTGGGAAGGGGGTGTCCCTTCAGCCTGGCCTGTGCCCTCTTGCAGTCTGGGAGCAGTTGGGGGATGTCCGACTGACGGCTTAGGCCTGCTCCCCGTGGGGAGCCATCAGTCAGACATCCTTAGTGTTGCTGTGGAGCAGGGAGAGGCTCCTGCCACCACTGCTGCGCTCGCCAGCCATGAGCCTGGCTTCTGGCTAAACGGTGCTCTCCCTGTGGGAGCACACTGACCAACAGGGGGCAGCTACTGCGTTGAACGTCTGCCCCCTGGTGGTCAGTGTGCATCATAGTGACTGGTCGTTCCACTGTCGATTTGCATATTAGCCTTTTATTATATAGGATAATTCTAAGTTATAGCTAACCCTAAATTCTAAAGTTATCGCCAAGACCGGTTTGGCTCAGTGGATAGAGCGTCGGCCTGCGGACTGAAAGGTCCCAGGTTCGATTCCGGTCAAGGGCATGTACCTGGGTTGCGGGCACATCTCCAGTGGGGAATGTGCAGGAGGCAGCTGATCGATGTTTCTCTCTCATCGATGTTTCTGACTCTCTCTCTCTCTCCCTTCCTCTCTGTAAAAAATCAATAAAAAATATATTTAAAAAAAAAATTCTAAAGTTATCACTGAAGTGTAGTTCATTTGTCTTTTGATTTGTTTCTTTATTAGGTTCTTATAAATTAAAAACACAGCCCTAACCGGTTTGGCTCAGTGGATAGAGCATCAGCCTTCGGACTGAAGGGTCCCAGGTTCGATTCCGGTCAAGGGCATGTACCTTAGTTGTGGGCACATCCCCAGTGGTGGGCATGCAGGAGGCAGCTGATTGATGTTTCTCTCTCATCGATGTTTCTAACTCTCTATTCCTCTCCCTTCCTCTCTATAAAAAATCAATAAAATATATTTTCAAAAAAAACACAAAAAAAAACAAACAAAAAAATGCCCACACCACGTGATTTGTTATTTGTGGGCAGATCATTCCTGTTGGGATGGAAGAATCTTCTCCTTGGGAGGATTTTTAAAGTTCTGAAATGGATAGTGATGATAGTTGCACAGCATTGTGAATGTAGTTCATGCCATGGAATTGCATACTTAAATATAATTTGAATGGTCAATTTTTGTATGTGTATTTTACGACAATTAAAAGTAATTTTTAAAAGGCAGAATGCCAAGGCAGCAAAGAGACCTTTAGACTTTCTTCAAACATCTGGAAGCCTTAGGAGCGGGAGACAATTAGCACCACAGAAAGAGTCTGGCCTTTGGAGCTGCACAGATCTGAGCTCCCAGTGAGTCCCCGTCGTCACTAGCTGTGTGACCTTGAGCAAGCGACTCAGCTCCTTGGCTCTCAGCTTCATACAGAGAAGAAAGACATTAATACTAAGCAGGATTTTTGCTAGAATTAAAGAAAATAATGTAAGTGTGAGGATTTAGAATATACCCAATTAGTTACTCTCAATCTCTGGGGCTTTTGGAAACTACCCACCCTGAGACTCTACTCCAGCTGGACACCCACCACTGTCCCGAGGGCCTGAGAAGTGATGACCCCTGCTGTTTAAAGCAGGCATCCGCACCCAGTGTTAGTACAAAGCTTCTTTATTTAGTGCTTCAGTGTGTGTGTGTGTGTGTGTGTGTTGTTGCTGTTGTTGTTAATTCTCACCCGAGGATATTTTTCCATTGATTTTTTTAGAGAGAGTGGAAGGGAGGGGAAGATACAGAGAGAGAGAGAGACATGGATGTGAGAGAAACACATCGATTGTTTGCCTCCTGCATGCACCCCCACCAGGGCCAGGGATCGAGCCTGCAACCGAGGTATGTGCCCTTGACCGGAATTGAACCCAGGACCCTTCAGTCCATGGGCCAATGATCTTTGCACTGAGCCAAACTGGCTATGGCTAGTGCTTCTGTTTTTTATACTTCTTCCCATTATCTATATTTCACTTAGCCTATCAAGAAGCTTGTGCCTCTTGTCTCCATACCTGCTGGCACTTAACAACACAACAGTCCTTTATATTAGTGCTGTGGTTGGTGGGTTTTCAGACTTAATTATCAAATCCTCTCTGACAGTTTGGTGATAACATCTTGGACCTGAGAAAGGAAGGCAGAGGCTGGGTGATCAGCCCTGTGGGAGGAGCGGGATGTATTCCATGGGCCCTGCCTGGGCGTAGTCACAGTGGACCTCACTCTGAGTAGTTCGGGGTCTCAACACTTCTGAGTCCTATTTCCCTCTGTTCCCAGGAATGGAAAGGGTCTGTCCACCTTCCCCATATCTTTCTTTGTGACTTGGAAAAATTCCCAGATTTACAAAAGGAATCTATTCCTGATGATAACAATTTATACTTTTCCTACACGGAATGGCCAAATTCTCTAAGAACATGCACTCCAAGAGAATTAAGTTATGCCTGTAGAAATCATGTAGGTTAGTTGGAACAGTAATAACCACTGATCAGATGGCATCTAGAGAGAACAGAAAAGTGCCTAGAATGGAAGGCATGGTCTATTGATTTGTTTAGCAGACATTTTGCCCTGGCTGGATCGCTTAGTTGGTTGGAGCATCATCCGATACACCAACAATTGGTGGGTTCGATTTCCAGTCAGGGCACATACCCAGGTTGTGCGTTCAATCCTAGGTCAGGCACATGCAGGAGGCAACTGACTGATGTTTCTTACTTCAATGTTTCTATTTCCCTTCCTTCCTCTCTAAAATAAAAATAAATTTTTAAAAAAACACACATATTTACTGAGAGCTGTTCTGAGAGCTTAGCTTTTCTTAACTCCTCTGGATCCTAACACTAACAACATTATCTTCCTTTGGATCCTAACACTAACAACATTATCTTCCTTTGATATATGTGAAAACAGGCATGGAGAGGTTAAGTCACTGCATTTGGACACACAGGCAGCAGGTGACAGAGCAGTCAATTGCTGGAGCCCATGCACTTGTCACCGCTCAGTTACTACTGGCTTGCTACTACTATCCAGCCTCACTGGATGTGTAAGTGCTGTGCCCAGCTGGAAATGCGAGGGAGACTATTAGAAAGGCTCTTCATCTGTCTATACTCTATAGAAATGCACTGAATCTCAGTTGCTATGGCGGGGGGGAGGGGGGGCAGGGAGGGAGAGAGAGACTGCCCCTCACCTCTTGCTCACATGTCCCAGAAGGCAAACATCAGACAACAAATGTTTAATATGCCTAAATAATGGGGCTTTTGACTAAACACCGTTCTAAAGAATGATATTCCAGTAAAGGGTATGCAAACCAGAATTTTAAAATAAGGAGGCAGAATGATTTTATGCCAATGATCTTGTCCCCGAGACTGAAGGGAGGTGGAGAAAATGTGACTGCTTATTTAATAGAGTTTCTAGAAAGCAGTATCTGATTACCACTTCCTCTAGTTGTCTTGGAAAGTGCCATTCCTGCACAAAGGAGAAAGAGAGAAGGTCATCAAATCCAAATAACTTCAAACCAACTCCCAAAGCAAGCCTGGCAAATAACTCGCTGCCGGAAACTGAGAGGAGCTCCCAGGAGAAGAGCTCAGCTGGGCACCACCCAACGGGGCTGCCAGAGTGAGCCAATGGAAATGCAGGACACCCAGTGAAATTTGCATATCGGATAAACAATGAATAATGTTTTTTATGAGTATGTCCACGTTGTTTATCAATTCAAATTTAACTGGGAGTCCTGTATTTTATCTGGCAACCCTACTCCCAACACTAAAAATGTGTACATAGTATAGTTTTCCCTGGAAGCATTAGCCTTCCTGCCTCATTATACCCCAAAGTGCTGACCTTCTTTCACTAAAAAGAAAAACTGTCCATGAGAAGATATAGGAACATTAAATGTCTTATATAAATCAAATCAGGGCACCAGCGGTGTAAAGTGAATTTTATTATTGCTGCTGTTCTTCCCAAGTCAAATTAACAAAAGTTGTGCAGAACTGCCGGGCTGAGAATGAAGAGGAGCAGGGTCTAGTCCTGTACCTGATCCAACCTCCACCCCCAACTCCACTCCCACTCAGATCTTGGGAAGCGCTGAGTTTTTTCCACTTGATAGCTGGGGCCCACTGAGTGGTGAGGGCTGAAGGAAGAGGGGTAGAGATGGGAAGATTTGTGTATGTTCGTGGGACTTGCAGGTCGGGAATAAATTATAGTTTAACTAGAGGCCCAGTGCATGAATTCATGCATGGGTGGGCTCTGGCTGGGCCCAACCCCAATGGGGGGCGGAGGGGCGAGAGGGGGGATGTGGCCAGCCAGGGGGAGTTGTTAGTATCACAGGGTGTATACACGTTTGCTGTTGGCTTTCGGATGAGTTGAAGCTTCAAAGGCGCTTTAGTGTCAGGGACACTTACAGCTTCTGTTTCTAAGCCTCTCCCTAGACAGGTAATGCGGGTTAGCTCCCTGCTGACAAACCCTCTAAAGAGAGGCCGTGGTGTGATGTGGCTGCCGTCTTTGGTAGGAAGCGGTGGAGAGAGAACGCAGGAGATGGTGGTTGTGCTGGGCACCTCTCCGGGACACCTGACTGACGGTCCAGACCTTGAGCAGTTTTCCTCCTGATCACTCGTCATTCAGGTTCCTGGGCTATGAAGGCTGGAGAGCGTTTACTTACTTAGAATCACTGAAGGGCACACTTCAGTGATCTGGGTCGGGGGTGGGGCTGCGGGCGTTTGGCTGGCCGGCCCTGCCACCGGTCGTTTGGTCACTTGGCTTTTATATATATAGATATTTAAAAGTTCACATTAATTAATATAATTAGATATTTGAGTGATTGTATCACAATGTATGTGCCTGCTATTTTAGTTAAAAATAAAAATGATACATATCTGTCTCTGAAAAAAGAGCTGGAGATAAATAGGTGTCAGTCCAAGGGTCTGATTTATTTCTGAGTGTCAGAGTCCTCACACGTAGCACAGGTCTCTTCTTGCTCTAGAACTCTTCGATGGGACAGTTCCTCAATGGGCTTTTTAGGCTGAAGGAATTTCATAGCTCTGAAAAGGGAATTAATGTCATTATTTAGCAAGTTTCAGCTGAGGGATAGAATTATTCTTGCTTTACTACTGAATAACCATCATAAAGTAAAAAGGACTGAACTTAACTCCACCCTCCCTCCCCCCCCCTCCCAAAAAAAATCCACATGAAATAATAGTGCCATTCATTCTCCTGCACTAGCAAAACTTGCCAAAGAAACAGTTGTTCAAGGGCAATTGCCTCCAGGCCTTTGCTCACCAGCCTTCTTTTAAAGAAAATGAACCGCTTTGAGTAATGAACAACACAAGTATATTCACACTCTAACTTCGAAAGGAATAAGAAACTGTAATCACAAACTTTCCACCCCTAACTGTTTAAGCGAGTTGGGCGGATTCTGAAATTACTTCATTTCCCAGGTCCAAAAATACTTCCACACAAGCACTGTGATTCTTGCTTCTTATACATAATCACAGTGGTCAAGGTTTCCAACCCACGACTGTCCACTGGGCAAGTAGTAAGTTTTCTTTTGCCCACATTTATATTGAATCTTGATTATTTAATTCTAAATATCAGCAAGATCCATTAGTAGGTGGCTGAAGGTGGTAGAAATCCTATAACTCCTGTTTATTTGGTACTACGAGTAAGAGAAAACATAATGGCTATTTAAATATGGCCAGGCAAAGCCAAAAACCATTGAATTGTACAACAAGGTTCTAGTGAATCCAAACTTTAAACCTTTGTTTCAAAATTCCAAACCTTAGAAAAGTGTATTTTAATAGCATTTTTAAAGATATTGGATTACAAATGAAAGACCAAGTTAGAAAAATTGGATTGCCATTTAAGTGACATTAATAATAATGAAAAGTATTACTATTATTATAAAAAATGTTTGAATTTAAAGCATTCCTTTCTTCTAATAATTTGAAGTACTTAACAATATGCCATATTTTACTTGTCTTCGTGACTGAAAATTATTATAAAAAAAACAAAGTGCACCCTAGCTGGTTTGGTTCAGTGGATAGAGCATCGGCCTGCAGACTGAAGGATCATGGGTTTGATTCTGGTCAAGGGCATGTACCTGGGTTGCAGGCTCAATCCTCAGCCCAGCAAGAAATCAATGTGTCTCTCTCACATTGATATTTCTCTCTCTGTCTCCCCTCCTCCCTTCCACTCTCTCTAAAAATTAACAGAAAAATATCCTCAGGTGAGGATTAACAACAACAAAAATATAGAAAAAAAATGACTTTGGATTATTCCAGCTCTCTATCAATGCTTAAAGTAAAAGGGAAGAACTTCTTCCTCTATTTTCCTTCTCATAAATATGGATAATTAACCAAGATAAATTAGTTCCCAAAGTAGATCTAGGGTAGCTCTCTATCCAGTTTAAATTCACTAGATAATTGCCAATTCTCCCATATTCTTTTTCAACTCCTATCTATGCTCACCATATGCCTTGGGATAAAAACAGGTAAAGAGAGATAAGCTCAGGTCTTTCCTCGGATCTCTGGAGAAGAGCATTCTTTGCTTTCTTTTCATCTGTAGGGCCAGGGTTATGACTGACTATCCACAAGGGTCCTGTGATCACTTCGGAGTCCTACTCGCCCCCAGTGGACTGAAGAGCACCGCTGAGCTGCTGGCCAGCACCTTCCAGCAAGGGCGCTAGACTACTGCAGAGGGCTCCCTGCTACGTCTTCCGAAACCACTAAGGTTGAGGCAGGATCGAGGAGTAGACAAATTATGGGTACAAAAGAGTTACTGAGACCATTCAAAAGGTGTTCCTGTGTTGGGATCCAACCCCAGCAGGTCCAGGGGTTCCCAAAGGTGTGAACGGAGTCGGCAAAGAAGAAATGACATGGAGACAGCGTTCAGTTGATCAGCAGCCTAGCCAGGTTCTATCTTTATTCTCCTGTTACATCTGTATTTATACCAGTTGATTTTAATCCTATCCATTCTATTCCAAAGGTTAGGGCATTTGTTATCTCCATTCCAAAGTCACTACTCTACTGTTCTGTTAAGCTACAAGGAAGTAACTGAAGGAGATTATCCTAAGTAAAGATTATCTAGTTTAAGCGTGATTGTTCATAGTTAAAGTGATTAACTACCCGCCTGGCACTTAGTTAAGGGGTTTTTACTGATTTATTCCCTTCCTTAGTCCTGTTAATCCCTAACTCCAGGGAAAAATCCCCACCTGGGGAAACAACCTTTCTCGGAGAGGTGACCTTGGTTAAAACACATAGCGCTAAGTAGGGGAGCAAACATATTAAGAACAGTATGCCATATAGGCCAGGTCCCTTGAAACATATGCTGTGCAGATGTTTCTTCCCTGCAGCGACTGTGTCAAGCAGCAAGGATGGACTGGCTTCTGGCATTCCTGAGTGCCCAGCTTGGGTCCTTGATTTCCTGTACGGAGAGCCCAGAGTTCAGCCCTTTGCCTCCCAGGTCAGAAAAATCTGGAAAATAATTATCCTTTGGGTTCACTCAGTGCGACCATTTTTAACACCCCTCCTGCATCCTGGGTGCACTCTCAGTGAAATCAACTTTGCCGTCTAGAACTCTTCAATTACTTAATCCTTAGCTTTCCCCCTCCGCTTCTTTCCCCGATTTCCTTCCTGAACTTCTTTGTTTCCCTTTCTCTCTTTCTGCCTTTGCTAAACTCCCCCTGTCAGTCCCGCTTTCCAGGCCTGGGGCCTGTTCGAAGACCTTATCTGGTTTTCTACAGCAGCACTATCTAATGCCAGACATGTGTGTAATTTAAATTTTTCTAGCAGCCACATTTCAGAAAAGTAAAAATAAAGAGGTGCCATAAACATTTTATTTAATCCGATATATCAGAAATACTTTGACATGTAATCAATATAAAAACAGATATTGCCAAAACCGATTTGGCTCAGTGGATGGAGCGTTGGCCTGCAGACTGAAAAGTCCCAGGTTCGATTCCGGTCAAGGGCATGTACCTGGGTTGCGGGCACATCCCCAGTAGGAGATGTGTAGGAGGCGGTTGATCGATGTTTCTCTCTCATCGATGTTTCTCTCTCGTCGATGTTTCTAACTCTCTATCCCTTCCTCTCTGTAAAAAATCAATAAAAATTTTTTTTTAAAAAAATGAAAAATAAATAAATAAATAAATAAATAAATAAAAACAGATATTTTACATCCCTTTTTATATGAAGTTTTTGAAGTTCTGTGTATATGTTATAATGATAGCACATCTCAATTTGGACCCGCCAGTTTAACTACCCAATAACCCCAGGTGGTTGATGGCTGCCCTGTTGGACAGTGCTCACATGGAGACTAATTTGTCTGCCCCAGTGCTCCTCCCAGCATTCTTGTCCCCTTTTTAATTTAATAATAGAACCCCAATGTTTAGGTTCTATCTCAGCCTCTTCTGCAGTTCAGCATAGCCATGTAACCAAGTTCAGGCCAACCAGATACAACAGCAATCATTTACCACCAAGATGTCTCCTTATGGGGAAAAGGCACCTATACTTTTGTTGACTCCTCCCGCTTTAACATCTGGCTTGGGATTTTAAAAAATCTTTTAAAAGCGAAAGTGAGCTCACTGCTCTCCTCGGGAGCTCTGGGAGGCAGAGAGCGTTCTTGGCCTCCTTTCATCTGTTGGAATGAGCCTTGGAAAGCCATCAGGGAGCTGTCGTAGCCTGAGGCTGCTGGTGTCTGGACTCAAGCGTGAGTGAAATAAACGTCTGCCTTATTTAAGTTATTGAAATGTGGGCTTTTTCTGAGCCCCATCTTAACTAATGCACTTCCATAAGATGGTTTTTGTTTATAATAAGATCAGTCATAGCAAATAGCGGGCAACCTTGGGCCATACTTTGTGGAAATGTCCTCCCCAGTGTCATACCTTACTATGGTCTGCCTCCAGGGATGTTCTAAGTGTCTACAGGCATAAAGACCCTTTTGACTCACTGAATAACCTGGAGAAGGGAGCTCTCTCTAGCTGGTTATTAGCCTCATTGAGAGAGAAAGAGGCTTACTTGAAACTACCTACTGCCATGTGTTCCAGGGGATGAGAAAATGTCAGTAATATAGACTAGAGGTTCAGACTATATTTCACTTTAACATTTAAAGCTGAGAAATAAAAATGTTATTGTCCTGGCTCTCAAGGATCAAGTGGAACATCATGATGCACAGAGCTGTCCACTGTCTCGTTCATAATGAAAAGGGGCCCTTCCATCTTTTAGAACATGTTTCTTTAAAAGGAAAAGTGCTCCAAAGGCAATTCAGACCAAATAAAAAGGAACATGAAGTGCAGTGAGCCGTGTGCAAAGTTGCCTATGATAACCCCTGGGTCACCTGGACAATGAACTTTTGCAACCAGAAACCTTCCTCTTGCAAAAGGGGCTATACACAAACTTGGCTTCCCACAGGACCCGGGTCTTCCCTGGCAAGGGGCTAACACCAGGACACAGCGGGCATCGGCTGGACGGTGGTGATCATCAAGAGACACACCTTACACAGCTGAAGAAATTAATTACTAAAATTTTAAAAATCATTTTCTCAGTCACTTTGGGAAGTATCTGGGAGTTTCTTTATAAACTAAGCGGACATCTACCCTATGACCCAGCAATTCCACTCTAGGTATTTGCCCAAGAGAATTGAAAACATATGTCCACACAAAGCCTTGTACAAGAATGTTTGCAGCAGCTTTATTTATAATAGCCCCAAACTGAAAACAGCTGAGATGTCCATCAAGGTAGTACTGGCTAAACAAACTGTGGTATATTCATTCAATGCAATTCTGATAGACAATAAAAAGCAATGAGTTACTGTGATACACTCGACAATAGGGATGAAAGCTCAAAACAATTATGTGGAATGAAGAGAGCTTTACACAAGAGTCCATGCTGTATGGTTCCATGAAATGGTTACATGAAATTCTAGAACAGGCAAAACTAATGTATTGCGGGAAAATATTAGAACAGTGGTTCAGACAAGAATTGATTGGGCAGGGGCAATAGATATATATTCTATATCTAGAGTGGGGTTTGGTTAACACACATTTACACTGTTGCCCAAACTCATTGAATGGTGCTTTTAAAACTTGTGCAATTCATTGCATGTTATTACTGTGGTAAAATGTACATAGCATACTAATAAAATTTACCCTTTTAACCATTTTAAAATATACAATTTAGTGGCATTAAGTAAACTCACTTTTTATGCAATCATTACCACTATCCATATCCTGAATTTTTTATCATCCCAAATTGAAACTCTATACCCATAAATAATAATTCCCCATTATCCTCTCTCCATAGCCCCTGGTAATGACTATTCCACTTTCTGTATCTATGAATTTGACTATTCTAAGTCCCTCATAAGTGGAATCATACAATATTTGCATTTTTTTAGTTTGACTTATTGTATTTACTATGTTTTCAAGGTTCATCCATGTTTGAAATGTATCAGAATTTCATTCCTTTTTAGGGGTGAATGAACACCACATTTTGTATATGTACTCATTCATTGGTGGACATTTTGGTTGTTTCCCTCTTTTGGTTATTGGGAATAATGCTACTGTGAACATTGGCATATAAATATCTGTTTAAATCCTGTTTTTAATCTAGATATGGAATTACTGGATCATATGGCAATTCTATGTTTAATTTTTGAAGAACTGTCATATTATTTTTCATATTAGCGACACCATTTTACATTCCCACGGACAACACACAAGGGTTCCAATTTCTCTACGTTGCCAAGTCTTGCTATTTTGTTTTGTTTTTATAATAGTCATTCTAATAGATGTGAAGTGGTATCTCATTGTAGTTTTGATTTGCATTTTCTAATAATTAGTGATGTTAAGCATTTTTTTATAAGCTTATTGGCCATTTGTATATCTTTTCTTGAAAAATGGCTTTTCACCTCCTTTGCTCAGTGTTTTGCTCAGTGTTTAATTAGATTGCTTGTTTTTTGTTGTTATTGAGTTTTAGGAATTCTATATGCATTCTGGGTATTATTTACAAATATATTCTCCACTTCTATAGGTTGCCTTCTTACTCATTTGATAGTATCCTTTAAAGCACAGAGGTTTTGATTTTTATGAAGTCCAACTTTTCTATTTTTTCTTTTGTTGGCTGAACTTCTGGTGTTTTATCTAAGAACTCACTGACAAATCCAATGTTATGAGTCTTTCCCTCTAGGTTTTCTTCTAAGTGTTTTATAGTCTTAGTTCTTAAATTTAGATCTTTGGTCCATATTGGGTTACTTTTTGTATATGATGTCAGACTAGAATGTTCCAACTTCATTCTTTTGCATGTGGATAGCCAGTTTGCCCAGCACCATTTGTTGAAAGTTTCTCCTTTCCCTGCTGAATGGTTTTGGCATTCTTGCTGAAAATCATTTGACCATATATTCAAAGGTTTATTTCTGGACTTTCTATTTTATACGATTGATCTATACATCTATCTTTATGCCAATACTATACTATTTTGATTAGTGTCGGTGTTTTTTATTTTGGGCCTCATTCAAGCACTTCTCCAAAAGCCTTCTTGAGATCCTATAATTTTTTTGCAAGATTTATAATTTCACTTTGCTGTTGATTTTAATTCCTGCAAAAAAGATAGCTATTAAATGGGTTCTGTATCCAGCTCATCCAGGTTGAAATCCTACTCTGTCACTCACTTGACCTAGTACATCAATTTCCTCATGTGTAAATGGGTTAATAATAATATTTACCCTATATATTTTTAAATTAATATTAAATGAATCATAAAACAGTACTGGCACATAATAAACATTCAATAATGCAGTGTTTATTTTTATGGTTGTGTTATACAAGCAATTAACAAAGACATTGATGCCTTAGATTGAGACACATGCTGATATTTAGTAGTGTTATGGGCTGAATTGTGTCCCCAAGAATTCATATGTTGCAGTCCTAACCCCCTGTACCTCAGAATGTGATTATATTTGGTGGCAGGACCTTTAAAGAGATAATACTGTCTGTCTGTTAAGAAGAGGTCATTAGGGTGGGTCCTAATCCAAAATTATTTGTGTCCGTATAAGAAAAGGAAATTAGGACACAGACACACATAGAAGAAAGACCATGTGAAGACACAGGGAGAAGGTAGACACCTACAATTCAAGGAGAGAGGCCTCAGAAGAAACAAACCCCATTAACACCTTGATATTGGACTTCACATTCTCCAAAATTGAGGAAAAATAAATGTCTGTTGCTTAAGTCACCCCGTCTGTGGTATTTTGATATGGCAGCCCTAACAAACTAATACAAGTGAGGAGGGATACTGAATGTGACTATCTAACTTTAACAAGTTAGTTTTTTAAAGTTTCATTAGTAAGTATTTCTGTTCTGATCATTTTATTTCCCTTTCACCCTTGTAGCGAAGGTTTCCTGTAGTGAATACTGGAATACAGATGGCCCTGGTATCACCAGACACATTTCTCTATCCACAAGGATGTCACAAGAGGTTTCTGGCAAATGTCTCGCTAAAATACGTCATTCTGACTACAAGATGTTCCTGCTCCTCCAGTGAAGCAAATGGAAACGAGGTTGGTTGGAGTGAGTTCAGGTTTCAGGGGGAGTGCCTAGCAGTCACTACTTTTTAAACTAAATAGACACAGTGCCACTTTAATCATCCACTCTGGCTTTTTTCTGAAGCTCAACATTAAACTTACCCAGTGCCCCAATCCATAAGTCACCTTTTCTGTTGTGTTGGAAAATCTGGAACTTATTTGCTCATCTCTGGTCTTTCGCTGTCTCTCCCTCTCTCTCTTCCCTGATTCCTCCTGTTCAGATAGCCCTGTGATCACATCTGTAAGTTCTTTCAGGACTCCAGAGTGTCATTTATCTAAGCCTGACTCTCAGTTTAAACAGTTAGAAGCTCTTTTGGCATCTGTCTTGGGTTGGAGATCACTGTGCTTGAGGGAGAAAACTAAAGCTTTATCATTTGTGCTGTTTTGTTATACTCATTGCACTCTTTTCGTTTACATTGATCATCTTTCTTTTGTCTTTCCTAGTTTTGTCAGTCTAAAATTTTGTTCACTGTCACAAATATCTTTTAACTGCAAAATCTCATTAGGTTAATATCAGTTTAATTCAATATATACTATTGAGAGAGGTAAGATCCATTGATATAATATAATAATTTGTATAAATATACTCAGGAATTCCAAATATAGTTCTATTTTTTGCTACTCCTTTGTCTTGAACTAATCTTGGGCCACTGTCATATATTACAAACAATATATTTAAAAGTGTAAGTATCGCCCTAACCGGTTTGGCTCAGTGGATAGAGCATCGGCCTGAGGACTCAAGGGTTCCAGGTTTGATTCCGGTCAAGGGCATGTACCTTGGTTGAGGGCATATCCTCAGTGGAGAGTGTGCAGGAGGCAGCCGATCGATGTTTCTCTCTCATCGATATTTCTAACTCTCTATTCCTCTCCCTACCTCTCTATAAAAAGTCAATAAAATATATTTTTTTTAAAAAGTGTAAGTATCAAAAGTAGTGACTATCATATACTAAATCATACCATGTTGTTCTCCATTAAATGACGCCAGTTTGGGAAGGTACATACTTTTTCTCCCTCCATGTGTCCTGTACAGTGAACATGTTTGCATGCTTGTACCTAGAGCCCTTTCAGTGACTCATCTATCAGGTCCCCTAGACACCAGAGAAGGTTTGCAAGACCATACACATTAACTCCCTCCAAGATTGAGATCACTGAAAACCTGCACTGCCCACCTGAGCCCCAGTTTCTCAGGGGATGCGGTCCTGCCACCTAGTACTGATGCCATCGTGGGAGAGGTCTCTGCCACCTCCAGAGCTGCTCTAACATTTCCACTGAACGGCATGGCAGGACCTTCTCAAGAGGTCTGCAGAAATAACCCAAGAAACCTCTCCCCGACCACCAGATGTAAGAAGTGGCTGCATGCTCCTCAGGCCATTGCAGGGAAGGGGAAGTGAGGAGAGGGCTAATGGAAGAGAGTCCCCCTTATCTGTGCTTCAACTTGAGCAGATTAATTTTTTAAAATATATTTGACTTCCTTATAAGATTTTGTTTCAGCAAAGCTTACAAGATGGTTAATTAGTATTTCTAGAGGTTATTCACATCTGCTCCCACTTAAGGTTGCTAGGTTTAGCAAATAAAATACATGATGTCCAACTAATTTTGAATTTCAGATAAGCAACAAAAGGAATTTTAGTATAATTATGTTCCACATATTACATGGGACATACTTATACCAAAGAATGATGAGTTGTTTTCTGAAATTCAAATTTGTAACTGTGCCCTGTATTTTATCTGGCGCTCCTACCCTAAACCCAATGACCAACAGCCCTTTCTCCCACTCAAGAGCCTGAAAAAGTGGCAGACTGATTCCTCAAAGTAGTCATTTGATTCATTAAAATGATATGCATAATAAAAATTTAAAAACAACCACAAAATATTTGGAAAGTAGAAAAAAATGAAAGAGACACTATAATGAGTTGATCAGAATGGAAGGCTGGGTCCAACTCTTTTAACAACCTTTCTGGCTCTTACCTATAAAAGATAAATTATAGTATAAACCCTACTGTCTTGGATTGATTATAAGAGGAAAATGTGGTATGTGTAAAGGTTTTGTATATTTAAAACACCATAGAAATATAAGCAATTGTATTGATTAAGAGCATGAAGCAAAATGTAGCATAAGAAAACTAGTTTAACACCAATTAGCAGTTGGTTCTTGTTTGCAGACCTCAGCAAACTTGAACCAAAAATCACTGCCATGCAGAGATATAATGGCTAAGCCATATGGAAGAGAAAATGTTGCTGCCTTCCACAGGGCACTAAGGCTGCTCTTATAAATGTTCACTGAGTTTGAAACCAAACGTGTTTGTAATGAGCACTGGGTACATAATTAGTGCGTACCGTCAGATGCTTTCTAAGGTGGCCCCTGAGCCATTTTGCCTAGATAACCACATAAAAATGGCCAAGTCTGTAGTACAGTTAATAACATTGTACAAATTTTAATTTCCTGATTTTGATACTACCTGATTATTATGTAAGATCTTGTCATTGGGGGAAGCTGAGGGGACGGAAACACAGAAATTCAATGCACTATTTTTGCAAAGTCTTGTGAGTCTAAAATGAACTCAAAGCAAAAAGTTAAAAAAAAAAGAGTATCCAGATCCAACCAATGCCCAGAATGAAAGGAAACCCAAACTACTTCTAGAATGCAAAGAAGCCATAAACCCTACAAGAACACTGGATTATGCTACATTAAGGACAGGCTGCATCAACATCCTCACAGGCTGCTCTGTTCTTGCCAAGAAAGGATAGCCTTTCACCAGCTCTATTTTCCTGAACCATTTGCTCAATATCTCCCCTCAAATCACTATTTTATGTTTTCCATTAAGAAAAATTACCAGGTATACTCCTTTATCTTAAAGAAGAAAAAGAGTATAATAATTTTTCTTATTTTCAGATAACCAAGTAGGAAATCAGACGTCCCTAGGTAACCTGTAAAAATGCCAACTTTGTTTTATGTAAGAGATGCCAAGACTCCTTGTGCCACTGGCACTGTGGGCGGAGGGATTTCCTGCATGCTAAGTCACTAATGCAAGATGCATTAGCTCTTAGCTTTAGAAGTCTCAGATTTCTTGGCACCAAAGGGTTATGAATAATCCTCTACACCTCTCTTGACTGTTGGAGGCCTTTCAAAATGTATCCTAGCCTTCACCGCTCCTGCCCTTTGATCTTGTCAGGGAGAATACAAGATCTCAAGTTGTTTATACCCTAGATTACCTGCACTGCTTCTCCAACTTGAGTGTGCACTAGAATCATCTGGAAAAATACAGATTCTCAGGTCACACTCCCTGAAATTCTGATTCCACAGCTATGGGCTGAGGCAAGTCAAAAATACGGACTATGATCACACTATGAAAATCACTGGCAGAGAGTAGTTGCTTATAAACAATAAAGAAAACGGCTTAGTATATATGAAGTTTCATTAAAAATGATATGAAAATCAAAAGGTTTGACATGAGCATTGAATCATTAAGAAATGAAAATGTGATCATGGCTCATCAGCGCATATTTAGACTTAATACTCTGTTCAGAAATCAATCATTTAAGAATAAAAATTTAGAAATGTCTTATTATTTTCACTTGTTATTTCAATGGGACAAAATAAAGTAGAATTCCTTAGTGCAGTGGTTCTCAACCTTCCTAATGCCGTGACCCTTTAATACAGTTCCTCATGTTGTGGTGACCCCCAACCATAATATTACTTTTGTTGCTACTCCATAACTGTAATTTTGCTACTGTTATGAATTGTAATGTAAATATCTGATATGCAGGATGTATTTAGGCAACCCCTGTGAAAGGGTCATTCGACCCCCAGAGGGATTGCAACCCACAGGTTGAGAACCACTGCCTTAGTGGTTCTTCCCTAGTTGTGAGTATTTGCATCTAAAGTGCAAAGACTTGACTTGGGATGGTGCACACACAATAAAATATACAGAATATGTATAATAATATTGTACACCTGAAACCTATATAATTTTATTAACCAACTAGAGGCCTGGTGCACAAATTTGTGCACGGGTAGGGTCCCTCGGCCTGGCTGATGATTGAGGCCTTTTGGAGGTGCTGGCTGGCTGTAGGGAGGAACCTGGGAGGTTGGCTGGCCAGCCCCCTGATTGGGGCCAATAGGGGGCCAGATGAACGGGGAGGAAGGGGAGAGAAATTGTGGAAGGTTGGCCAGGGGGTGGGGCCATGGGAGGTTGGCCAGCTGGAGCAAGGGGCCACGGGAGGTTGGCTGTGGGAGCGCACTAACCATCAGGGGGCAGTTCCTGCGTTGAGCATCTGCCCCCTGGTGGTCAGTGTGCATCATAGCAACTGGTCAACTGGACATTCTGGTCGTTCCAGTCATTCGGTCGTAACAGTTGCTTAGGCTTTTATATATATAGATGTCAACCCAATAAATTCAATTAAAAAGTAAAAAATAAAGTGCAAAGACTGACTTCTTTTTAAAAGTGTCCACAAGGAGAAGAGTAGAAATGAATTAGCATACAGACTTATTTAGTTTACATGGGTCGTGATTATTTAGGAAAGTTTGAAGAACAAGTTTCATTTTAAAGCTGGGCAGTCTTCAAAGAGCCTTTTTTTTTTTTTTTTTTTAATTCCAACCCAGTTCCTACTTCCTTCCTGAACAACATTCCTCTTAACACCTCATTTACCTTCAAACTTGGCCATTTATTGTTTTAGACTGGTTTAATTATTACTGATTTTGGCAACTACCTTCTGCTCTATGTGTTGAACAGGTCTGCATTAGACACTCAGAGCTCATTTGGCAGAAGGTATTTAATCTAGTTGGAACTGAGCTTATATGCTTCTCTGGTCACCAAACTGGGAGAAAGTGAATCAGGATATTGCAAGTTACCTTTAGAGCCATGGGAGGAGATTCTGCAGGAAGAAGCCCCAAACAGGAGGCATTGAAAAACAACAGCAAACCAGGCTGATGACATTGTCAGAGTCCTGATGGCCAAATTTTCTGAAGTGGGGCACACCTTTGGGCATACAACTTCCAGGAAGCATTTAAAAAAAAACAAAAAAACACAACAAACTTTGTGCTACATTGAACTGGGGTTTTAATCCCTGTAACTGAGTCCCAGCCTGTCCCGGGCTCAGTCTGCCTAAGCAAAGAGCTGCCTAGCTGTCTATGTTGAGTCTTTCTTTGTTCCTAGAGGCCTCCGTGGGGACACTGCAATTGAAATCCTATTTAATGGGGCTTTCCTGTTGCTGGCTGAGCCCTTGCTGCATACCCTGGAAAGACTCCTGCTGCCCCTGCCTGCCCCAACACCTCAGAAGGCTAGATGAGGGTGGGACGTTTGGATCACCATAGCCTTTTAAGCCTGGGGGACCCAGGTTGGACTCAGGGCCTTTATGAAATGGAAGGTATTATGTGTGTGATCCTCTAATTCTAAGGTTACATCATCTCCTTCAGCTTGTCTGCTGTGGGGTACAAACTATGTAAGAAACAGCCAAACCTGAAGAGAATTTTTATGAGTTTATTTGAGCTAAACTGGTGATAATGGCCGGAAGCAAGATCTCAAGGGATTGAGAAAATGCTTCAGAGAATATTTTATACATTACAATCAAAGAAGGAGGCAAAAGGAGGTTATGTGAAATCCATTGATGACAGATTAGGGAGGTGGGAGAATGCAAAGTGGGGGAAATCTCCAGGATTGGATAAAAAAATGATAGACACATACTTCTTTTACATATGTGGATATAGGATAGTTAACAGTTAACAATCCTATATAATAAAAGCCTAATATGCAAACTGTCCCCTCAGGAGTTCAACCGGGAGTTTGACTGCTCGTTATGATATGTGCTGACCACCAGGAGGTGGCGCAGAACATGGCAGGTATCGGCGATGTGGCGCTGGCAGCAGGCGGCAGTGGAGGTACTGCCAGCCCAGATGGGCCCCGGCGAGAGTGGGACCATGGTGGGATGGTGGAGCAGGTGAGCGGGCGATGCCAGGCCAAGGCAGATGCAAGCGGGGACCCAATTGCCCCACTGATCACTCTGCAGACAGTGACCAGCGGCAGCAGTGGGGGGCGGGGGGGGGGGGGCCGCCACCCGGCTCCCAGGCACTGAGGGAGCTGGGTGGGGGCCCAGCTCCTATTGATCACCTCGTAGGTGGGATGGTGGAGCAGGTGAGGGAGTGGCACCAGGCCAAGGCAGGGTGCCAGACAGGGTGCGGGGCTGCGAGGCTGGGGGCAGGAGCTGGGGCTGCTGGCCTTGATAAGCCCTGATTGCAACTGGGCAAGATGGCTCCAATCAGCCCTGATTGGGAATGGGTGAGATGGGGCTGGACACACCATGAAGCCCTCCTGCGGTCCCTTCCAGGCAGGCCAATCTTCCGCAGTACCCCCCCCCCCTCCGCTCCATGCACGAATTTGTGCACTGGGCCTCCAGTTAACATGAAAACAATGTCAATGAGGAGCTTTGTGGTCTCTGCTTTGGTGTAATGATTGTGTCCTGAGGGGTTTAGAAAAGGGAAATTACCCTGACTTTCCAAAGGTATGGTGTTATCGTAGATGTAGAAGACAATAGTCTCAGTTAAAGTAAAGACTAACTTTTGTTAAAGAAAATACTGGCCTAGGACCTTACTACCCACATGTCCCACTTCTAGTTAGAAAGCTTTAATTTCAGACCACCCTATGATGACTTCAGGCCTCTGAGTTTGTAAGGCCTGCCATGCCGGTCTCCCCTGCGCTTGTCAGGTTTAGTATGTGGCCCCTTTTTCATCCACAGCATGATCATCCTCTCCCACGCCAGGGATCCTCAGCAAGTGGCTGTGTTAGACACCAAACATTTATTCGAAAACTCACCTTTTAGGATACCTTCTTATTATTTTGGGAAGTACTTACATGATTAACATAAAATTATGTATTCCTCTGATTGTGGCCTCTCAATGAGAGAGTGGTAGGGCATGCTTTAGAATAAGATCACTGGGCAGCCGCTACTGGGGATCTAGCCTGCAGCCTGGGCATGTGCTCTGACCGGGAATTGAACCTGGGACCTGTTGGTCTAGCCCAGTGGTCGGCAAACTCATTAGTCAGCAGAGCCAAATATCAACAGTACAACGATTGAAATTTCTTTTGAGAGCCAAATTTTTTAAACTTAAACTATATAGGTAGGTACATTGTTACTAACTTAATTAGAGTACTCCTAAGCTGGCCTTTACTAAAAACGTCTCAATCTGATTGAGGTACGTTCGCTGAGGTCGACCCCTTCCAACTCTCCCATCCACACTCGTCTGGTATACTTGTTTCTGTAGGATTTGCAGCCAATTGGAAAAATACAGGTAACTTTATGCTTCGAGTAGGTACTTTTGTCACCCGCACGCGATTTGCAGATGCAACTAGCACTAACCACTGCACAGCGAGACTGCAGACTGGCTGGCTCACTCAACTCATGTATGAATCGCGGGCGAGCCTCCCCCGCGCTGTGTATCCCGTCGCCTGAGGGACCGACACCCCCCACTTCTTCTAACGCCACTTCTTCACAATAGACTCGCCCAGGCCGAAAACCACTTCTGCACATGGGCCACAAAGTTTCAATCGCACTGTACCTGCGCACCCTCACGTGGTATTTTGTGGAAGAGCCACACTCAAGGGGCCAATGAGCTGCATGTGGCTCGCGAGCCGTGGTTTGCCGACCACTGGTCTATGGGATGATGCTCAATCCACTGAGCTACATCAGCAGGGCAAGACCATTAGGCATATAGGTTTCTCTGAGGCTGAGTTCACAAAGGCTGTCCGATTTAAAGATTTATGCATATTAGATACATATTTCTTAAAGTGAGGGTAGACTTCTGACCTTTTTTTTTTTTTAAATCCTCATGGGAGGACATGGTTTTTATTGACTTTTTAAAAAATCCTCACAGGAGGACATGTTTTATTGTAGAGGGAGAGGAAAGGAAAGCAAGAGTAAAAACCATTGATATTAGAGAGAAATACTGGTCAATTGATTGCCTTCCATTGCCTCCCCTATGTGCCCTGACCGGGAATCAAACCTGTAACCTTTTGGTGCACAGGATAATACTCCAACTGACTGAGCCACCCAGCCAGGGCTGATCATTCTTTTACCAGTGAGAAAACTTGGCCTAAAGATCTGAAGAGCCCTGTTCAAGTTTGAAAGAGTTTACTTCCCTGAAATCTACATCCTTGGACAATATCATGGAAGCTGTAACTTCCCTCTGCCTGATATTCTTACCTTTGAAGGAACCACCTCTCTACTCTGTGTGATCATTATGGGTTGCTTTGGTCCCTGCTGTTCCCTAGGTGACCCAGTCAGGGAGCACCCACCAATAATGTGATTATAAAGGGGTGGTGAGGCTGAATCTACTGATTCTATAGACCTCATAAACTGAACTTGTCATAAGCATAGATTCATTAGGCTTTTATGTTTGTTTCTAGTACCTGCTTTATATTCATGCTTCTCACTTAAATTTTAGTGACTATTTCTAAGAATAGTTATGGTGATGTAGGAAACAGGATCTGTTTACTTTAGGGTTTGGGTTCTTTCCATTGAAAATGCTCTGTTCTAAATCCTCCTGAGAGATAGGGTGAGGTTTTTTACCATCGGGCATGTAGAATTTGGGGGTGGTGGTTATGAAACTTTCTACATCTTGATTGTGGTGGTGGTTACCATTGTATGTGTTTGTCAAAACTCATAGAACCAAAAGTGTTGAATTTTGCAATCTGTAAATTTATACCTTGAAGGGAATCAGAATATCCTACCCCAAAATATGCCACTTTGGCATAGGATTCCTTTCAGCTAACGAGTATTGAGAATCAACAGATGCAAGAAGAGTTATTGCCCTTCTTTACCTGCCTAAAAGCAGGACATAAATTTCTCTTCGTGAAGGCGTCTCCTTCCCCTTCACCAGGAGAGGAGCAATTCTTATCACTGTGGACGAGGAGTTGGCACTGAAATGAGATTGCATAAACATACATTCCTGAAAATAACCTTTATATTCCATTATTTCCCACGTTTTTGTTAGCCATTTCTCCATGATTTATCACCCCTTGAAGCCCAACCTTCTTTCCTTTCCTAAAAGAGTATATGTTCCAAGTTTAATAATTGAGTTCCACTGCTTTTCTGTAAACTCTTGTGCGTGTGAATATTAATTAAAATTCTATGCTTTTTCTCCTGTTAATCTGTCTTTTGCTGGTTTAATTCACCGGTCCCTAATTACTAAACCTAAGAGGATAGAGGAAAAGTTTTTCCTTCCCAACAAGCTTAATAAAAATAAATAAATAAATACATAAATAAATAAGTAAGTACTTCCCTGAGAAGTGTGTATGTAATGTTAGTATTTGGGGGTAAACGGAAAAGGATCACAAAACAACGTGCTCAGTTTGATCTTATAATGGACATCAGTGCTTTGGATTTATCCCCAAATTCCTGCACCATAGAAATCTGCCCCTTCCTGATTCCAACTGCCCTGAAAAAGATAAAGTTAATTTGTCTGTGGGAAAATTTGGGAAATATATTATTAAATATTTAAATATTCAGACATATTGAAATAATTACAAGAGTTCATAGAATTGCTCTCATGACTCAGCATTTAAGGCTCTCTCATGTGCTGAATATCAGACAGACAATATAAAATACCAGAAATCATTGTTTTCTGTATCATATCAATGAATCATTCAATTAAGTAAACATGACCAATCCCAGTAGGGGTCACTGCCATTCGTTGCAAAATCATATAATATTGATTTAGAAGAAAACTTTGACATCTAAACTAAGATTATTCATTTAGGATGCAAATTATTTTTTTTAAAAGTCTTCCTCTGTATCTCATCACATTGAATAATCTGTTTTAAATCTGTGGACATATATTTTACAAAAGTTATACAAATTATTTTAAGGGCAACATGGCTGATGAAAGATAAACAAGAACTAGTTAAAAGTTTTAATTGTTTGCCTGGCCGCTGTGGCATTCACACCAGGGGGTTAGATTCCCTGTCAAAGGAGCCACCTACCGGGTTGCAGTTTGCTCCCTGGGACACTTTGGGGGAGCCAACCAATCAATGTGTTTCTCTTAAATCCATTTTCCTCTCCACCACCCTCCCCTCCACTCTCAAAAAAATCAATGGAAAAAAATGTCCTCGGGTGAGGATTAACACCAAAAAAAAGTTTTTCAGATTTTATTTGATAAAAAATCAGTTTGAATCAGGCAGCACCAAACTACAATTAGGAATGCTCCAGTAACAATAGCCAGGGGGCAAGGCTTTTATAGAGAAGATATGGAAGTAAAGCAAGGAAATTATCTGAATGGCTATAGCTTAGATTTGCCTTATTTGGGAAAGCCTGCTTGGCTGTTCTTGACCAGCTGTCTTTAGTTTTTGATGTCTTAACTTTGAGGCATTTCAAGCTTAGGTTTGGTTTGCTTATATAGCCTACTAAGGCATTAAAGCCACCTCAGTCTAAGGACCTCCTTGTGGATAAAGGGGAGCAGAGTTTGCCACCCCAAAATGTGCCTTTTTGGGGATATTGATTATTTTAGGTTGGTTAATTTTAAGAAACAGCAGATATGGGAGAAGCTTTGAAAACCAAGCAGAAGTTGCCCTTTGTAAAGGACATTTACATTTATAAGGGAAATATCTCCACTTGTAAGGGCGTTTCCCTCACTGTACCAGAAAAAGCAGAATATCTAAATCTCTAGAACTGTTGTTGATGGAGAAGGCATGAATTTAAATCTGCATAACAATCTTGCCCTTGTTTACTGTGATTTTCCTGGTAATCTCCCATCAATGACTCCCCATCCTCTTCTTTTGACTTTAGCTGAAGGTGGTATTTAAGGTCACAGCTTCTGCCATTTTGTCGAGTTACTCAGTGTCCCTGAATCTTTGTTAGTAAACTTTAATTTGTTTTTCTCTTGCTAATCGCTTTCATGTCAATTTGATTATTAGATCAGCCAGAAGAACCTAGAAAGGTGGAGAAAAAAATCTTCCTTCCTTGTCACACATTTCATTTATTCATGTTTTTACTTATCATTGTCTTTGTTATTACCTAGTGTTTTTAATTCTACCTTTATCATTTGTTTCTAGCACTTTAAACACTAGTTATTTTGTACTACATGGAATAGATAACTAATACAGTTAGATTGTCCCTGCCTGAAGATTATTCTTTTGGCAAAATACATTGGAAAAGGGATCTTTGTAAGTTCCATGTATTAGGTTTATAAGGAAATTGTCTACCTATAAAGAGCACACATTCCACCCGGTCATTAATTTCTGTGGTTGGCTGATGAATTGGAAAATGAAATTGGGTTCATGGAATTTTAAGGCTAGAAGGGATCTTAAGAATTATGGATACATCATGGTTTTTGCTATTCAGTGGCTCCATATCTACAGCAACCAGTGAGTGAGTGAACTGCAGGAAGCTGCATGATCATTCGGATATACACAACCTGGAAGTACAGACAGGTAGCACACCATGGAACAACCTTTTGTTCTCATCATAATTTGCTAGTTAATATTAATAATAGGAAGAGAGCAAAGGGAAGGCCAGAAATTAGAAGCATGGTTATCTGGGCAGCTTCATCTGGAAGTCGCAACTTCACACTCCACACAGGGAATCATGGGTTCATTCCCTGCAGATCACTGGGGGGAGGGATAAAACAAAGGGGGAGATGGGTGCATGCACAGTGAAGCTGAGATAACCTAGGAAAGGTGCTTTTCTGTTAGTCTAAATAGCCAAAATTCTTGGAATTTTAACTAGAAATGCACTGAAACATGATGATGCACTACATACAGGAAAAACTGTCCAGATTCTATAATGAATTTCCTTGATATATTTTCTTTATTATAGATAGAGTCATACCCACACACACAAATAATTAAAACTTAGTTTTAGAATGATTCCAGAAAAACAGTACTTTTATCTCATGAAGAAAAGCATATAAAGTTACTAATGAAATTATAAAGATAAAAGTTGAATGAGCATGCTACTCATGGAACAAAGAGGCATTTTCCTAGAATAGATTTGTTCTTTGTTGATCTTTACCATTGTAACCAGTGAAATTAATGAGAGAAAAAGAAAAAAAAGAAAGAAAGAAAGAGGAATCACTTTGCCCATGCACATATACCAGATAATTTGTCAGCATTAAAGAAATAGAAGTAATGGGAGAATCAATGAATTGAAACACCTGTCAAGAGGTGACTGAATTAAATTCTATTGTCCCAACATAAGAATATTATTATGACATTAGAGGCCTGGTGCACAAATTCGTGCATGGGTAGGGTCCCTTGGCCTGGCTGGTGATCAGGGCCGATCAGGGCCATGGAGGTTGGCCAGGGGGAGGGGTCGTAGGAGGTTGGCCACCTTGATTGGGGCCTTTGGACTGGCCGGCTGGGGGCTGGGGCGTGAAGAGGGGCCAGGGGAAGTTGGCTATGGGAGCATACTGACCACCATTGGGTAGCTCCTGCATTGAGCGTCTGCCCCCTGGTGGTCAGTGTGTGTCATAGTGACCAGTCATTCGGTTGTTCGGTAGCTTAGTCTTTTGTATATATGGATCATATTCTAGAATAAAGAAGCTGAAGGATTTTTTGTTTAATTTTGAGTAGATACCTCTTGTCTACTGCTGGTCACATCAATTATAGTTTCATCCTCCCCTTCCAATGGTGTGTGGATGTTTGACAGTTAATCAATTGAGGATTTGATCTTTGTGACAAAACCTGCTTCTTTGCAGAGTAACTTTCCTCTTAAAAACCTTCTTAACAACTTACCACACCTTGAACTGGAAGTGTGTTGGGGGTGGGGACATTAGAACTCATTTTCTACTCTTACAATCCACTCAGTCAAACCATGGTTTTAGTCAGAGTTGCATTCAGGTGTTTACATGATGTCATCAGAATTATATTTCCTACTCTTCCTTTGAGGTTATGTTTCTCTCTCTCTCTCTCTCTCTCTCTCTCTCTCTCTCTCTCTCTCTCCCCCCTAATTCTCTTCTGATAGAAATATGCTCATTATTTGTGGCAGGAAATATGGCTACTGGTACCCAAATCCTTCAGATAAACTTATAATTTATGGTACAAAAAGGAGACATTCCCTCTCTTTCCCAGTACTTCATATATCAAATCTCTTGGAAGAAATATGAATGGACTTACATGGGTCAGAGCCCAATTGCATTGTGAAAACATGGCTGGGATGTTATGATTGGATGAGGTGGTCAGTGTACCCATCCCCATGGCCAGTCCCATGGGATCTGCGAAGACCAATTTCCCAGTGTTAGAGGAGTTTTGTGTTGAGAAGACAAAAGCAACAGATTTACCATACCTCATACTCTCTGTTGCCTTAGCTGTGTTTCCTTTCTCTCCCATGGCTCATCCTGCCTTTGGTTAAGGGTTATTTCCAGGACCTCAGAACCTTTTTACTAAAATATTGTTGAGAAACAACAACAACAGAATTAAATAAAGTAAATTTGAAAATCTAATTGGCTTTATTGAGTGATTTGTGAATCAGGCAGCATCCCATTGAACAACTAGAAGAGTACTCCAAAGGGTTGTACAAAGTGGGAAGTTTTTATAGAAAGACGGTGGGGCAAGGGAACTATGAACAACAGAAAAGAAAGGATTATTTTTAGATTAGGACAATTTCTTTTTCAGGGAAGGGAACACCAAGCATTTTTATCATGCACATTGCCTCTTCTTTCTATGGGAGATGGAGGGAGCCCAGGTACAGATTACCTCATTGGTGTTGACCAGAAAATTCCAGATTGGTTTATTAAGATTATATTTCTCAAAAAATTGAAACACAAATTAAGTCAGGTATGAAATCTAGGTTTGGTATCATGGACTTTAAGCACAAATGACACCATTTTAGACCTGTGGTGTTCTCTTTAACAATATCAATATTTGCATCCTATTAAAGAGTTGGGGAACTAGCATCAGCTTGCGTTTTTGTCTCTTTTGTGATTGTTTTTTTTCTCCCAGTAAATTTCAGGGGGAGGAGTTAACAGGGGAAAATTACTTTTATGAAAGGTCTTTTGTTTTTGTTTTGCTTGTGTGTGAAATATGGTGGAAACTGAAAAGCAAATGAGGATTAAAAGAATTAAAAAAAAAGACAGAAGGAGAAATGGCCTCATAAACCTCAACCTTTCAAAGTAAAATTATAGTTGCTGCAATGGTTCCACATATAAGGGACTCAGTGAATTGTACTGAGGCAAGTCATGACGAGGCAAAAATGCTCAGTCAGGTAGGTATCTGAGTGGTACTACAGTCAAAGAAAAACCTTGCTTTGAAGCTGTTTACTGAAAGCAATATACATTTATTGAGCACTTAAAATTTGTCAAGCACTGTGCTAAGTTCTGAGTATAAACATAGGTGATTAAAAGAGACTGTCTTAAGAACTTAAAATCTAGCTATTGTGTTGTATAAATCTTTTACTTCCTCTATATATTTTATTCTTTATTATAAGTGATGATTTTAAAAGATTCTACTGTATTTCCTTCTTCAAAAATACTTTTATGTATAATAATAGCTACCATTTGGTGAAGTCCTATTATGTTATACAGTATACACTTTATATACACTATCTCTAATCCTCCCCAAAACCCTATGAGGTAAGTGTGATTATCTTCAAATTACAATGAGAACAATGAGATTTAAAGGGGTTAAGTCAATTCCTCAAGATCAAGTGGCATAGTCAGGATTGGAACTCAAATCTCAGGTCTCTTTCTCCTATTGTGTTTTTTGCCTCAAGGCTTCTATCTGCATCTTCTCATCTTTGCCTCCCTAGGGTAACTGCCTCCTGCTCTCACAGTTTCTCAGTCTGACCCAGTTCATCCTTTCCCACTGACTCGGGCCTACCCTTGGGTTGGTGTCCACCTCTGGCTCAATCAGTTGTGGGTTCAAATGCGACAACTGATTGGTCTGTGTAGCAGGGATATCTGAGGCAGAAGTCCGCTTAGAGGAGGATGTCAGCCGTAGTGAAGATGGTTGGCCTTCAATGCAGTGCAGAGTAGTAGAACATGCCTCCTAAAATGTGTTGTTTTGCCCTAGCTCAGTGGTTGGCAAACTGCGGCTCGCAAGCCACATGCGGCTCTTTGGCCCCTTGAGTGTGGCCACGAAGTTTCAATTGCACTGTATGTGCACGCTCAAACGTGGTATTTTGTGGAAGAGCCACACTCAAAGAGCCACAGTTTGCCGACCACTGCCCTAGCTGGTTTGGCTCAGTGCATAGAGTATCAGCCTGCAGACTGAAGGGTCCCAGGTTTGATTCCCATCAAGGACACATGCCTGGGGTGCGGGCTCAATCCCTAGTTAGGGGGTGTGCGTGCAGGAGGCAGCCGATCAATGATTCTCTCTCATCATTGATGTTTCTATCTTTCCCTCTCCCTCTCTGAAATCAATCTATCAATCAATCAATAAGTAAATAAATAAATAAATAAATAAAATGTATCACTTTGACAATGGAGAAATAGCAAATACAAGAAAAGCTCTGTTCTCCCCTTATTTGCCAAAAGTTGCGGCATAAATGTATAAAGATGTACTCCCTCTGAAGCCCTCTTCACTAGAAAGGACAGAAGCTAATCACCAGAGACAACTTCTAGACCAGCCATGGGCAAACTACGGCCTGGGCCGATCCCGCCGTTTGAAATGAATAAAACTATTGAAATAAAAGACCGTACCCTTTTATGTAATGATGTTTACTTTGAATTTATATTAGTTCACACAAACACTCCACCCATGCTTTTGTTCCGGCCCTCATCCAGTTTAAGAACCCATTGTGGCCCTCGAGTCAAAAAGTTTGCCATCCCTGTTCTAGACTCTTATCAGCCTGGAGATGGCACCAAAGAAATCTACATAACAAACTTTACTAATTAGACTTTATCTTCCTTAGTTTGCCCCGAATATTTGTCTTTCTATAATTTGCTACCCTCAGGAGCTCAAAGTCATTTTCCTTTGTCTTGTCACTTTTCTACAAAATTATTACTTTTTTTCTTAAGATGCTATATAAGCCTAACTTCTAACCACCCTCTTTGAGTTATTATTCATCAATGAGCACTCCCAGGTATGTTCAATGCACATGTCTGTTTTTCTCTGATCTGTCTTGACAGTCTGATTTGCAGGGTCCCAGCCAATGAACCTAAGATGAATAGAAGAAAAAGATTATTTTCCTTCCCTACAGCAGACACACACTTTTATTAATTTATTAATCAATATAATGTTATTAAATTTTGTGTCCTAGCTAGCAGGGGACTTGCCAGAGTCATCTTCTACAGATGAAATGGCTAACCAACATGTGAAGCAGATGCAATATTGAAAAGTGACAATCCAATGTCAAAAAATGGGATGGTTAAGCAATCATAGTACATAAGTAGTCACACTACGAAAGCATCAAAAGTTATGTTTTCAAAAAAATTTAATGACATTGGAAATGCCCAAAATATACTAAGTAAAAAAAAGCAGAATAAAATTTATAAACACATCCCATATAAAATGAACATAATGTGCATTTATAACTTATTAGGAGGCACTATAAAGTCCAAAAATAAAGAGAGAAAGAAAAGAAAGAAGATATTTTCCTGGAAAGTGTCAACCAAGAAGTTCTAGAAACAGGAAAGAAAGGCAAGAAAATATATGCTCTTCTGCATCAATGTTGGGGAAGGGGGTTCTGGACCAGGAGGCAGACATTCCAAAGCAGACAAAACATCATTGGTTCCTGCATCTGTAAAAATACTGTGTTATAGAGTTAGCCCCCTTTGTTGGCATTCTGCATAGCCAATTTATGATTCAAAGCTTACCAAATACTCTGGCATAGGGAGGGTAATGTTCTCGCAAGTATGTCTGTCTTTTTGAGCACATGCCACTGTTGTGCTAGAATACTAGGCTCGCTGTCTGGGTGACAAAGCAGCCCCTGTTTGTATAAAGTAAGACAGTTACTTCATTCACTTCAAAGTTCACCAGGGAAGCTCTGAAACTTCAGGGCAGAGAAAGCAAACCCTAAACTGTGGTCAACGTGCCCCAGCAAAAAGAAACCAAACAGGTTCAACCTGAAACTGCCTACCAACCTTTCCCAGTTCCTCACCCCAGAGAATTCTGAGATCATTCAACCAAAGGGACAGCTTTTTGTGTTTGTAAATGACATTTGGCCCAAAGTAAATGCTTATGTCCTGGGATCTTGTGCATAGGTTGGCTCCAAAACACAACGTCTCTACTGTTTGCCCTTGATGGGCACACCCACATACATTTTGAGGTTACAGAGGTAGATTTTTGTGGATAAGGAAGGAATAAATTCCATAAACACAAACTGGACAACCATTGGTTAGATGGAACCAGGGAAAAACGTCTGGGAAAGAAAGCAGACCACAAACTGAATGTGAGTCAACAGAGTGATAGAAAATACACATAAACATGTACATGCGCGCGCGCGCACACACACACACACACACACAGCATTTTAGGATGTTCAATGAAAGCATTGTTTGTAAGACAATTCTACCCCTTTCTCTGTCTACCTCCACTGAAAACACAAGTGGAATACTGTTGCAAATAGAACCACAATGATAGCATGCATGTAATTTGGAAAACAATTTTTGAGGAAAGAGTGAATAAAAACAAAGATGTTTACAGAAATGCAATAGTAATCAATAAATGTATGAGTGTTTACAATGAAGGAAACAGCACCGTAGATGAGAAGGGAATGATTATAGGAGTTAGTTCACACCATTTGCTAGCAGAAGCATAAAGTACAATCGAACTCAAAAGTTTCAGTTAAGTATTTTGAACTTACATAGAAAAGTCTCCTCAAATCGGGATAAACTATCATTAGGCTATCTAGATATAATAGTGGTTAATATTTTTTGTATGATGCTGTTTTCCAGGCAACCTTTTAAGGACCTTAATGCATTAGCTTACTTAATTCTCACAGACACACTATGAAATGGGAGCTGTTATACCTTCATTTTACAAATGAGAGACTTGAGGCACAGAAAGGTTAAATATCTCCATCATGGTCTTAGTGCCAATGGAAGTTTTTGAACCCAGAAAACCTGACTGTTATCCAAAAGTCTGGAGCTCCAATTTTCATACAGTGCACTCCCCTGTGGAGCTCATTCCTTGGCTTTCCTTTTGGAGTTTATTATAATGCCTCAATCTGCCCAGCAGTCAGGCATAATAATTTTGGATGTTATCAATGACTTTGCATTCAAAAGTGTCCCTTTCTTCCTTCAAGCTTCCAACTAGCTTCTGGAAAGATCCTGGAATCCATAAAAAATACTTTCCACAATATGTCTGCTGCTCGTTACAAGAATCTCTTAGAGTGGACTAAGATTTAGTATTTATAATAATACTAGAGGCCCAGCACATGAAATCATGCATGGGTAGGGTCCCTAGGCCTAGCCTGTGATCGGGCCCATCTTCCGCCCGCTCTTCAGTCCCCGGTCCCGCCCTGCCAACTCCGCCAGCCACCCGGTTCCCCTCACTAGCCCCCCACCTCATAGCGACTGGTCGAGCGATCGAGCGGTCGTTCCAGTCATTACGCTTATGGTTGCTGGCCTTTTATTAATTAAGACGCATTTGTATACAATTTTATAAGCACTTACCTTCTTACAAATGTTCTCACTTCTTGCAAAATCCTGAAAGCATGTCAAGGCTAGTATTCTTCTTCCCATTCTAAGGTGAAATAACTGAAGTCCTGAGAGTTCAGGTGGCTTGTCCAAGGACATATAACTAACATGTGACAGAACCTGCACTAGAATCATATTCAGTGAGTGGTCCCCTGTGTGATGGAAGCTGTGGAGACCAGGACAGTTGTTGGGGAATTCCTTTGGAATCTCTCACATCACTAATATGGTAATACATAACCCATAATAGATCTTCAATAGAGTGTTGAAAGACTTTGGTAGCAGGAAGAAATGTCAAGGAAATAGTGAATAAAGACAATGATGTTTATAGAAGTGCCATAGTAATCAATAAATGTATGAGTGTTTATAGTGAAGGAAACAGCAAGGTTATGGCTATTGACAATATGAAAGCACAGATGACAGGCATACTGTGGAGATATTGTGAGTTCAGTTACAGACCATAGCAATAAAGCAAATATTGCAATACAGCGAGTCACACAAATTTCTAGATTTCCCAATGCATATAAAAGTTAAGTTTACACCCTGGCCAGTGTGCTCAGTAGTTAGAGTGTTGGCCTGTGTTCCAAAGGATTGAGAGTTTGATTCCTGGTCGAGGGCACATATCTGGGTTGTAGGTTTGATCCCCGGCCTGGTGGGAACTCCTGCAAGAGGCAATCAAACGTGTGTGTCTCTCACATCAATGTTTCTCTCTCTCTCTCTCTCTCTCTCTCTCTCTCTCTCTCTCTCTCTCTCTCTCCCCCCCCCCCTCCCTCCACTCTGAAAATCAATGGGGGAAAATATCCTCTGTTGAGGATTAACAATAACTACAAAAAAGTTAAGTTTACACTATACTGTAGTCTATTAAGTGTGCCATAGCATTATGTCTAAAAAAACAATGTTCACATTTTAATTTCAAAACACTTTATTGCTAAAACATGCTATTATCTGAGCCTTCAGCGAGTCATAATCTTTTTGCTGGTGGAGGGTCTTATAAAAAAGTCAGGATCTGTAAAGCACAATAAAACGAAGCTCAACAACACAAGAGCAGAGATGAGAGAAAATAGATAATGTCAATGACATAACAAGAAATGAAGGTGCTAATTTAAAATTATAAATGTAACCAAGAGAGGAACTTAAAATGAGAACCTAACTCTATTGAGAAAAGTGACAGGGCAGAAGTACAGGTGAGTGCAATCTTCACCTTTCATGGTAGGAAGTAAGAAAATACTACATCAAGAAATAGCAATGTTAGCATATTATTTAAGGACATGAGGCCATCACCATAAGAATAAAAACAGAAATGACTAAAATAGTTAAAAAATATTTTCATCTTAGAGTAGGGACTACTTTTTTTTATTAGCCCTTCTCTACAATTCTTTTTTTTTTTTTAGCTTACAGAATGCATTCCTATGATGAAACATTTTATAATCACGTTTTCAGAAGGAGGATACACAAAGTGGGACAGAGTCTTCCTACAAAGAGATTCTTTGTAAAACTGCTTTGTCCAGGAATGGCATCACCAGAAAGTAAACAGAGCCCCAGACGGACCTGTCTCATGAGCTTTAAAAATGGTTGTATTGGGCCAGGGTTTCTGACAAAAGGCCCTCTCCTCATTAGCATAATCCTCTGGACAGCTGTACGGATGCATGTGTGGCCGGAGGTGATGAGGACCAGCTCTGCATGGTGGGTTGACAGTCTTGCTGCTTTTGGAGAATTCCCTGTCTTGACCACCCCTGCCTTCTCATTCAGATGTGGAGCATAGAGCCATAATGGTAAGGGATGCTTTCACCCGGAGAATCATCCTCACTAGCCTCTTAGTTCTAATCGGACAGCTGTCTGTTTGCATCACAAGAAGTCATAACATTTCAACAATCAATTGGCCCAAAAGCATTGTCCAGACAGTAATGGTAGTATATTTATTGTAAGAGGATAAATTAAACCACAACTGTGCCTTTAAATTTAGCTGGCATGTTTCCTCCTACCATACTGTCATTTTTGTGATTTATTCTGTGCCTGAAATTACTTGTCCCACAAGTTGATGTCAGGCTCTTTGTTTTCAACACCAGGTAATTACGGCTGGAAATGGGGGAGGTTAAAGTGGTTTGGGAGCAATGTGTGTAGGGCAGTGGTTTTCAGATTGTTTTCAGTGGAGCCTGGGGTGCTGCAGAGAGAGATACCTTCATGGGGGTGTCCCAGGGAGTGGGGGGGGAGTGGCCAGCACTCTGGGCCCCACCTCACTCCCAGTTAATCAGAATAGAAGGCTCCAGAAATAACTCCTTGAAAACCACTGGTGTTGTGAAATAAACACTGCGCTAGTACTCAGAAGACCTGGTTTGGCTCGTTATTTTTCTCATCTACTTGGTAGCTCAACAACCATGAACAATCATATTACCTCTTTGCTTCTGCTTCCTCACTTGTAAAATGGAGAAAATGGTATCCTATTCCCCTATTTCACGAGGTTGACTCTTTGAATTAGATTTTTTAAAAAAATCCTAGGTTATTATAAAATCCAAAAGTATTATTGCCTAGAATAGAGAAGAGGCAATCTCTGAAGAGTTCATTTAATTTGGCTAAATATTAATGGAGGACAACACACATTTTAAAAAATTTTGTTCAGAAAAGCAATGGAATAGTATCATGTGGGAATAGCTCCCACCCCTCCTCTTTGAACACTCTTTTCCCTCAATTTGTATTAAGTTACACGTATATAAAAGACAAGTGACAAGCATCCTGAAACCCAAGGGCTGTGTATGTGCCCCCAGCTCCCAAAGGCCCACTTAATTTTAAATGCAGCCTTTCAATTCCTATGATAGAGAGGAAATAAGATGCAGCAAGATTGTAAAATTACACAAATCAGATGCGAAAAAGAATTTCGAGTTTGTTTTCCCAATGATTGCTCATTTCCAAACATACATTCCTCTGCCACACCCTTCTTCACTTCTCAGGTATCAGGGGTAAAGCTTCATTTATTTCCTTCACAGTATTCCCATCTCTTCCCACTTACACAGGTTTGTTCCAGTGTAAGCATTGGGTCCAAATTTCAACTTCCCATTAGGGCTGATTAAAATCTTTATCAAGTGGAGTGAATGTTTTTAGATAAAATATCTCTTAAATTTAGTCTCCTCCTCCTTCTCTTCCTTGATCTGGGAGATGGGCAGGACTTATACATCCTCTTGATGCCTTTGAGATAAAAGGGGCTTGGACGGCGCAGTATCCAGGCCTCCTCTGGCCCCATAGGCAAGGTCCTCCGTCTGCTTGGTGAAGTTTGCTGCTGGAGTAATCTATGGCTTGGTCGGTGCCCAGTGGGCTCTCTCTCTCTGAGCTATGCCCCACCTCCCACCAGGCCCCTGACAGTGGGTCTATCCAAACCTCTGCCGTCAGGTCTGCTTATCCTTGCCCTCTGGGGACACCACAAGTTCCCTGGTTCTCAAGTCAACCACCTTTGTGTCTTCCCCAATCGTGAAACTTGCGTTCAGAATATTCTGGGTTCCATGAAACTTCCTGGGAATCAAGTGCAGCTTGGGAAACTGTACTCCATTCTTCTCTGAACCAACCACAGTGTGTGACCTGTCTCAGCCCCAAGCGAGAAGACCCGAACACGCCCAACCATCCACGCCCTTACCGCAGGCTCCTCTCCTCTCTCCGCTAGGACCCTAGGAAGAAAGGTAGGCTTTTGCCTCTCAGCTTCCCTTCATCATATCCTTTTTCTTCTGGAGATGACTTCTGCCCTTACCCCAGGATAAAAAGGGCTCAAAAAACAGAAACTAGCTTATCATAAAGAAACATAGCCAGGAATTGTTCAAAAGCATTTTATCTGTTTGGCAAAGAAGCCCCTTAGGACAACAGCAATTTGCCTCAGCTGGGAAAGGCCTGGGCCGGTGTCAGAGACCAGCCTCAGAGAGGCAGGAGGTGCCCAGGCTCTGCACCAGGCTCACCCTGCCCTGTCCACAGAGGCAGCCCAGTCAGCAAAGACCCAGGTAGGAAGGGGTGAGACCTCGTCCTACTGCTTCTCGATCCACCTGACACAGGGTCAGATCCTGAGATTCCCAGGGAACGTTACATTGTGTGGAATCCCCTACTTCTGGCCTTTGCACACTTTTTACTTTATCAAGCTTCCTTGCGTAAGTCTCAGTTTTTCTCCTCTATGAAGTAGCTGATAAAAAATAAAATCGACTTCATAAGGTTTTTCTCAAGTATGAAAAAGATAAGGTATTGAATATTCCTTAGTGAACTCAGAATTGTAAGGGATAGCCCTAGCAGGTTTGGCTCAGTGGAGTGTCAAGGGCATGTACCTTGGTTGCAGGCTCCTCCCAGGCCCTGGCCCGCATCAACGTGTGCAGGAGGCATCCAATCTATGTGTTCCTCTCACAAAGACATTTCTCTCTGTCTTTCTCTCTCTCTTCTACTCTCTCTAAAAATCAAAGGAAAAATATCCTCAGGTGAGGATTAACAAAATAAAGAAAAAGAAAGAAAGAAATGTAAGGGATAAAAGATTCCTTTTTCTTCAATACACCCAGATACTAATAGTGTAGTGACTACAAAGAACTGTTAGTTTTCTCATTGGCATTATTTAATAGAGCAGGAAAATAAGAGACTTGTATTTCATGGAAACAAGAAAACTATTTTCATGCTGAAAGAGGAAAACGTGGCGAGTGAACATTTTTATTCTTCTTGAACTGGCTCTTGAGCAATAACGTTTGCTAATTACCACCCAAAGGTTACCTTGTTTGCTACTTATTCTTCCACAGAAATTAGAATCATTAGGTAAACTTCTTCCCCTAAAATTGAACTGAAATTCGATTGGAATTTTGTAAAACCCATTTTGTCATTCTTAATGTATCTATCTACATATATATAATAAAGAAATATTCTAATTAACTGGGACGCTATAACGGGTCCACTGGACAGGAGGAGGTTGCATTCGCAGCATCAGGGGCAGGGCAGCAGGGGCCTCCATGTGCCTGTGCTGGGGGAGGGCCTGATCAGCAGAGGCCCTGGCTGCTTCAATGGCTGGAGAGGGAGGCAGGGCTGGACCTGCAACTTGAGGGTGGGCGGCGCCACTCGATTTCAAATCTCGTGCTGGGCTCCTAGTCTATAATAATAAAAGGGTAATATGCTAATTAGGCCAGATAGCCGAACAACCTTCTGAACATCCTTCTTGATGACCATCTGGACGAAGCCGGGGCTGTGAGGGCCAAGTCACTTGCACGAATTTTGTGCATCGGGTTCCTATATAACTATGTGACCATAAATCTCTTTCTTGTATGTATTTATGTATCTAGCTATCTAATCACTATAGAAATCACTACAGAAAAACAAAAATATATATTCCCAAATATTCATCTCTTGATGGTGTTATTCTTTAAAAATATATGTATTTTTTATTGATTTTTTACAGAGAGGAAGGGAGAAGGATAGAGAGTTAGAAAGATCGATGAGAGAGAAACATCAATCAGCTGCCTCCTACACACTCCCTATTGGGGATGTGCCCGCAACCAAGGTACATGCCCTTGACCGGAATCGAACCTGGGACCCTTGGGTCTGCAGGCTGACGCTCTATCCACTGAGTCAAACCGGTTAGGGCATTGATGGTGTTATTCTTAAGAATTTAAGAATTAGTTTTAAGAATTTTATGAGTTTTTTTTTTACTAAAATTAGACGTTTCCTCATCATATTTTAGCTGTTTACAAATGATATGTATAAAAGTTGCTGATTTAAAAATTTTGTCCTTTAGCTGCCATAAAAATAAATATAATAATTATAATAAGTAATAAAATTATTGTAGTATTGTGCACCTAGGTTGTAGACAAAGAGGCACAAACTATAGCGCTCAAATAAACTAGGACAGTGATGGCGAACCTTTTGAGCTTGGCGTGTCAGCATTTTGAAAAACCCTAACTTAACTCTGGTGCAGTGTCACATATAGAAATTTTTTGATATTTGCAACCATAGTAAAACAAAGATTTATATTTTTGATATTTATTTTATATATTTAAATGCCATTTAACAAAGAAAAATCAACCAAAAAAATGAGTTCGCGTGTCACCTCTGACACGCGTGTCATAGGTTCGCCATCACTGAGCTAGGAGATTAAATCTCCCCAACTGTCTAGAGGTGAATGGTCCAGTGTTACAATAAAGCGGTATTCCACAAAGTTATTCAAGCATTCAGATTTCTTTCATCTTGTGCTACTGTTATATAGGTTAGTGTCCTTTCCACACAATAGACACTGGATAATCTCCGCATCCACATTCTAGCCCACAGAAAAGTCCAGGCCCAGTAGACTTGTCTTTAAGGGAATGACCTGATGAAGTTACACACTTCATCTTCACTCACCATGGGCTTCATCCTAGTCACATGACCACACCAGTTTGCAAGGTAAGCTGTAATCTACAGTGCCCAGTTGTCAGGCATATAAACATGTTCAGTTAAAATTCAGGTTGAAGGCAGAAGGAGGAATGAATAGTTGGGATCAATTACTAGACTCTTTCCCCAATATCATAAAGTTAAAATACTGTGATACTGGTATAAGCATAAATAAAACAATGGAGTAGACTAGGAAAGCCAGAAACAGGCTCAAATTCAGATGGGATTTTAGCACATACAAAAGGCAACTTTTTCAATTAGGAATTTGAAAAGAAAATTAATTATTTAATCAATGATGAAATCTGGATAACCATTTGAAAATGTCAAAGTTAGATTACATGATAAAATGCATTTCAGATGTCTTAAAGGCCTAAAATGCTATAGGGAAAAATTGATGACAATGGTGACCAGACTATAACTTCTGCTTTAGCTGGTTCCCCATCCCACAGTTCTCTGGACCATATTGAGCTTAATTATCTCCTCATTGACCTTCAGCAACCAGAACTATAATCTTATACCACATGTAGGGGGCAATGATTGTCTTAGGTCAGTAGAGTGCTTTCCATTTTGTTTTTGAATCCTTTCTTATGAAGTGATATTTTTTATGTTGATCTTATATATTGCTAAATATAATGCATAAAACTAGTAATCCATGTAATGACTTCTGTTTCCCATCCTGAACTAGCTTATATAAAAATTAGTCTCGCCCTAGCTGGTTTGGCTCAGGGGACAGAGCATTGGCCTGCGGACTGAAGGGTCCTGGGTTCAATTCCGGTCAAGGGCACATGCCTGGGTTGTGGGCTTGATCTCCAGTTGGGGGTGTGCAGGAGGCAGCTGATCAATGATTCTCTCTCATCATTGATGTTTCTAGTTCCCCCTCCTTTCCTCTCTGAAGTCAATAAAAATATATTTTAAAAAATTAGTCTCTAACTCAACAACAACAAAAAATAACTTGATTAGAAAATGGGCAAATAATTTGAATAGATATTTCTCTAAAAATTATATACAAATTGCCAACAAACATATGAAAAGATGCTTAATATCACTAATCACTAGAGAAATGCAAATCAAAATCACCTCACACATTCTACTTATTGATAGTAGAATGGCTACTATTAAAAAACTGAAACAAAACAAAACAAAAAATGTTGGCAAGTATGTAGAGAAATTGGAGCATTTGTGCACTGTAAGTGAGAATGTAGCTGCTATGGGAAACAGTACAGTGGTTCCTCAAAAAATTAATAAAAATAGAACTATCATATGACCCAACAATCACATGTTTTAGACAAATACATAAGATTCCACTTATGTGAAGTGTATAAAATAGTAAATTTTAGGGACTGGCTGCGTAGTTCAGTTGGTTAGAGGGTTGTCCCCATATACCAAGGTTGCAGGTTTGAACCCCGGTCAGGGCACATACAAGAATCAATTATGAATGCATAAATGAGTGGAACAATAAATCGATATTTCTTTTTCTCTCTCTTCATCTCTCTAAAATCAATCATTCAATAAATAAAATTTAGAAATTAAAATAGTCAATTTCATAGGAACAGAAAGTAGAATGGTGGTTAACAGGGGCTGAGGGGAGAGGGAAATGGGGAGTTGTTATTTAATGGATATAGTTTCAGTTTTGCTTGCACAACAATATTAGTACACTTAATACCACTGACCTGTACACTTAAAATGATTAAGATGGTAAATTTTATGTCATATGTTTTTTACCACAACTTAAAAAATTCAGATCTACATAGAGTTCGAGAAATGAAGCATTCAGAAATAAAGATAAAATAAAATATTTTTTTCTTATTCTTAACTGGTCTAACAGATAACAATTAATTAATAATAGCGCCCTAGCTGGTTTTGCTCAGTGGATAGAGCATCAGCCTATGAACTGAAGGGTCCCAGGTTCGATTCCGGTCAAGGCACATGCCCAGGTTGCAGGCTTGATCCCCAATAGGGAGCATGCAGGAGACAGCTGATCGATGATTCTCTCTCATCACTGATGTTTCTATCTCTCTCTCCCTCTCCCTGCCTCTCTGAAATATATAAAAATATATTAAAAATAATAATAGCAACAATATATTGCGCGATTATAGCTATGGATAAGTGAAGTATATGAGAGCAGTATTATAAAAGATGGGTGGGAGGAATTAGAAATATTATTATAAAGTAGCTGCAAACACATGAAGTGGTTTGATGTTATTTCAAAGTAGAATTAGATAAGTTGTAAATGTATATTGCAAACTCTAGGGCAATGATTAAAAAAAATTTAAAGTATAATTGATATATTAAGAGAAGAAAGAAAATTGAATCATATAAAATGCTCAATTAAAACCAGAGAAGGCAGAAAGAGTGGACGATCAAACAAACAAACAAACAAAAAAACAGAACAAGAACAACTAATAAAAAGCATTTTTGCCTGGCTGGTATGGTTCAGGGATTGAGCATCGACCTATGAACCAGGAGGTAACAGTTCAATTCCTGGTCAGGGCACATGCCCAAGTTCCAGGCTTAATCTCCAGTGTGGGGTGTGCAAGAGGCAGTCAATCAATGATTCTCTCTCTCTCTCTCTCCCGTCCTCTATCTAAAATCAATAAAACTATTTTTAAAAAGCAGTTATAAATATGATAGCTATTAATCTAACTATATCAATAATCACTTTAACTGTGAATTATCTAAAATACTGATTGAAAGACAGAGACTATCAAGGTGAATAAAACAAGACCCAATTCTATATTATCTATAAGAAACCCAATTTAAATATAAAGACATGGATTAAAAATAAAGGGATGGAGAAAGGTATACCATGCTAACACTGACTAGAAGAAAGCCACAGTGAGTATATTAATTTCAGGCAAATGATCTCCTGCAATATAGTGGAAAGTACTGCTCATGCCAATCAGGCCCACAGCTCTGGGAGAAGTGTTTGAGAAAAGTCAGAATGTTTATGTGTGTTGACTTCTTTTTCTGCCATTATCTAAGTTCTATGAGAGAGATGATGCCAGGCACACATTAGCCAGTTTGAAAGCAGAGTGAAATGGGATACATTTCCACCAACGACATTTTGTTAAGGCTTTCTCTTGTGTTCTTTACCAGACAATGGGAGCTGGCCAGATTAAAGTTTGGTTGCTTTCCAACACCAGCCTATTTTTTTCACATGGCCTCAGGGTACCCATCACAATACTTCAAGTGTGGGTTTGTGCCATCATGCACCAGCCAGTGAGTAAAAGAATAGACTCTTCAGGTTTAAGAACATTTTTTCAGACAAGATGTATGGCTGTGGTTACTTCACCAAGGAACGGAATGGAAGGAAATATACCAGAAATGTATTAAGAATGCACAGACTGGCCTTTAAGAACCTGTAATTCTTTAGTCTCTAAAGCAGTGGTTCTCAACCTTCCTAATGCCACGACCCTTTAATACAGTTCCTCATGTTGTGGTGACCCCCAATTTCATTGTTACAAATTGAACATAATTAAAGCATAGTGATTAATCACGAAAACAATATGTAATTACATATGTGTTTTCCAATGGTTTTAGGCGATCCCTGTGAAAGGGTCGTTTGACCCCCAAAGGGGTCGCGACCCACAGGTTGAGAACCGCTGCTCTAAAGCATTCCCCACAGTCCCCACAACTGAATCCGCCTGCGAACATACTCTTCAATAGCACTTTAGCTGTGGCGATGGAGGATAACAGGTGGAAGAACCTTCCAGAGGCAAAGCCAAAGGCCACAGAAGACAATGGAGAAGGAGATTCCTTGGCAGAGTCAGGGTCTAACATAGAAACACATATTATTGCCAGGGCAGGGAGCCTTTCAGGTCAGTGGGCATTATGTCATTGCAGTAGTCTGATGATTGCTGTTTCCCTCTCTTTCTCTTTCTGAAAGAGGATTTTTATAATCTTGTTCTTAAATCACCACTATCTTTTTGGTGGTCTTGAGGGTGGAGAGGACAGATGCTTCTTTTTCAGTAGATGCTCACATGAGGGTCACAAGTACACTTGATGAGGGGAATGTATATCACTCAGAGGTCCTACATTTTGAGCTGAATGGAGGGAACAAATGGAACTCTGTGTTGTTTCATTAGATCAGAAGAAAAATGAGTTTTGTGTGTAGGAAGAAAAAGAGTGCCCTAGCCAGTTGGGCTTAGTGGATAGAGCATCAGCCTATTGATTGAAGTGTCCCAGGTTCGATTCCAGTCAAGGGCACATGCACAGGTTTCGGGCTCAATCCCCAGCAGGGGCCGAGACAATCAGTGATTCTCTCTCATCATTGATGTTCCTATCTCTCCCTCTCCCTTCCTCTCTGAAATCAATAAAGATATATTAAAAGGAAAGGAAGGAAGGAAGGAAGGAAGGAAGGAAGGAAGGAAGGAAGGAAGGAAGGAAGGAAAGGAAGGAATAGGCAAGCCTCCTCTTGTTCTTTTCTCTCTTCCCAGTGGCCAAGAGGTTGATAGGTATCAAGTGCTAACGCAACCATATTAGATAACAAGAAAGCAACCATGGTGGAGCAACAACTAGACGGAGTCTGGGTCCCCAACACCTCATACCTGCCATACCAGCTCTTGAGTGTTTATGCTCAGACTGTGACACAAAGAGAAATAAAATTCTTTTCCTGCTGATATGGGTCCTTGTTAGAGCAACGCAAGCGTATAGCCTAATTAATACAGTGTCATATCACATTGCATTGTAACTGTTTTTTCTTAGTTATAATTCTTTTTATTATAAGTATCCAATTAATATATTGATAGTATCCGCTAATAATAGCATGTAGCAAGTGTCTACTGTAATCCAAGGGCTGGAAATTCAACCAGCCCTTACAGGATCTAAAACAGGAAATAGAGAAGCCATCAGTAACTGAGGTTACTGCCTCTGCAAACTAGTTTCCTCTACTTTGGTTGGTATATGACCAAATATGATTGAACTGGTCCCATCTTTACATCATTTTCTAACAAAGACAGACTGGAACTTTAGTCCTAATTTAAGAGTTACCAGCTTTGACTAATTCAAGATCAATATTGATGAAGAAAGTTCTCAGAAAAGGCTGGTGTCAGCTTTGTAGATAAACTATGGGTCTAATACAGTATATTACTAATTTACATGTCTGTCTTCTGTATTATGCTTTGTGGCTAAGGCTGTGGAGAATCAGGAACTCCCATTCATTGCTGGTGGAAATGCAAATTGGTACAACCATTTTGAAGTAGAATTTGGCAATATCTAACAAAACCACACGTGTTTATTTTTGACACAATTGCACTTCTAGGAAATTGTCCCCAAGATACACATTCAATATTATAAAAATACATATGCATGAAATTGTTCATTGCAACATTATTTGTAATTGCAGCCTAAATGCCCAAACATAAGAAAATAATTGAAGTATGGTACATTCATACAATGAGAACTATAAAACTAAATTAAAAATAAGTATGATATCTATAAACATGTGGAGTGATTTCCAAAATAGATTCTTTTTTTTTTAATCATCATCTGAGGATATGCTTATTGATTTTAGAGATAGGGGGAGGGAGAGAGAGAAAGAGAAAGAGAGAGAAACATCAATGTGGGAGAGAACATGGATTGGTTGCCTTCCAGACATGCCCTGCCCAGGAATTGAACCTGCTACCTAGGTATGCGCCCTAACCAAGAATTGAACCGCCAAACTTTTGGGGTATGGGATCACACTCCAACCAACTAAGCTATACTAGCCAGGGGTAAAAATTCTCAGTTTTAATTTCTGTTGCATTAAATATAATAGCTATAGCCCACATAAATAAAAACTTTTGGCTCTTCAATTACTTTTAAAAAAATATCTTTTTATTGATTTTAGAGAGTAAGGGAGAGGGAGAGAGAGATAGAAACATCAATGATGAGAGAGAACCATTGATCAGCTGCCTCCTGCATGCACCCATTGGGGACTGAGCCTACAATCCAGGCCTTTGACCAGAATCGAACCCAGGACCCTTCAGTCCACGGGCCAATGCTCTATGAATGAGCCAAACCAGCCAGGGCTCTTTAATAACGTTTATAGTCTAAAGAGGCCCCGAGGCATAAAAGTTTGAGAATTTCTGATCTATCATGAACTACTTATTGCATAATAAAAAATGTATCTGCTTTTTGTTTGTGTAAAAAAACAACAACAGAAAAAACAGAAAGGGAACTCTAGAAACCAATGATCTTGGTGACCTACATGGTGAGAGGAATCTACAGGACTGACACTTCTCTAGGTAAACCTTCTAATTAGTATTGATTTTGGAACCACACTAATCCTTTAAATACCAAAAAATAATCATAAAATCAAAATAATGTGTGAGAACTACAAAATGGAATATAAATTTAAAAAAGAAACTTAAATCTATTTCAAAAGAATAATAGTCACATTGAAAGGGTAGAAGAAAGAACTAACTCGAGTAACTTAAACATAGTATTTTGACCTTATACCCTCAGAGTAAAGAAAAAATAAATGAATACTGAATTATTGTAGCAGGTTTGTTCTTTGCAGAGGCATGTCTGATATATCCTAAGATTGAACAAGTAATAATTATCTTGAGAGTAATGGGAAACAGGTTTCTCACTGTCAGAGAAGATAATTAACACTATGAAAAGTGGAAAGATTGAAATGAGTCCTGTGGGGTTGGAATGGAATGTATCAGTATGAATGCATGGTTTTCAATGTGCTGTATGGACACAGAGGTGTGAGTGTGTGTGTGTATGTGTGTGTGCGTGTGCACACACGCATTCTACCTCTGTCCACTGAGAGGTAGAAGTCACGACACTCCAGTAGTGATAAGCACACATACAGCCCATGTCTTAGTTTCTAAATACCAATGTCTACTGAAAATAGCTGGGGCTTTTTGGAGAAATGATTGCTTCCAGGGCTGGGGCAGGGAAAAAACAATATGACCCTGAAACATTTTGTCATTCCAGAAAATAAGAAAGTCCTCAAAGAATGAGGGAGTCAAGTTACAAGGATAAGGGGGTCAGTTTGAGGAGCTCCCATTGGCTGCGTTTGAGACAATCTGCGCACCAACATAAAGAATAATAGTAATTAGCTATAACCCACTTACTAAAAGGACTCCATACATCCACAGAGATATAAATAAACAAGCAAATGGAGAAGAAAAAGCATTTATGTATAGTAGAATGCCAACAAATAAATGTAAATGATGGTAGAAATCACCAATTGATAAATATGATAGTAATATTTGATTCAAACTAGAATCATAATGGATTAGACACTATCTTAACAAGTAATCAATGTTAACATTACCCAGTAATGTAGCAATTTTCAACCAGTGTTGAAACCGTAAGAATTTTTAAAACATGAAATACATGTTTTAAACCTGTACTTAGTGGCATTGACCTCTTTTCCCCTAGATTCCCAGGTAAAAAATGACAACAGTCAACATGACAATAGCTATCCAGTGTGAAAACCCTCTCTTGAACCATAAATATATAGGCCATATAATATAGTTGCATCTTATTGGTCACATCGCATAATAAAGTTGCATCTGATTGGCTAATTCTGGGTACCAGAAGTCCTTATATACCAATTATAGGCACCTGACTTTTAAAAAGTCACATTGGAGCAAAAAGGGTAGGTAATTACTACTATTTATTTTTTTGTAAATCAATCAAAATCATACCTATTTTTTGTCAGATCAGCAAAAATATATATAATTTTTGTTGTGATGCAGAATTTTAGTAATTAGTTTATGTATGCCATGAGAAAAAAAGGTTGAAAATCACTGCAGTAAGGGGATGTCAACATTGAAATTATCTGCCACCTAATATGATACACTGAGGACATAATGTCACTTTTGTGATTTATCTGTCAAAAATGCACAGCCTCGATTTAACTATGAGGAAACATGAGATAATGCCAAAGTGAGGTCAGACTGTGAAATAACAGGTCTTTACTCTTCAAAAATGCCAAGGCCATGAATGACAAAGACAGACTGTCCCAGATTAAAGGAGACTAAAGAGACAGGCCAACTAAATGCAACCTGTGACCCTACATTGGCTTAGTCTAGAAATTTTGGCTTTTGTCTGAAGGACATTATCTGACAACTAGCAAATTATGAATCTGACCTGTATATTGAGTAACAGTATTATATCAGTGTGAGTTTCCTAATTTTGATGATTGCATTATGTAAGAGGAAGTCCTTGTTCTTAGGAAACTCATACTGAAGTATTTAGGGCTCAAGGGGTAACATATTTGCCATTTATTCTCAAATGATTCAGAAAAAAAGGACATACATAAAGGAAATAAACGTGTGTGTGTGTGTGTGTAAAATCTGGGGGATCTGGGTGGTGAAGAGTAGATGGGAGCTCTTTGTACTATTCTGACCACTTTTTTGTAGGGATGAAATTATGTGAAAATTACAAAAGTAAATGAGGCCTTGGCTGGTGTGGCTCAATTGGTTTGAGCGTCAGTCATCCCATGGCACCGAAGGGTGGCAGGTTTGATCACTAGTCAGGGCACATGCCAGGGGTGCTGGTTCGATCCCCGTGGGCGTGTACAGGAAGCAGCTGGTTGGTGTGTCTCTCCTTCTCCTCCCCTCTCTAAAATAAAAATTAAAAAAAAAATGTTTAAAGCAAATGAGGAAGAAATTCTGATGCATGCAATAACATGTGACCTTGGAGATACTCTAAGTGAAATAAGCCAGAGCCAGAAGGACAAATAGGGTCTGATTCAGCTTCTGTGACGGACCTGTAGAGCTCAGGTTCATGGAGACAGAAAGCGGAACGCAAGTTGCCAGGTTCGGGGAGGGAGGAAAGGGAGTCCCTGTGTAGTGAGCACAGTTTCCGTTTGGGAAGATGAAGTGCTCAGGAGCGGGTGACAGTGGTGATGGTTGCACAGCAGTGTGAATGCACTCGATGCACAGAATTGTGCACTTAAAAAGAAGGCAATAGTCGTCTTCACGTTGTGTGTGAAGCCTTCACTTCACAGAGTGAGTGAGGGCTGCCAGGCCCAGATTTACCCGTCACCCCACACCGCCGGCCCTCCTCCCCAGGACTGACTACAGCTGCAGGCTCAGTCCACAAGAACGCGGGGAGCGGCCTCCTCACAGCAGCCTGATTACACGATGGCGACAAGCTGGCTGGGGGGCAACTTAGTCACGAGGGTCACTGGTCAGCAGCCTGTTGGCAGGGTAGCACTTCCCAAGGGCGCGGGTGACACTGTGAAACAGGCATCGGTAAACTTTCCCCCTGACCTCCGTGCCCGTGACCTCTGCGCCCCGTGACCCCTGCGCCCTGTGACCTCCGCAGCGTGAACAGGAAGAAGGAGCAAAGGAATCGGCTGACTCAGGCAGCCTCGCCTGGCCCAGCCTGGCGCGGGGCGGGTCCTGCTCTCAGCTGGGTTGCTCACTGTTTTTAATAGTATAAACAATGGTAAAGTGTTTTCTATGCTTTGTTGGCAGTAATTGCCTGTTCGGTGTCAAATATCAAGGACCGGGTAGATCTCCTCTTATTTCAGAAAGGTACAGGACCAAGCGAAAGCATCCCTTCCGTTTTCACAGCCGCAGTGAGGTTTCAGGCCCTTTGTTCTGTAAAACCCCATTACCCGGACTCTGCCTCTAATTTGTTCTGGAGAAAACTGCGAACTTCATCTTCCTAAAGTGTTGTGGAGTTGTCGTCACTTCCTGCAGAAGAAAGCCCGACCCCACCTGAGTCTAGCAATGTAACTTTAATGTACCTATGAGGTTTGCTTTCTCTGACTCCCTCCTCCCGTATCCACCAAATTAGACCACGGCACCTTAGGACCGTGAGAACAGACCGGTCCTGTGTCCTGTCCAGTAGACAGCCGCCATTTGGCTCACGTGACTTGGAAGCCGCCATTTTGGCTCACGAGACTTGGAAGCCGCCATTTTGGACTGCGTACCTTGGCAGCTACCATTTTACCTCACGTGAGGTGGCAGCCGCCATGTTGGCTTGGGTGACTTGCAGCTCCCCTGGGGGTCGCCATCTTGAACCGGCAAAGGCCAACCCCTCCCTTTGAATTAGCCAATCGGGAAAGACTGTGCGCCTGAGCTCCAATCAAGAGTGAGGGGCAGGTCACGTGCGTCAGGATTAAAAAGCCACGCAGAGCCTGCTCAGTGTGCAGGTGCTCCCAGGCCATGGGCGTGCGCAGCCTCCTGCAGGAGTGAAGATATTTGCCTTGCTGCCGGGCGCCCCAGTGTACTTTGTGTTCTACCAGGACCCCTGAATTTGGGGGCTCACCTTATTGCTTACAGAATAAATCCCCAAAAAGTGTGATTGGGGATCAAAGAGTGCTTCCGAGACTTTATATATACATTGTTGAGTTCTCTCACCAGCTTTGAACAAAAGCCTCCTTTTCTCCAAATCCTTGTCAAATCGACATACTTCAGTTTTTGAAATTCACTTTACTCATCTTTTCTCCTCCTTTGAACTCCTAGCACATTCACCTACATTGCTTACTTATTTTGTTTTCGGACAAACCAGCTTACAGCTTTGCACATAGTAACCATTCAGGAATATTTGTCAATATCTGTCAAGTGAATAATATTACTATTCCAGTTCATGTGTAGAACCAGTAATTGTACCTAGAACCTGGTGCCAAGGATAGGCAGCTTTAATTTTAGCTTAAAAAAGAAGACCTATTGCTTTTCATGATAATGAAAGTGAAAGAATCCAAACTCACTGCAGAAAACTTGCAAGAGAGTGAGAAGCCACAACCCCCCAACACTAGCTTGGGCATTGTTTACATTTAGGGCTACACACAGGCAATCGTGATGCAACAGGTGAAGCTGAATCCTAGAAATACACAATTTTATTTTTGTTTTGTTTTGGTGTACATTCAAATAATGTCTGGAGTGGATCTAGAAGGTAAAAGAAAATACACCTTCAATTTCATTAACCTGAAAGAAAGAGTATAAACTCTCTTTGTACGTCTCTAAAACTTCTCAGCTTTATTTCTCAAGAACAATCCATAACTAGGACTGACTACTATGTGTGAACAGGGACCGTAAGGGGGGAGGTGAGGCATTCGAAACCTACAGCTCAATCAGTGAGGAATGACTAGTCCAGTATTTAAAATTTTTTTTCTAGCATAGTTCACCTGATAGCATATAAGGATTCCTTAACAGTAACTTAGTTAAGTCTTCTTTATACAACTTGAATATGAGCAAACAAAATTTACTCTTTTTTCCTGGATAAAAGTTTAATTTGCTTTTTTTTTTTTTAAATCCTCACTAAGGATACGTTTTTACTGATTCCATAGAGAGAGGAAGGGAGAGAAAGAGAGAGACAGAGAAGAAGAGAGAGCGAGAAACATCGAATAATTGGTTGCCTCCTGCACATGCCCCAACCAGGGATTCCAGGGATCCCACACACAACCTAGGTATGTGACCTGACCGGGAATCGAACCCACAACCTTTTGGTGTATGAGATGATGCTCCAACCACCTGAGCCACCTGGCCAGGTCTATTTTGCATTTTTAAAAATACAAACATGGTTTGATTACAATTTACAAAATAATAAAAGATGTATGGGGGGGGGTGTGGGAGAGAACTAGGAAAAGCAAGTGTGTGTTTAAGTTATATTAGAGAGTAATCTTTTTCTAAACAACACTGTTAGAATGAAAAGCCAGAAGGTTATTTTGTGAACTGGATTTCAAAGGTACATGGAAGGACTTGTATTTCAGATTGAGGATATCTCAAGAATTCTTCCAGGTTCGGTGAAATAATGACACAGGCAAAGCACTGTGGTTACAGAATCATTAGTCCTTTTGGAAAATGTACTTTTTGGTCAGAATAATAAGAAGTGGCAAGTGACTAATCAAATAGAAGTTTGTGTAGGCTTTTGCTGTATTCTTTTCCCTAAAGAAGCTGGTAGGATGAGCATATTTTATCAGATGAAAGCAAAGTGAACTTAACCTAATTCAAGAAATCTAGGCCCCATTTTTCAAAGGGTTATTTTGTTTAGTTTTTTAAAAAACTAAATGGGATTCTTGTGAAGGACAAAATATTAAGGACAAATAACAGATTTGTGATTTCCATTGAGGGATAATATATCCAAAAGGAGAGGGAGAAAGAGAGAGAGAGAGAGAGAGAGAGAGAGAGAGAGAGAGAGAGAGAGAGAAAGGAAGGAAGGGGAGAGGGTCTTGTCTGCCTATAGGCCATAGAGTCCCAGGTTCGGTTCCGGTCAAGGGCACATGCCTGGGTTGTGGGCTTGATCCCCAGGGGGGTGGGGGTGTGTGTGTGTGTGTGTGTGCAGGAGGCAGCCAATCAATGATTCATCATTGATGTTTCTATCTCTCTCTCCCTCTCCCTTCCTCTTTGAAATCAATAAAAATATACTTTAAAAAAACTAAAATTGATTTTGAACTAGTATACATGTATGTGAGTTGTTGCCAGCACAAACGAAAGGGGAGAGAGAAGTCTGGACTGATTCAGTCATGTTTCACCCTGAGGAGGAGCCCCGCTGATCGAGTCCATAAATGTGTTGCTGAGGCGAGCTTCCAAAATGGGTGGGAAAGAGAAAATAAAATGTATCTAAGTTTTGAAAATAAAGTATATCCAAGTAACTTGGAAGTGAATGTTTTCCTCCCTTTTAAGGTAATATGGAAGAATTGTTTTGGCTTTTGCATGACATCCTGTGGACGCCTGATGAAAACACTGGGAGATAACAGATTGTTCTCTTTTAAAAATATGCCAGGGGAAGAGAAAGCCTTTACTTAAATGTTCCTTGCCTTTCAGGGGATATGCTGCCTCCATCCATGCGTTGATAGCATTTAGTTCAATTCTGGGAAAAGCATCTTGCTCTCTTTTTAAGTATTGTAATGCTTGACCAAATTGTCTGCAAAAATTACCTGCATCAAAATTAACCTTTCCAATTTTGCAGATTTGGTCATCCAATTCAACAATGTAAATGGTTTGATGGCCTTTGTTATTATTTTTTGTAAAAGGCAATGAATAATGAGCTCCCAGGGTGTCATTGGGGCTTATTCACACTTGCGAATGATTAACTACCCAAGACTCTTGAACTGCAGAGCCAGTTTTAAAGGCCCCATATACAACTTCATCCTATTTTAGATCCCTGCTATGGAGAGGGGGCATAGAGTATTTGCAAAAATCCTCTCTAACTCAAACCAGACCAAAGTTAAAATGTACAATAATTGAGGATTGGTACATAAATTACATCTATAGTTACAATCCACTGTATTTAGTAATTAAAAATTTCCTGCCTTGCAAGAAATGTTAAAAGAAGTTCTTTAGAGAGGGGAATATTAGGTAGGCCAGAAACTCAGACCTACTTAAAGGAAGAGCACAGAAGAAGAAATAAGTGAAGGTAAAATAAAATGATGATATAGGCCCTCTGTACCAGTCAATGACTGGACACTTGCCTTCACTAACTTCACTTCAAGTGGCCCTCTCTCTCTCTCTCTCTCTCTCTCTCTCAGTTCAGGCTTGTACAAAAAAAAAAGTAGAAGATGAAAAAAAAATAGCCTGCTTACCATGTACAGAATCCCATTCCCTTCCCCATTCTCTTCCTCCAAAGATAGCCATTGCTAATATTTCCTTGAGTATCATTTTAAAAAATATAGGCATAAAAATTTTTACACAAAAGGGATAATACTATAGTTTTCTGTACCTTGCTTAAAAATATAGCCCTAATCAACATAGTATATTATTAACCTTCTCATACCAGCTCAATCCAATTTACTTAATTGTAATTACAATTTTTATGATTTTTAAAAAACCGTTTTTGTTTATTTGGATTCCTTTGCCCAACTTTTTTAAAACAGAATTCTTTCCGATGGTTTTTATGAGCTCTTCATATATTAGGTACATTGGTCTGATGATGCCTGCCAGGTGCTGCAAGTACTTTGCTTTTGAAAATTTTATGGGATTTCCCCTCAAACACAGTTAAAAAAAACAAACAAACAACAAAACAAAAACAAAATGCTTATAAACATTTACATATTTTATTCTTTCTCAATTTTGTGTCCTGATTGGAAAGGTCTTCTCCATTCCAAGATCATATTCATGCCCCACGCTACTGACTTTTTGGACAGGATAATTTCCTGTGGACGTCAGTGCTGTGTGTAGCAGCGTGTTTAGCAGCCATCCCTGGCCTCTATCCTCCAGAGGCCAGTGGCTTCCCCCCTATCTAGTGACGACCAAATGTCTCCAAACAATGTCAAATGTCCCTGGGAGGCCAACTCGCCACATACACACCCTCTGGAAAATCACTGTTCTAGAACATATTTAGTGTATTTTAAGTTACTTTAATATTTCAATCTTTAACTCAATGAATTTTATTTTTGTTAAAGGAGACAGAGATCCAGCTTCATTTTCAACTAAAAGTAGTCAATTATCCAATTCAATTATCCCTGATCTGAAAAGCCACCTTTGCCAAAATCTCCATCTCTCTCTGTATTCTAATGTCTCATTGTTCTTTGTTTCCTTTTTATTCTCAGTACAAAACTTTTACATTGTAATTATTATCAACGTCAAAACACACTTTAATGTTTGGAGGGGCTTTCCCTATCCTCCCCCACCCTACTTTCTCTTTTAGAATTTCCCCAGCTATTGTGAGATCTTTAATTTTTATGAACTGTGGCCATTACAAAAAAAAAAAAAAATCCTGTTGGTATTTTAATGGAAATTGCTTTGAATTTAAAGATTGATTGGGGGAAAATAAACATCCTTCTCCTTTCACTACTAAATCTTGCTAAAAACAATGTTATAGTTTTTATTTTACTTAAGTCTTCCTTCATGTCTCTCCGTAGAATTTTAAAGTTTTCCTCATAAAACTTGCACCTATTTCTTGTTAATTTCATTCCTGGATATTTCGTCGTTTTGTTGCCATTATAAATGGGTCCTTTATAGCTTTAGGAAGATAAATGGACACATGTGAATGGATTAACTACATTCATGGAAGTAGGAAAAAGGGAATAAGTTAACATCTGGTATGATATCTGAAAGTCTTTTTAGTGGGAGTCACAGGAAAATAAACAAGTTAATAGTCAAATAGCAAAATACTGTAACTTAAAGTGAGGTGTTACGGAAGAAATAAAGGGTTGAGCTAGATCTGTGGTTCTCAAGCAGAGATGATCCTCACCCCACCCACACCAACCCCACCCCAGCCCATTTCCATCCCCTCTGGAGGACCTCTGGCAATGCCTGGGCTGTTTTTTTGTTTGTGACAACTTGGGGGATGGGTGTTACTGACAAGTATTGGTTAGGGCCAGGATGCTGCTAAACATTCTACAATACACAACAAAGATTATCCAGCTCCAATTGTTAATAGAACTGTGGTTGAGACGCTGAGGTGGACGGTAGCATTGAGGATACCTACATTTAGGTCAGGATATCACAGACTCCTGGGACCATCCCAGGCCCAGTCGACTTAAAAAGAGGAAGTAAGAAGACATCCCTTACATTTGTGTGTAGTATACATATGCACATTTGGAGAGTGGAGAGTAATTACGGTCTTTCACATTTAACTTTGTGTACTTGTTTCTTGCTTGAATTTTTTTAGCACTTTTTCTTTTTAAAAAATGAGAAAAGAACACAAATCACAAAAAGCTATTAGGTTGGAAGAGAGCCTTTTGTAAAACTACTGGTAGATTTCAAAGAAGAGATTTTGAAGCAATCGCCACACATGATCAGTAGGCCCTGATACCATCATCTGTGCTTAAAATCTGTTTTATATACTGCCTTCCACATCTATTGGATCTTCCAAGAAAGAATGACAGAGAACACCTGACTTAAAGCCAGGCAATTTATGCCCCGCACTTGGTTTTATACCTTTTAGCTTTGTTATATTTGGGTGTTAAGTTATATTGACTTTAGAGAAAAATAATAACATACTTCACTGTACTATTAAGTAAGGCCACCTAAGTGTTTCATAGACTGTAAAGCACACTACAGATGTATGATGAGGCCAAAAGAGGGCAAAGGCTGTACTCAAATTATCTCTTTACTCGGTCCCCTTGAGTCCAAGGCGCTAGGCAAAGGAAAAGGAGGACTGGGCTACAGAGGAAAAAGGATGGGAAGAGAAGTGCAGGCTAGGAGAAAAGTGATTACCTACTAATTACATTATTCATTACTAATTACATTATTCATGTAATTAAGAGATGGAGACAATCCTGATGGGGTCGATAAAAATCATAAGAGGGTTGTAGCCCCACACCAGGCCCCTGAAAAGACTATGGTCAGCTTTCTTTAAGTAGTCCCAGCCCCCACACCTGAGATGTGAAGCGATAACTATAAAATCCTTGTGCGAGCCCAGCAGTCTACATATATGTTTTTAAAAAATATCTGTCCCCCAGAGATTAGAAGCAAAAGGGATGGATACAAGGCTGAGTGAGCATCGTTCCTCCACCTAGGACAGGGCCGGATGGAATTCTTGCTTGATCAATGGTTGTTTAGATTAATGAAATACATTCTGCAATTACTTCCTGGACCTGGCATCAAAATAACTGGATGTATTGATACATTTTTCTGGCTTTTGTGCCTTTGAAGGGTTTGCAGGCTGTGAAAAGTAACTTTAACAACTGTTTCTTTTCTTGGCCTTGAGACAGCTTGAGAAGATAAGACACCCATTGGAACGAAGTATGCCTGGAGGGGAAAAAATAATAGTGAAAAACGTTTATCAGCAGCCTTCTCGAGCACCAGTTTTCCAACTTAATTAACTTTCATATGAACTCAGCAAATAATATGTAGCACATGTAAATCCATATACTTTTATTAATTAAAAAAAAATTTAGCACTGGAAAAAAATCCTGTCATTGGATCAGTTTTACAGAGAGGCGCTAGGTGGGCACTAGAATTGACAGAGCCAGAACTAAAAGTTGCTTTTCCACCTTGGGAAAAGCAAATACCGTTAACAAAAAATATCCTAAGCAATTGCTGATTTTTCTTGCCTGTGTTATGCAGACTCCAGGCACTTCTCAGAACGAACCAACGTTTCAAAGCCCCAAACAAGTTTGGGAACGAGCCCTGGGGGTGGGGACCTCTACCAGGGGAGTGCTCACCCCGACAGGTGCCCGGGTTCCTCTTCGGACCGTCTCACCAGCTTTAATAATTGCTTTGATATTATGCGCTCCAGCAAAAGGCGAGCATTGGCCGGATCAAGCCGGACCTCCAGCGAGAGCGTTTAAAGTTCCACTATTTCCTCTTCGCTATTTGAAAGAAATCACGTGCGCCCCTCCCCCTGCCCCTAAAGTTTGTCTTCTAGCCAAACTTCTAGCCAAAGTTTGTCTTCGCTTCCTCTCTCGGTTTCCAACTCAGTTGCCAGAGAATCGCCGTCATTAGCCAAGTTCATTTAGACGAGAAGGTGCCTTTGTGTACAGAATGAGAGCCATCGCGTGGCCAAGGATAACCACGCGGAAGAAGGAAACCTTTTTTGTCGCGAGCTGCTGCCAGCGGCCAGGAGGCGTGTTTTGTCGAGTGGCCGAGGCCGCTGTCGAAGTTAGCAAACAAAGCGTCTCCCCAGTAACCGCCGGCCTCCAGCCAAGGCTGCTGCCACTCAGGCCGCGGCGTGGGCCCCTCCTCCCGCGTCTCCTCCCGCCCTCCCGTCCCCAGCGGATGTGAGCCACCAATCCCTGCAACAAACAAGCCTTCAAACGCCGGCTCGCAGCGGCCCCCAACGGGCGGCCCCCGCCCCGGCCCGGCCCCACATCTGTCCCGCTCGCGGGCGCAGCAGCTGCTTCATCTCCAGCCAGGTCCCGGGGAGGAGCTGCGCCCAGCAAGTTGCAGGGGTCCGTTCAGGGCGCTGCTTTGCCCCGGGACCAAGTTTATTCGCTTTGTCCTTTCAGAAGTGTGTTCTCTTCGGTGCTGATCAGTCGGCAAACCACTGAAGGAAAAAAAAAATCGTGAGGTCGCTGCCTGCTTAAAGTGACGCTTTCCTCCTTGTTTATTCATTTTAAGTCCTGTAATTGGAAAAACCACCCAAGCTTTGTAAACTCTGGCCTCAATTCACTCTGCTGGCGGGGGTGTCTTTTTTTGGGGGGGGGGGGGTGAGTGGGTGGGAGGCTGGCTTTAATTTAATCCGAAAACAGAGGCTCCAAAGTCTAGTTAGTCATCGTTTGGCTGCCTTCTTCCTCGGGTTTAACCTTATTTCCACGGAGCGAGTCCTGCCGGGTTCTCCATTGAGGTTACAAAACAAAAAGAGCACAGAGCCGAAACTGGAGGCCGGCTCGGGCGCTGACGTCTCCACCCGGGTTATTTACGTTGGGGGTTTTTTCTCTTTTAAGTGACGGTGAAAGTCGCACTGTGGCCTGTGACAGTTCGTTTACTTCAAAGCAACGGGACACACACGGGGAAACTCGGCTCGGAGGAGAGGGCGGGGAGGGGGTATGCGTTTCTTGGAATCAGCCAAACAGGATCTGGTCTTTGAAAAGGGTACTTTCGTCAAGGACTCCTGTTGGAGTCTTCCTCAACCAAAACAAACCTACAGGAGCATGTGTTTTTCCCCTCCATGACTAGTCTGAAATATCCGATGAGAGAAGGGGCCCCCTAGCAGGGCTGAAGTCATAAAAGCAGACTTGACCGAAACAGACTTGACCGAGCAGCCCCGGTGCGGTTCCCGCCGTTTCCTACAGGCGGCAGCTGCCCGGGTCCGAGCGTGGGAGAGGCAGGCCGGGAGGCGGCGGGACGGGCGGCGCGGAGTTTTAAAGAGCATGTGAGCATGACAAGTGTGCGCCGCAACGTGTTCGATTTCGAAACTGCCTTGCAATCCGGCCCGGAACTCGCAGCGTTAGCCCCGGGGCACAGTCATTCTCCCCGGGTGTCTGTGTCTCACCCCCCCCCCCCCCCTCGGCCCCGCACGGTCGACGGGGGAGGAAGAGCCCCCGGAGGAGAAGGGTGCGCCGCGCCGCGCCCGCGAGCCCATGGCAGCCGCGCGTTCGGGAAGAAGTTGGTTCTTGTCCCGAATACTTTCCCTCGGTGCCCCGCCCCTTGAATCAGAAGCGGCCGTCTCATCCCGCGGCCCGAGCCGGGACTGGAGTGTGGGGCAGCTGTCAAAAACGAAGGGGGGGTGAGGTGTGCTTTTCTTCCCGGGGGTCGAGGAGAGGAAGGAGGGGGCGGCCCGACCTCCATCTGTGGCAGCTTCCTAACCAAACACACCTTCGTCTGCCCCGGGAAGAAAGGCCCCAAGGAGAAACGCGGGGCACTCGGCTGGGGTGGCCGCGGCCCCACGAGGGATGCGGGAGGCGTGCGCGCCGCAGGGAGGAAGGATCGCGTTTCTGGGCTCCGCCGCCCCCACCCGGGACCGGTAACAGCGGCCCCCGGGGGCGCGGAGTGAGGCGGCGTGGCCGCGGCCCGCGTGCAGCCCTCCCCGGCAGGAAGGTGCGGGGGAGGGGCGGGGAGCGGCGGGCGGGGGACGGGGCGGGCGGCTGGGGGCGGAGGCAGGACCTCCTGTACCTTCCCCTCCTCGCCTCTCACTCTGACAGCGCCGAGGTGCGCCGATCGGGAGCGGGGAACAAAGGAGCGGCGTGGGGAGGGGAGCGCGCTGGGCGAGCGAGAGCCCCCGGCCGGCTGCCAGGAGGTCCCGGCAGGAGGAAGCCCAAGTGTCACTTGAATTCCGCCCAAGAAGCGGGCGCCTGCGATCCGAGCGCCGGGGCCGCACTCACTGCTGGAGCTCGTCCTGCAAGTTCCCGGAGCGCCCTCCGGGGAGGACAGCCGCTGGCCCCCGGCGCTCCCGCTCCCGCCCGCGCCCCCGACACCCCGGCGGTGCCCCGCGCTGGAAGGGGAGCTCCAGGATGAAGAGCAAGAAAGGTAAGGCTCCGCCGGCTGCCGCCCCGCGGGCGCGTGTCCCGGGGAAGCGTGCGCGCCGGCCGGGCTCGGGGCGAGAGTGACTTTGTGGACTTGCCAGCCCCGCGCTCCCCGGCTGGGACCGCGCCGGCCCCTTTGTTGAGGCCGCGGCTGAAACGGCAGTGGCCGCGCTCCTTCGAGACACAGCACGAGGGGCGGTGGTGGGGAGACGGGCCTCCACGCCGCTGGCACGTTGTCAAAAAAACACACGCTCGCCGCCTTGTTTGTGCGCCTCCAACTTTCATTGTCTCAGCCCACGCCCCACGCTTCCCGAGTCGCCGCGTGGCTTCTCGCGGGTTCTCCGGGGCGGGGAGTTCTGAGGGTCCTACTCCAGGGGTACCCCCCCGCGCCCCGCTTTCCCCGTCGCGACCGGCGGCAGCCAGGAGCGCGCCTTTGTCTGAAAGTTGGGCTTGGATTCCGGGGTTCCCACTCCCCCCCGTCCCCCCCAGCTGGGCCCGGGCACTCTCTTCTCGGGGGATGGGGGTGTTTTCACAATCAAAAGGAATGCGGCTCCGACCCCCGGGTCGCCCTCGGGGGTGGGAAACGCCGGGAAGCGGGTCTGGGACATTCCCGGCCGCTCCAGGTTTTCCCACGGAGAGTGCGGGGCGGGATGGAGAGTTAGGGCCGCGGGCAGGCAACACACACACACACACACACACACCCCACACCCACACCCCCACCCCCGGGACGAGCCCGCGTCCGACAAGCAGGCTTGGTTGTAAGTGCAGAGCGAGGCTGTCATTGTTTCCACGAAACGTTCTGGAAGCCGTACAACTAAAACTTGCCGGCAGTCTGGCTTAAAAACAAAACACACACGAGAAAGAAGAAGGGGGGAAAAAGGCCTGCCACCACGAAAGGTCAGAAATGTTCGCTCCCTCTCGAAGTGAACTTTTGAGCTCCTGGCGGGGGGCGGGGGTACCCCGAATGTTCCGTCGTGGGCCCCGTGGGCTTTTCTGTTGTGATTTATGCGAAGTGGCTCAAAACAGAAGTTAGTCGCTGGGGAAGCCGCGGGGGAGGGGGCGCCGCGCGCAGGCGCAGAAGCGCGCGGAGTTTCCGCGGCCCCGCATTCTTCCAGGCGGCCCCGCGGGGACAGTTAGAACAATACGGGCCGAACGCCGCCCCCCGCCCCCCGCCCGGCTCCGGCCCGGCCCGCCCCGGGGTGCTGTGCTCGGGCTGCCGGCCCGGGGGCCTTGGAAACCCGCCTCACCTCGTGCTGCACGCGTCCGAGTCGGGCTTTCGTAGCGGTTGGGAGTCGGCGCCCAGCGACCCCCCTCCAGGGACAGTGACAACTCGGCGCGGACAAGTTTGGCCACGTAACGGCGCGGGGAGCACGCGGGTGGCCGCCCCGGAAGGCCATGTCTACTCGGGGAGGACTGACAGGTCTGGACCCTGCCCGGAGGGACTCTCCCGCGGGCGCCGGGACCCCCTGGGATAAGTTGGGGTGTATGTGTGTTGGGAGGGTGAGGAGTGGTGCTGGTGAGCCCACTGCAAAGCTGGGCTTCCGCGGGGGCCGGGCGCCCCGCATTGTTCGGGCGCTGCTGGGGGAAGCGTTGTAGCTTCCCCGACCCCCCCCCCCCCCCCGGCGCCCCAAAGCCTTCCCGAGTCCCCGCCCCCACCAGGCCGGCCGTTGGGTCTCCCCCCCGCCCCCCGCCCCTCTCCTGCCCAGGTACCGCCGGGCGTCCCTCGCCGATTCCCCGCACTTTAGGGTGCCTACCCGCCCCCGCCCCCGGCAACTTTTGCCTCCTCCCCCCCCCCCCCCGCTCCCATTATCCCTCGGTCCTTCCGCGGCACTCGGTGCCTCCGGTCGCCCCCTTTCCCCGCCGGCCGCAGGACTGGGGGCTCGGAGTCGGCAGCCCGGGGCGCCGGGCCCTCCGCGGAGCGCCGACTCCTGGAAACAATGAGAGGTGCGTGTGGGGGAAACTTTGCGCCGGGCGCGGCCCGGCTGCCTCACCTTTTTAGGTTTTCTGGGTAAATCCCCCGGGGTGGGCAGCCCCCTCAGAAGGTGGAGGTTCTCGGCACCGTCTCCGGTTTCCTGTAACCCGAGAGCCCCGCGGGCCGGTGGTGCTCACGCCGCCGTCGGAGGGGCCGAGTTCGGTGCGGGCGGAGGGAGCCGCCGAACAAAAGCTAAAAGCCGGCCGCCCGGGCCCCCTCCCCGCGGCCGCCGCGGCCCCGCCACCCCGCGCCGGCTACTGGGGGGCCGCGCTCCGAGCCGCCCAGCGAGGACTCTGGAAGAAATCTCCCCCCCCCCCGCCCCCCGGTCCCTCTCGGCTTGGACTATTGTTTGTCTTATAAAAGTCCGTTTTCAAGTTTTCTTGAAAACAAAATCACCTTCAACTCCATCGCAGAGCCCGGGCTTTGGGAAGACTGAAAAGTGATCATAGGGTCTCGTCTTAGAGAGCAGAGGGTGCCGAAAAGAGCCCCCCAAAGGCCCTAAGCCACGCAGAAAGGGGCTCCTTGAGGAAACCCCCGAAGTCTCAGCTCGTCCTTCCTGACCGTGGGATTCTTGCGATAACGTTGTTCTGTGGCTGCTCCTCGGCGGGGGTACGATTCCTGTCGCTTCTGAGCTGTTCTGGGCGGGCAGGGAGTCTGTTAGGCTAGGCTTGCCTTTTCCTAATTGTGCCTTAAACTTTTCCTTCGATTATGTGAATCTGCGTCTAGGTTCCTGCCTCTTCTAGGGATCCAACCACTGCTCCCAGCTCCCTTTCGGAAAGGAGAGGGTTGCTTTACAGACGGTGGGAGCCCTGGGCCATCTTCCCAAACAACATTCCCTTGTATGTGGATGGAGAGAAGGCGGCCTGTGATCCCACACCCCTCCCCCCAGCCACATATTTTTAAAAAGTGTAAGCAGAGAGCAGGACGTTTGGAAACCAGTCGTAACCGGGAAACTTTTCAAAGGCTCTGTTACAATAGGAAATGAGTAACGTGGAAAAGTCTTTTTGTTTTTCCAAGTTGAGCCACAATCCGGAGGGAGAGTTTTAATGAAAATAGTCCTGACAGCAGCAAACGTGGGTGAAATATCAGCTGCTGTAGCCAAGAAACTGAAGTCTTGACTTCCTGTTACTTCAGCTTTTGTGCACATATTGGAAATATTTGTTAAGAGGTCCAGAGGCCTGGCACTCATTTGTTTAAATGAACTGAGAACAGAGTCAAGTCGCCCTGCAGTTGGGTGTTGCTTAACTGAAACCTGCTTTTGTGTGTCATTAACCTGTTGTAAAAGCTCAGGCTTCTTGTCAAACTGAAGCCGATCGAAGTGCAGGCTTCAGGGTCTTTTTGTTGTTGTTTTAAATTCTTTGTTATTATCAACTTACAGTTGAGAATTCACTGTTTAATGAGCAAATTTTCACACTTTTAAAAAAATTTATAAAAGGGAGGGGGGTAATAGCTTTGAAAAGAAGGTCTGGCTTTTCAGACATTGAGGAGTTTAAACAAATTTGCTTTAGTTACTCAAGTATTTAAAAGTTAGAGTTAAAAAGCTAGATTTCTTTGCAAATATAAAATGTACTCATTTATAATTTATTAAGTTGTGTTTTTTTTTATGAAGAGCTCTTCACCCAAATTTTAATATGGGTTTAAAATTTTTCTCATCTTTTCAACAGTGAAAGCAGTTTCGGTTTTAAATGTACCTCTTTTTCTTTTAAAGCAGTTTAATGAGCCTTTGGGGGTGGGTAGCTCAGTTGGTTAGAGTGTCGTCCCCATGCTCCACAAGGTTTTGGGGTTCCATCCCTGGCCAGGCCATATACAAGAATCAACCAAGGAATGCATAAATAAGTGGAACAACAAATCAATGTTTCTCTCTTTCTCCCCCTTTCTATCTCTCTAAAATCAATAAATAAGTTTAAAAAAAATAAAGCAGTTTAATGAAAGCTTCTGGGAAGGGAAACATCAAATACATGGGGTTAACATTTAGGATTCTTCTGTGATTGGTTTATTGATGGCTGTTTAATAAGGCTTGAGCTAAAGTGAATTTGCAAGTTCATTCTGCTCCTTTTTTTTTAAATTAAATTTATTGGGGCGACATTGGTCAATATGATCATGTAGGTTTCAGGTGTGGGTTTTTGTTACTCATCCTGCTCTTTTGTTAGAACTTGGTTTACTTGGTCTTAGGAAGGTCCTGCCTTTTCTGTGGACACTGGCCAATACCTTCTGCCCCCTGCGGTCCAAAACTGACCATGTGTCACCAAATAAAGTCAGACTCAACTAACTGGGGAGTATCTCATCAACAAACCTTTGAATGGATAATTCTTTGAGTTTCATTGTGTTAAAAGGCTTTAAAAGGATGTGTGTGTTTTTTAAAAAAATCCTCAAGTACAGCTGAAACCGGTTTGGCTCAGTGGATAGAGCGTCAGCCTGCGGACTGAGAGGTCCCGGGTTCGATTCCGGTCAAGGGCATGTACCTGGGTTGCGGGCACATCCCCGGTGGGGGATGTGCAAGAGGCAGCTGATCGATGTTTCTCTCTCATCGATGTTTCTAACTCTCTCTATCTCTCTCCCTTCGTCTCTGTGAAAAATCAATAAAATATATTAAAAAAAAAAATCCTCAAGTACATTGAGTGGTTTATCACTGTGAGGAATATTCTGTTTTTATTTCCTATCCAGGCAAACCACTCAATTAAGTTTGCATCAACAAAGTTAAGAATGCCTAACTTTAAATTTTGTGTCAGTTTAATAAATTTTCTTTATGTAGAAGTACTGTTAGGTTCAAGCATGCACTAGTTTATGACTCATTTATATCCTTAAAATTTTAGATCAATACATTCTAAGAGTTGCCCATGTTCTTTGTGTTGTTGTGGGGGTGTGCGCGTGGGTGTATGTGTGTGTGTGCGCGCGCGTGGGTGTATGTGTGTGTGTTTAATAGCGTATAAAGTTCTAAATTATGTTTAAATGTCTAAAAGGGCCAGGTCTGAATTTTTATTGAACTCAGTCTGTGTGTGATTTGAATATCCTTTAATGGTGTGTGAATTCTTAAAATTTCTGGTGGGATTAAAGTACTTACAGACAAGAGATTTTCCTTTGGGATTGCATATTCAGGGTTGTTGTTTTCTTGTCATATAATTAAGACAACTCTGCTTATTGATACCTCCTGTTCTAGGTTCAGATTAATCTGGCAGTAGAAATTTATATGAAATTTAAATTTTTATTCAGTTAAGGCATCTCTGACCTTTTACTAATAGAAAAATATTTTTTGTGCAACAACACTAAAAACTTCATTGGTTGTTTGTATTTACTAAATAGCGACCAGTACTGGCCATTAAAAGTGGTGTTGAATAAATGTAAGGAGCCATGAAAAAGAAATGACCATGGAATTGGCAGAAACTTTAGACATGCATTTTATCTTTAGAATACTAACTGGGTTAAGAGTGTGATTTTCCCTCATATCAGTGAAAGAAATGTACAGATATTCCCTTTTTATTTCAAACCTTCAGTGGAAGAAGGAAGAATAGCATTTAAAATGTACAATAGAACACTCATTAGATTTATCCTAGATTAGCAATGACTTCAAAGAGGTTGTTAGACACATTCCATCTGTTGTAGCACCTTTCCTGATGCACAGGTGGCAAGCTGTTATTCACTTGGGGTGGGGCTTTGTCTCCTCTGTTGGATTACAAGAAGGACTTTTCTGAGGATCATTCCAAAGGAATGTGAAAAGTTGAATCCTAGCGGAGTGGGCACGAAAGGGCATCCGACGACTGGTTGAGAATCTAGAATGTGCCTCTAGTCAAATTACTCTGGAGCCTTTACATGTGCTCTGGTATTTCAGGACAGAAAACACTCACTGGTCCTTCCCCTGCCTCTCAGTAGTTGAGAAAACATGTTTACACTGAATGGTCAAAAGAGATGAGTTTTGCATTAGGTGCTCTGCTGATGAAACCGGTTGACGGCTGGCCTTTGTCCTTTCCTAGGTGTTGTCGCCTCCGGCAGTGAGACCGAGGATGATGACAGCATGGACATCCCCTTGGACCTTTCCTCTTCTGCCGGCTCAGGCAAGAGACGGAGAAGGGGCAACCTGCCCAAGGAATCTGTGCAGATTCTCCGAGATTGGCTGTATGAGCACCGATACAATGCCTATCCCTCAGAGCAAGAAAAAGCATTGCTGTCCCAGCAAACACGTCTATCTACACTACAGGTGGGGAAAAAAAACGTGGTATATGCACTCAGGTTTCTTTCTTTTCCCCCTAAAGTCATTTTATAGCATTCCTGTATGTCAAGTCATTAAGTGCCTCCTGACTCAAAAGCTTGGGGTGGGGGATATCTCTTAAACTTTCTAGTGCTGATAGCTAATAACTGGCTATTTAGAGAAACAAACACTTGACAGTCATCTGTCAAATAACATTTCCTTTAATGCCTAAAAGAGCCTTCCTTTGTGCAACAATCATAAAAAGGAGGTTAAATCTTACTCTATTACCCAGGAAACTGGTTTGATATTTAAACAAGGACAGACCTCAGTGAGGTAATTCATGTCTGTCTGTTGACACAGTGATTTGAACTGAGAAAAATCAGTAACTTGGGGGAGTGGCCCTTTTCATACAGGAAAGATTTTCCTGTAGTTGATTAACTTCAATGCTGGGCAGTAGGTAATCGGTTAATATGGGGGAGTCAAAAGGTAAACCTCCTTCTCTAAAGTAACTTTTAGACATTTGAGAATTTATACCTTTATTTTCCTCCTGAAAAGGTTTATGGATGATGAGACAAGGGAATTTGTATTGGAGAGAAGCAGGTTTATGATAGGAAGCAGTTTTTTTTCTTGTCTAGGCTCAAATACGTTGGAATAACTTTGTAAGTTCCGATAAGTCTTTTCATGTCTTCTTAAATGCAAAGAGATAATTAAGCATCTATGGAAGGTTCTCAGAACATGTATGCTGAGTGTTAAAGCATACCCAAATCATTTCAGGTCTGTAACTGGTTCATCAACGCCCGCCGAAGGCTCCTCCCTGACATGCTGAGAAAGGATGGCAAAGATCCAAATCAGTTCACAATTTCCCGCCGTGGGGCCAAGATATCTGAAGTGAGCTCTGTGGAGTCAGCAATGGGCATCAAAAACTTCATGCCAGCTCTAGAGGAGAGCCCATTTCATTCCTGTCCTGCTGGACCAAACCCAGCCCTAGGGAGGCCACTGTCCCCTAAGCCGTCGTCTCCGGGATCAATTCTGGCTCGTCCATCAGTGATCTGTCATACCACTGTGACTGCATTGAAAGATGTGCCTTTCTCTCTCTGTCAGCCAGTTGGTGTGGGACAAAACACAGATATACAGCAGATAGCAGCCAGCAACTTTACAGACACCTCCCTCATGTACCCAGAGGACACGTGTAAATCTGGACCAAGCACAAATACACAAAGTGGTCTTTTCAACACTCCTCCTCCTACTCCACCGGACCTCAACCAAGATTTTAGTGGATTTCAGCTTCTAGTGGATGTTGCACTCAAACGGGCTGCAGAAATGGAGCTTCAGGCAAAACTTACAGCTTAACTATTTTCAAGCAAAACAGTTCTAACAAATGTTATGATTGCCGGGGTGATGGCAAGAGATAAATTGCATTATTTTATATATTTTTTTATTAATATTTGCACATGGGATTGTTAAAATGAAGCTTCCTGTTACTGAGATGTCTTCAATGGAATACAGTCATTCCAACAACTATAAACTCAAAGCTACTGTAGAAACAAAGGTTTTTTTTTTTTTTTTAATGTTTCTTGGTAGATTATTCATAATGTGATATGGTTCCCAAGATTATGTGATTCCCCCCTCCCCTTTTTTTTGTTGGTGTTTTTTCAGACTGTGCAATACTTAGAGAACCTATAGCATCTTCTCATTCCCATGTGGAACAGGATGTCCACATACTGTCTAATAAATTTTCAAATTTTTTTCAAACAAGTATGAATCTAGTTGATTGATGCCTTTTTTCATGACACAATAAAGTATTTTGTTTAAAATTTACTGTAACACAGACTGTTTTGTTGAGGGAGGTGCTTTAAAGTGAGTAGGACTATATCACACCAATGAGAGGAAGTTGGGGGGTGGGTTGAGTGTGAGTTGGGGGGTGTCACCAGCTCTTTGAAGAACTTTGGACAATAAGCCAGTATGTATAAACAGGATGTGTGATATTTACTCTTGATAGGAGGCATAAAGCTTTTCTTAAAGCAGGGCAAATTGAAATGAATCATTCCATCAGACTTTAGTTAACCACTCAATCCCTTGGTAATCTGTCCTGCATATTTTAAGACATGGCCAGTGTTGAAAAGAAAGGTCTCAAAGCACCTGATAATGGCTTAAGTTTCCAGAAGTAAACAACCTAAGCAGTCTCTTAATATTACCCCTTTTTCATGTTACCCTTTAAACTTTATTCTTTGGTACAGTTAGATAAGGAGTGTACATTCAAAGACAGCATTATTTGTACAGAAATCACCTTTTAAAACATTTTCTAAAGTGATTAAAACAGGTTCTATCTTTTGTGGGGCTGTTAACTAGGTTTATTTTCTAAGGTCACAGTTTGTGAGAAAATGGTGCCAAACACAAGCGGAGTTTGTTGGGCTAGACTTTATTTATGAAGCCAGGATGGCCAGAAGGGAATTGGTGGTGTTTCTTTCACTTACGGTTGAGCAGATTTGTCACATGCCACAAAACCATTCTTTGTAGTCATGCTTAGTATGAGGTTTCTTTGTTATGACACTCATGTTTTTTTCTAGCCCTGACCCAGCTATGATTCGTCTAAGTTTGAGGAAGCATCAGAGCTTCATCATTGTTTAAAGAATATAGAAAAATTCTTCCAAATTTAAGTTTGCCTAATTTTGAAACTAGAAAGTCCCTACTGTAAAAAGAGCTAAACTCCAAGACTTTTTGAAAATGGAAGAAAAGAACTTACAACCAGGAGGTGTAAGAAAAATAGGTGAGGAAAAGGTGTGCTGCTGTAACCTGGTAAGGGCAGTTTGGAAGGGCACATCAGCCTCAAGTGGGCTGATCCCACCTCAGGGTCATATAAGTAGATAAAACCAAAACTGAAATAAGAGTATATAAAAGGAACAGAATAAACACAAATAAAAATGAGATAGAGGTGATTGAGAATCATTACTTGCTCTAATAGCTAGATCAAAGGCTGAAAGACTTTGAGTACAGATAAGGGAGACCAGCAAATCATAAAAGGCTTTCCCAGTTAAGATGTTTTATGAATCATACCAGAAAGGGGAGAGAAGAAGCCATATGAGTGATTAAAGAAAATGTCAAGGGTTAGATGAAACTCAAAGGTTTAAGAAAAAGATCACCCCAAATTGCCTGTTTTATTTTTTCCCTCTTGAAGTTGATGGATAATAAATGTAATTTTTTTAATAAATGTAATTGGAAAGAAATATATTTTAAAAATTTTAACTCTAAACCAAGTAGAAGTTATTTTTATGCTTAGTATTTGCATTGAACATTTGTATATCTTTTCATTTGCTTATTTTTAACCTATTTTGTTTAAAGTTCATCCCTTTTAGAGAGTGTAGATTTGGGTCTTTTTTATTTAGCCTAATCTGCCTTTTTTTCTTGGTGTTTTCAGTTGATTTACATTTCTGTAATTACTGATATGTTTGGATTTATTTACCATTTGGGGTTTTTTTTTCCTCTGTTACTCTTCCTACCTTTTGGGTTACATGAATATTTTTAGTATTTTGGTTTTACCTTTTCTATTGTTTTACAAACTATACTTTAGCTTTTTAAATTTTTGTTCAATTACAGTTGACTATAGTGGTTGCTCTGGGATTACAATATATATATCTTTAACTTATTACAATCTACTTAGCATTAATATACAACTTCATATATAACCTTCCAACAGTATAGTTCCATTCATTCTCTCCTATTTTCCTTTGTGTTTGATATATATTATGGCTACATGATAAATCCAACAGGGCAATGTTATAATTTTTCCTTTAAACAGTTAAATGTATTACAAAAAGAAAAAAGAGTGTACATATAGTCTTTTGTATTTGCTAAATATTTACCATTTTTGAGGTTCTACATTTGTGTCAGTCCAAATGACATGTCATTTTGCTTCAGCTTAAAGGAATTTCTTGAGACTTGTGTGGGCTTGTGGTGACAAATTGTGTTTTTGTTCATTGAAAATATTTTATCTTTTAAGGGTAGTTTCATTAAAGATAGAATTAGGGGTAGATAATCTTTTTCTATTTTTCATTATTACATCTATTATCTTCGGGCTTACATTGTTTCTTAATATGTTTTTATTAAAAATATTAATGTTTTTATTGATTTTTAGAGAGAGGAAGGGAGAGGGAGAGAGAAACATTGATTGGCTGCCTCTTACATGCCTCCTACTAGGGATCCAGCCAGAAACACCCCCCATGTGCCCTGACCCAGAATTGAACAACAACCTCTCCATGGATGGAACATCATTTAACAAACAGCCACACTGGCCAGGGCTGGCTTCCACTGTTTTTGATGAAACAACAGTTGTCTTTTGTATCATTCTTCTCTTGTATGTAATGTCTTTTTCTCTGGCTCTTTTATTATCGTATTTCAGTACAATGCTGAAGGTTTGTTGAGCTGCTTGGATCAGTAAGTTTACGTTTGGAAAGTTGTGGCCATTTCTTCATCCCCCCCCATCCCCCCCCCCCCCCCCCCCCCGTTTTCTCCTAGAATTCCAGTAGGTTTATATTAGATCACTTGAGATTCTCCTACATGCCTCTGAGGTTCTGTTTTTCTTCAATCTTGGTTCTCTTTGCAGATTGGATAATTTGTATTTGTTTACTTATCTGCACATTGGAATCACCTGGAAAACTTTCCAAAACCCCCACAAAAGCTATGGGATGGGTTTAGAAATTTTGAAAAACTCCTTTGGTGATGCTAATGCATAGGCAGGTTTGGGAACCACTACCCTAAATAATTCTTCAGCCATTGTTTCTCTTCATAAGTAGAATATTAGGAGTCTCTTTCCAGACAAAATTTTTGTTTTTGCAGTCTTTTTGTTGGGGCATCTTTGTGAAAGAAATGTAATTTGCTGTAAAATTATCACCCAAGTTAACTTATCCAATTAGGTTAAACAGTTTGAAAGTGGCACTGAGATTACCCTATAGTATACATATACTAGTAGTCCATATAATATGTAAAGCCAAGCCACTAACAGATCTAACACTGCAGGGAGGTAACATGCATTTGTATCAAACCAAAAAATAAACTTTATCTCTGGAAACTGGAGAGTTAAAAAGCAACGCTCAGAGATCTAGTGTTAGGTCTCCTTGGGCCAATTAAGAGGAGAGCGTTACAATTCTGTTGCTTTAAATTTCTTCCCAATGATTTTTTTGCTTTGAAATTTGATTGCTTAAATGATTGTGTGAAAAGCCAGTGTGTATGACACTAACATTTCCTCCCCCCAGCCTTTGGATATAGTAAATCTCCACAATATGGAACACCATGTGTTTTAAATTATCTAATCGACAGTCCTTCCCATTATGAAGTTATCAGGTGTCATCTGTAAACCCATACTGAAATGAAAATGTTAGATTAATTTGAAATGGACAATATATAACATGTAATATTTTATACTCTATATTATATTAATTGAACATTTTATGTGCATATCTCATTTAATCCTCACAACCCTGATGAGATGCTACTCCCATTGTGTATCTAAGGAAACAGATTCATCAATGTTCAGCTTGTCTGGTTACCAGCTGCAATAGAGCCCACATCCATGGGGTGATTCTGTAAGCTTACACTTTCCACATACTATGCCTGAAATGAAACAGTTTGGAACCATCCCACTTTTATTACCCTGTTCCGTAAGGATTTGGTGGTTGCTTTGGCAGATGATCATAATATACATGTTTTATCTTCCAAGTACCTCAGTTTACCGTTCTGCTGTTTATTAACCATCCTCCCCTTGCCCATTCCATTCCCTTTGGCCACTTTTGCTTCTCAGGAGACTTGCAGGATCTGACACATCCTCCTGGTGTCCTAAGCCTTAGGGCTAGCCAGCCAGGGCCTGAAATAATGAACTCTGCAATGCCAAGAAATGTTTTGTAGCTTCTATGTGTAATTCTTAAACTTAAGCTGGTATTCAATGTATTTAATTTCCCTTCCCTTAGTGGCTTTTTGAATCTGCAACCTCGGGCTACTACCATTTTTAGCACACTTCTCTTTTTTATTTTGATTGAGAATCTTTAGGCTTATCCTAGTATGTATAGTTACTCTGTGCTGCTCCTTCCAACTTCCTCTGTCTTTTAAGCTATATTTTGCCAAATAGAGATTAAGGATTGCTCTGGGACAAGGGTATAGTTTAACTGAACAACAGTTGTAATTTTAAAAGGAAAGTAAAGATATATGGGAATGCCTTCCCACTCTTTAACTCCAACCCCAAAACAGCCACCTTTTCTAAAACAATGTATGTCAATTAGAGCCAAAGGTCTTACATGAAATACAGCACGGGGCAAAGATCAGCTTTAAAATAAATAAACACCTCTTTGTGAACAAAATAAAGCAGAGCATTCTTTCCCTTTGGAGACCTAAGATACAGCAGGAATAAACTTGGCCTATATAAGTTTTATAAAAGAACTGCCACCTCCAAGCTCGACTAAAAGATTAACTTTATTTGGTGAAATGTGTTTCTATTCACAGGCAGGTGCTGCCCTGATTCACCAACTCCTGTTAATTTGAACCTGCAGAGGTACCTTTGATCAGCTCTCTCAGAGCCTCACCGGTTTCCCTAGTTGGCTCAGAAAACATCAAAAGAACTGTAATGCCGACTCTAATCTCAGCCTTCCTGTTTCTGCGTCTGCCCACTGGGTTCACACAGCAGCATGTTTTCCTTGAAAGGCATTCTCAGCGATTGTACTGGATGTCACAATGTTAAACCTGCATCTATGGGGGGGGGGGGGTGGATGGGGGTGGTATTTCTCTTTGTAACTCAAATCTCTGCAAATGATGAATCAGGCCTCCTCGGCTCATTTGCACTGACATTTATGTGGGTATGTAAATTAATGCCTGCTGGCCTGATGCTGGAAGTAAGGAAGAAACAGCTCAGTTAAGGGGAACTCTGTTATCAGTAAAGCAGTTACTAAGTGCAATATATTCTGTCTATGAAGGTGATGTTCTTTGGGGCTCTGGCAGTGAGCTGAGAATTCTGAATTATAAACAAATAGCAAATGTTCCTTACCAAGTCACATTTATACTCAAGGGTGGTGGGTAGGTAGGTCAGATAACATCTAGTCTTTTTCTTCTTCAGTTGGCATCGCATTCTGTTTACACTCAATTACGATTCAATAGTTATCCTTGGGCCTCATTGCTCTTTCAAGGCCCATATAATTATATAATTTTGTCCTCCAGGATTTCATGCCTGTATTAGGATTTCTAAAAAAGCCTTGTTTTTACAATGCATTGGGTGGTATTTTAGAATAAGAGGGGCCATAGGTAAAAGGGAACCGGACTTGTGTAGCCTTAAGCAAGTTACTTGGCATCTGTAAGCCTGGGTGTCTTCATCTCTAAATTTGGTAAGAATAAGTACCTAAATCTCAAGGTTGTTGAGAGGATTAAGTGAGGCAACAAAGTGGAAACTCTAAAAATTTTAGAGCAAAGCAGATTGGCCTACAAATGTGTTTTGTTGAGATAGAAGGTCCTCACTCCATACACCTACCATTTCAGAGTTCTGCTTCCACATTGCCACCTGGCAGGTGAATGTTCCTAATCCAGTTTCAGCCTTTGATCTTGTCCTTCCAGGCCCTGGCCCCACCTGCTCTTCCCACCTCCAACCTGCCTTTCTCCAGTTTCTTACAATAGCAGCAGTTCAGTTCCTTTCCTCCATCTTCCTTCTCCTCTAGGATGTTTATACAAGAAAGTGAGGTGAGGGCTTCAGAAATGTAGGCTGGAGCCAGTGGTAACCCGTATGCCGAAGACTAGGTAATCCTCATCTCTCTCAAACGAAGCTGTTTGAATTTTCAGCACTGGCATCATTTCTGCAAATTTCAAAAGAACACCAGTTCTTAGTTACTAAAGGGATGAGTATTCAGAGCCCTGATTTGCTGTCTCCTCCTCCCTCTGGGCACACTTCCGTGGAATGCTGTGAAGACATCTCAATTTGCCTTTTGTGAGTTCTTTTTCTGTTCTTGTAAAAGATGTCAAATTTATTATGAGTGTGGAGCAGAAATAGGTATATAATTTCCTTTCTTTTTTCCCCCACCTTTAGAGGTAGAAGGACTTTTAGGGATCATGTGGATAAGATGAGAAAATTGAGTTCATCTCTTAACCTTTTCAAGTTACTTGACCTCTCCAATCCTCAGATTCCTCATTTCTTTGTTTTATACTCCAGGGAATATTTATCACATATCACAGTCAGCCTTGTACGAGGAACAATGTCTGATTTAATAGAATCTGATTTGTCTGTTCTCAGAGCTTTGCTTTTGCCTCATTCCCTAGTTACTCGAGGAAAATGTTTTTCCTTCAACTCCTTTCTTCGCTCTTTACTCTCTCGTTTTCTTTCTTTATCCCCTTTTTTATTCATTCACCAGTTTATTACAAAGTACATTTTGTGAAGGATACAGATAAGCAGCCAGGTGAAGAGGTGAGATCCAGAAGGGTCCTGAGTATAGAGCTTCTGTCCCCATGGCCCTGGAGTATGCCACCCTCCTTGCATGTGGGTGCATCCACCAACCCAGAGAGTCTTACCAGGTGTGATGCTCTTCATTGGAGACTAATGCTGCCACCTGATATAGAAGGAAGAACACTGAGCTTAGCTTCAGAGGAACTAAGTATTAATACTAGGCCAACATACTGCTAACTTCTCTAAACTGGTTTTCTTACCAGCAAAGCAAAGGGTTGGATTAGATGATCTCTTCAGCCTCTGAAAGCTTTAAACCTCTAAGGACATAGATAATAATTCATATAGATCCAATAACAGTATGATCATTTGAAATCAATAAAAGTTCTATAAAATACTGATCATCAGTATTCTCCAAATGATGACATTTAGTGTTCTCAAAATGAGGAAATAACGTCTTTCTTTGGACACAACTATCAAAAGGGTGATTGTAAACGAGGGATGACTCTTTGTCCAGGGAAGAGAGCAGTCTATGTTAAAATATTAAGTTGGAGAGTCTAAGTGCTTTAATTCAGATATAATTCATGGGAATTGTGAAGAGGAATCAGCTGACAGAGAGCAGAATATCGGGGGGCACAGAATGGGGTATTGCTGTTGAGAAGATGCCAGAAGAGGGGGGACATTGTGCCTGGTTGCCGGAGAGTGCCAGGCCAGCCCTGTTAAGACCAGGTGTGATGTTCTTCATCGGAGACTGAAGATGAAAGGATTTCAAGGACCTGGGGGATTTCTTGACAGAGCTCCAGGAAAACCTGTAATGGACTAGGAAAATGACTGTACTTATAAACATAAGTCAAGGGGGGCTATTTGGAAACCAGATAGGAAAGGACCTTATGACTCCAAGGAAGGGAAGCATGTAAATTCTGAAGTCAGAATGCAGAGCTTTAAAACAGCTGTTCCTTCAGAGTAGCTGGACAACTGCATGCTTTAAAATGAAGGATGTTTGAAGAATAGTGTCTTACTTGAGAGAGAGCAGCAGCTATGCAGAGCAGATAACGTTTGTGCACAGAGAACGTTTACTTTGTATTCTGGATTCCGTTACGAAAAAAGTGGAGAGGAGCCGGTGGATGGTAGGAGGTTGGGGAGCAGATGGGTAGAAACAGAGCCCAGGTTCTATATTTTGGCTATGCACCAGAATCTCCTGGCCAGAGGCTTTCAAATACAGGTGTGGAGGCTCCATCCAGGGCCCACTCCATAATTTGCAGGGCCCAGTGCAAAATACACATGTGGGCACTTTAAGAAACAGGAAAAAAGTACCCTTAAGGGTACTAAAATGTAAAGCTTTCCCCTTTCTGTTGACTTGTTATGGGGTTTTCTATTTGCTATCTAATGCTATTTTATGTAAAGGAAAACTACAATTTTGAATTATTAGCATGAAATTAATTTTTACTGCTCATCTTTATATTGTGCAATACCAGTTTTAAATGGAAATATGAGAGAATATGTGGAATCATCCAAATTACACAATTTCTATTTCATAACTTGTACATATGCATATATTTTGTTCTAACTAGAACAGTGGAAAGGCTGCATAAACTGTTGTTTATTTGTGTTTTCTTTTTTACTTCTTAATATGCTTATACCCTAATAACATTACCTTCTGCTTACTAAGGATGGACTAAAAAAAGGAATTATGGGTTATCTTTTTTTCCCCTTTCCTTTTATGTTATCATTTTCAGCGTAAGTAGTTGGCTAATACAGGGAAGTAGCAAGAGCAAGAAAGAATACAAAAGGGTTTCTTGTTCGTTCATGTTTCTTAGAATGTCATTGCTTTCTTTCTGGTTTTAATGGAAAGCATGGCTTCTTGGGGCTGTCAGCACCTCTACTGGTACTTACTCAGTTATAGACCCAGCACCTGGAACCTGCTTTGAAGTCTTGCTGATCTCCCACTATCTCCAGTGGGGATCTCTCGTGGGTCCCCCGGAATCTTGTGCTCATGGTCATGGGGACAGCTGTATGAGAGTGAGGCAGCAAGGAATAGCTATGGACATATGATGTGTATGGCCTCTCCTCATGCATATCCACTGTTGTCCCACTGGACTTCATTTACAAACACAAGTTCAAAAATACACTTACTAAGAATTTTAAGATGGTTACAGCAGAGTGTAAACCAAGCACAGGGTCCATTGCACATCTGTGCCATTTCCAGAGACATGTGCTGGCTGAGTTTCTACATTTGTGAAATAAAGGGAGTGAGACAGAATGATCTCCAATGTACCTTTTAACTCAAAATTCAGTGAAAAAAAATGTAAATAAACATTAAATTCCAGTTATGTTAAGTATACTGAAGTATTCAAAAGGAATGTCCATAATTTTCTTTGAAATTCATTTAAAAAAAAAGATAGATTGATGACTGTAGAGAGGATGGATAATGGATAGATAGATGATATAGCAATTTCAGTGAAATTTAATAGTGGAATCTGGGTAGTAGGTAAATATTGGGGTTTTCACTTAAGAGTCTTCAATTTGGCTGTGTGTTTGAAATTTTACATTGAAAAATGTTAGGGGGAAAATGAGTGATTTGGCATCCAGTCTTCATGACTAATGCAGAAAAAATGAACACCATGAAGTAACCTGTTTAACTGGTTAAAAGCTGTTGGATTTAATAGCTAATCTAAGATGTAGCTAAAGGGTTTCAGCTTAAGAAGCAAAAGTTCAAAACTTCTTCTACTGAAAACTTTTAAGGTAGCAATTATTGAATGTTTACTGTCAGCCAGGACCCTTCTGAATGTTTCTAAGTAACATGTCATCCAACTGAATCCTCACAACAATCTATGAAGCAGGTAAAATAGGTATACAGTTATTTGTCTTTGACAGACAAAGAAACTGAGGCTCAGCAGGCTAAGTAAATGAGCTTGTCCAAGATCATGGAGTTGGTACCTGACAGAGTCGAGATTTGAATTCTGGGCTGAATGAACTCCCACACAGCTCTCAGCCAGTATTTTACTCTGTTCTGCCTGTTGCCTCATTTGTTGGTAAGAAAGTTAGGTTTATACATACACAATATATTAGTTGGTGGGCCTCTGAGCAGACAGCCTGATGGAGTAAAATATTCCCTGCCCACGTGTGTGTGGGTCGCAGGCCTGCTTCCAGTGTAGCTGTGTATGATGGCTTGGCTGTGATTGTGCACAAGTCACTTATCATTCAGCACCTCAGTCTCTTCCTATGTAAATGGCGGCAACAAAACTTATCCATGTGGAGAAAGAAGAGGACTTTCTGTGCTGTCTTTCTTCACGTTTTGTGCAGCCTCTTCTGTGTTCAGCCCAAGGCAACCAACCGCAGGCCTTGAGGACCATGAGGAGAGTGATGGAAGCAATGTGAAGAGAAAGATACATTCATGTGCTCGTTGGTTTTACTCTGAAAGTACACTTTTTTAAAAGAGAAAGTAAGAGAAAGGGAGAGAGAGAGAATCATCAATGTGAGAAACATCCATCAGCTGCCTCCTGCACGCCCCCTATTGGGGACCGAACCCAAAACCCAGCATATGCCCTGACTGGGAATTGAACAGGCAAACTTTCAGTGCAGAGGACGATGCCCAACCAACTGAGCCACACCTCCCAGGCCTGAAAGTACACTTTTTGAGAATTAGAGGCAGAGAAGAAACAGCAAGGCATAGGGTTCAAGCCATACCAATAGGATGAAGAGAGAACTGCCAGATTAATCAGTGAGGAGGGGAAGTAGGAGGAGGTGCTGAGGTGACGGTCACCAGGGCTGCTGTGGGGAGGGGAAGGGAGATGGGGCTTGTGGCCTTGGAGACGATAGGGGTGGCTGATGAGAGGTGTTGAGTGGAGGTAGGAGAGAAGGGTAGATGGAAGCCTTCAAGTCAAGCCCATGCTCAGCACTGTGCACACCTGATCAGTGGGCTCCCTTTTAGAGAGAATCACCCTCCTATGCTATTGAGGTGTCAGGACAGCTGTTCCTCCAGCTGCAGACACACTGCCCATGGCTTACTTTGCAGACAAAGCCCCAAACAAAGTCTGCTCTGTGTGTCCCCTCCACTCCCCACCAACTCCTACACCCCCAGGCAGGGCAGCTCCTGAACTAGGGTAAGACTGATCAATGGTAAAACCTATGCTTGTGATGTACCTTATTGGGCAAATCAAATAAGACCAATCCCTAGGGAAATGCCTTATCATTTCTAAAGTATTGGCAAATTTAGCTTAATACAGGCATTTCCTGGATTATAAAACGTTCATACAAATTCAACGTTAGGCAAATCACTCCATAGAGCACTTAGTAACATTTCAGATATGTGGGGAAGTAATTAGCTTTAGGTGAGGTCATCAGGGTGTAGCCCTCATGATGGGATTCATGTTCTTATAAGAGGAAGGGACAGGCCCTCTCTCTAGGCCTGTGAGGATACAGCGAGAAGGTGGCCAGCTACAAATCAGGAAGAGGTCCTCACCAGGCCCTGGATTTGTCGGTGCCTTGATTTTGGACTTCCCAGCCTCCAGAACTGTGAGAAATAAATGTTGTTCAAGCCACTCAGTGTTCGGTATTTTTATTGTAGCAGCCCAAATGGACTATAAGACAGCAAGTGATTTGCCCATGGTTGTGCAGCTGAAAAATACCTCTACACAGGGGGCTTCTCAACCTCCGCTGCACAGAAACACTCTAATGTCATTAATCTGATTTCTTCAAGCTTCCCTGATTGAAGACCATTGCTGTCCAGCAGTTCTCAGAGGCTGGCCCGTGGACTCTGACATTAGACCAGGGGTGGGCAAACTTTTTGACTCGAGGGCCACAATGGGTTCTTAAACTGGCCCGGAGGGCCGGAACAAAAGCATGGATGGAGTGTCTGTGTGAACTAATATAAATTCAAAGTAAACATCATTACATAAAAGGGTACGGTCTTTTTTTTTTTAGTTTTATTCATTTCAAACGGTTTGCCCACGGCTGCATTAGACTCACCATGGGGTAAATTTGTTAGAAATTCTGATTGGCTCTCTGAACAGACTCACTGAGTTAGGATCTGCTGGGTGCAGAGTTGCAGGGGAGGCTAGGCTAAGTGATTCTTAAGAATACTTAAGTTTGAGTACCATTGTTCTCAAGATTGTGAAAAGCTTGCAAGGCAAACCCCACCTTCTATAAATCTTTGCCTCACTCTCTCCAATTAACCACTTAATGTATTTTGTAAAGGGCAGAATTTTTTGGCTAATTTTCAAGTTTTCATTTGGTTTGCTTCTTTGGTATTTGCTGTATTTGTCCTCTTCCCTTTCCCCCACCTTCCAAACAGTGGAATGTGGCTGCTATTTGGAAGGTAGGAGCAGCTCAGCTCGGTGTTTTACATGTAATAAAGAAATGGTGCTTTGCCTGGCCCAGATGGGGGCCAGGTGGGGGAGGGGTTGGGGGGGCTTAGTTGGTTAGAGGTTGTCTCCATATGCCAAGGTTTCCGGTTTCATCCCGGGTTAGGGCACATATAAGAAGCAACCCGTGAGTTGGTAAATAAATGGAACACACAAGTCTTTCTCTCTCTTCTCACCCCCAACCTCCACAAATCAATTTAAAAGAGAAAAAGAAATGGTGGTTTAAATTCAATATCAAAGCACAGTCTTACCAGGTCTGGAGATGAAATATTAACCAGACCTCAGAATCAAAGCTGCTCTGTGCAGTTCTCTGTGTGCTTTCCCACACTGAGGAAGAATCCTCTGTCCTAATGTGTGTTAAAAGGCACAGGACAGTTTGCCTATGAACTGCCCTTAGGTGGTAGCTCAAACCTGGGTGTTATTAGGTGGCGCCAGCCCTGAGGGATAGCAGTGTCTTCCGCCTTCCAGCCAGCTCAGGAGCAGCAGGAGAAGGCTGGGTGGGAAGGGTTGTAACTTTTAGCTGTCCAAGGGATGTGTCTGGGAAATGAGAGTTCATGTTTATAGACAAACTAGAGGCCCAATGCAAGAAATTCATGCAAGGGCCACAGCCAAGGGCCTCTGCCGCCTCTGCTTCAGCCCCCGCACCCGCTGTGGCTTTGGCCAGAAGGAAGGACATCCGGAAGGACGTCTGGTCTAATTAGCATATTATGTTTTTATTATTATAGATAGGTCTATAAAGTCACACACTCTGATATGGGTCTGTCTGAACAGGAAAAGGAGGACTTCTTTGTCAAGACGTCTACTTGAAAAGAAAAGAAAAAACGTACCCACTGACATATTGCTTACTTCATAGAAGGAAGGACACATTCTTGATTGAGCTCCAAAGGATTTTGGACTCAGGAAGGATGTTAGACTCTATCTTCATCTGAGACCGTTTGTTTGCCAAGAACCAAAAATCAATTGAGCCAGTTAAATACAGTAAGGTTGGTTTTAAAGACACAGTAGGTGTACTTCATGCTATGTGTCACTTTGTCAGTGCTATGATTTGCAAGGCAGTCCTGCTCTGTACATTAGGTTTGCAATGCATGCAGAATCTTGTTGGTAGTTCTTTGAGCAAACAAGGAGCTTTCAAAGTTGTGGTGTCTCCATACCGAATGAGTACAAACTAAAAAATGCTGACCACATTGCCCTGGCTATCAGGGAGCCTGTGAAGAATTGTAGTATTCATTCCCCACCACTCAGGACCCTGGGGACCTGGGTCCTTGCCTTGGTGAAATTACTTAATCTATCAATTTTCTTTTTTTCTCACTTAAAAATTGTTCAGTACTTTATGTTTTATTTCTGTAAATTGTCTTTAAGCCTTTTTAGAAGTGGAGTTTTACTTTTTTTTAAAAAGCACACACCAAAAACTAATAAGAAATAAATGAAATACCAGGAATAGGAATTGGTGTCCTGTGGTATAAACCTACTAACCTTCAAAGTGGTTAGGCTCTGCTCCCAGTACTGGCTTGGACCCCTATGGTGAGCCTGGACCTGCTGCAGGAGGCACTTCTTAGGCTGTCCTCTGAGGTTTATGACATAGTCCCAATTCCTAGATAAGTTTATACCCTGGGGCAAATATATACTTATTAGAGGCACAGTGCATGAAATTCATGCACAGGTAGGATCCCTAGGCCTGGCCAGTGATCAGGGCTGACTAGGTCCTGCCAGCTGCTGGCCAGGGCCTTCCTTCCAGCTGCTGGCCGGGGCTTCCTTCATTCCACACCACCCCCTGGTGGTCAGCGCACATCATAGCGAGCAATCGAACTCTCAGTCTCCCAGTCGAACCCTTGAGGGGACAATTTGCATATTAGACTTTTATATGTTTACTAGAGGCCCTGTGCACAAAAATTTGTGCACTCGGGGGGGAAGGGGGTTGTCCCTCAGCCTGGCCTGTGCCCTCTCGCAGTCTGGGACCCCTCGGGAGATAACGACCTGCTGGCTTAGGCACGCTCCCGGGTAGCAGAGGGCAGGCCCAATCCCTAGGTGCAGCCCCTGGTCGGGCTCAGAGCAGGGCCAACTGGGGAGTTGGGGCGCCGCCCCCTGTCATGCACAGAGCAGGGCGGATTGGGAGGTTGCGATGCCACCCTCAGTCATGCTCAGGGCAGGGCCGATGGGGAGGTTATGGCTCTACCCCGTCACACACAGAGCAGGGCAGATCAGGGGGTTGGGGCGCCGCCCTCTATCACCCACAGAGCAGGGCCGATCAGGGGGTTGGGGCGCTGCCACTGTCACACTCAGGGCAGGGCCGATGGGGAGGTTATGGCTCTACCCCGTCACACACAGAGCAGGGCCTGTTGGGGGGGGGGGGGGCGCCGCACCCTGTCACACACATAGCCGCAGGGTGATCAGGGGGTTTGGGTGCTGCCCCCTGTCACGCTGATCCCGGTGCCGGGAGGCCTTGTGGCTCCGCTGATCCCAGTGCTGGGAGGCATATTACCCTTTTACTATATAGGATAGAGGCCTGGTGCACATGTGGGGGCCGGCTGGTTTGCCCTGAAGGGTGTCCTGGATCAGGGCGGGGGTCCCCACTGGGGTGCCTGGCCAGCCTGGGTGAGGGGCTGAGGGCTGTTTGCAGCTGGTCACACACCCTTCAGGGTGGGGGTCCCCACTGGGGTGCCTGGCCAGCCTTGGTGAGGGGATGATGGCTGTTTTCATGCTGGCGGGTGACAGAAGCTCCCAACTGCTCCTTTTTTCTTTTCTTTTTTTTTTATTCTGGGCCAGCTTTAGCTCTGAGGCTGCAGCTCTGAGGCCTCAGCTGCTGAAAGCAGGTATCTGGTTTGTTTTGGTTCTATAATCGAAACTCTGTATCAACTCCAGCTCTGAGATCCCAGGCTCGCTGAAAGCAGGTTTCTGGGGTTTTGTTTAGCTTCTATATTTGTTACAATGTTTCTAAAACTGCAGGCTCAGAGGCTGGCAAGGCAGGCGGGGAACGTTGGAGTCCTCCGTCACTGAAGCAAGCAAGCCTCATGTTAGTTTCTAGCTGCCTGGCTGCCGGCCGCCATCTTGGCTGGTAGTTAATTTGCATATCTCGCTGATTAGCCAATGGGAAGGGTAGCAGTCGTACGCCAATTACCATGTTTCTCTCTCTTTTTTTTGTTTTGTTTCTCTTTTATTAGATAGGATTCCTTCTTTGAATTCTAGCATCTTTGTTCTGGGATTTACATAAAAGACTGCATTAAAACCACCACTATATCCCAGCCAATGTGGCTCAGTGGTTGAGGTTTGACCTATGAACCAGGAGGTCATGATTTGATTCCTTGAGCAGGGCACATGCCCAAGTTTGGGCTTAAACCCCCCTCCCCCAGTGGGGGCCTGCAGGAGGCAGCCAATCAATGATTCTCATCATTGATGTTTCTCTCTCCCTCTCTGAAATCAATAAAATATATATTAAAAAATAATTAAAACAAACAAAAACTCACCACCATATTTATAGACACCCTTATCTTCCCCTTCTTTTTTTAAAGCCAACTAGAAGATGCCTAGATTTTTTGTTGTTGTATTTTGTTTTTAATATTCACCTGAGGATATTTTCTCCATTGATTTCTTTTTTTTTTTTTAAATATATTTTATTGATTTTTTACAGAGAGGAAGGGAGAGAGATAGAGAGTTAGAAACATCGATGAGAGAGAAACATCGATCAGCTGCCTCCTGCACATCTCCTACTGGGGATATGCCTGCAACCCAGGTACATGCCCTTGACCGGAATCGAACCTGGGACCCTTCAGTCCGCAGGCTGACGCTCTATCCACTGAGCCAAACCGGTTTCGGCATCCATTGATTTCTTGAGAGGGTGGAAGGGAGGGAGGAGAGGGGAGAAAGAGAGAGAAACATCAACATGAGAGAGACACCTCGATTGGTTGTCTCCCAAAAGGGCCCCTACCTGGACTGGGGAACCTGCAACCGAGCTACATGCCCTTGACGGGAATCAAACCCTTGAACCTTCAGTCCACAGGCCAGCCCTGTAACTACTAATTGTATTTTTAAGTATGGCTCTGAATTTACTTATGAATGCCTTGTTTCTTTGTTTTGCAAAAATAGGTGCTAAAACTCATACATGTTTGGTGATTCCCACCTCACCTTGATTTCCACCTCAATTGGCAATATTTGAAAACAAAAGTTCATGTCTATTTGTCTAGGAATATAACCTATAGACACATTTCCATATGTACTGAAGATACGTTGTAAAATGATTTTCACTACAGAGTTTGTTTGTCATAGCAAGCAGTGGAAACAGCCTAAATGCCCATCAATAAATGGGGGGGGGGGGGGGAGAACTAAGTAATGTCTAATGGTTTATCCATAAAACAGAATGCTGTGGAGCCACTGAGGATAGTAGGTGGACCATAATGTTCTGAAATAATACATTACTAACTTTTTTAAATGGTGGGGAAAATGGCAGATAAGTTGCTTTGTCTTGCACAAATCACACACATATAAATAAAGAGTTTGGAGTTATATTGGATTCAAATATTAGCTCTGCCACTTACCAATGACCCTGCGATACTCCTTAATCTCTCAGTAACTTATTGTTATGACTGTCTCATAGGGTTATGGAATGCACATAAAATAGTGCAGCCAGGGCACAAGGTACTTTCTCAGTAAATGTAAACATGTAATGATGGTAGTGATGATGACAGTGAACATTTGAGCGCTTACCATGTGCCAGGCACTCACTGTGTTAATATATATATTTGAAATATGTTTTTATTGACTTTATAGAGAGGAAGGGAGAGGGAGAGAGAGAAACATCAATTGGCTGCCTTCTACATGACCCCTACTGGGGATGGAGCCCACAACCTGGGCATGTGCTTACCAGGAATTAAACCGGCAACCTTTTGGTGCATGGGTTGACATTTAACCAACTCACCCACACTGGCCAGGGCAAGAGCTTTATATAGATTTATTTAATCCTTTCAACAGCCCTGTAAGTATTGGTTTCATCCTAATTGTACAGATAGGGGAGCTGAGATACAGAATGGTTAAGTAACTTGCCCCAAAGACACAGCTAGTAAGTGGTGAAGGTAGGATTCAAACACCGGCAGTCTGGCCCCGTAACCTGAGCTCTTTCTCACTTACAGAATAGTCCTGCCCCTGCTGGACAGTCAGGCCCACTCATGGCACAATTTTGAGGCTGATGAGAGGGTCAGTCCAGTGTCTCAGAGAAATGCTGGCAACCCAGGGTGTCCCCAAAATGTATACACACTTTGAATGATTACAAAGGCAGTGTTTATTAAAATACATTTCATTTTCAAAATGTAAGAGAATCACCTGTTAAAGTGTGTGTTTGCATTTTTGGGGGACATCCTGTAATTGTAAATGTCTTCTAAGAGTATGGCAATGCTTTCCTACCTAACCCCAAGTCAGAATAGTATAATCAGAATGACACCTGGGTGTTTCTGTTGGGGTGTGTGGGGACGTTTCGCTTTGCCTTGGTTTTCTCCCATCTGGATCCTCTCTGCTCACGGATCTGGGGTCACAGACAGAAACCGGGTGGGAAATTCTTCACTTTGGGCTGAAGCCAACAGGGATCATGGTGTGCGTGTATGTGAGTGTGCGTGTGCGTGTGTGGAGACCTGTCTTTACTGTATGTATTATCTAATAAACACATTTAAATACCAAGAGGATGGAGGACTTTCCCTCTTTCGTAAGGATCCTTTGGTGACTCAGTTCTCATAATGACTTCTCTTGGAAGAGTATGTCAAGTTTTTCAGGGCAGTCAAGATGTCATATATTCTTTAGAGAAGCATTTCCTTAATATTGAACCCATATTCTCTAGTTGGATATTTCACCCAATTCTAATGTGTTGCCTTTGCTAGAAGAAAGCTGGTCCTTGGCCTCCTTATGGCCTATCTGAAAGTGAAGTGCCCTTGAGCACAATTACACCATGACTCAGCCACTGACAGATCCTGAATAGTCCGATGCCAAAACATCTTGGGTCCTCGTTCGCAGCATGTTTTACTTTCTTTCTTTACCTTCAGACTTACTCAGACTTGTCTGAATATTTATTCCTCACTTCACCGCTAGTCACAAGTGTTCATTCAGTTTGGAAATCCTCATTTTCCTGGGCTAACCTCTCTCCACTGTTCCAATTTTCCAAACTATTGATCAATTTTTCACTCTCTCTGTAAAGACTTCATTTTGAACAACCTGCTGGTCAAGGGATCCTTGGTGCACCAACCCAAGCCAGGACAAAAAGACATCAGCATCCTGAAAAAGATCCCCCTTCAATCGTCTCTGACTCATTGCCTTGCTGACTATCATAAGAAACAATCCAGAGCCCTTGAGTTGCTCTTTCCCCTTTGTCAAGCTCAACGTTGGAAGTGCCACGCTCACCAAGGCCTCCCGGACACTGCTTCTGTAGGGACCAGGCTGCAGAGAACAGAAAAGATTGGCCCCGGCCAGGGAAGGCAGTAAAGGCAGCGAGGCTCTCTTCCCTGCGCAAGCCAGGGAGAGGGGTGGCTCTCAATGAATGTGTTCCATTAAATCAAACCAGAAAGGAATCCAAGGGTAAGTTATTCAACCTCTCTCCTTCTCACCTGTGTTCAAGATCTGCCTTTGAGATCTGCTTCTCACACTTGGAATTATAGACAGACCCTGCATCGGCTGAGGTTGCAAAGAACCTTATTCTCGAAAGGAAATGATGTGACACAGCTGGGAGTTTTAAAAGTGTCACTGACAGCCCAGCCAGTGTGGCTCTGTTGGTTGAGCATCATCCTATGCACCAAAAGGTTGCTGAGGTTGCCAGTTCACTTCCTGGTCAGGGCACATACAAGGCTGTGAGTTTGACCCCCCAGTCAGGGCACATACAGATGGCAACCGATCAATGTTTCTATCTCTCTCCCTCCCTTTCTCTCTCTAAATGTGTCACCATGTCATCGGGTGAGGATTAAAGAGATTTTTTTAAAAACCCTTAAGAGGGTTTTTTAGTGTTACTGACTGACAGAAGTAAACATCGACCATAGAAAGAGATTAACCCGAAAACCAAAACCCTTAAAAATAGGTCCTCCTTTTTTCAGTTATAGAATATCAATCTTTTAATCTGGAGAGATGTTTAGAATGCACTGAATGGGCCATCCACAGTATTATTATCTAACCCCTTAGATGTTTCTCCTTACGGTTCATAATTGAAACTGCTGGTGGGATTGGGCTTGAGCCCTCAAAACAAGGAAGGCAGCCCTAACCGGTTTGGCTCAGTGGGTAGAGCATCAGCCTGCGGACTGCAGGGTCCCAGGTTCGATTCTGGTCAAGGGCATGTACCTGGGTTGCGGGCACATTCCCAGTAGAGGTTGTGCAGGAGGCAGCTGATTGATGTTTCTCTCTCATCGATGTTTCTAACTCTCTACCCCTCTCCCTTCCTCTCTGTAAAAAATCAATAAAATGTATTAAAAACAAACAAACAAAAAACAAGGAAGGTATCATTAATTGATGGCTATGTGTCCAAATCTCAGAAGGCTAGCTCTGGGGAAATATTTTCTCTTTGTAGAGCATTGGCCTCCAGCAGCAGTGAAAGCATTAGAAAAGCTACCAAACCTATAATTGTTGCTCATAACCTCTTCCTTAGGGTCAACAGGAAGAATGCATTTCCCACCGATGCTACAGAAGGGAAAACCGAAGCTCTATTTGTTACCCCCTTCCTCCTTTCCAAGGTGAAAGGGAGAGTTGTTCTATGGATGAATCTCTTTATTGAGACCTCAATAGGAGCTTCATGGTGTTGACTTACCTATCAAGTAATCTGAAAGGAGGAAACTAGCAGATCCTTCTCACAGAAGGCAGGCTAGAAGTGTGAAGAGGAGAATGGCAATCTTCATCTGTACTAGTGAAAACATTTGGTGCATCGAATTGCAACAGTTCACTAAACATCAGTGAGCAAGTGTTTCAGGATTGCAAGGATAAACTGGAAACTACAGCAGAGCTTGACTTCTGGTGTTTGTGAAAACACTTTCTTGCTTTCAGGCATTTTTTTATAAAGTCAGGCTTGGGCTCCTTTTCACAGAAGACATGGAGATAATGCATTGACGTGGCTCCACGGGGACCCAGGAGTCAGGAATGGCACCGGGCTTCACATTCTTGTGGTTATCTGCTGATGGCTTCCCGGGGCCAGCAGTGAGCCCTGAGGAAAGCATGTGGACCAGGAAGCAGGAAGCTATTTTCTCTCTCTGCTTCAGGGGAGATGATGAGTGCTTTGCAGAGGAATGTAAGACCTACAGTATTCTGTAAACTTCTACTAATACGTGAGTTAGGACCCTGAGACAGTTTTCAAACAGGGCCACTAGTTTCTGTTTGTAAAAGGAGTGGACCTAACCTTGTCTTAGCAGCTGAAAGTCAAACAGCCAGCAAATCTGAGGTCAATTTCAGCACCTTTAGGGTCTACAGTGGCATCCGAGAATGAACACATTCAGACACTGTAATTTTTCAATGTCATTTATTTAAACCAAAATCCATTTATATTTTCAACGGGGGGGGGGGGAATTTCAAAGATATAAAAATATATTCATATTCAGAACAAACAACTTTGTTCAATTTCTATAAAAAATGAAACTACATTTTTTGGGGGGGGGTGAACCCTGTAACATGGGAAATAGCTTCACTGAAATTCAAATTTCCACATGCAAAAACTAACTCATTTTGTTTGGGGATTGACTGAAATGGTTAGGAGCCCAATAAAATAAAATAATTAATTTGTCAGGCCCTGGATGGGTAGCTCGGTTGGTTAGAGTGTCATCCTGATATGCCAAGGTTCGGGTTTGATTCCTGGTCAGGGCACATACAAGAATCAACCAATGAATGCATAACAAGTGGAACAACAAATCTCTCTCTCTCTCTCTTTCTCCCTCTCTCTCTCCCTCTCTCCCTCAAATCAATAAATAAAAACTTAAAAAATAATTTGTTAAAGGCGAACACTGTAATCACAGTTGAGACTTTGGGAATAGTCAGTGCATGAACAAAGTAATAAGATCTTTGCTGCCTCACGAGGATCCAGCCACTTCAAACTCTTGAAGCCGTTTCAAAAGTACGTTGTGTGTTATTTTGGTGACTGGCATGGTTTTGCTTATGTATAAAAATCAGAAAAAGTGGCTTATCTGCTTAACAGTTTCCAAGTTTGTTGCATCTAAGGTGGATGGGTTTGTCCAAGAACGCGGTGGGGAGGAAGCACTGTGGATATAGGTTTCTTCAGAGCTGCAGCATTCTCAGATTACTGCAAGTTCACTTCATAAAATACTGCAATTTACTTTCTTTTTTTGATAAATCTGTATTTTTATGTATATGGAGTCAGGTTTGTGGATATAACCTAGCTAAACCCCAGACAAAATCAACAGTGACAAATAATTACCAATGTTAAATGTTGGAAGCATGATAGAGACCCCACTGAAGGCTGAATGAAGGCTTGAACTTGGGACTCAGATCTATTCCTTAATAATTATGTCACACCGGGCAAATCACTAAACCAGTGAGCACAGTTTTTCAGTACCGCAAGGATAAATTGAGAACCGCAAAGCATTATTCTGACCTTTCTTACCCTGGCGGACTGTGTAGAAAACAAAATTGATGAAATGTTTGCAAAGAAATTCAAGTGGCTGAGATATATACAGAGCTGCACAAGTTTGAGAGGCTAATAACTGCTTTCATAAAATATACAGCTTTTGACTTGACACTTTGACCTGTGTGTGATCATCACGGTAACGTGACTTTTAGTTTTCAGTATTTCAGTCCCTTCTGTGGGATACAAGGTCTACCCCCTGGCTCAACAGGGACTAGCACTGCGTGCTGTTACAATGAAAGCTACAAGGAGGTGCTTCTTTATTGCTTAATTATTCCCCCCAAAGGCAATTACTTCTATCTTGGAAAAAGCAGGACTCTGTAGTGAAGACATGCAGACCTGAAAGCAGTGCATTAATTATTTTATTAATTTCATCTTTTTACATTATGGGAAACATTCATCTATTTACAATTTTTTTTGTTCACACACAATCTAAGTAGATAAGCCTATGAAATTCCAATTCATAAATCCATAAAAATGTTCCCCATCCCTCCATCAGAAGGCTTTCAAATGAATCTTTTTTTTTTTCCAAACCAAAATAATTTTTAAAAATTACATTTGGGAATTCAGATATGCTAGTGATTTACATTCCAGTTATTTAAAATATGCATCTAGACATGTTTTAAAAAAGAAATGGTAAATTCACAAGGATAAGGCTTAAATTAAAGTGGTAACGCACAGTAAAACATTAAGGAAACATCTATAAATAACAGAAATATATTACAAATAAATTAGTTCTATTTACCATTTCAAATATTAAAAATCTTTAATCCATTTCTTCATCTCTCTTTACAAAAAGGTTATGTGAATTGTATGGAAACAACTGCAAAAAATATAATAAATACTTAATTTCTTTGAACTTTTTTTGATGCGGGAGACAAACTTCTTTTTTAATGCCCCCCTCCCCAAGAAAATGCCCAAACATCTTTGTACCAAAGTTAAACAAAATAAGTAATTTTTCAGGGTACATACATTTTCCATTATGAACTAAGAAACATTTCTACAAATACATCAAAAAGAACAATGTAACAAAGGTTATGCTCATGGATGTCAATTAAAGGGGGCAAGTGGTTAACAAGCCGCTTGATGTGGGGTCACGTTTTAACATCAATAATTAGCTCTTTATAAAGTGTTTGTACAATTTGTGATTAGAAGGAAGGCAAAGGTCATGATGCCTGTAGGCATTTAGCTAAAAGATTTAAAATTCTTACCAAAAATAGCTTATGAATATACAAATACCGCTCACACGGACAAGATAAATAGGACTTCTCTTGTCTCTCTTTAAAATATCCTGGGCTAAACCAGTTTCCAAAGAAAATATTGTAGGATGATCTGGAATCGTATTAGAAATCTATTTCTTACTCCAAATCGTATCTCTACCTCAGGGCACAGAGCTGTTGAGAACATGGGTTTTCCAATGGATACCACTTCCTTCACGTTAATCTGCGAGTTCCACGTCATTTGCAGGACTGAATGTGACCATAGGCTACCCAAGGTGGCAGTTGGCCTTACTTGATGCAAATTTTGTGTGACCTTCCACTGCTGCTAGAAAGTAAATAAAAGATGTATTCTTTTTAGAACCAGCAACACCTGAAGCTCAAAATCTCTGTATGCTCCAATTTTACAAAGCACTCAAGGTGCTTTGTTCACCCTAGTTAAAAGTTTGTTTTGAGATAAGTTAGTAGCCCTTGTAAACCACAGCAGTAAACATTTGTGCCCTGTTTATAAAGATAGCTCAAAGCATCGATGGCTCTGAGAGGTAGCGAATTCCCTAGTGGTTTTTGAATATGTCCATGAAAATAGTTGTTGCCAGAACCCATCACCTCTCTTAATTTCAGAAATAAAATTAAATTAGCACCTGGCGATGCGAGTGTGTTTTTTGAAAAAGCTTCTCTGGTGCAAGCGTATTTGATGTATGTTTTTAGAAGTCTTTCATTTTTCAATGGTAATTTCTAATACTTTAGGGTGGGAGCTGGACGTAAAACGCCAGTGATACTTTAAGATCCCCATATTCTAAATGTATTGACTGCTATGAATAAGGGCATTTACGGAGAACTTCAGCAAAGTGCAGACTGCCCATCCAGCATGACTAAAAATGTCAATCAACATTCTCTGCCAAAAGCCTGGGCATCTTTCAGTGTTTGTGCGTCGTGACTGTTCCCTCTCCTTGTGGTTGCTGAACCTTGCAAGTCAAATTTTTCTCACTACCTGGGACTTCAAGAGGAGTGGCAGCTCTTTGGAATGAGGCATGTCTATTGGGGTAGAAAATTTATTTTGTTGGGTTGACGTGGGACACAATCCTTATGCTAGGGGTTGATCGGACTCTATGGAATAGTAGTTAGAGAAGACTAAAGGAAGAGATATGTCAGCAATATGAACTAACAGGTTAAAAGAGATGGCCGTATAGCATTCAAGGGGATGATGGGAAAATCCAAAAGCTTCTCCGAAAACCACCTGGCTGCCATGTAGAGCGCTTCAGAAGCAGATGTGTACGTATACAGGTGTGTTAGGTAGGCTCCCCAGAATGGACACTAACAAATTAATAGAACCAACACTTTCCCCATTTAAGACCCTACTGCACAACAATATAATATACATAACACAATAAAGGTTGATGAAACATTTCAGGTCTAATTGTTTTTTAAACAATAGAACAAAAAAAAAATCCCTATGTATATCTTAAACTCTCAGTGCTTCCTTTGCCTTGCCTTTCTTCATTTTATTGCCTTTCAGAATAGATTAATTTCCCTGAAAGAGCGAATTTACAATCTTCTGCTGATTGAAACATTTGAAGCAGTGATTGATGAAGCATCAGTGAGGCAGTTTGTGCAGCTGTGAGTGGTGCCGGTACTCCCAGCGCCCGCAGATTTTGCTTCTCCCTTCCCCACTACACATCCAGGTCCCCCACCCCCAGCCCAACTCGGTCCCCTCTTGGTTTGTCACTCATGGATTCCGGTGAGATGGCGTGATTTCTGAGGCTGGAAATAAAGTGCTCCATCTGCTTTGCAAAATAATAACCATTGGGGAAATAAAGGGGGTCGGAGCCCTAGTTTCTTTCACGTGGAAGACGGTTAAGTCCCAAAGGATCCCCCTGTGTTACTGGATTTCTGAAATACCCTACGGTTTTATATTGCTGAGCTCTAGGGACACACTAGCTTGAGAGAACTGAGGATGGCGGGTGGCTTAAAGGGGCTATCTCTACACAGGTGGGCTTGGTTTTGCCAAGAAAAGAAAGGGCTGCCTATCCGGATGAGGCAGGTGACGCATCAGTACAGGTGGCGAAGCTCAGTGAATAACATAGGCCAACTGGTCCGGGCAGAGGGGTGCCTGGGGGGCGGCTCCTGCAAGATGGACAACGACACCGCGACAGTGGGAGTCCCTGGGCTCAGAGACAGACGGGCTCGGAGGCGGAGGGGGCCGGGGGAGGAGGCGGGCGGGCGGGTCGGCGGGTCCTGGGGTGCCGCCGCGGGGGCGCGCCCGGGCGCCTCAGAGCCGGGTCTGCGCCTCGGGGATGTAGATCTCGATGCTCTCGGCGCTCTCGGTGGCCGAGTTCTGGCGGACGGACGCGGCGCGCCTGGCGGCCATCAGGCGCTTGCGGGCCTCCTGGCGCTGCGAGCTCTCCAGCGAGCGCTCCCGGATCAGCGGCGCGGGGCCCTTCGCCGGCTTCTTTGGCACTGGAGGAGGGGCCCTTCTCTCCTGATCAAAGCAGAAGGTTCAGGACATTACACAGCTTCTCAGGACAAGCGTGGGGGAAACTGGGATAGGTCAGTAGTTAGAACACACTTTTTTTTTTTTTAAACCTAGGGGTGGTTAGTTCTGATCTGCACACTGCATATAACTTTTTCTTCATTTTTCTGGTTTGGGTATTCAAAAGATGCAGGGGGAAAAAATATACCGGTAAGCTTAAGGCCAAGGGTGAGGCTGGACTGCAGAACTAGGTCTCTCCAAAGAAAGGCTGCGGGTACTTAAAGGCCCCCTGCTGAAAGGCTGCGCGCCCAGCACGTTTAGTGGTTCTCTCTGGAGGTTCCAGACTCCTCCGGCGGCCAGAGATGGGCAAGGGTTGCAGCGGCAGCAGCAACAGCAGCAGCTTAGAATTCTGCACCCCCTCTAAGGAGGCGAGGCAGCTGCTGTGAGCTGGGTTCAGAGTTTAAAAGCATCACCGCCCTCTCCCCAGACCCACCCAAACCTAAATAGCCAAATGAGGAGGAAGAGACGATAAGACTGTGTTCCTTTAGCTTTGTAGATGCCTCAGTGAGTTACGCCCGTTTGCACACCACACACAAACACACAGCAATATACATTCCAGGGTCACCCTGGAGGGAAGACATGGGTAATTCCTACACTCTCAGCTCCAAAACGGCTCTCAAACATCCTGCTGGGATGGCACTCCGGGGCCCAGAGAGCTATTCCAATCATAGGGACAGACACTGTGAGAACTTAACACGGGATTGAAAGAGTTCACTTGCCTTAGCAACAGCAACTATAAAACAGGTATTTTTAAATGCCATTGCAAAGACAAAAGCCACTCATGACTTCAGTAGAAAAAAAAAAATGCCAGTGGGAAAGAAGGAAATCTAGACCAGAAAGGATTCTTATGAAAAGGATGATAAACTGAGGCTGCGAAATGGTCCATGTGAATGTTTTCATTTTAAATAAAATACCCTCGGTCCTCATAAATAAATGTGAAGTGTGTCATAAATGTGAAAAGTATCTTAAAGTGTAGAGTCTATGATTCTCCAAAGCGCATTCCTTGTGCCTTAACACTCATGCTGGTCACAGAGGTCCCTCCTTGCTGGCATGGGTGGAGCCTAGTTAAACTTATCACCGTGGAGTGGGGCCCGCAGGCAGTGTAAGGGAGTCTGGGTGGCCCAGAGGACAGAAAAGGAAGCACAGAACGCAAACAGTATTCTGCCAACTCTGATTGTGCTCATTCATTTTTTCCCCCTAAAGTGCACGGGATGATGAAAAGCTCTGATCATGGACAAAGTGTGTAAGGATTTAGAAATCAAGTTAACTAATGATTTACTGTGCGAATGTCAATAGTTACCTATATCATTTCTTAGCATCACTCAGTTTGGACATTTAAAAATCTTCATTGTTGAGCAACTTCGTGTATATTTTTAAAAGTATGAATACTGATCATTTTCAGTCATATTTCCCTATTGTGTACGTTATATATTTTAACAATACAAGTGGGAAATTAGATGGATGTGTGTGTACATCTGTAGTGGTTTTTTAAAAAAATAAGACCAATTCAAAAGCTTATCTAGCTGACAATTTTAAACACAGATTTAAAAAAACAAGCTGGATTAAGTGCACATGTTTGGCTTCCCAAGTGAGAGGCCACATATACACCAATGGTACTTTGATGCTTAACACTAAACCCTCAGGTTGACGGGTGACAGAGTTGGAAATTAGGGATAGGATGATAGTGTTGCTTTCCTGTCCCCTGGGACTGGATTTCTCCTGGGAGCCCACTGACCCTAAGAATCCTGATACTATGGGCAGCAACAGAATGGACTGGATTGCCATGCGCTCTGATAGGTGAGGAGATCTGAAAAGGTCAGGGCCACCAGTGCTTCAGGGGAATAACCGTGAGTCATTTTTGTAGTTGAATCTCTTGGAACTATTTGACCTCAGGCCAGAGGAAAGCAAAACATTACAAAAGTGGTGCATGACAGCCCAGCCTAGGGAGGACATTGTATACCTGTGTGAGCCTGGTGGAACCACCATAGTCCAATGTGCAAATTGTAATTTATTAATTAAAGTAAAAAATTTGAGTCTTTATTTCTAAACGGCTGCATGAGGAACCCAGTGAGCAATATTCCCCAAGGCAAATAAACCAAAAGTAAACTCTTTTATAAAGGAAAAAGTCCAACATTTTTGATTACTGTGAAACTCGATGGTGTGTATATTTTTAGACTTGAACAACAGTGGTTTCTTTATTCCTATATTTATGAAAGGATTATCAAAGTCAGTTAGCTTTCAGGGCTTATTTTCCTCAGAAACACATCCTAGGGCTGTAAGGAAGTTGAACTCTTGCTCTATGTAATCATGCACTGAATATGTCATTTATTTTAGTTTAAAAAGCAAAATGGAGGCAGTTCCTTCCAGTGACTAAAATGGTTTAACTTAAAGTTTAATTAACAAAAAAAAAGCCACATTCCCAATTTTCCAATTCACAAAGACAGGTTTTTCTTTAAAAATATGCCTGAAACATATTACAGATAATATCCCAAATGATTACTATGTAAACATTGTCATTACAATGAAATTAGTATGATGTCAGCTCCATTTCACATTGTAAACAGCAAGACTGAATGCAGAAGCCTATTTAGACTGTCCAATGTTTGTGCAGGTTTTTAAATGAACCATACAAAATCTACATTGTTCTACCTTCTTGTCAAGAGGATCCATCTGTTTCCAATTATTGGCCTTTAACTGATGGAGTTCATCAAATTTCATACTAATATTTTCTATGGACAACTGCAGCATGTCCCAGAACCCCGCCAAATCCTGGGAGGTGGGCCTTGGATGAGCATTAGGGTTCTGTACAGAGAAAGAAGAATATTCATGCTTTAGAGGCGATCCATGAAAACAAGCACAGGGCCAAAGTAACATTTTCAAATACTTCAAACAACAGAAGGAGAGTGAGTTCCTTTTGGTTTTCAGATAAAAGTGGTAATTATATAGTAATTTATAAATGGTTATTTAAAAAATTATACTTTCAGCTCTACTGAGGTATAATTGACAAATAATAATGACATTTAAAATGTACAATACGATAATTTGATATACATTGTGAAAGAATTCCCTCCATCAAGTTAAGTAACACATCCACTACCTCACATATTTACCTTTTAAAAAAATGTTTGGTGAGAACATTAAGTTCTACTCTCTCAGTGAATTTCAGTTATACAGTACAGTGCTACCAACTATAATCAACATGTTATACATTAGATCCTCAGACATATTTATCTCCTAACTGAAAGTTTATACCCTTTTACCAGCTTCTCCCTATTTTTTCCACCCCTCAGCCCTCAGCAACCACTTTTCTATTCTGTTTCTATGAGCTTGACTTTTTTGTTTTAGAGGCAACTACAAATGGTCATTTTATATACACATCCGTTTGACTTTCAAATGCCGAGGTTGTAAAACTCTTCTTTTGTAATGCAACATCAATCAGTACAGTGTATGGGGAGAGTAATCATTTGAAAATCCAGAATGTATGATCTACAATAAGATGCATATAAAATACCATATTTAAATGAAAATACCATCTTTGAAAAAAGTACAGTATATTAGAGTTGATATTTGACTACCTGCTACCTAACTTATTCAGAGAACAGATACATAATCTAAAATATGATTTGTTTTAATACTAATGTTGAGTGAAATACTAGGGAAGACAGATGAGGAGTAATAAAACATATGTTTAACAATTAAGATGCTATTAATATAAGAAGTCATTTATCATATAAATACTTTGGCAAAATCATTTGGAAATGAATTTGTTTCAAACCAGTGGTTCTCAACCTGTGGGTCGCGACCCCTTTGGCGGTCGAACGACCCTTTCACAGGGGTCGCCTAAGACCATCCTGCATATCAGATATTTACATCACGATTCATAACAGTAGCAACATTACAGTTATGAAGTGGCAATGGAAATAATTTTATGGTTGGGTCACAACATGAGGAACTGTATTTAAAGGGCCAGAAGGTTGAGAACCACTGTTAAACTGACCGTAACATAATATAGCAAATGTGAGAACACATATCTACACATACACAAAGAGTCCATAGTGATCCATTTGCTAGATAATATTGAACAATCTTTGGTATTTAAGGGTTGGCTTTCTTTGCCTCCATCCACATCTCCCTCCAAGTACTAGAAAGTATGAACCACAAATTATTATGATCTAAGACAGAAAAAACATAACTAAGAGAATGAAGGTGCCATGCTCATTGTTAATCACTACCTGCAGTAGTGGCTAAAGCATTAGATTGGTGGGAGCTGCCGTATGTCAGATGTTTATAGCTGGGGTCAGTTTTGGTTACCTCTAAGTATTCAGGCAACTAAGACTGTGAGACCTTATGCTGTATAATAACTTGAGGCCAGTTTCTTCTTTTAAAACCAACCCTCATAAGAAATGATATCAGAATTTCAGAATGTGTAAGGTCAGTGACCATCAAAATTAATGGGTTGGAAAGAACTTTTTAGCCCTTTGAATGAACTAGCATTATTTGTCTAGACTCAAAATAAATACAAGTAAAGATGTTTTTATAAACTTATAGTTCTAAAACTACCCATAGTTCTGAAATTCATTGGAAGAAGTAAATGCTAAAGTTTGTAAGCATTTGGTTCAGTATTAAATCTGTGCTAATGACACCTGAATTAATGAGTTTCTCTATAACATTTTGATTTAGTGAACTAAAAAAAAATGTTTCTAAATATCTAGGTTCAGAAAGACAGATAATAGTTTGGACAAAGTACCTCTCAAATGGAGTTTATGGTCTCACAATATATTTCCTTATCTTATTGATGATCAAAAACTAAGTTGCTCATATTCTGGAGTTCACTAAAGTCTTTTAGGTCATAAGCTCCATTGGCTAAATTGTTTCAGTGCACCAGTGCATGACATGATAGTTCAATAGGCAGAGTTATTTTTGACTCTGTATATTGGGCAACTTGTTCCCTCCTCACCAGGAACCTCTTTGCCCCCATATCATGAAAGAGATAGAAGAGGAAGCAGTGAGAAAGAGTTCAGGCACCCAGCCAGTCTCTGAATCAGTGGGTCATGTGACATCTCATGCACAAGAAGAAGTTGTAGTACTAGCCTTAGTCTGAACCAGGCCACTTAGGGTTCAGAGATGGTAAAGAGTGTAAAAAGATGAGGGGAGGTTGGGTTCCTTGGTTTAGTTTTACTGGGGAAAAAGTAACTCTCATCCATTCATTCTATGCCTGAGAGTCTAGATAATGTGTGGGTGTTCAAGTGTTCCCTTTGTCAGAGTAAGAACTCAAGACAGGAGAACTGGGTCTGGATGTGACTAATCTTAATGTCATTCTTATGCAGCTTTGTAGACCTAAATAATGCCACTACCAGGTCACCATGCTTCCTGCTGCAGAGGAGGGAGAGCTGACTGGTCAGCCTCAGGTCCCTCCACCAGGGTAAGAATGCAGCTCAAATTCTAGGGGATAAGTAGGGTGGTGGGTGGATTTAAAGGGATTGAGGTCAAAGAGACTGAGATTTGAATCTTAGTGCAGCCTCTTACCATGTGGCCCTGGTCAAGTTACGTAGCCTTTCCATGCCCATTTTTCTCAACCGTAAAACCATCATAGAAATAATGGCACAAGCTGCTCCATAAGATCTGACACAGTGGGCTCTTGACCTTCCCTCCTGGGACATGGTTTGACCGGCCATCAATGGCCCTTGGCCCACAGTGTGGTTCCGCTTCCATCTACCTTTAACATGCTTCTCACATTTTGCCACCTAAGTTCCTCTAGTGGCCAAGGAATGTGAGCCCATTAGGAGCTAGGAAACATCAAAAGATGGCTTTAACAAGGTTAACCTTTCCTGGACATCTGCAAAATTTTCGAAACGTTTTGTCTGCAATTTGATCTTCAAAATCTGCATAATATTAGTATTCTACTACATAATATACTTGCCCGTAGTATAATTCTTTAAAAAGGCATGCTCTGTGCCCTGCACTGTGTACACATTGGGCTCCAGGTATCTAGCAATCATTTTGAGAAGTATAGCTTTATGCGTGCTTTCTTACATTTAAAGAACAAAGAATCATGTTAATTAAGATGTGTGACACATTACCAAGTTCACGAATTAGCGGGAATTCTGTACCTGGCATGAAGTGAAGCTCAATAAAGTATTTTTGGTAGTCACTTATCAATACATTTACTAATACATATTATCTATAATCCAGAATAGAATTTCTGGGAAGGTGAAAGAAGGATCAGCTAATTTTTGCTGAGGGAAGGGAAGACAAATTATAGATGGGAGGATGGTGAGTAGGAGGGAAGAGATAGCTCCAAAGGAAGATCTCAAAAAGAAAGGCCTGGTGCAGAGAGATGGAGAGTACTAAGGTTTGCATGCTTCCTGTTTTTTCTTGGCCGAGTCCTGTCTAGATAAATCCTTTTCATTCTTTATTTGTCCTTGTTAACAAGAAGATGTGGTTAAAACTCTGAAATCATAGTTTGGGTCAATTAGATTGCATATAAGAATGTTTTTGCTTTCAACAAGATAAACAAGTTGCTTTTCATTATCTTTGTTTTAGACCCAGCCTGACCAACAATTGGCCAATAAAAGCTATTCTGTGGAATGACTGTAGAGCTGGTAGTAGTTTTTAAAAAGGGCATATGTGAGTGAGGAAGCGCTTGCCCCTGTATTAAAATGTTGCTGGCAGTGGTGCTTTTGTGCCTGTTTTGCTTTATTTTGTTCTGGTATGTCTAAGAAGGATCCATGTGTCTCAGGGAGATCAAATCTACACTTTGTGATGCCCTTCACCTCTGGCCCTTGAATTAAAACAGAGAACTCTGATAAGGATATACGAACTGATGGCTATTTCAGAAAGAAACTCATTATCCAAAATGGTTTTCTGTAATATTATTTTTGAAATACCAGGTGGTCCCTATTTTGGTAAGAATAATGAAATCAGAGATGCCATGTGAAAGCCAGGAGAATGGGGATTTTTCAGTTACCATAGAGCAGGAGATGGAATTTTAAATTAGTTGGGTTTTTTCTTCTACGATTTTTTAAGCATGAAAGTATTTTTAATTTTAAGAGCAGATAATAAGATTCATCAGAAAACTCTTGATTCCAAGAGAGTCCAATGGGCCTTGACTTGGTTCAAAATCAGGCCAATCTTGATAACACACTCTTCTCATGGTACTAGCAGGAAAGGGGAGTGATGGGGAATGTTACCTACCAGGTTTTCTTCACACAGTTCTCTGAACTGGTAGAATTTCTGGGCCATGAGAAGTTGGGCACTGCCAACTGCCGTTCGGATTTTCCCTAGAACTGAAAAGAGCAAACATACAAGGAGTTTACACATTATGTCTCATTGTTGAGATTTAGTCTGGTAAAGCAAAGAGGAAGTTATGCTGCAATAATTGGGGAAAACAGCACACACACAGTGCTCACACACACGTGCACACAGCCCAATCGTGGTCGTTACTCTGCTGGTCTATGTAACAGAGGCTCCTAGGTTAAAGCATAAAATCAACTGAGGGAAAAACACGTGCTCATCATGCATATTTCTCAGGGATCACAGCGTTTTCCACCACAGCACTGGACGCTACCAAGAGGAGAGGCAAACGGTTTTGTTTTGCTTTTTCCTTTTACTGCAAGGATGAATTGCAAGTGTTTGCCCGTATAGTTATGGATTTACTTGTGTCAGCAATCCGGGTCTGCCAGTTTGTTTGTTTTTTTAACCCAAATCCAAACACAAGAAAAGCCATCCTGTCTCGGAGGGGGACCCCTTGGCACTCACCATGTTCCAGCCATAGTTTCATTATTTTTCCGGAGCTCTGCCTCTGGTACTGTCAGGAAAGAGCCACTGGCCAGTGGAAAGACTTTCTAAGGAGTGAACATTTTCAGACTGTTGCCTGGGGAACGCCAGCCCCGTCCCAGCTTTTCCACTCCACAGCCCAATGTTATTGTTAACGTGGGTTTAATTCCCTCTGCACGGTGCTGAAACTCTGCCCCTTTGCAAGTCACTTCTTGCCTTCTGTGCAGTCTAAGGCGAGAACCTTTCAACCGACGGGCGTGCTGAGACGGGGCGGGGCGCTGCACTGAGCGGTCCTCAGGTCTGCATTGTCCCAAGGCTCTCCCTCCAGCCGGTGGGGACCAGGGCACAGCTGCACTGCTGGAGCCCTGCCACCAGGCAGCTCTCAACATGCCCTCCCTGCCGGGAAGGAAGGGGAGAAGGCACCCTGCTTGCTCATAGGAAACCAGAGGGGGCACTTCTCAAAGTGCACTTGGCCTGCTCAGAAATCCTCCCGGGGAGGCACAGTATAGGACTGAAGCAATGGTTTTGCTGTGGTTTTGTTATGGGTGTACAGAACCTGAGACTCAGAGTGGAATCAGGTCTCCCTTCCTTGACCTCATTCCTCACAAAGTCTGAGGAGAAGGAAACAGAAGAAAAAGAAACTTCATTTTGGCCCTGGGTTTTCTAGAAGTCTGCTTCTGTTTAAAACTGCCAGGCTAGCCAATGGTTTGTAATGCACATTAGTCATGGGCACTCCTCTAATAGTTCAGCATTCCCACACACATAACTCAGGGCGATGACGAACTCTCCAATATGTCACCAGGCACGCCAAACAGCTGAAGTGCAGGAATTCGCCTACTCAGTGATAGCGAGGGGCCGCCCTGGACAGCCGACTGGCAGCTATTGCTCAGGGCGAAGTTTTTACTTCTTTCCAATTTGCTTACACTCTTTTGAGATGGCTAGTCCATTCCTCTCTAACGGATCGATCGGTTGTTGGAGGCCTCCTCTCCCTTTCTCAACACTCCAAAAGCAGAGGGACAGCATATGCAGACACAGGGCACCACAGCAGTTAAGAATTCAGGCCCTGAGTAGGCCAAGGGTTCTGGCTCCAACAATGAGAGCAGCCGCGTCCTGGACAGTCACTTAATCTGTTTTCTCACGTGTAAAATGGAGCAATGGGTACCTATTTGTAGGGTTGTTGTTAAAGTTAAAAGTGGTACTGTATGCGAACTGTTTAGGTCAGTGTCTGACCTATAGCAAGCACTCAATAAATGCATATTATCACCTAGGGCCAGGACATTGCACTTCCTCTAACTGTGAGCCCCACACAGAGTAGAGGAAACAAACCAAAGCCTGGATGATCCCTGGCTGCCTGGGATGGGTGTGTGCGTTGATGACCTGTCCTAGAGCTGAGACAGGTCTGAGAAGGCACTTCCTAAGTGAACACGTGGCTTTAGGCCAACTCCGAGGTTCCTGAATTATCTTGCTGAAGGGGAGGATTCTGACACCAGCAATTTTCAGAATGAATCATGGGAGATTAGATCTAATACCTAAGTCTCCAATGGGCTGCCTGGGATCGCTTAGCTCCAGGCAACTGGCATAGAAACTCAAACAATTCTGATGTTCCTCAAACTTTGCACTAAGATTCTCACTTACAGCCGAATACCTGCGCTATGTAATAGACTACCATAAGAGTAGCTAAGACAGTGATTCTCCAATGAGGAGAAAGAAGTGCTCCAAACAGTCATCCAGGCAACACCCAACCGCGGTGGGTAGGACTAACTCGGATTTCTTCTCAAGGAAAACAAGGGACATCTTTCTTCATTCAGTATGGTTTGGCCAGAACCCTAGATTTGGAGCAAAAATACCTGGGGTGGAGTGTGGTCCTTCTGTTTCCCAGGTTTTTGCCATCATGTTCCTTGAGTGGAAATGTCTTACTGGCTCCAGGATTATTCGCATTTCCTGGGTCCAAGTGATGGTCTTTTCTGGGCCCAGGGTAGGGAGATGACGATTTGGGTCAGGGGGGAAATATGAACCGGGAGGGTGTGGGACAAGCAGATGATAGCTCACACTTCTCTGACCTCCATGCTTTTTTTTTCTTTTTCTTTTTTTAATATATTTTATTTTTTACAGAGAGGAAGGGAGAGGGATAGAGAGTTAGAAACATCGATGAGAGAGAAACATCGATCAGCTGCCTCCTGCACACCCCCTACTGGGGATGTGCCCGCAACCAAGGTACATGCCCTTGACGGGAATCGAACCTGGGACCCTTCAGTCCGCAGGCCGACGCTCTATCCACTGAGCCAAACCAGGTAGGGCGCATTCTTTCTTTTTCAGAGAATTAAAAATTCATTTTAATTTTTAGGGAAGAAGCTCTAATGAAGTTTGTTCCGTTTTGTTTGTCCACTAGACACAAACTTGGTGTGATAACTCTTTTCTCCTGGAAGTAAATTTCATATTTGTTACATATGCCTTAAGGAAGTACAAAACTAATAAACAGCATGTGGTAAATATCAGTGGAAATAAACACTAGGGAAAATAAAGCTGAATGCTGGTAAAGAAATGAGATAAAGAAGAGCCATCATAATGTTATTTAGAAACTACTCTAAAACATTCCATACCATCCTTCAGCAGAGTGCAAAGAAAAGACTTTGATCGGGGATTCTAAGAAAAGAAGTATAAGGGAGCAACAGTAACTAAGCTGTGGGCTTTCCCCATGCATATAAAACAGCCCACCCTGGTATTAGAAAGTTCTGGAAGAGGCCTAGAGATAGTGCATCTTTCCAGGGTTTGCCTTGCATCTCACTATTTTACTGTAGCATGGCAGCAGTTAACTTCGTAGGGTTGGCCTGGCCCTCAAGGACATGGCCAAGAAAGCCAGAGGAGCCTAAAAGTGTGGGGTCTATGCAAAAGCGGTTGGGCAAGGCCAACCTTCAAATTATGTTTTCATGGAGCAGGACAGTCGTTGTGGGTTCTGGGAATTCAATCATTCATTCATTCAGCAACTATTTATTAAGGGCACTGTACGATGTGCCAGGCACTGTACTGGAGGGTAGGATAAGGTGATAAGAAAAAGCCCTGCCCTCATGGATTACATTCTGGTGAGGGATAGTGGGAGAGACTGTGAAACAGAAAAACAAGATTTAAAGGCTTGGGATTTGCTAGACGGCTTGGAATGATCAGATGGTGCTGAGTGTGACTGAGCACTTCAAAGGGCAGTGAGTCCCTTAAACGGTGGCTAGAAAACATTCCGTCTTCTTGGCCTCTCTTAGGAAACGGAGAACAAACAAACAAACAGCAAACAAAAACCGCGGTTTGAGATGGTATCAGTTGCAATATGAAAATGGACTCTGGACTAAACAGCATGTTGTATAATTTTATTTATTGATTTTTTTGAGTTGATTGATTTGAAAGAGAGAGAGGAAGAGAGATTTGTTGTTCCACTTATTTATGCATTCATTGATTCATGTATGTGCCCTGATCGGGGTTCAAACCTGCAACCTTTGGCATATTTGAACGATGCTCTAACCAACTGAGCCACCCAGCCAAGGCAACAGCTTGTTTTAGTAGTCATCATCTGAAAATGCCACTGTTTTTTATTTGGAAAAAAATTAAAATACATGAAAGTAGAAAGGGCAAAATAGCAAACATCTATGTATATGTTCTTCCCTAAAGAAATAATTTTTAAAAATGCACTTCTTAATTTGTGTTTCTTTTCTTCTCTCTCTCTCTCTCTGCAATGAAATAAAGCCTACAGATAAAGTATATGCCACTTCTGTCCCGTTAGCCTCCCTTCCAGAAGAAACCACTGGACTAGACGAACAGTCCAGCCTATCCCTGAGTTTATGAAGGTTTTCCCCCTGGTCCTAGGAAGGTGACAGCTAAGGGCCCTTGGAGTGTAAACGAGAGAGCGATAGTCAGGGGCAATTCCACTGGCACAGTTGAGACCCCACAGCTTAAGGCAGCAGACTGTCTGAAGTCAGATGGGAGGTTTCCAGCCTGTGCTGCGCCAGGGGGAAGATGTGCTGCTGGGGTTCCATTTAGTTGGTTTCCTTCACACTCTGGTCCATACAGTCTTTCCAGATTGCTTACCCCGTATGTAGTTGACAATTTTTACCTCCCATCTCCCTTAAGGCACATTCCAGAATAATGATCTTTGCTGCATACCCAAGCATGACATTCAATCATGAGTTATACTATCTATTTGTGTAATAGTTCATCATGTAACACGCCTTGCCTTGCTGTGTCACTCTTTTTATATCGGTAAGTCTGCTTCTCCCCAGGGGTTTTATTAGTGCCTGCCAGTGCATTTTTAGATCCCTTTCTCCCTTTCCTTTCCTCCCAGCTCCTTGGTTAGTCCAGCCCTCAATGGAAGTACAGGACAACAGCCATAAACACTGTTGAACTAAATTCCTTCTATTTAAAAAGTGGGCCCTAACCGGTTTGGTTCAGTGGATAGAGCGTCGGCTTGTGGACTCAAGGGTCCCAGGTTCGATTCCGGTCAAGGCAATGTACCGTGGTTGAGGGCACATCCCCAGTGGGGAGTGTGCAGGAGGCAGCTGATCGGTGTTTCTCTCTCAACGATGTTTCTAACTCTCTATCCCTCTCCCTTTCTCTCTGTAAAAAAATCAATAAAATATATTTTTTAAAAAGTGGGTACCTTTTTATTAACTCTCCCATTTATAATGCTAGAAACCTCTCAGCCCACAACAGATGGCTATGAGGGATCATAATAGAGAGGATAGGCCCAGGTTAATTCATATAAAGCCAGGAAGAGTCTTTGGATGGCCATCACTGTTTGTTCCAGCAAAATTCTATTTATCTTATTACCTTGTATTTCAAAGCATTTTCACACGCACAACTAATTTGATCCTCCTAGGACCCGGTGAGGCAGGGCAGATATAATTTCATTTGGAAAATTTGGGCCCAAACGAAGACATGCCTTCCCCGGGTCCCCACAGTTCTGGATCCCTGTCTTCTCACTTCTGGTCCAGTTGTGTTCCTTTCTCTCAACACTTATTGAAAACTAGGCCTGAAACTCCTAAAGTGAAGCTATTTGATGGTGATTTCTTTCATTTATCAACACTTTCTAGGTGGTACACGTGGATAGAAGGGCAATGGCTATGACAAGTCAAGGGGTGGGGGTGGGGGGAATTTGAAGAAGTTCAGCAGCCCAAGCCCGATGGGAGAGCAAAGCACATCTCCACTAAGTCATTGTCACACAAAGGAATTTCAGCTGTGAAAACAAGGGAGGAACCAGGGAGGATCACTTGAAAGGGATGGTGGTGTAAGGTTCAAATTTTGGTGTTTCTTTTAAAGAATATACATGTAATGAGAAGCAGAGAAAGACTATTTTGGGTGTGGGGGTCTTTTGTGAGAACTATGATTTTAAATCTCTTGGCTACATTCAGTTAAAACCCCAGATATTTAAAAGATGTTATACCTACCCCCCCACCAACATCCCAGTGTGACTTTTTTTGGTTGGGGGACAAGAAGGGGGTATAAAAAGCACAGGGGTAAAGGTAATGAACAGTTTCTTTTAACCCACAAGTGAATCCATGACAAAGCTGCACAGAGTTTAGTGTGCTGTGGTAGCAGAGTGAAAAAAAGGACTGTTTCTTTTGGGGAAATGCCTGACATTTTGCTGAGTCAAAATCAGTATTTCAAATCCTTAGGCATAATTAATATATGCATTCTTTTTTTTTAATATTTTATTGATTTTTTACAGAGAGGAAGGGAGAGAGATAGAGAGTTAGAAACATCGATGAGAGAGAAACATCGATCAGCTGCCTCCTGCACATCTCCTACTGGGGATATGCCCGCAACCCAGGTACATGCCCTTGACCGGAATCGAACCTGGGACCTTTCAGTCCGCAGGCCGACGCTCTATCCACTGGCCAAACCGGTTTCGGCAATATATGCATTCTTTAAAAAAAAAAAAAAAAAAAAAAAATATATATATATATATATATATATATATATAACTTATTTATTTTTAGAGAGAGAGGAAGGGAGAGAGGGAGAGGGAGAAACATCAGTGTGAGAGAGACGCATCAGTTGCCTCCCACACATGCCCCCACCAGGGCCAGGGGTGGAACCTGCAACCCAGGTACATGCCCTTGACCCAGAATTGAACCCATGACCCTTTGGAGCTCAGGCTAACACTCTAACCACTGAGCATGCTGGCCAGGGCAGAGGTTTGCTTTCATTAAGGGAGCTGGAGTGGCCTCTTATCTCATAATTTTAATGCTTGAGACTGTTCCACCGTTCCCTATCATCCACGGGATAAGCAGAAACTCCCTTTAATGGCTTGCAGACAAGGCCCAGCTGCCCAGCCTGACCTCTGCCCACTCTCTCGGTGCTTTGGGCCCCCAGGTCCCCAAATCCAAAGTTGCCTCTCTCCTAAGTGTCTTTGCTCAGGCTGTACACTAAACTGGGGATGCCTCCTGCCTTGGTGCCTACCCACCCTTCCCCTCCCCTGTCGCTCAGGTGTACCTCCTGCAGAAAGCCCTATCTCCTTTCACCACCCCCTCCCCCCCGCAATGCTCCTCGAATTCCCATGGACATCTCTGTCTTTTTCCTTCCCACGTGCTTCCCAGCATCATCTATTTATAGGTCATACTTTCTAACCAAAGGAGACCAGCCCTTCAATGGCATAGACTGTGCCCACAAAACATGTTTCAAAATTAACTGACTCATCTACAAACTTTATGTTAACCAGAAAAATACATTAACTGCAACATTCCAGGCCTTGACTATTCTGATTCTTTAAGGTTTTAGCAGGTCTAAAGTTATAGTCTTGATGAATTGATTAGTAATACAGTCTTGGCTGGACTATTCTTCCTCTCTGGTTTCTCTTATACTGTTTGTGCTGACTTAGGCTGGACGAGCCAAGCCATTTTTGAATAAGTTGGATATAATTGTGTGTGAATTAAACCTTTTTATCCTCAGGTTTTGAGTTCTTTGTACTCCCCTGGCTTTTCTCTCTCTCTCAATGTTGTAAACGTTATGGGTAAAGGAGGAAAAAGGAATTTTTAAAAAGTGGGTCAACCCACTTATTTTAAAGTCCCGTGGATTCGTCCGACTGAATCTGTTGACTGCATGTGGGGATTATCCATGTGGAGTCATTCTTATTTACGAGTGTGACCTTGTGGGACAGAATTTCTCCAACCAGCTGCTTCTCAACAGTCCTGACCCAGAGCTGCTGTGGGAAACAGGTCTCCACAGAAAACGTGGATGTTTCCTTCCTGGCTGACAGGGGCTGCTCTGCATTTAACCAAAGTGCTTTCCTTTTATTTATTTATTTTGTAGCTGAAACTTGATGGCTAATGAACAAAGAGGGAGATTCACAAGTAGAAATTTTCCCATAGATGAAAACCAGGGCTTCCACAGAGGTAAAACATGGTGGTGGTGGTGGTTGGCGGCAGGGGGACGGGGGGGAGGGTGCTGTTTTGTTTGTAAAGAGCAAGTTTTCAAGAACTCAGCTAATTTTACTTTTTTCTCCCCAGTCCCTACTCCAGGAGTCTTACTCATGAAAGGTGGTTACGCTCCAACCCCTATTTCAATTTACATCAGCATGGAAAAAGTAGTAACATCATACGCATCACATAGTTAACTACAAGCTTTGAACCTTTGAAAGCTGGAGGAAATGAAGTTAGTTAGCATTTCCTTTGGTAACAGAGAAGAAAAGAACGCAATGCTGTGTTTGAAGTCCATTGTAATTATATTCCACAGAAACAGTTATTGGTAGAGATCTTGCTCCATGAGCCAGCCCCTCTCTCTGTCCTCTCCGCCTCGCTGCCGCTGCCGTGCAGGAAGGAGGGCACTCATTCCTGTCTGGAATGATGGGCACAGCGCTGGCCTAGGGAGCAGGAGAGCTGGTCCGGGCCTGGTTCTGCCTTCAGCTTGCCATGACTTCACCTCGTCATGCCTCAGCGCTCCCCTCAGCCTGGAGACCACCCCCAGGGAAACACACCCACAGAAGCATGCTCTGTAATGTCCTCTTTGTGCCCAGGGCAATGCAAAGCAAAATGAACTGAGCATTCTACATTCTAGAAAGTGAAACATAAGTCACATTACACACTGTTTCCTTCTTATTACTTTCACTTCCTCCTCAGTCACTAATTTCAGGTTGGCCAGACCTTGAAAAAAAAAATTATAGTGTTTGTGTGTGTGTGTGTGTGTGTGTGTGTGTGTGTGTGTGGTGGGGGAGGAAGGGGAGGGACCTTTTGAAGGCTACTCCAAAAGTAAGATGAGACTAAAACAGAAAGTAGCTAGGATGCACCACCCACCTCTGCCGGCTTAGAAATACACAAGGGCCTGAGGCAGATGAGTTGCAGAAACCATGAGGGCTGCTCTGCCTGCCACCCACTGTTTCACAGGCTGCAGGGCCATGCCACAGGCGACACCGAGCAGAGCGAGCCTGGCGATGGCACCGATAGACGGTCACAATGATGACTGTGCACAGCTTCCGTAACTCAACCTGAAACCGGGCAAACCCCATTTCAGGTTTCATTACCAATCCCACACTGGCTGCCAAGGCTCACAAGCCTTCTGGGGGACTCGGGGCCAAGTTTCACTAACTTGGATGCTATTACCAGGCAAAATTAAAGTGGAATTAATCTGCCTCCTGCACATGCTCTAGGTTTATCAGTTCGTTTCAGATAGAGCCTGAAAATTCCCCATATAAGCCGTCCACAGTTCAGGAGGCAAAGATAGATTTCCAAGTACAATCAGCCAGTATTCCATGCGAGGGCCACTGAAACCCGAGCCTATGTTTTTCACCCGCAGTGGTAGACAGCATTCCTAGTTAGAAGCATTCAGTTCCATCTGGCCGTTTCTTTCCCGGTCAGATAAGACCAGACGTATCTATGGAACATACAAGCCACTGTCAAATAGCACTGAGCCATCTCCCCCAGACAGCTGTTTCTCACAAGGGCTTCATTGTCTGAGAAAAGCTTGTATCATTTTACGTCAAGTGCTGCAGGGACAAGCATTCTGTCAGCTGCCACAGTTCGGAGGAAAACACTCCCTGCAGATTCTCAGTATTTTGTTATTGAGCCAAAAACCCACTATCGACTCTTAGGGATGAGGGTTTAAACAAGAACGAAAGTCCTTGCTCTGCTTTTATTTTATCAGGAAAAAGAATAGCTCCACACACCTGGAGAATTTAGAGTTATACTTTTCAAAAGCTAGCTGGCGGTTACTGGGCGACTGCACGTGCTTGCTTCCCTCTGCCCTGCATGGCACACGGTTACCCAGCCTCAGGTAACCCGGCAGAGTGTTTCCAGCCCGGAGGGAGCGCCCAAAACAAAAGCCCTAGGAGGCAGCTGTCAGAGGGAGGATAATGGCATCATAAAATAATTGATAATTGGATAATTATCTAAAATTGGATGGCTCCTTTCTTTGATTGCAACCACTCAAGCCCAAAACTGTACTTGGAATTCCCATTGAGCAAAGAGGTTTTATTCCTAACTCATCCTCCCCTCCTTCTATTCTGCCACAGACATACAATGCAGTTGGCTCTTAAACAACGTACAGATTAGGGGCACCAACTCCCCGTAGTTGAAAATCAGCATGTAACTTTTTTTTTTTTAGAAAGAGTATGTGACATTATTTGGTCATTTTACTTTATTTATTGTTAAATATATTTTTATTGATTTCAGAGAGGAAGGGGGAGGGAGAGAGAGATAGAAACATCAATGATGAGAGAGAATCACTGATTGGCTGCCTCCTGCACGCCCCACACTGGGGATGGAGCCTACAACCAGGGCATGTGCCCTTGACAGGAATCGAACCTGGGACCCTTCAGCCCGTAGGCTGATGCTCTATCCACTGAGCCAAACTGGCCAGGCAGCATATAACTTTTGATTCCCCCAAAACTTTAGTTGTCCCTTGGTATCTGTGGGCCATTGGTGCCAGGACCTCAGCACCAAAATCCATGGACGCTCAAGTCCCCTAATATAAAATGGCCTAGACTAGATCAATGCACACAGTCATATCCACAGACTGTAAGGCACAGGCTGAAAACAGTACAGGTATTTATTGGGGAAAAAATCCTCCCACTGGCCGGTGGGACTCGGTTGAGCATTGTCTCATGCACCAAAAGGATGCCGGTTCAGTTTGCTGCCGGGGCACATGCCTGGGTATCGGGTTCGGTCCCCTGTCAGGGTGCATGCTGATTGATGTTTCTCACCGCCCCCGCTCTTCCTTTCTCTCTAAAATCAATAAAAACATATTTTTTTTTTAAAGAAAAAAATCCTCATATAAGCGGACCCACACAGTTCAAAGCTGTGTTGTTCAAGGGTCAATTGTATTTTTAATTCAGGAAGACATTTTAAAAAATACCTTACATTCTCATAAGCATAATGAGTAACTATGAACAGGATGATAGCATACTTATTCTACCTACCTTTGGCTGTTGCGAACATTTAAAAAGATATATTTTTATTGATTTCAGAGAGGAAAGAAGAGGGAGAGAGAGATAGAAACGCCAATGATGAGAGAGAATCATTGACTGGCTGCCTCCTGCACGCTCCACACTGGGAATGGAGCCGCAACCCAGGCATATGCCCTTGACCAGAATTGAACCCGGGATCCTTTAGTCCACAAGCTGATGCTCTATCCACTGAGCCAAACTGGCTAGGCTACTTTTAAAGAAGGCTATTTTTAAAGAAGGGTTTTTTTTTTTTTATTGTGATAAAATATACATAAGATCTACCATTTTAACAATTTTTTAAGTGTACAATTCAGAGAAACATTAAGTACATTCATCAAACATTGTAAAAGATTATAAAATTGGGATAATGATGGTGTCCCACAAAATAAATAAGCAAATACAGTATGGTAGACTCTTCCTTTCTCTCCCTGTCCTTCTTATTTTCCATGAAGATTTTGAAGACTAGCTCTCATGGGAGGGACTTGTGAAGGAGCCACCTTCTCATGTACCCTGGAGAGAGCCCCTTCTTGTATAGGACCCAAAGGACATAAACGGCGGCTTGACCAAGAGGTAGATACAGCTGTGGTTGACCCATGTACCCAAGCTATTTTTCTGCTGTACACAGATTATTTTTTTAAGCTGGTTACTTAGAAATTGGCTATGCCTGTCAAACGGGATTGACCCCTCTTCTTTCCCACTCCTTTTAAAAAAAAAAAGTTAAATTAGAGAATTAGTAAAACAAAGGCCCTGTACAACTCCAGGCCCAGTTATCAGAACAGAATTGTGGTTGCCAAGACACCAGGAAGAGATATGTAGAGAGAGCTTTAGAGGACGGCACCCAGCAACAAAGTATTATTATCTTGTCAACTGTTATTCATGTTGTATCTGTTCCATCAGACACTTCTGTGTTCTGTGACCTTGGACAAGACACTGCCAGAGAGCTGTTTTGAGGGCAAATGAAACAACACCTGTCAAAGTCTCCAGCCCTCTGCCGGGGTATTGTAAGGACAAGACGAATAGTCTTTCGTGTGCTTATATTCTCCCTTCTCACGGTGGAGGTTTGCTTGGGCTTTCTGGTCATGTCCTTCCTTGGATCTGCCTCACTTAAAATTGTCATCTCCCTAACCAATGGACACAGACAACAGGGGGGTGAGGGCATGAGTGGGGAGGATGGAGGGTCATGTGGGGATAAGGATACATATGTAATAACTTAATCAATTAAGAAATTAAAAAAAAATTTGTCATCTCTGACCTGAGCATATGAGTTTACCTCCACACTATTTAGAAAGCGGGAATGCTAGTAAATAGGAGCTCCTGTTTTGTACCCCCAGAGCACAAAAGAAAGAAAAGCCTTCAAATGCTGGCAGAACAGAATCGCGTCCCAAGAGCTGGAAGGGACACACAGGGCTCATCTAGACCATCCAGCCGACCAACACAACAGTCCAATCTCCCATTTCTGTGGTAAATGCCTCTCTCTCTGCCAAATCCTTACTCTGGTGAGAAGGGCTCATCACCGCACAAGGTTACACCCCTTTCCATCTCTTGACAAAAATAACTGCTAGTTACGCACTATTTTTTTTTAGCTACGTAGGAAGAAATGTTTTGTTAGATAAAATACTTTTGTAAAACAAAATTTTCAAAGTACTTCAAGGACTCAAATACACATTCATGGATCCTCTGCTATGTGCTAGCAAATAGGAAGATGATGAGACAGTAATCCTTTCTGTCCTCAGAGAGCTCACTTTCAGTGAAGGAGAGAGATACACACAGATTATCATAAAATTATGTTGGAAACACCTGATAGAGACACGCACAGGCTATGACAGAAGCACCAGTGAAATACACCCAACTCAGCCTGAGGGGAGACATTCCACAAAGACTTCCAGGTGAGGCCCACGCTGAGACTCAAGGAAGAGCCGTCTATTGTAAACTAGTTGGGCTTACACAAATAGATGTCACTAATTTGGATTAGTTTTATACATGTTAAAAACCACATGTAAAGGGCATTGATCTCTAAACTTTGTGTTAGCAGTTTGATCTAACATTATAAAGTTATATTTAGCCGAAACCGGTTTGGCTCAGTGGATAGAGCGTCGGCCTGCGGACTCAAGGGTCCCGGGTTCAATTCCGGTCAAGGGCATGTACCTGGGTTGCGGGCACATCCCCAGTAGGGAGTGTGCAGGAAGCAGCTGATCGATGTTTCTCTCTCATCGATGTTTCTAACTCTCTATCTCTCTCCCTTCCTCTCTGTAAAAAATCAATAAAATATATTTTAAAAAAAATAAAGTTATATTTAAAAAAAGTAATAATTTGACCCTTTCATTATAGTCCATTGACTTTCAAACTGTATTCCAGAATTTTGGGGAGAGGGGGCTGGCGTGTTTTTAGGCACCTCGGCCTGGGGGTGGTAGAAGCTAAGCAGGCAGTCCTCCGGGCCCTCACCAGGGGTGCTTCACTGTTCCTCCTGTTGTATTTGTGGGTGTTGTGTGCACTTTTTTCTAATCAGAAAAGGAGGTTCTGATATTAAAATATGTTTCAAACTACAAAGAGAGGCCAAGTCCCCAGTGAAGAAGGGTTCATTACATACTTCTCATCTAAGGCCAATTTACTCAGGTGGGTACTTTAAAGCAAAGCACCAAAAGTATTCCCACCCCTAGTTATCTTTGCTCATTCTGCAACCATGACCCTGATACCCTTCCCCTATCCCAGGCAGCAACCTCATAAAATGAAGAGGTAGACTTGAAAAAATTAATCATTATCCTGAAGAAAACACCCTCAAGAAGTACAGTTTATTAATGGTGGGATGGTGGCACATTCATGTACAAAGACAGCAAATTATCATTCTTTAGAACAAATTGTGTTATAATGAATACTATCATAATAAAAATCACGTCATATGGAATAGGTTTATAATTCCTAATTCTAAATCAATGTTTTGCCCTGGCTGGTGTGGCTCAGTTGGTTGAGCATCATCCCATGCATCAAAAGGTTGCTGGTTCCATTCCGGGTCAGGGCATATGCACAGGATTTGGGCTTGATCCCCACTTGGGAGTGTAGGGGAGGGAGGCAGCCTGATCAATGCTTCACTCTCACATCTATGTTCCTCTCTCTCTCCCTTCCCTTCCTCTTTCTCTAAAAATCAATACAGAATCTTTTTTTTTAAATTAATGTTTTAAATAACATCTGATATAAAGTTATAGAACAGCTAATGTTTGGGTAGTTCCTTTGTGTTTATTATTTTGGGACTTTACCAGTCATGTACATTTCAAAATACAAAAATGTTTTTCTTTTGTCCCAAATGCAAGATGAGAACCTGGTTTTCTGACATGATTGTCAGAAATATGTTGTTTTAGATACATCAACATATAGTTTCCATGGCTCTTTTAGTCTAAAGGAAGGTTTTCCAAAATAGTTATACAATGTCTATACAACACATCATTTTGAAGCTGGGTTGAGAGAAGTAGATCTAGTCTCAGGTTAAAAGGAAACATCAGATGAACAGCTACCCTGGGTCCTACTGAAAGCCAACCAGGAAGGTAGAATGAGTCCCACACGAATGGATTGAAATCTGAAAGACAGCTTGTTGTGTTGAGCAGCACTCAAAGGCCATAGCTCCTGAGACACTGATTTTTCCTAGAAAATCTAGTGCACTTTGGGTATGCCCACATGGGGGAAAGAGACCATGAAGCAGCTGCTAAGGCTTTCTTACTGAAACCTCTCCCCATCCATTGCTCCTTGGGGCGCCTCATCAACCTGCTATGAGGGCAAAAAGCTAATTCTGCTTGTGGATCAACGCTCAGGTGAGCCCCCAGTGGCACCGACTCTTTGGGGCAAGTGTCGAGGAGATTAATTTTTCCACTGCTAAGTTGTTTGTACTCATAATACGAAAGAATCTAATGAATGTTACAGAAACCCATTTATGGATTTTTTAACCTGCTCATAAGGGTAACAAATAAGCTAGTCATCTGGTTGGCAGGGTCTAGGCAGGAGGCAGGAGCAGAGGGAAAAGATGTGAGCAAGAAAGTGGACATGGAAAGGAAATCCCACAAACTACTCTTATTTCCCAGACTTAGCTTTCATTGAAAAATACGTCCTTAATGGAAAACTTACTGCTCCTTGACACAGTGAGTTTGGCTTACAGTGGGGCCTTGACTTACGAGTTTAATTTGTTCTGAGACGGAGCTCGTTAAGGAGCTCATTAAGGAGCTCGTTAACTCAAATTACTCTATCAACTCAATGCAAAAAATCAGGAGAGGCAGCTGGTATCTCAAAAAACTCGTTAGTCGGGACGCTGGTAAGTTAAGGCCCCACTGTATTTAGTAAGTCTTTTTAACATGACTTATAGTAGGCTCTCGGTCTACTTATTAAGAAATTACTATTATTTTTGTTGGGGATGATAATGCATGATAGTTATGTGAGAGAAAAAAAAGTCCGTGTCAGTGTGAGATACATAGTGAAGTGACATGATGCCTTAGATTCTTTTTTTTTTAAAGAGAATCTGGCAAAAATAACAGTAAGTGGGGGGAAATAAGAAGATAAGACTGGCCAAGTGTTACACTTCATGATGGGCATATGAGGGCTCCTTACATTAAACTTTCTATTTCTGTGCATGTTACAGTAGGTTACAAAGTACCCAACTGAGTAAATTGGCCTAAAATTTTCATAATAGGAAGTTAAACACCGATTTTTAAAATAGGTCGAAAAGCCACACTGTGACAATGCTCTTCCAGCTGGTTCCCACACAAAAAGAAGGCAAGCCTACCACTAAATGTCTTTGATTCATCAGTTGGAAGATCCACCATTCATTTAATAATAGTTTTTCAGAGGAAAATAAATGCACAACATTAAAATGATTGTAAACTATATCAAATTTCAGAATTGTTGAAACGTGCCTCGAAATCATCGTAACTTGCCATTTTTCCTTTGTCAGTTTTCAATAGGAATTGTTGCTAAGAGGCCAAGTTTGAAAAGAAAGGTGTACCAGGTCTCCATTATTTATTTAGTCATCATATTTTATTTTATCACTTGATTTAAGCCATTAAATGGGAGTTCGTGTTAACTTAGCGGCTGAAGGTTTGCCTCCCTAAAACGTAAGCGAGCAAGTGCAGGCGAAGCAGGCTTAAGAATGCAGTAAGTCTGAGCCTCTCACTGGCCTGTACATTGCTACCCTTGTTTTAATATTGCCTGCTAATGAAAGTAATAAAACTGTAAGATTATAAATGCCCAAAGCACACGTATCTGTGGACCTTGAAAGGAGTCAGAGTCACTGCTAGTTTCCCGAGAATCAGCTACCCCTTCAGTAACACCTCGGGGGAGAGGAACCACGCTGGGCAGAGAAGCTTCGTGCTCTGCAGAGAGGAAAGGATCTATTCTAGGTGCTACAAGTTACGGATCTAGAGCGAGTGACGGCGTAACCAGAGGGTCTCTTTTCATCGTGCCGCCCAGGGGCGGCTGGGCTCTCCGCGGGATCGCCCGGCGCTCCCACACGCCCCCTTGCGGTAGGGTTAGCCTGGGGGCTGGACACGTGCATCTGGCCGGGAGGAAACCACGGAGTCTGAAGACGCCAGGTGCGCCCAGACCTGCGCGCGCGCGGACAGATGTGCACAGCGGCGTTACTTACTGTCTTCCGGCAGGTTGTTCTCCCGCTCTTCTCTCTCCATCTGCTGGCACCAGCCTTCCATGCGGTCTCGCTCCGCCTGCAGAAGCTTCAGAAACCAGTGGCCATCCCGGTGGCACACTGACCTTTGAACGGCCTCCATGGGGTCTTCGGTGATCGAGTCAATCCAGGGGTCCGGGGGAGGCAGGATCGAAGGGTCAAAATCCGCGTCGAAATCGTCGTCGGCCGCACAGGCGTGGTAGTGGTTTCCTGAGCCCTGAATGCTGACGGTGGAGGTGCTGGCGTCCCGGGAGAACTGCCTGGCCGCGGGGCCCGGGCACGAATTGTCCTCTATAGACTCCAGAGAGTTTTCCAGGTTGTCGTGGAAGTCCAGGTCAGCCTGCACTGCCGTCGTCACACTGTTGGATCGGGTGAACCTGCGGAAGCTTGGAGGAATGGGGAAAGGAGATTTAGTTCAAGGATATTTCTTGAAGCAACACCACTTTCTACATTTCTTCATGGTGTGACAATCGGGGTCTCATCTCCTCGGTCTGCAGAGGCACGCCCTGATACAAGCATATCAGTAGCCGTAGCTCTAACATAAAGAATGCGAATTTCTCTCCCGGCCAGCGTGGCTCAGTGGTTGAGTGCGGAGCAATGAACCAGGAGGTCGCAGTTTGATCCCCGGTGGGGCACATGCCCAGGTTGTGGCCTCAGGCCCTGGTGCAGGAGGCAGCCTATCAATGATTCTCTCTCATCATTGATGTTTCTCTCTCCCCCCCTTCCTCTCTGAAATCAATAAAAAAATATTTAAACAAAGAATACAAATTTCTCATGTTCATTCAGTATTAAAGCACAGCGAGAGAAATTTTAGAAGTGGAGCAATCAAAGCCAGTATAATGTCCCATAGCCAGTTTCCTCCCCATATCTGGACAGCCTGAATCCTGAAATTCAGATTGGTGAGGGGTAAGGGAGCAATTCAATTATGTCTTATTATGCATAACTTGCATAGAAGTGGGAGGGAGGGGAACCAACCCAAACTGGGCGAAGGCTATCATGAATCTGGCAAAAATCACATTTTCCCAGCGGCAGCTCTTACCAAGTAAGACTTCCTGAAAGCAAACTAAAGAATTGGTAGGTTCCCCTTAAAAGTAAGACTCCTTTCCCTGCTAAGGATTCACCTGTCTCTTGATTGCATAGGTCATTGTTATTATTTAGAACAAAGCTTTGGGGGCAAAAATCAGCTCACAGTTCTAGAGTTTTCCTGTACCGTCCTCCCCTGTGCCTTTAACTTCCCTTCTCAGAGTCCTTCTACCAAGGTGATAGAAGACAACTTGTTAAGAGATTCAATCTGAGCACTTTATATGGACAGCCAAAGGACTCTGAACATCCCTGGTTGATTCCTGCAGTGAAGGTGAAGACGTGGAAGATGGGAGGGTTGGGGAAGAACCGAGGAGCAGTGAATTCTTTCTCAGACAAGGGGAAAGGAAGCCGTGGGTGTGAAGCAATTTAAATGCACACACACACAAGCTTAACGGCTCCTGGCGCAGGCGGGAAACAATGGTGGAGAATATAAGTCCACTGAAGGTAGCATCGTGTGTCTGTTACCCCATCTATATTTCTTTGTTTTTTTTTCTTGAGTCTGCAGGCCGACGCTCTATCCGCTGAGCCAAACCAGCTAGGGCTTGTTTTTTTTTTTCTTAAGGTAATTTCTTGATCTAATATTTTATATATTTTAATTGTGAAAAAATACATATCACAAAATTTACCATTTTAATAAGTTTTGAGTGTACAATTCAGTGGCATAAGTACATTATTCACATGGCTGTGCATCCCTCACCATTACCCATCTCCAGAACTTTTTCATCCTTGATAATTGAAACTCTTTACCCCTTAAATAACTACCACTCATTCTACCTACCCCTTCCCCAGGCTCTGGCAACCACCATTCCTTCTGTGCCTTTGAGTTTGACTACTTTAGGTCTTCCATATAAGTGGAATCATAAAGTAATTGTCCTTTGGTGACTGCCTTATTTCATTTAGCGTAATGCCTTCAAGGTTCATCCATGTTGTAGCATGTGCCATAATTTCCTTCCTTTTAAAGGGTGAATAATAACCCCCCCTTATTCATGGGGATATGCTCCAAAACCCCCAGTGGATCCTGGAAACCGTGGTTAGTACTGAACCTTGTGTATACTGTTTCTCTACACATTCATACCTGAGATAAAGTTTAATTTATAGACACAGTAAGAGAGTAAAAACAATCCTATATAATAAAAGGCTAATATGCAAATAAACCAAACAGTGGAACAACCAAACAACCGGTCGCTATAATGTGCGCTGACCACCAGGGGTGGGGGGCCGCATGTGGAACATGGCAGGCATTGGATATGGGTGGGATGGTGGAGCCGGTGAGTGGGGGCACCAGATCAAGGCAGGGTGCTGGTCGCTGTTATCAGGGCAAGCCTCTGGTGCTTACTGAAAATTCTTTGCTCCCTCGCGCTGTGGCCCTGCAGGCGCTCGCATCTGCTGCCAGTGATGGCCCCACTTGCACCCGCTGCCCATGCCTGGTGCCAGCCCTGATCGCTAGGCACCATCAGTGGGTGTGAGTAGCAGCTGCCACCCCCTACCACCCCTGAGGGCTCTCCACCTTCCCCTGCTCCTGAGTGGCGATCGGGGCAGCAGCCGCCGCTCGCACCCACTGCTGGCGCTGGCCCCAATTGCTCAGCGCCGTTAGCAGGTATGAATGGGGCCAGTGTTGTCAGCGCATGGGAGCAGCAGCGACCAGAGCAGGGCTGCCGGCAGACAGGGGACCGGGGGCCATGGTGGGAGGGGTTGGGCAGGGGCATGGAGGATGGGCTGAGACCCGCCCCTGAGCCCACCACAGTCTCATGGCCCACAATTCCTTTCAAGGTGCACGAATTCGTACACTGGGGCCCTAGTAACTAATAATACAATAGAACAATTATAACAATATTCTATAATAAAAATTATGTGGGTCTCTCTCTCAAAATTTCTCATTGTACCAAACTCACTTTTTCACTTAATGGAAGCACCATACAGTTTCTCTTTGGCATAGCTGAATGGCCAGGATCACTACTCTTGTGCTTTGGGGCCAATAAGTATAAAAAGGGTTACTTGAACACAAACACTGCGATATGGGACAGTCAATCTGATAACCTAGTCTGCTGCTGACTCACGGGCAGGGCAGGGAGTATACACAGAGCTAATGCCCTGGACAAAGGGATGATTCACTTCCCAGGAGAAACAGAGAGGGATGGAGCAAGATTTCATCATGCTATTCAGAATGGTGCACAATTTAAAACTTATGAATTGTTTATTTCTGGAATTTTCCATGTAATATTTTCAGACATGATTGACTGCCAGTAACTGAGACCTCAGAAAGAAAAAGTGCAAATAAGAGGGGACTACTGTATGTATATACCATATTTTGTTTATATACTCATCTCTTGATGGACTCTTCTGCTATGAACATGGGTGTACAAATATCTCTTCGAGAGCCTGCTTTCAACTCTTTTGGGTATATACCCAGAAGTACAATTGCTGAATAATATGGTAATTCTGTTTTTAATTTTTGAGCAATTGTCATGCTGTTCTCCATAGCAGGTACACCATTTTATATTCCCATCAACGGTGCACAAGGGGTCCAATTTCTCCACATCCTTGCCAACACTTATTTATGTGTTTTTTTTAATAGTAGCCATCCTAATGGGGCTGAGGTGGTAAATTTTCTTGACCAGTTCATGATTATACCATTTTAAGAGTGCTCATTTGCCAGTTGATTTTCAGTTACTGTTTCATGTTCCATAGTGCACTAAACAATACAACATTTAATAAACCAGATATGCTTCTTAACTCTCCTGGAACACTCTGTGAAAGCCAATTAAGACTAATACTCTGATCCCTCAAAAATAAAGAATGACCAGAATAAAACAGGTAATTATTTGCAACCCTATACCCCTTAGAAAAACTAGAAGTCCCAAAAAGGAGAGAGTCCAATCATCTGAATAAATCATTTCCCCCCCCCAAGACAATAAATATCTAGGAAAAAAGTGGCTGCACTAATCTGTGTTAGTTATTAGCACAGTCAAAATGATCAAATATGTTGTGATTCATTTTATGAAGATGGACCAGACGAAACTGGCCCATTTCACTGTTTGCTGTTTTCAAGAAATTACTTCCATTATACCTGGTCATGTTATAAGTTTTCAAACTCTCCAATGGGCCATTAAAAAATCACATAATGCGAGAGTCTGAAGGCAATGTTGTAGATCTCTTGTACTAGCAAGGAAACATAGAAGAGCCACTTATTTCCGAACTTCCTGTCCAGCTGCATATGTGTGAATTGGATGGCTCTCCTTGCAACAGTTGACAGTGTGGCTGTTCTACTAACACAAAATCCCAGCTATGAGAAAACACGAGGCTGCACTCTCCAAGATCCTGTGCTGCCAGAGGCATTACATTTCCAGACTTAAGGACGGACCAGTGCCTTATTGTTTCCAACTGGAGCAAACTTGCCAGAGACAGAATCTGTTTCACATACAAAACAGAGACCTACTTTCCTGGGCCCGTTTCTATCGACACAAAACCGTACCATTGGCATTCCTGACAGAGGCTCCTGGCTATGAATCTGGTAAAGTCTCCACCTCCTTAAGAAAAATCACTTGGCAGCAGATTAGTAGGAGTTTGTGCAGTTTAGTCACCCAGAAAGAAATAACAGTTAAGTGAAATGAAAATGGTTTGGGATTAAAAGCGGTGCCTTTGAACTCAGGCAGCCCTGTCCCGGCTGCACTGTGTCTATCAATTAAGTTCCTCAAGCAAGTGCTTTCTTCCACCCAGAGCTTTCAAAGAATGTTCTGCTCTACAGAACGTTTTCAGTCTCTCATGGGCAAAGTTCCTTCTCAGGGAAGGGTGCCATCAAGTTGTTGCTGTTTTAAAATTCTGATAAAAACAGAGAAGCAGTCACTGGATTAATTTCTGTAGTTTTGAAAAGAACAGATCAGTTGCTGGTTGCTGCTAAAAATCCAAAAGCTGAATCCAGTGTCTTGCTAGTTTTGAACCCACAATCTCCAGTGTTGAAGCTTCTTGGGTCCTTCATGCCCTGAAGGCACAGTGTGTAATAATTACAGCTTCTGAAACAGACCGGCCAATATTCTGGTCTAAGGAGCAAAAAACCATGAAACTACAGACTGGCTCAACCAGTATGGGACACAATACCCTGTCTGTTCTGAATAGCAAGAGAAAAGTCACTTGTTAGTATTCACCTCTGCTGTTGCTTTGTGCTCCTTCTATGAAACCAGTTTATATTTCAATTAGAGGATTTTCTGCCCCCCTCCCGCGACTTTTCTGCACAGCAGGCTACAAATCAACACGCAGATGGCGCGTTGCAGGCCCATTCTCATCTCCTCTGTCCGATGGGGCTGTCTAAGCAAAGTAAATCATGAACAGAAACTAAGCACAGTTGTTATCTTTAGAATATACGTGCTTGGGACCTGCAAGGATTCCATTATGCGAGACCTAAGCCATGAAATTATCTTAAGGAGACGGACTCAGTCGTCCTGTTGCACAATCCTCTGGCTTCTGGTGATCTTTATCTCTCTCATTCACATAGTGGTTGCTTCTCAGAGCTACATCTAGTTTCAAAAGGAGAAACACGATTCCTATGCTGCTCTTTCTTTATAGGGGACTTCAGACATTTGTCACCAAGCCTTTGGTCAAGGCCAAATATATGTGGGATCTCAAAACGATACTCTTCAAAAGTGCAGTCATCTTGGTATTTTATGAAATGGTTCCCTTTAACTGATGTAAAGCCCAAGATATCTCCTTACATAAAATAAAAGATAGGTTAAAAGAAAGTTGTGGGGTGAGGAGATTGAGATAAAAATTACAACTTTTTAGCCCTGGCCGGTTTGGCTCAGTGGATAGAACATTAGCCTGAGGACTGAAGGGCCTGGGGTTCAATTCCAGTCAAGGGCACATGCCCGGGTTGCAGGCTTGATCCCTAGTAGGGGGTGTGCAAGAGGCAGTTGGTCAATGATTCTCTCTCATCATTGATGTTTCAATTCCTCTCTCCCTCTCCCTTCCTCTCTGAAATCAATTAAAATATATTAAAAAAAATTACAACTTTCTAAAAAAGAGGTTCATGCTTTTTTTGTTATGGTTAATCCTCACCTGAGGATATTTTTTCCATTTTTTTTTAGAGAGAGTAGAAGGGAAGGGGAAGAGAGAGAGAGAGATCAATTGGTTGCCTCCCACACGTGACCCTACCAGGGCCAGGGACCAAACCTGCAACCCAGGTACATGCCCTTGACCAGGAATTGAACATGTGACCCTTCATGCCCAGGGTGATGCTGTAACCACTGAGCATGTGACTGGGGCAAGGTTCATGCTTTCTGTCATATCAGCTTCCCAGTTGGAACAGCGCATGAAGAACCTAGGCCTAATGCAGCCCTTGTTTCCAAATTCAGTAGGGAGGAGCTCTCCAGCTCCCCATTTGTATGAGGTTAGCACTGTCTTATCGACACATTTTAAAACTACCTCAACACAAAAATCCATTGGTTATTTAAAACCCTCCATGTCGGTCACTCTTTTGCTTGAAGAGCTCCCCCTTATATATTTATTTATTTTTGAGAGAGAGAGAGAGAGAGAGAGAGAGAGAGAGAGAGAGAGAGAGATCAATTTGTTGTTCCACTTATTCATTGGTTGATTCTTGTATGTGCTCCGAGCAGGCATTGAACCTGCAACCTTGGCATATCAGGACAACACTCTAACCCACTGAGCTACTTGGCCAGGGCCATGAAAATCTCTTTAAGCAAAGGAAATAGAATAGGTTTTCAACATAAAGACTCTCTCTACTTCAAATAATTGTATTATATTTGTCAAATAAAAGAAAGAGAGGAAATGGGAGATAACCACAGTGGGCTTGTTATCATGTGACAGCTTCAGAGGGCACCCAGCATGCTGCCAGCCTCCTTTCAGGGCCAGCTGGGCAGGTGCTAGCGCAGTGATGAGCTGTCACTGCAGAACCTTGGTGAGGAGTCTCAACAGAACATCCTTGAACTGGCTGCCCCAGGAGGAACTGCTTTCTTCAGCAATCCAAGCATTAGGTCACTCCCTGGCTCCTGCCCTCAGGCAGCTAAAAGCCCAAGAGGTCTCACTTACAATTTTTTTTTTTTGTTATTGTGGTCTTGTTGTTGGGTCAAATGGAGGCCATAGGCTTGTGAAATAGATGCTTTTTGTAAACTAAATTATCTTGAAAAATGTGTAAGAGAAAGAGAGAGAGGTGGAAAAGACAAAGACAAAAGGAAGGAGGAAAGAGAAAAAGAAAAAAGAAGGAAGGAAGGAGAGAAAGAAAAAAAATGAACGTGTATGAGGCATATCAGGAATTATGCCAAGTTTCAGGCTTTTGAAACTTGAAACGCATGAATGACGCACCTTTAAAACTCAGGTGTACTGTAAGGAACTATTTGGCTAGATCATGATATTGTTAACTTGGCAAAGAAAAGAGGCTGTTTGCCAAATCCCGTCTAAGATCAATAGTGGGTATTAGGCTATGCAGCACTCCAAGTAAACTGTGAGGAGTGGGGATTGATCCAAAGCTTCTGAGTTGGCAAAGGCGGATATTTTTGACTGCCAAAGGTCTTTCCAAGTCTGTGGTTCCTGAATTGGCTGTCAGAAGGTTCTGTCTCAATTTTGGCTTTTTGTTTTAACGTCCTGCCTAGTTGAAAAGACACAAATCACTAGAAGCCCAAAGTTTACATATTTAAGTCATTTGCAATCAAAAGAGATCATTCATAGTAGTTGACGCTTGCTAAAAGAGAAAGCAATGCTACCTCTTCACATTGTTCCACTCAGTTGTGAGGCCATGAATTTGAATGTATGAAGCAAGAAAGATTTCAGAAACTCAGAATTTTATAGAAATAGAAGAGACGTTGGTGATAAAAGCATAATCATCTTATTCCCTGAGGCATGTGCGTTTAGAAATAGAGAGCAGCTTTCATAATAGATTGCCAGTACTTTCCTCCAACACCTACACCTTGACTTGTGCATTCACAGGCCTGCTGAAGTGGCAGGTGTCATTCTCAAGCATATTTTGATGCCAGCAATAGTCTCCCCAACCCCAGCATTGAGTGTCCCCTGGAGCCTACATATTATCTTGCAATAAACAAAAGGTAAACTAGGAGAGAAGGAGATGGCTCCACCAACTGGAGATAAGAAAGACCAGAGGCTTTTTTGCAAATCACCAAAATACCCATCTCTCCTATTCCCATCCCATCAACACCAATGAAAGGATTTTGCCTTTCCCTCGCATACACATAGCTCCAAACGCACAAATCCTACTGATGACATTCACTGTTACCTAACTTCACATATTTCACGAAGGCATGGTGGGGTGGGGGAGTGGTTGAAGGAAGAAAAGAAGCCACAAAGTGATTTACTACCCACTTATTCTAGTTAAAGTTTTCTATTCTAATTCCCTGGATGCTGAAGGCAAATCGTCCTTGATGTAGCACTTTGTCTCACATGGATGATCGCTAAAGATCCCAGGTAGTTAAGAAGTCCTTTACAAAGACACAGATGGAAATATTAAATATACATACACCAGAAAAATAACATTCTGGAGTTTCCTTTCTAGAAAATTGCCATGAGACCAGTAGCTTCTATCTATATAATCTCTAACATCAGATGTCAGTTTGTTAATTTGACAATGTTGATAAATAACAAAAAGCACATAAGTTCAAAACTTCTACCATCCCTTAACACTCTTAGTTGTGAAAATTAAGAATGACTGATTTATAAGTTGTTACAAAATATGTCACAAATATCTAACCTTATGAAAGCTGAGTTGCAACAGGGGCTGAAGGCCAAACCTATAACACTCACTTCACACTTTTGTTTCTGAACTAGAGATTACGTCAGCAATATGGCAACATGGGAAATATAGCAATAAGCAGAAAAGCAAGACTCAGTAGATTGTGCCTACACCTCAATTAAGAGTCTCCATATATGCATAATACTAAGCTAAAATTGAAGAAAAACGAACCCGACTGGCATGGCTCAGTGGCTGAGCATCTACCTATGAACATGGTTCAATTTCTGGTCAAGGGACATGCCCAGGTTGCAGGCTCGATCCCCAGAGTGGTGGAGGCAGCCGATCAATGATTCTCTCTCATCATCGATGTTTCTATCTCTCTTTCCTTCTCCTTTCCTCTCTGAAATCAATAAAAATATATTTAAAAAAATAAAAATAAATGATGACAAAATAATGACTTTTTGAATACCCCAAAGCTGGAAGAATTCATCACGGGTAGATATACACTATAAGAATGGTTTAAAAAAAATTCTTCAAGCAGAAGGAAAATGATGCTAGGTGGAACTTTGGACCTACACAAAGGAATGAAGAACACTGGAAATCATAACTTGGTGGATAAATATAAGACTTTAAGTCACTATTCAGAACTTGCTTTTATGACTACTTTATTATGACCAGGACTAAAAACCAGTCAGAAGTCTGGGGTTGGGGGAGGGGCTCATCCACTCTAATCCTCACTGCAGGATGATCTGGCTGGGATTGTAGCTTGCCAAATCCTTGATGTCAGAATCTTTGGGTCTTGGGTTCAAATTGTTTGTAAATTTGCACGTATCCTCCTATTTTCAGTGCAGTAATCCTGCCTTCAACTGTGCTGCTGTCCTCCAGACCAGACACCCTTTTGTTTTAGCCTCTGAAGATGAAAAGCCTCCAGGCTTCTGCCCCAGGGAGGAAGGACTGGCACGGGCTCTGCAGGTCCAAGGGGTTTGTAGCTCCACCTTCATTCTGCTTTGACTGCCCAACATATTCCCATGCCTTCTGTGGGCTCTGAAATTTAAATCAAGGTACAGCTTGGATTTCTGCATCACTGGCTTTAGATTCAGTTTCTCTGATCAGCTAAGTCGGTTATCACTAGTCTATCTGCCTTCCAGCTTTCGAAATGGTCTCTGTGTGTGTCTGTGTGTTTCCCTCTCCTGTTCTCTTCATCCGTGGCAATTTGTGCCAAAACAAAACAAAAAATAAATATGGTCAGAAACAAGTAACCCAGGGAAGTTTGATGCTTTTGCTTTGTTTTTTGTTTTTTTTTTTTAATAAACACGAAGTGGAATTCAAATAAAATAAAATAAAATAAAATTTTCCTGGAAAAAGTATGGGTAAAACTATACCCCTATATTAATTCATGGTTAATGGATAAGATTATGGGGGATTTTATTTTATTTCTGTAATTTATAAATTTTTATAATACATAAATATGAACGTACTCTTTATCGTTAGATTATCCAATTATAGAAAATATAGATAATACTTAATAATAAGATATATAATCAGTTTTTTAAAATGCTCCAAAGCCCATCAGAGAGTTATAAACTGTTATTATGCTATTGTACGTTTTTTTCTAATTAAATTTGCTGTTTCATACCAATTTTATAATGAAAATAATATTTTTTCTCTTTGTGTCCACTGTTATAGCCACTAATGGGCTAGTGCAAGAAGTTTAGTTTGAACCACTGTTGAAGCACAGTTTTTACCCAGAAGGAAGGGGAGATCCATGGGAGACTCTTTGCTTCTCACCTTAGTAAATAGGAAGGATTGGTTTACTAGATTTGCTAATTATCAGCTTGGAAGAAAGGAAGACCTCATGCAAATTCCCGGGGAGTCATCAAAAGACCAGACAGAATGGATACAGGATGCTAGGAGGCCGTGGGACAGAGAACCGTGGTGGAGGTGAGTAATCCCGGGGAGGAGGTGGCACGACTTGCCCGCTTTGTTCAGCACCAGTCCTGCATGTCAGCAAACATATGCCGTGTGGATCCTGTCAAACAGTGCCTCCAGCCTACCCGAGAAACGGAATTGAAGGAAGATAGCTAGTGTTTGATGGAGATGAGGTGTTTCTTCACGGCCTTCAAATAAGCTGTCTTGTTCCCAAACCACATGCATGCATTGTCCCTGGCTTGGTGCTGCCATGGCATTCAAACTGGTGACCTTTAGCATTCCTCTGTGCAGGGCCCCACCATGAGGCGGCCCTGGAGAATGAATGTGGCATATTTGCTATCAATGGCATTCTGAAGATGTCATGGCTGCCTGCAAATATATCAGCATTTGTAATACTCATTTTGATTCCCCCTCCCCCCCCTTTTTTTTAAGCAGATAGGTTACTTAGTGCATTTTACTTTCTACTAATGAGTTACTGACTTTTGTTTTGATTTGGAACACTGAAGAGCACCCTGTATTTACAAGTCTACCCTTTAACAGACAAACCAGCCGGGTGGACTTTGCTATGCTAGTTTTGGTTCCTAAATTGTGGCAAATTCAAAAGGTGATAATGAATCTCTTGGCCTCTTACAAAGTCTTCCTCTTCCTCTTTCTGTACTATCTTTCTCTGGCTCTGTTTTCTTTCTTTCTCTCACTTTTTGTTAGGTTACTGTTGCGTATCAGTCTGTTTATTTGGGGAAGGAAGAGATGGGTTGTATTGGCCATTCATTGTGAAAACAACAGTCTCAACTTTATCACTAGATAATTTAAGAAAATCCCCTGTCTGTCATTAGGTAATTTCATCTGCCCAAATTAGCTTTTTAAGATCCCATCTAAATGAATTACTACCAGCAAAATTATAAAAAGAATTATAATTAGAGACAGAAGATATAAGTAATCCCTGACTGTTTGACAATGGATTTCCTTTGGAGAGGTTGAAAACATCATTAACATAAATTTAAATGCTTATTTACTTTACAGAGGTTAACTATAAAGTGACCTCTGAGGAAGGGTGCGTTTTAGAAAGTTAAGCACCAACATTGGGTTTACTAGTCCTTTGGAGAATGAATTTTAAATAAACTACTCAGTTTACCGAGGAATTGACCATCCTTACAAACTTCAACAATTCATTAAATGTTCAACTTTTCAATAACATGATTAAAGTGGCTCATTTGAAGTTTTTGGGTTGCTACTAGGCCAAATAATGCAATATTTTACATTCTGAATGCTGGGCAAGTGTCAGGGCATTAATTTGGTAAAAGAACAGTTGACTGCAGGGGAAATGTTTAAAGGAAAAATTTAAATTTGAGGTTATTCTCTTACTTTAAAGAAAAGATGGTATAATTGCTTTCTTAAAATTTCAATCTTTAGAGAGATTCTATCTGGGTACATAATAGAATTGGAAATACTTATACAGAGCTTCTTTTATGTCAGGTAATTTTCTAAAGTTTTACATATATGAAACATCACACCCCCAGGACAAAACTCTGAGGTTAACATTGTCCACCCTCCTGCTTTGTTAAATTAATAAAATTTATTTCTTAGAGCAATTTTAGATTCACAGCAAACTTAAGCAATTTCCCATATACCTTTGCCCTCTTCTCCCCACTACCAACATCCCCCACCAGATGGTGAACCTACAGAACGTGTAGGTACACAATGGTGAACTTACATGGACACACCATTATTATCCAAAATTCATAGTTTACATTAGCATTAAGTCATGGTGTAGTGCATTCTATGGATTTTGACAGCTGTACAATGACATATATTCAAGTATCATAAATGATCCTACCACTGTAGTATAACAGAATAGTTTTACTGCCCTAAAAATCCTCTGTGCTCTGCCCATTTATCCCTCATTCCCCAATCTTTGAGAACCATTTTTTTACTGTCTCCATGTTTTGTCTTTTCCAGAATGTCATATGGTTGAAATCATATAATAACATGTAGCCTTTGCAGATTGGCTTCTTTCACTTGGTAATGTGCATTCAATTTTCTTCCATGTCTTTTCGTGGCTTGATAACTGATTTCTTTTTAATGCTGAATAATATTCAATCGTCTGTATATACCACAGCTTATTTATCCATTCACCTACTGATGGGCATCTTGGTTGCTTCTAAGTTTTGACAATGATGCCTAAAGCTGCGGTAAACATCTGTGGGCAAGTTTTTACATGGACATAAGTTTTCAATTTCTTTGGGTAAGTACCAAGGAGTGTGATTGCTGGATCATATGATAAGAATATTTTTAGTTTTGTAAGACTAAAACTGTCTTTGAAAATGGTTGTACCATTTGGCATTCCCACCAGCAATGAATGAGAGTTAATGTTGCTCCACATCCCCACCCGGATAATAATGGGAAATTTTCTTTTTCCTTTTCCCCATTTATTCATTATTTATCATTCATTGAGTGCATATCAAACACCAAACACTATTAAGTGCTAAGAGAAAACAAGGAATAAGATAAGTCCTCGTCTCTTAAAAAGTTTACAGTGCCAAATAGAAAGGTTTGTTGAAGAGGAATAGTTTCGCAACACAACAGTAATATACACAGTGCTTATATGTATGTAAATGCAATGTGCTTACTCTACTATTCTAGCTAAACCTTCAATGGAGTGGCCTCCACTATTAAAGTAGAGGAGGGAATCAGCTAATATTGTTTCAGGCTTACCCTGTAAATGCTATCAAAAGTTAACAGACAATATCATTGAATCTTGTTGGTTTATCCTGGGGGAAAATACTTGTACCATACTTGCCAACCTCAAGATGAAAGAGGACAAATGCATGTGGACTCACCACTTTTCTTCTTCTACTTGCACTCCTACGGACTGGAACTTACTGGGTGCTTTATTTTCCCCTGTTTTGTCAGGTTCTTCAGCATCATCCACCTAAAGAAATAATCAAATACGTAGAGGTGCTCCATTTTATTTATCTCACTTGAAAAACAAATGTCACATCTCACTAGAAACCTCTGTACTCTACTAGAATGTTTTGTGATTTGTAACCATTTTCTTCAATATTTTTGCATTTAATGAGAGCCATTACTACATTATTATAGCATGCACTTTGACTCTGCTGATCTTCATAAAATGCAATTTTAGTCACTTAAAATTTACCTAATAAATGTTTGTGATTCCTCCATAGATTTGTATGTACTCACCTGTGAGCACTATGTTAGAAGGGAACACTACATGGGACTATGTTCTTAGAAGTTTTGAATTTGCAGATAACAAAATACAAAAGAAAGGAGAAAATTAATTGATTGTAGTCAGAATTATTGATTTTGGGAGATTTAGGTCTTTACCTCATTAAGATAAACCGTAGAATATCTTCACTCCCCCCTTAAATGTTTCCATTTTAAAATGTATAGTTCCAGGGGTATTAAGTACATTCACATTGTTGTGCTGACATCACCACCATCCATCTCTCTAATTTTTGCATCATCTTATACTGAAACTCTATACCCCCATAGGTTCCTCGATTAGGAAACTTAATTCTCAAAATAATCCTATGAGGGATAGAGGAGGAAACAGGCTCAGGAAGATGAAGTAATTTGCCTAGGATGACACACAGGACCGACCTCTGCTCTTCCCTATTCCAAATCCTTCGGTGTTGGGAGGGTAATTAGCTTCTAGGAAGATGTGGAGGGCATGGTGGTGGAGACTTTGGGCCACAGCCTTCTGCTGTGCCATTTAATTCCAAGCACCAGGGCTAGGAGTTCTTTTAGGAAACTTGACAACTTGTGTTATGGTAACCTGCAGGTTATAAAAAGCATTTGACTCATCACTATTAGAGAAAGTTTAATTACCCTTTAAAAGTGGACTCTGCAGAAAGGGCTGTGAAAATACATCATTGTTGTGAAAAATGTACCCCGCACCTGGCTTTTAGCTGTGCCCTATGTTGGTTCAGTGTGGATAGATTTATTGGACACCACGTCAGGAAGTTATTATTCAAAAGGGCACCTGCACTACAAAACCGGGGGAAAAGAATGACTCTTCTCCATTGATAAAAGGGTAAGCCAAGCTGAACAGATGGGAAAAACAAGAATTAGTTTGATGTTATCTTTGAGGAGCAGAAAATAGTGAGCTGAACTGACAGCCCTGATGAGTTTTCTACCATTTTTATGAGATGCTTGATTAAATGGCCAATGATTATGCTGGAACTGCTGTGCATTCTTTCCTCTTGATGCTGTGATGTGAGTAACTGCTTTCCACACCACCAGGCTCTTTGGTCTTGCTCTCCCTCCCTCCCATATCTATGAGGAGGGACTCACATTTTTGTTCTCATCTGGTTACTCAAGGGTGTTGAACGTACTGTAACACAACCCGATAACCCAGGTTATTCTTGAATGTCCACTCCTTTGTTGAGAATCAAAATGTGCATTAGGAATTGAGGGCCCTTTGTGTTTGACTGTGTTCATGTTTGTTTAGTTACCCTACAGTTTGAGTCACACATTCAATTTAAAGAACAAAAACAATAGCTGCTAATATCTAAAGACATAATGCCTTCATAATTTTGTTTCATCACGTTTAACAATTTAGGGAGTCCAGAGCCAATAATTTGAAAATCTGGTCCTAGACCAGTGATGGCGAACCTATGACACGTGTGTCAGAGGTGACACGTGAACTCATTTTTTTGGTTGATTTTTCTTTGTTAAATGGCATTTAAATATATAAAATAAATATCAAAAATGTAAATCTTTGTTTTACTATGGTTGCAAATATCAAAAAATGTCTATATGTGACACGGCACCAGAGTTAAGTTAGGGTTTTTCAAAATGCTGACACACCGAGCTCAAAAAGTTCGCCATCACTGTCCTAGACACAGCTATGTCATCCAAAATGGCAAGACCACAAATCTGGGAAAATATAAGTTACATTTCTTAGTTTTGGGTTCCTAATTCGAAGGTCGGAAAGGGAGGCTGTTACCTGTATCCCAATTGACAGGCATCGATTTTTCTTAAAGTGATCCTTCTTCCTGTCCTCTGTAGTGATGGTGGCTATGGTGGTCGTGGTGGTGATGGTGGCAGGGTTGTTGCCCATGTGTTGACTTGCAGGGCCATGGATCTGGGCATTGGCGGCTTCGATGGCGGCTGTCAGAGCCTTCATACTGTCCAGGCTCTCCGTGGAGTTGCTCAGTCCAGACTGGCTGATAATATCTCCTCGCTGGCCCTGTCCGTCCATGTAGGCATCCTGGGCAGACTCTGTGCTACTCTGGGCTGTGATAGAAATGAAAGGTTTCGTGGTAGTTCTGGGTGGGACTGGAGGTGGTGTCTTCTTATATGTTGTAATGCAAGATGACACTGGAAGACAGTGAAAACAAAGACACTGTGATTTCTGCATGGGTTTTAATTTCTGATATTGTAACTGACATCCATTGGAAACACACTAAGACACTTAACAAGAACACAAGTCCATTGACAGACTAAGTGAGATTCCTGGTTGGGCCCTTAGGGCCTTTCATGAGGTGACACCCCTACAAAACTGAGGGGACAAAAGACCGAAAAACACCAACCTCTGAGATGGAAGTTTCTGAAATGGAAATTAATATGAGTCAACATAAAGTAGACATGATTAGCCATCTGTAGAAATCTTCTCAGGCAACAGTGCACCCTGAGAGATAATATATGCACATAGATAAGGCCAGGGTGGTCTCCACCTTCTCAGGAAAATATTAAATATAAGTAATATTAAACCAAGTAACTCGTTAAAGAAGATTCTGATGGTTGATAATAAACATTGGGAAAAAAAGGAAAGCATAGAGATTGTAAGCATGTAAAATCTTAAAAACAGTATGAGGTGCCTGGGTTGGGGGGGGTGGGGTGGGATATACAGCATATTATCATAGGTTCCTGCAATTTGCTTTTATCAACATCAGTCTTTCTTTCTCTTTCTTTCTTTCTTTCTTTCTTTCTTTCTTTCTTTCTTTCTTTCTTTCTTTCTTAATATATTTCTTTATTGATTTCAGAGAGGAAGGGAGAAGGAGAGAGAGATAGAAACATCAATGATGAGAGAGAATCATTGATCGGCTGCCTCCTGCACACCCCCCATCGGGGATCGAGCCCGCAACCCAGGCATGTGCCCTTGGCCAGAATCGAACCTGGGACCCATCGGTCTGCAGACTGACGCTCTATCCGCTGAGACAAGCCGGCTAGGGCCATCAGTCTTTCTTTTTCCTTTTCCTTTTCCTTTTCCTTTTCCTTTTCCTTTTCCTTTTCCTTTTCCTTTTCCCCTTCTCCTTCTCCTTCTCCTTCTCCTTTTCCTTCTCCTTCTCCTTCTCCTTCTCCTCCTCCTTCTCTTCCTCCTCCTCCTCCTCCTCCTCCTCCTCCTCCTCCTCCTCCTCCTCCTCCTCCTCCTTCTTCTTCTTCTTCTCCCCCCCCCTCCTCCTCCTCCTTCTTTTCTCTCTCTCTCTCTCTCTCTCTCTCTCTCTCTCTCTCTCTCTCTCTCTCTCTCCTTTCTGTCTCTTTCTCTCTTTCTGGATAGAACTACATGAACTTTTGTTCTGATTTTTTTTGGTGGTTGTTTCTGAGCAGAACTACCTCTTGAGAGGCAATACACTGCACCAAAGTCTCCTTTAGTTGTAAAATAAATGTACACACTAGTTTCTAAATCAGTCTCTGTGTGTCTGTTTGAGCCTACTCCCTGATGTGCTGTCCTTCAGGGCGACTTGATCACCTCAGGGCCTGCACCTGCGCAGTGAGGTGTCTGTGGACCTGGTGAGTTAGCTGAGGTCCTCCTGAGGCTCCAGCTGAAGCCGGCTCCAGCCCTCTCTCCAACTATCTAATTCAGCAGTTCTCAACCTGTGGGTCATGATCCCTTTGGCGGTCGAACGATCCTTTCACAGGGGTCGCCTAAGACCATCCTGCATATCAGATATTTACATTACGATTCATAATGGTAGCAACATTACAGTTATGAAGTAGCGACGAAAATAATTTTATGGTTGGGTCACAACATGAGGAACTGTATTTAAAGGGCCAGAAGGTTGAGAACCACTGATCTAATTGTAACGCTGAGGGTCTTGAAGAAGCTTTACACACTGGCTTTCAGCTTTCCACTTGTGTAGCACGATATAGGAAAATGCAGATCAAAATGAGTTATTAAGTGTCCAAATGGAAACTCCTTGCCAGTGAACAATTTATCAGCTTTCTACAGGCTTTTGTCTTTCATTTAAGATTATTGCATAAAACATACAGCTTTGCATGGGAACAGAGCTCAACAATCAGCAGTCCTGAGAGGCAATGTGTCCAGTGGAGACTCACAGAGCCTGCAAGGTGCAGAGCCAGGAGCAGAACCAGTCTGGTCTCAGGTTCCCCTCCGGGCCACAGTGAAGCTTCTGGCCCAGTAACGCAGGCATGAGCATTGCCAGTATCCCACCTCACCCACTGTAGTTCCATGCACTGTCACTACCGGGGAACTACCTTGTGCTCCCTAGGAGGGTCTGAACAGGATAACCCTACTCAGGGTAATGCTAAGACCAGAGCGGGTGAGAGGAGGAGTGACCATAACTAGGATAGAATCTGCCTATTTGAACCAAATGAGATTAGATCAACTTTATTACTTTTCCTACAATAAATCTTTACAATATGAACTCATTATTTTCTTAAAAATGGATTCCCAGGACATTTGGTCCACTCATATTCCAAAGAAACTCAATCCACATTTCAACATCAAATGTCTGATCTTTTGAATGATTTACTGCTTGTGGTTAACTACCCCAATTTTCTCCTTTAATGTAGACGGTCAAAACCGGACAAAGCAGACAAATACAGAATCGTTTCCTTTGCTGTGATGTGCAATAAAAAGTCTGCCCCGATGTGCTGAGTGTGATATGGAGGTGGAGGGGCACCTTATTTCCAGGGTAAAGACTGACTGGGCTTGGAGCCACTCGCTAGGGCCCATTGCAACTTGGTGGCATCTGAGGGCTGTTGTCGGCTCCTCTTCGATATCCATAGGGATAACTCTGGCTGCTGAAGGGAACCAAAATTTTGACTCCAGAAAACTGCTTTTAGGGATATTGATCTTAAGCTGTTTACTAAGAAACAAAAATCTCAGAAAGAACCTTTGCTCTCCCCTCCACTCCCCCTCTCCCTCTTTCCTGCCCAAGAGATGCAGACTGAGAAACTGCTTTGGGAAGGGAGCTTTGGCTTAATCACTGTAAGAATCTTCACCCTAGCAGGAAGACTCCATGCCTCTCAGCTAGATACCCATTGTTTCTGAGTTGCCCAGCAAGAATTTGCCTGCTCTATAAGTTCGCCTCCTCCTCAACTACCTGTAAATCACCCATTCTCACTTCTGACATCTAGTCCCCTGTTGCCCCCTCCCCTTTCTCCTCGGTTCAGAAATGTCTTATATACCCAATGTTGCCTCATGGTCTTCATGCCTATGTGCATTCTCCATTCGCATGTATTAAAACTTTGATTTTCGACTGTTATTCTATCTCTATTAATTTGATTGTTAGCCCAGCCAAAGAGTGGGAGAAAAAAGTATTCATATATTTTTTAGCCCCCACAGTACGTTGATCACTGGGGACTTCCAGAGAGCAGCAGCAATGCCACAAGTTCACCATGGCTAGATTGGACAGGGAGAGTTCTGGGGACATGTCTTCCCTAACAGGCTGGCCGAGCCCCAGTGCCTGAAGGAAGTAAGAATTTAAGATTGTCCCACTTAGAATAAGGGAGCTGAATAGAGGACAGGACTCATCGGCTGTGTTTTTATCCCACGGGCTTTGTGATGAGGTTTTACTGTGGTGTGGAGCTTGTCGCAATGCTACCCCAGGAATTACAGTCAGGCACCATCTGTCAGTCATCAAATAGGTATTGGGAGTTCAAATCTCCAAGACTGCCGTTTGAAGTAGAAGAAAGAAGATCCAACACGCAGCTCACAATTCTCACAATTCCCTTCTTTCTTGTGCCCCAAATCTTTTGCATTCAAGGTTGCTCTAGAACTCATACGACTAAATCCCCCAATTTTCCCCAGCATTACTCTTTCCTAGCTTTTCAGACTAAGCCCTAAACCCTCCTTCTGTCCTAAGTTTTTGTTTTTTTTTTCATTCTACTCTCATGATTTAATAACACGAATGACTTAGAATCCATTGAGATCTGAGAGCCAGGAAGAGTATGGTAGAGGAGGGTATTAAAAAACTGTGGTACATCTGTACAATGGAATACTTCGCTGCTATAAAAAAGAAGGAACTCTTACCGTTTGCAATAGCATGGATGGAACTGGACAGCATTATGCTAAGCGAAATAAGCCAGTCGGAGAAAGATAAATATCACATGGTCTCCCTCATTTGTGGAATATAATGAACAACATAAACTGATGAACAAAAATATTTTAGAAAATAATAAAAGTAATCCTGATATTTTCAGATTTTTAATATTTCCTACAACTTTTGTGATATACTATGTTAGCACAGTTCTGGTAATATTATTATATTTAAAATATTAATGTTTATTGCACATAATATTATATTTAAATTGTTTTTCTTGAAATATTAATGTTTATTGCATGTAAATGACTAATTATTTTGTATCTACAATCTGGTAAAAAGATTTATTTTGTATATTGTAAACAACAAAAAAAGAGCCCTAGCTTGTTTGGCTCAGTGGATAGAGCGTTGGCCTGTGGACTGAAGAATCCCTGGTTTGATTCCTGTCAAGGGCACATGCCCGGGTTGCAGGCTCTATCCCCAGTGGGGGGCATGCAGGAGGCAGCCAATCAATGATTCTCTATCATTAATGTTTCTGTCCCTCTCCCTTCCTCTCTGAAATCAATAAAAATATATATATTTTTAAAAAGAGCACACATAATTCAGGTGGCCATAAAGCAGATGTAGGATCAAACCCACTTTCTGCATCTTCTTATTAAGGGGTCTCACTGTCTAAGCTAATAGGTCAGATACTATAAAGCTATGTTGAAGAATTATTTAGCAGTTCTTGGTTACTAAATTTTAGAAAGTCTTTCGAACCTAAGAACAAGCCCATAAGAGTTGATTGTGCACATCTCTTCCCAAATCTGTGTTCAGTGACATTTCATTAATAGCTTGAAACTGAACTTGGTCTGAGTGTTTACGCCATGGAAACTGGCAGATACTATAAATCAGTAGTTGTCCCCTGGAGAGCCTGTTGTTAAGCATTTCCAGCACATCTCAGTGCATAGCGGTTCTATTTAAAATGTGGTCCACAAATAGGTATCGATTCACAAACTATTTGATGAGTGCATGGTGAGATACACCATGAAAATTGAAAGTAAGCTTTTAGAAACTTTTCTAACAGTTCTACAGAGTAGTTTGTCAGTTGATTCTAATGAAAACTGCTCGTTTTTGTGTGCCTTTTTAAAAAATTTCCTTTTCCTAGTAATTCATTTTCATTGCATTTTACCAAAGTATTGTTCTGCAACAGATTGGACATCAAACAAACAAACAAACAAACTGGTCTATCACTGGAGATAGTCTGAGAAGCATCTGGATAGTTGGAGAAGCACAGGAAACATTTCAAATCCAGTGGACAGGGCAGAGGTAGTGCATGTGAGATTAAGGACATATTAGTGAAGTAACTTGAAACTACAGGGAACTTTAGAAAGCAAAAGGACATAAAAAAGCCAAGAAAAATGTGGAAGGATCTAAACTTGGGACGTAAAGAGTTTCCTGCACAATTACAGGATGGACTTGTGGTTTTAATGTCAGGCAAGTTGCTTATTTATAATGTGTATGAAAAGGGGCCACATACTCAACCTGACAAACTCAGGAAAGGCCTGTGTGATGGCCTTACAATCTCAGAAACCTAAAGAAACCACATAAGATGGTCTGAGATTAAAACTTTCTGACCAAGCAGTTTAGTCATGTCCTAGGCTAGAATTTTCCCTGACAAAGGTCAATCTTCACTTTAACTAAGCCTGGGTATTGTCTTTTTGCATCTAGGATAACATACCTGATAAAATTGCCTTTGCAAAAACAAAGTAATTTCCCTTTTTCCAGACCTCTCAAAGCACAGGTACCACAGCAGAGTAGAGACCACAAATCCCCTCATTGTCATTGTTATCATGGTAGTTGTTGGCTGTTCACTATCCAGTCTGAGGACAGAACGGCTAACAGAGAAGTTCACGACTGCTGCTTCCCGTCAACAGGCCCAAAGTGCTGGCCTTACAGTGAATTGTGGAGGGTGTGGCCTCCATGGTGGTTTATTACACAGGCTGGACTTCCCCACCTGATGCCAATCAGTGGCCTGGCCTGAGTCCTTCACAGGATAAAAGCACAAATCCAGGTGTAAACAAAGATGATGAGATGGAGAATTCCTCCATACCCCTCGGTGGGCCATTAGATCCACCTCAGCACCAGAGAGTGTCCCGTACTCTAACACACACTGCGCTAAAAATCCAATAGACCTGGTCTAATGGCAGAGGACGAGCTCACTGCCCCCATTGTTGGATGGTAAGACTGAGGCTCACAGCAGGTTAAGTTATGCAGCTACTAAGTGGTACAATTAGCATACTCAGGGCTCCAAATCGCATCTCTTTTCCTTCCCCCAAACCACCTGTATTCATCCCCCTATGAAACTATCCGTTTCAACACCTGGTCCAGTGAAGCCTGATGCCTTCCATCAAAAACTGCCAGGAAACTGCTCCTGGCACAATCCTTTGTGCCCTGCAGGAACCTGACAAAGGTTTGGAGAGTGAATGAATTTGGAGGGGTCAACAAGGGTGTACCAGCTACAACTTTAAAAACACTGCAAAAAGGGGAGAAATTCCACACACACACACACACACACACACACACACACAAATACACACACAAATACACATGGAAAAAATCACTCCTGCGTTTCAAAATATTTACAGCATAACATGGACAGGCCACCCAAAGTGTGGTGGTCAGTGGTCGCGGCCCTGCCGGCGTCATGGTGAGAAGGCAGAGGGCTGAGGCGTGGGGGGCTGGGCTTCTGGGACAGGAGCAGGGCTTCCCCTCGCCTTCTCTCCTGGTTAGTTTTGGCTCAAGGGACGTAGCCATGAGAACGATTTCCACTCAAGTCATCCTCCTCGGAAACCACAGAGACTAGCTAACCTTTTCTCCATGGGAGCCGAAAAAAAGCACGCTTGTGTGAGCGTGCAGGGGGAGGACAGGGAATGTGGACAGAGAGGGAGGGGTGGTGGAATAACTCTTGTAGTCATAAGACTTGCCAGTTGGTAGTTACTAGTATTCCAGACACTTCCTAATGCCAGACAAATGCCCCAAGCCCGGGCATGTCTGGCTCAGAGATCTGTTCAGCTGATAGCAGCCGTTTCTTGTGGGGAGAACAGATCTTTCAGGGAGCAGTGCTCTGAGGCTAATCAAACACAACATTGTTCTCAGAAGGGAGACTGGAAAGGTTTGTTTCAGTCACTTTTTTTTTTAAGAGGCACTCAAGTTGTTTTAACAAGTTGCTACAAAACGTGGGCTTCCTGAGGTGAGCCGGTGGCTCACAGTGCCTGTACTGTACCAAAATCCAGAGAGGGAGGGATCAGAAAGTTAGTCATAAAAAGGGGGGGGGGGGAAAGAGCCCCAGGCACAAGGCGTAGCCACTCCTCTGTTAGAACCACAATCAAACAAGGCTCAGGCAATCCTCGCAGCTGCTCTCCAAATGTCAGCGCCAGCCGTCAACACAGCTTGAAAGCCACCCAGCTGAAGGACTTTGTGCTGTACCTTCTCGCCCACATTTTCCCCGAGCACTCCCAGGAACCTGGCAACAGGTAACGTGGCAACCTTTGCTTTATAAAATGGCAAGTGGCATAATTTCAGAGAAAAATGGATGTTTTTCAAGTCAGCTGTGTCTCCCGCACCAACCCCATCCCCAACCCCCCTCCCTCCCAACCGAAAGTCTGGGAAAACAAAGTAGTACTTTGGGACTGGCAACCGTACTCTCTAGTGTCCCCTGGTGGCCAAGATTGGAACATCACTGATGTACCGTGAAAGCTGCAGCTCTGCTCCAAGGTAAGTCACGCTGTAGGAAGGGGTGGACACTTTTGCAGGACTTGTCTTCCAAAAAAACATACAGAGTGGAAGTTAAGACTCAGAATGTCTTGATTTTTAATTTATTGCTTTAACAAAAATTTTACTTTAGCTGCAAGGTAAGATCTCTGAGTCGAGGTTGCAGAATTTAAAAAATTATATATATTTTATTATTTTATTGATTTCAGAGATGAAGAGAGAGAGAGAGAGAGAGAGAGAGAGAGAGAGAGAGAGAGAGAGAGAGAGAAACATCAATGATGAATCATTGATAGGCTGCCTCCTCCATGCCCACACGGCATCAAGCCTGCAACCAGGCATGTGCCCTGACTGGGAATCAAACCATGACTTCCTGGTTCATAGGTCAACACTCAACCACTGAGCCATGCTGGCCAGGTCAGATTTATTATTATTATTTTTTAAGCAGTAGCCAGTGTAACATTTTTTTGTTAAGATGGAAAGTTGAAAAGCAAGAACTGCTGTAGCCTTTGGTCTGATGGATGGCAATGAGGATTCCCTCTGGGTGAGACATGCATTTTCCATTTTAATCCAAATTTGTATGTTGACGGCAGAAAACCTTTCTGGCAGGAGCATTTGTAATTCACTTTGCTGGCTTCCCCATTTGTCTATTTGCAAGGATTACTTAGGACTTCCAGACTGAAGGCCCAGCCTCCCAGAGAGCAGGCCTCGCAGCCTCACCTGAGTGCTTTGATCTCTGTGTGGGGCAGACACCCACAGAAATGCCCAGGGCGATGCTTTGCACCAGTCTCCTTCCCCAGGTTCTCCTTCCTCTGCTCCGTCTCCTTCGATTGGGAGGCTGGACCACAGTTGTGAGCTGCTGGTGCTTCCGGCCAGTTGCAAGGGCAGCCGTTCTTCCTCCCTCTCTGGAAATGTTAACTGGAACCTAAGAAAGAGGCTCAGATCAAAGGAGCTGTTCTCTTCAAAAGTTCCATTAATTAACTAAATTAAAGGAAGTTAAATGCTGTTTGGAGGAAAGTCATTTTAGAAGGCCCCCGTCCAGGGGCTGAGGTCTCAGACTTGTAATGTGGACTTTTAATGAAGTTTGGCAACAAGTTAAATAGTATTAGAAATTGAGGGTTACCATATGTAAAGCCAGTTGTTGCCTGAAATCAATCATTTCAAAGGAGCATCTTGAAAGTAGACATTTGGCTAGAATTTCATACTAAAGATGAAAAACCCAGGGCTCTGAGTAAGAGTCATTTGCCCAGTAGCTAAGGTGAGTCACAGCCTCTGAGAACTAGGCACACATGTTGAAGTCAGGATGTCGAAAACACGGGGCTTACTAATGTGCAAGGCAGGGCTGTTGCTTCCAGTAGTCTCTTTCACGGCTCATTTTCCCGGCCTTTTCAACAGGTGCGATTGAGTCATCCAGGCACACAAGTGACTGTGCTGGCAGTAGCATCTGTTGGGATTGAATTTCCATTTGTTCCATTACTTTATGAAGTGATTTCTACCACTGAATCAGATATGTCACTTCCTCTAGGATTTAGGGATTTTTTTTCCTTGTTTGTAACATGATGTGTCTTTCAAAGTTTGTCACAGCAAGGTCTGCAGGCCTTCCTGGGTTGAATGGACCGTTTACAGGAGGGGAAGATCCAGGGCCCAAGGTCAGGGTTACCAAATTATGTAAGGTTTCCTGTTTGTTCCAACTCCTCAGGTGAGGGTAGACCGAGTTTTGTTGAGAGACAGCATGCCGAGGAGGCTGGGGTAAGGGGAGTGCCAGAGCAGGGAAGGACATTTTTCTTTTAAGCTTCTCATCAACAAGCTTTCATTCTTCTCAGATGTCACTTCTCAGAAATACGCTCCCGTATTCTCTTCTGTGAATTCCCACCCCCGACCCCCCCACCAGACCGAGAGAAAGGAGTTAACTAGGGATGTAAGAATCACAAGGTCAGCATTGTTGTCTGTTTTATTCATAATATGACCACAGTCCTTAGAACGTGTGTGGCACATAGTAGTGCCGTGTGTGGAAAATACTTGTTACACGAAGGAATGAACAGGAATGTGAAGAGACTTCTTGGCAAAAAGAAAAAGGGACCAACAAGGAGGTCACCAGGGCTCAAGTCAAGTGAATACTCACCAAAGCTATTCTCAGTGATCTTGGATGTTGTAATATAATCTCCTGTCACCAATGCCCGCTTCTGTTTTGCCATTGGCCAAATGCGATGGTGGCTGGCCAGCCCTTGACATGGAGTTAGTATGGGAAAAATCAATCTATTACCAGTGGAAACCGGTTGTTCCTATGGGGTATCCACCTAATTTCCTCTGTCCTCTCTGGTTGGCTTTGTCTGTAGGCACTGAGCGGATGGCTGTGTGAGGGGTCCCTGATGCTAACTGCCCGCATCCCGTGCAGCTGCCCTTCTTCGCCTCAGTTCCTTTCACTCCTCATTATTCTGTGGCTGCTTCTGTGCTCTCCTGCTCGCACAAGGTGCGTATCTGAGAGCCAGGGAACTTTCTTTGCCTCTGGTCTTCTTTCATGAGAATTTGTACTACCTGCACCATGGAACCTGGAGCCCGGAGTACAAGGAAGAACCTGGAGTGGAATCGGACAACTAAACAGGACTCTCCTGCCATGTAGCTGTGTGTCTGGTAAACAAAATAGAACTCAAGAGTACCTGCCCCAAGGCTACATATGGGATAATGGTTGGTTCTAGATGGGAGCAAGGTATTGGGCATATGTTGCCAACCTGTCTCCCTGGAGAAGGTGAGATAGACAAGCAGACAGAATGACCCGTGTACACACCAGGGTAGGTCGTATCTAATGAGAGTCCAGTTAGGCTGAGTCCAAACTAAAGCTTCAGGCTGGATTTATCAGTAACCTCTGCTCACTGGCAAGCTTTCTGGGCTTTGGAAAGGAGGCAGGCCTATTAAGCCAGCCCCCTGCTGCTGCCCTGTGGACAGAGGGCCGGGAGGGAAGGCTGGACCTGGAACAGAAGTTTTTGCACAAGTCAAACTCAAATCCCCAAACCTGGGAAAACAGGATGTGTGGGGAAGTAAAGAAGAAAGAAAATGCATCCACCATTCCTTCCTGTTGGTTTCAGCATGATGAGGAATAATTACCTGGGTCTGGAGAGCAGGGCCTGTGGGAGGCCACAGGAGGCCCTGGGCTGGGCAGTTAGGCAGTTAATTATTCATCCTACTCCTTTCCTCTTTCCTCCCTGAAACCCATCCTTTAAAAGTTAAAACAGGAAAAACTCTCTGGGTTAGCCTGTGGAAAACTGTTTGCTCTGCTCTTTACTGACTCTCAAGTAACAGAATCAGCACTTTAAAATGACACCTCGTTATCCAACTGTGTCACCGGCTGATGACACAGATCCAGAGAAGAACCTGTCCAGGTGCCCGTGGGGCTCTCTGTCCGCATCACGAGTTCAGCCCTCACACGATTACAGTTTGAGTGCAAAGGGCCACTGAAAGGCGGCACTGAAAATTCCACTTTACAGCTGGGTTTTTATCATTGGCCGAAATTAAATAAAAATAACCCAGGACACTGGTGTGGCCAGTACTAAAGTTTGGATCAATTCACTCTGCCCACCTCCCACCATCATCCTCATTCCCTGAATGTAATAAACCGGGTGCATCCACAGCCCCAATTCCCCACCTGACAAGGAGGTTGGAGAGTTTGGTTGTCCATGTTCTCCAGGGTGGAGTCTGGTTGGAACTGGGTACTTCCCATCTAAGCCTCTTAAGATGACCTTTGAACCCTTGTGAGAACAATGTCTGAGTCCCAAAGGCAGTATTGAATATCTGTTGGTCCGATGTGCTTGGAATTCAGAACTTTCGGGGCTGTAGAAAGCTAATAGACATGACACACCAAGGGGGGGGGGGCAGGGGGAACACCCCTTAATCTCGTATTCTAAGCCAGCGGTCGCCAACTGGTGGTCTGTGGACCACTGGTGGTCCGTGAGGTCTGAATGGTTGGCGACCGCTGCTTTAAGGAAACCTTTGGAGCAGTGGTCGCCAACCGGTGCCTGCAGGAGACAGTAGGGCATTCACATTGCAAGTAGTTCCAGGGTCAGGTTTGGGGCAATGGCTTTCAGAATTGCAGGTGAAGGAATAACATCCACCTAGCCCTTCAGATGCCTTAGAGCAGTTCCCTTCTAGGGCTCCTTCAGAGGCAGCTCTGGTCCTGGATGGAGCCCTGTTCCAACCAAGCCCACACAGAGGGTGGCAGATGGCGCTGGACTTGGCATTGTGGGTGGGCAAGGTTTCTGTAACTTTAAGGAAAAGAGGAATCTAAGATCAGATCTCATAATCCTTCTCACATGTCTCTTTCCTTGACCTCATTGGAATTTTGGATGTTTATTGGTTTATCCCTATCAGAAACATCCACTATGGTTTTTGTTATAACGGTCATCGGAGCACTAGCGGGGAATTTTAACTGGCCTCTTCCCACAGAGTGGACCCCTCTCTATACAAATTAGAGAACGGGGTAGTGTGATGTGTTCTTAGAAACACTTCATATTTGCAAGGTTGTGTGCATGTGTTTGAACACACCCTTTCCATCAGTCTCTTCTTCATTCTTATTCCCTATCCTCAAGCTATAGTCTGACTTGACAGTGCAGTCCATAAATCAACATTCTTTCCTTGGCCACCATAATTTGCAGTGACAGGAGGGTGGCCCATGCTAGGTCCAGGCTGGGCACAGCACTAACCTGACGTAGCTCAGGACACTCACCTAAAAGTTTATCTGCAGTGGTACTCATCACTCATTAGCATATTGCCTACAGACAGTTTGAACATCACTTTCAAAACACACCCATAGCCCGAATTAAAGAATAAACTAAGAATAAGATATAAGTAGACTGAGCACTAGCAATTTTTATTACCTAAAGCAAGCCAGGCACTGTCTCCGGGTGTGGGTGACATTCTACTTCCCAAAAGGAACCATAGAAAGTAAAGGCAATACAAGGTGAGTATTTTGGATTTTTGCTGTCAGAGGTGAAAGATTTTAAGTACCACCTCTTTGAAAAAGCAACTATAACCCCTGCAAATGTACCAAGTCAGCATATGTTAAAATATTCTGCGTCGTATGTTTGGGACTGAGGTTGGAAATTTATGCTCATGTTTTGGGGTTGGGTTATGATTGTGATTGTGATTCATAATCATGATTGTGATAGGACTGCTTAAGTGCAGGAATGCGGAAAGACTAGACTAGGAATCAAAATGAACTACCAATCAAGGGTGGGGAGCTGGATCACCAGGAAGGGAGGCACGTGATGGCGCAGCTCAAAGGTTCGGCCTGTTTGCAGTTGCTGATAACCTTGTCAGGTCTCCAGATACAGGCAAGTCTTGTCACCCTGCAGCACCTGGCTGAGAAGTAATAAAAAACAGTTGCCTTATCTTCTAAGGATGGAATTAACCCAACCGCAGCCCATGGTAATTAGAGTAAACTGAAATTGCTTGCCATTTACCAAAAAAGGGGGAGGGAAAAAGAAAGGAAAAAGGCTTTAAGCAGGAAATTGTGTTTGTCGCCTTCTCTCTCTGGATTTTTTTTAAAAAGTGAGCAAAACAGCCAGAAGTTTTGCAAGGAGTGAGAAAAACAGCCCGCCCGGCTGCCCTCTCCCCGGGGGACCGGGCTGCTGACAGCTCAGTCCCACGTGATGGTCTAGAAAAGCTCAGGCTGACGAAAATCCAAGAAAGCTTCTTAGGAGCTTTCCTTCTAAATGTAAATGACTGACTCAGTGCTTTGCTAAGCGGGGAAGGAAGTCACCATCCCACCGAGTGACTCATTCCGGGCTGATAGTTCAGGCCGTTGGAGAAAAAATTTTCGCAAAAGCAGCAACAAATCTGCTTTAAATACTAGCACAGTAAGGAAATTCCTCTCTCTCGGGCTGAATGCCATCCACACAAAAGAGCTCCTGTTGACATCTCATTTACAATCTCCCCCAGGACACAGACAAGACCATTTCAATAACCCCGGCTCAGAAACACCCATTGTTCCAAATCTTCAACTAGCGACGGGCTACCAGCACTCCCTATTGTTGTGTAAAAGAAAGGATTTAGAAGGAGAAGGGTGGGCACTGTGGAAGCTCTGAACAGAGGAAGGAAAAAACTCCCTTTGACCCAGTGCTGTCAGAGGGCGTGCGTGAAGAATAAAGTTAATGGATTTCCATTTTTTTAAGAAGTGCATAAGCAATGTCTGTGATGTCCCTGCAACTAGTGATTGGGAATTTTAAATTTGATGCCAATACTATGTGCTCTGAAGCTCACTCCTGCCAACATGCTAGTAAACCAAAAGCCAAAATACTCAGCCTCACAAAAGCCCTGAGAGCAGGCCGAGCGAAAGCCCAGGTGAGTCTTTGATCTGGGCTGTTTCTCCGGAATTTCTAGCTTGACTGTCCTTTCCGAGGAGAATTTTCGGGCTCAGCCTTAGAGCCCACACCTGTCCATAAGGATTTCGTCCTTCCCATCTCCACCAATTTGCTTCTTCTGTTAGACAAGCGTGACCACTTCCTGGAGTTATATAATGTAGTCTTTAGGTGGTTTTTCTCCAGATGTGCCACAAATGAAGGGGCACATTTGTGTTTACCAAAAATGGGCATTTCTCAAATGCTCAGGGTCTTTGACCTCCTAATACATCTTTTAGTTAATGTTCTCCTTCTTGGCAAATGACCCCTTTGTCCAGAATTTAAGCCAAAATTCTGAGCAGTATCTCTACTTTCTTTGGTTCTTTCTCTCCTAGCTCTTAAATCCCTCTGGAATCATTCCACATCGTTCTAGCCACCTTTCTGCTTCCTTAAGTCCTATTATCTCCTTGCTGGAGGATCACAGAGACTTCCTAATTCAAGGTTTCTCAAACTGCTAGTTGTGACTTAATAATGGGTCCTGGGATAATTGAGGTGGGTTATGCAGTTTCACCATTCAAAGAGTGAAATAGATTAGAAAATGCCATTAGAAAATGCACCCAACAAAGAAGAAGTATTGTTTTGCAAAGCGTGCTTCAGTTTGTGTGTGTGTCCAGATGTGTGTGCATTCTGCAGTTTGTCTGTCAAAATATTTTGAGCGATACTTTCCTAATTGGTCTCCCTGGGTCTGTCTCGTCCCTGCTTCCACACTGTTGTACACACTTAAGGCAAGAGTTGGAGATACGAAACAGACCCTGTCACTGTCCAGCTGACAGATCTACCCTCAGGGTAAAGTCTCAAATCTAAGGCTTTGGAGATTCTGAATAGCTTGCTTCCTGCTCACCTTCGTGGTCTCAGAACTCTACATGCTCCTGCCCACTTTTACTTTTAGTTGTTAAGACCATCAAGCTCCATTTGTAAATGGAGTAAGTCCTTTCTTCCTCTTTCTCCTTCAGGTATCAGCTTAGGTGTCACCTCTTCCAGGCAGACTTCTGGAATGTCCTTCCAAATGCCTCTACTAGACCTCATTGGAATACAGCGCTTTTATTTGACAGAGCACTTACTACATTGTAATTATCTTCTCAATTCCCTACTAGACCGGAAGCTCCCAATGAGCGTTCAGTAAATATTTTGTTGGGTAATTATTGTGCAGTGAATGGTTCCGTTTACACAGTTTACATTTCCTTTCTCTATATAAATCTGAATAACCATTATAAAGTATCTTATCTCTATTTCTCTACGCGTTTGTTTTTATTATCTTACACTTCAGTATCTCCTGTCCACTTGCTTTTTCAAACACAACCTAATTGATTTAAAAATTCTCTGAACTCTTAGAAATCAGAATAATAAGATTTGGAGGAAGCTGTTGAGCTTCGGGCTGGTCCCTCACGCTCTCTGAATCTCAGATCATTCATGTGCAGAAGGGATCATTGTGCAATGATCTCTAAACTCTCCTCCAGTCTGCCACTCTGAACCTCTGGCTTGAGCTTTCTCTTTTTAAGGCCCAGAAAGGCTAATTGGTTTTTCCCAAGGTTACACAGCTTTTTAGTGCTAAGATATTCTTAGCCTTTCTATAGGTTTTTAACAAGCTGCACACAAGAAACATAACTTTTTCCAGAAACTGGCAGTGCCACTGAATTTGTGGGAAAAATAATCATAAAATTAAATAAAAGAGAACTTAAAAAACACACACAAAAAAACCACACCCAGAATGGATTCCTGCCTAGGCAGGTCCTGACACTTTTTAAAACAGTCTTGCTATTGTCTGTTATTAAATGGAGAGATGTTCAGATTTCCTTTTTAAATTGGAAGTGAAAAATTAAAGAATTCTGTACATCCTGACCCCTTGAAGTGGGGAGGCACAATGGGCAGACACAGTCTTCCCGAAGGTGCCAACAGAAACATCCACATACCTTTCTGAGTGCCGAGGCCCTGGGTCCCTGGCCCGGAACCACTCTCAGCTAAAGCTGTGCCTCACCAAGAAGAGACTTGGCCTCAGTTCATGTAACCCCCCTCCCATCCTTCCCCTGCCAGAAGTCAAGGCCCCGCTTTTCCTCATTTACTTACGTTACAGAGTTTGGGTTGGATGACCTGCTCTGTAAAGCAGAAAGTCAACAGAAAGACACCCCTTTGGGAGAAAAAAAACCTAAAACAGTAATATTACTTTTATTTTTCCTAATGTAAGATGTTGCACCCTATAACTTAAGCCAGTGTTTAATTTGTTGCTTTTTTTTCCCCTCTAAAAAGACCAGCAGTAGTTTGCCTTTGATTGACACAAAATTATAAGAAGAAATGGACTTTGAAGTGCATTCTTACAAAGAAAAAGGAAAGTCACTTACTACTCTAACTCCATATAAAACTACTATGCACATGAGGACCAACTTTGACATCAGATAGTTATAGTCCAGTGATGAGCTTATAGATGACTTTTATTTTATTCTTTAGGCTTCTCTGATTTTTCAATTAGGAAAAATGAACACACATTACTACTCTAATCATAAAAAGGTGCAAACATTAGAATAAAAATTAGATATACTATTATGTTTTCACTGCTATGACAATTGACTAAATTTTATTTTTACCATATATTTTGCTGTATATTTGCCTCTACTTAACATATATATATATATACATATACATATACATATACATATACATATACATATACATATACATATACATATACATATACACTAGTGTGATAGGAAGGGAGAGGGAGAGAGAGAAATATTGATGAGAGAGAAACAGATTGTCTGCCTCCTGCACACCCCTTACTTGGGATGGAACCTGCAGCCTGGGCATGTGCCCTGATAGGGAATCTAACTGGCAACCTCTCATTGCATGGGACGATGCTCAGCCAACTGAACCACACCAGCCAGGGCTAACCATTTGTTTTTGAAGAAAATTTTATGATTGCCAAATTTAAAAAAAAGAAGAATAATGAAAAACTCTTCACATTGTTTGATGTTTCACTCTTTAACCCTTAAGGAACACTAACCCATAAGACACAGACAAACACTGGCATGTGACTCCTTTACCACCTGGCTGTAGCCTATTTCATTTGCCTCTCCTGACATTTTCACACCTAATGACTTATCACTTGGAGAATGCCATCCCTTCCATGCCTTTGTGCCTGTGGGACACCTTGTTTGTTTTCTGATAACCTCCCTCCTTGCCAACAGGAGGACCCCAATGCTGCTGACTTTTGCACGCAGCCATGACTTTTGGGAGATGTGAGCACCTTCCTAGATTTGGAGGCTGAATCTTCATTAGTCTGTAGGACGAAGGGATGAGAAGGGAAGTCTGGTGGGAATGCCTCTGGGCAGGTTTACCTCCCTCAGGGACATCCCTTTCTTCCTCGGAATATTGTCATCAGCAAGAGATACTCTGAACTGTGTGGCTGCCATCTGGGGACCACAAGGAGCATCTGCCTGAGAAGACAAACGCACGCTGATCTTCACAGGTGAAAGACGGCAAGGAGCTGGGTTTGACACATTCGTTGGCTGCCCTTCCAATGGCTGGCTATTTTTTGAAAAAATAAATGCCTTTACCAGCTAAGTCACTTTGGCTTTTTAATGGATATTTTTATTAAGTTTTTAGAGAGAGAGGGAGGGGGAGAGAGAGAGACATGGATTGGTTGCAACCTGGGCATAGGCCCTGACTGGGAATTGAACTGGCGACCTTTTGGTGCACGGGATGACGCTCGACCAACTGAGCCACACTGGCCAGGGCACTTTGGTGTTATTTTTAAAATTTTGTTTATTTGCTTACTTATTTGTTTGGCGAGGCACTTATGTGGTGTCTTTCCATATACTCAGTGTCCTTCTTTTCTTGGAAAACTGTTCATTCATCAAGAGTCACTTAATTTGGTTCCATTAGCATTTCCTGCATATGTTTATTACAGAACTCATCACACTTGGCTGGTTCTGGTCCTATTTACTCTAGTGCTCTCAGTGACCAGAGGCAGATTTTTGTTCACGACTCTATGTACTTGTGGGATTAAATGATTCTATGTGGCAGATTCTATCACACAAGGCAGTGCTTTTCAGCTGCCATGCTGCAAGAATTTTTAAAACATGCAATACCTGACTATTTAGTCAGGGCACTGACCTCTTTTACCTTAAAATGTCAAATAAAACAACGACAACAGCCAACACAACAATAGCCATCTGGTGTGAGTGATTAAAAATTATACGTTTTTGGGGGGTCAGATTGGCAAAAATATAACATATTTGTTGGTGTGCTGCAGAATTTTAGTAATTAGTTCATGTGAGGCGTGAGATGAAAAAGGTTGAAAAGCACTGACCCAAGAGAATGAAAGCGGTCTGGGGAAATTGGGACCGAGCTAGTGGGGAAGAGCAGGGTGGCAGCACATCTCTGATTGCCGATGGCAAGAAAGACTGGAGAAATGTGACCTCCTCACAGCTGTGCCAGGGCTGCCTCTGAACACTACAGAGGCAACACGTGTGAAAGCCCCTTGTAGACTGTGCAGATGTGACAGTCGGACCGGCCCCAGCAGTAGCAGTGCTTGTTGTTTCTTTTTCCGGAGCCAGCTGAGTCATTTTTCCAAACCACAGTTCTTCCGGGAGCAGCATCAATTGACTTGGCCTTTGGTTGATATTGAGTTGGGACTCTGGGAATACTACAAACTATTTTCCAAAATTTGCATAAAATTGCAAATTTTAGGCTAACTGGGAGGGGGAAAGATGCTGTAAAAATTAATTGGACCAAAGGGAATGGTCTCTAATCAAATTGCCAACTCCCGCTCCCAACTGGCCCCAAAACACTCATCATATTTGATATGAAAGTAATCTGATGACAAATAGGTGCATTAAAAGGAACCAATTCTTCCAATATAGTTGAGGATGCTGCTACGTAGATTTTAAAAGTGACTGGAGTCAAACGGAACTCGAAGAGGAGACAGAAAAGAATTTTTAAGTGGTGCATAAATAGAACGGATCATTTTGGTGGTTTGGAGAAAATGGGTAGGACACTGGGACTGGAGGGTCTAATGTTAGCACAGTAAGTGCCAGTTATCAGAGGTCTCTATTTTCTTGAACAGAAGCGTGCTCCAGTATCTGGGGTGGGGGTTGGAGGGGGTGGTGTGGAGAGGGGGCCAGCAGGAGGGAAGACGGGTCATAGGTGAACAATCTCTTGGATGCGCTGGAGGATTGGCCTTGGAAATTCCACGGGAGGAGAGAAAAAAGGCTCAAGGAGATCTTGGCAGGTGGGAGGAGGTTGGAGCAGAGATAGCAAGTCTGGGCAATAGAAAAGGGGAGGCAAAGGGGAAGGGAAAGCCAAGAAAACATTTTTCAATGCTTTGTCTGAGACACAGGCAGCCCTGAGCACAGCTGTGAGGAGGTCACATCTCTCCAGTCTTTCTTGCTATCGGCAATCGGAGATTTGCTGCCAACCAGCTCTTCCCTGCTTGCTCAGTCCCAATTTTCCCCGATCACTTTCGTTCCCTTAGGTATTTGCTCTTTGAAAGGTAAAAATATAGCAAGTCTGACAGAGGAATGCACTGAGGGATGGGGGTGAGGATTGCATATTTAAAAGAATTCTTGTAAACATTCCTTTCTTTCAAGCATGTATTTTAAAAGGAGGTCTCTGTAAAGCCTGCCTTAATTCAAGGGAGCATCTGAAACAGGGTATTTCTGATATTGCTAATAGACCTATAGTGGTAGCAAACACATTTCCATGGCTCTCAAATTATAATTAAGTCTAGAAAGGGAAGAACTGATTTTTTTTTTTTTTTTTTAAAGAACAGTTTATTGATTTTTAGAGAGAGAGAGGAAGGGAGCAGGAGAGAGAAACATCTGTGTGAGAGGGTAACATGGATGGGCTGTCTCCTGCATGCCCCTTACAGGGGTTTCAGCCTGCACCCCAGGCATGTGCCCTTGACCCGGAATTGAACCAGCACCTTTTGGTGCATGGGATGACGCCCAACCAACTGAGCACACCAGCCAGGGCAGAGCTGAATTTTATACTTTATCTGTTACAGGCCTGGAATTGTGCTAAGTGCTTTTTTTTTTTTTTTTTTTAACATATATATGCTCTTCATTCCATTTTACAGATATGGAGCTGGAGGTCAAGTTCAGAGAGGCTGGTACCTGCCAGTGGCATATGGCAATGATCAAAGCTGACTGCAGCAATATCTTCCATATGACATGTGCTTATAGAATAGGGGGCAGTGAACTTTTCTATCAAAAGCCATACATATTTTAGGCTTTGCGAACCAGGCCATCTGTGTCCCAAACACTTAGCTCTGCCATTGTGGCAGAGATGTATATAAATGAACAGGCTGGCTGTCTTGAAGAGGTGAGCCAGATTGCACAGGAGAGCCGTTTGCTAAGCCTGCTCTCCAACGTCGCTACTTCCTGTTGGGAGGTGGAGTCTAATTCCCCTCTCCTCGAACTCTGGGAAATGTGATTTGCCTGGGACTGAGAGAATGTGAAGGAAGTGACACTGCATGACCTCTGAGGCTAAAGAGGTGATGCAATGTCTACCTTACTCTCGGCTTGGAGCCCTGAGCCACCACCGAAGCAGTCCAGTTGTCCTGAGGCCCCATGCTGTAAGCAGGCCATGCTAGCCATGTGCAAAGACGGAGAAGTGCTGAGGCTGTAAGAAGAGGGGGTTGCTCAGCCAGCCCCCAGTTTTAGCTCTTCCCCTGACTGCAAGCCCCGGAGAGATGCTGAGCCACAATTAGCCAGTGGACGCTCCTCCAAACTCCTGCCCCATAGAAACAGAGGAATAATATGATGCTGTTGTTTTAAGACACACAGAACATTGCTCCCAACTGGTGTGTGGCAGATATGGGATGCAAACCGAGGCTGGCCTGACCTCAACCATGTATTCTTTCTATTACATGATTGTTTCCAGCAGAGGTTGTATTTTTTTTTAAAACTGCTAAAATATATGTAATAAGATTTACTGTGTTAACTATTTGAAAATGTACAGTTCAATAAGTACAGTTACATTGCTGTGCAACCAAGTCTCCAGAATTCTTTTCTTGACTCCAGCCCTAGCACCACCATTCTCCTTTCTGTCTCTATGAATTTGTTGACTCTAGGTCCCTTGTGCACGTGTCCTTCTTGTGACTGGCTCATTGCACTTAGTGTGAGTATGTGTGTGTGTGTTTCTGTATTTATGTATTTTAAGCCCGTGTTGGTTAGCGAGCCTGACCAGTGCGTAGCAAAGATTTGTCAAGGAAAAACATCAGAGCTTCCAGGCCCTGTAAGTCACAGACACAGTATGTCCCAGGATGGACCTTGCCCTCACTCTCACAATGACAACTCAGTGTCCTGCCTCTACAGGGCTTTGAAGAAAAAGGAACCCCTGCATCAAGAATAAGATAAGGCTGTTGGATTTGTTTCAGCTTGTGCGCTGTTTGACTTCCCTCTCAGAGCCATGCTCTGAGAATGAAATCATTTTCTCTCACGCGGCCCTTGCAAAGAGCATCCAACACAAACACTCGCTGTCTGCTTCCTTATTTCCTCTCTGTCCAGGGTGTGCACTGAGTTGGTAGAATTTCTGTGGCTGGCTGTGAATTATATATCGAGCCAAAAATCCTGCAGGGAATCAGCTCAAATGCTACTACTTGCTTACGCAGACGAAGACGGAGCCTTTGGGAGTTTCCTTGACCTTCTCTGCCTTCCCTTGTGCCTAACCTAAGACCAAAAGGCCGAGGTCACACTTTTATTTATTTTTTATTATTATTATTTTTTAATATATTTTATTGATGTTTTACAGAGAGGAAGGGAGAGAGATAGTTAGAAACATCGATGAGAGAGAAACATCGATCAGCTGCCTCCTGCACATCTCCTACTGGGGATGTGCCCGCAACCCAGGTACATGCCCTTGACCGGAGTCGAACCTGGGACCTTTCAGTCCGCAGGCCGACGCTCTATCCACTGAGCCAAACCGGTTTTGGCCACACTTTTATTTTTTAAATATATTTTTATTGAATTCAGAGAGGAATGGAGAGGGATAGAGAAATGGAAACATCAATGACGTGTGATCTCTGAGTCCGTGGCCTGTTTATAACACGCGTGCTAACTTCGCTTCTGTGATAGAGCTGTTGAGAGGTTAAGTGAAATAATATATGTCAAGGTCCTAGCACAGGACCCAGAACAAAGTAAATGGTTAGTGGTGTTATTACTACCTAGAGGCCCTGTGCACGAAATTCGTACAAGAGTAGGCCCTCGCAGCCGCCCAGGCTTCATCCGGAAAGTTGTCCGGAAGGTTGTCCAGATAGTCGTTCCGCTGTTCGGCCGTCTGGTCTAATTACCATATTACACTTTTATTATTATAGATTATTATTATAGATTGTCATTAATTGTAGTTAGCATTATTAAATTGCAATGAATAGCTATTTGCACCATCTTTGATATTCCCCGTCTCCTATTTCCAGGCTTCATATAAATAAGGTATCCAATAACACATTCAACCTATTTTAAGTTCAGCTAATAACATCTCTTGTTGAAGTTCTTCAATGCTCTGCTAACAGTGGAAGTCCCCTATAACAGGAGGGCCTTTCTCTTTGCTGCCCAGCTGATGGAACTTTTCCCAGCAGCCGGAGGGCATGGCCCGGCCTCAGTGAGGATGCTCCCATTCCCCCTGGCTGCCTGCATTCCCTGACCCGTCTGGTCAGACCTGGTATTTTTCCTCCCTCCTCCTGGGCAGCTTCCATATCACCCAGACAGCTGCTGCCACATCCCGTTGCTTCAGAAGCGGAAGGAAGGCGCATTTCGGACCTTTCCGGGTGAGTGACAGCATTTGAGATGAGATGAATGAAATGCCAGTGCTGAGGGAAAACCAGACTTCCCCCAGTCACCTCCGCTCCACCTTCCTCGTGACACACAGAACGAGCCTGACCGATGTCAGTCCCTGCCTTCTGGTCTGGCAGCCTCTTTGGGAGACAGTGGGCGCTGGTGACGTGGGTGTGAACTGTCCCTTCGTGAGGGTGGCTTTGCGACACCCTGCCACTGAGTGAGCCTGCATGCAGCTGGCCACTTTGTCCTTGGCTGTGCCACCGAGCCTGCCAGCGCTCTGTGGACATCACGGGGCATCTGCTCCAGGGGCAGAGGAGGTATTATTCCAGGTCACCCATGGGTGCCGCAGGGATTTTCCTCAGCCACCACATGATGACTGAGTGAGAGCATTCCAGGAAACCAGAAGGGCTGCTCGAGCCTCTGGAATGTCAAAGGAAACTGCTTGGCAAGGCTGCCGGCCCTTTTCTGCTGTGTCATTTTCTCTGAGCCGCGCTTCCCTATGTGGCTGCATGCTCACTTCCCGCCGAATCCCACAAACTTTAACCTTTACCTTCCTTACAAGGGAGAGTCTATTTTTTCCCTTCCACAGAAACTTTAATTTTTTAAGATTCAAGATGTCCCCAAATGTCATGGAAACTCACAGATGAAGAATACCCACTCCCTTTTAATTCAAATGTATTCTGTTTAACTAGCAGGAGGGACTGGTTGTATTACATCTGATTGAGGCCATATGCACCCAAGGGTACAGGTTATGGACTCAATGTTTGTGTCCCCACAAAATGCATATGTTGAAGCCCCAACTCCCAATGTGATGTTGTTTGAAGATGGGGCCTTTGGGAGGTAAGGTCATGAGGATGGGGTCCCCATGATGGGATTAGTGCCCTTAGAAGAAGAGACACCAGATCTCTCTGATTCTGTCTCTTTGTCTCTTTCTCCCCATGTAGAAAGGCCACGTGAGAACATAGTAGAAAGGCAGCCATCTGCAACTGAAGACAAAGACGAAAGCTCTCACCAAACATCTAACCTGCTGGCACTTACATCTTGGACTTCCCAGCCTCCAGAATTGTGAGAAATAAATGTCTGTTTCTTAAGCTACCCAGTCTCTGGTATTTTGTTATAGCAGCTCAAGCAGACTAGGCAATACCTCAGGAGCAAAAGAAACTAAACTCCAACCCTAACTGGTTTGGCTCAGTGGATAGAGCGTCGGCCTGCAGACTGAAGGGTCCCAGGTTTGATTCCGGTCAAGGGCATGTACCTTGGTTGCGGGCACATTTGCAGTAGAGGGTGTGCAGGAAGCAGCTGATCTATGTTTCTCTCTCATGGATGTTTCTAACTCTCTATCCCTCTCCCTTCCTCTCTGTAAAAAATCAATAAAATATATTAAAAAAAAAAAAGAGAAACTAAACTCCAAGAAATAGAGCACAAAAACCAGGCAGCTGTCACTGGGTACTCCTCCTCCCTGCCCTAAAATACAAAGTAATGATTTTCACAGATGCTTCCAGAAGCAAAGTCTAGCCACTACACACGGATATGCAAAAAGGAAGATCCAAGGCTGAGCCCTGGGATCTGCCAGAGCTGCCTCGCAGAGCCTGGCCCTCCCCCTCAGCCGGTTTCATGGCAGCGATTTCTACCTCCTACTTCCTGAAAGACATGGCTTTTCATTCCCCTCATCACAGCAATTCCACATGTAACCCCACAGCAATCCTGCGAGGGCATCGAACAGGTGTTACTATGAGTGTGTCCTCGGCACTGTAGGGGTCACGCCGTGGCTTATGAGCTTTTCAAAAGGATAAGGTACCTAAGTCTTGGAAAAGAGACACTGTCATTAAACCATGAATAAATCTGCAAAATCAAAACTAATAAAAATTTAATTAAATGCTGTCATAAACTAATATTATGTCAGCATCACTTATTGTTAAACTATTAACAAAGTTCCATTACATTTTTATTTTATTTTATTTTTAAATATGCCTTTATTGATTTCAGGGAGGAAGGGAGAGGGAAAGAGAGAGAAACATCAATGATGAGAGAGAATCATTGATTGGCTGCCTCCTGCATGTCCCCTCCTGGGGATCAAGCCCACAACCCAGGCATGGGCCCCTGACTGGAATCGAACCTGGGACCTGTTAGCCTGCAGTCAGACGCTCTATCCACTGAGCCAAGCTGGCTAGGGCTCCATTACATTTTTTAAAAATGTTTTTATTGATTTTTAGAGAGAGGTAGTGAGAGGGATAGAGGGATAAAAATAGTGATAACAGAGAAACATCATGGATTGGTTGCCTCCTGCATGCCCCCTACTGGGGATCAAGCCTGCAACCTGGTCATGTGCCCTGACTGGGAATAGAACTTGCAACCTCTTGGTTCATGGACTGATGCTCAACCACTGAGCCATACCTGACAGGCTGAAAATACTTTGTGGATTAAAATTTTTTTATTTTTTATTTTGTGAGGGTTTCCTATATAGGTTTGATTACCAAGGAATCACAGCTAATCAAACTGAGTACATTTTGCATATATAAATTTAATTATAGACAAAAAATGATAAAAAATCTTTCAAAATATTTACAGAAAACACATTCATTTAATGGGGATGTGGATCACTGTAATATGTTGGAAATAATTTAGGGTGGATTTTCTAAAGGAAGCAGCTCCTGCGTTGAGCGTCTGACCCCTGGTGGTCATTGTGTATCATAGCTACTGGTAGAATGGTGGAAGGGTTGGATGGTTGCTTAGGCTTTTATATATATAGATTTTTTTTTGCTTTCAGACTATCATTTTAGATTGAAAATGTAGAGGCCATTTTCTGAATTTGGGAGTCAAGTACAAAAGGGGCTTTGCTATCACTATTACTTTAGCCTTGAAGACTGCTAATTAGACCACAGGCCTTAAAAGCTGCCTTCTTAGGCAGCTTAATCAGTTGTTATTCTTTTAAAGTAAGAACTTTGTTTACATTGAAAACTTCCAGTAGATTGATAAAAATAATAAAAACAAACATATAGACATTACACTCTTAAAAAAAACAAACAAAAGAAAATAAATCAGTGATTCAACTGGCAGATTTTCCTTTACAGCTTGCCTTTGATTTATAAATTTCTATTTCCTGCCCCAGGGAGGGTAGTGAAAGCGAGGTTATGGTGCTTTAGCTGTAAACTGTCTTCTGGGTTATGCTAATTTGCTGAAGGTACTCCAGGCTGCTTATTCAGCACAAACTATTAGTTTTTGGTTACAGAAGGCTGCTCTCTGTATATCTGTGGTTGTTGTCACTTTAGTTCTCTTAATTCAAAAACTTCCATATTCTTGATCAGTGTTGACAAATGGCACACTCAGAAACACAGTGAATTTATAATCGACTTCATAAAAAACATTAATATTGATGAAATCAGTCTTTATCTAACACTTTGTTGGATTAGCCTGAAAACCTTTCCTCTTCTCCTCACTAACCTCCCACACCACCCCCTAGGACTGGAAGAGCAGGTGAGGGGACAGTCCATCTGATGGAAACACCCCCGGTTTGGGTTGTGATTGGCGCCTGGCACTGTTCACCTGGGAGACTGCTCCTGGATCCACACAGATGTCATGGTTCCCAGCAAGGTGATCAGGAACTCTATTCCCTCTAAGTTCTTTCAAAGTGGAGAAGCAACTGTTTATGTTGCTTGTTTGTCTATGGCTTTGCCCCAAGTGAAACTGACTTCAGTGGTGCTATGACATAATCCTAGAGGAATGATCATTTGTTTGCCAGATCTTTGGATGCTGAAAAAAGGGAGAGATGCAGGGAAGTCAGCAGAGAAAGAGGAAAGGTAAAGAAGAGAATAAGAACTTATTGAGCACTTCCTGTATGCCATTTACTGTGTTAAATCAGCTTGTTTAGCCTTAAGAAATAGAGATCCCCTTTTTATTGGTGAGGGCACCAAGGCAAATAAAGGTTACTTGCCAAAACTATAAGTGGTTACTTGCCAAACAATGGTTGGCTTTCTGTTGCCTGATGGCCCCCCAACCCCAATTCCATGCCTTCTATTGCATGTGTAGAAACAGAGGAGTGCAGCTGGGATACAGGGGGAGGAGAGGGAGGGGAGGAAGGGAAGAAAGAAAAACCACAAAAAAAAAAAAAGAGAGCGCTCTGAAATGCTGCCAATAGTTATTCAAGGTCAATTCTATCTGCAGCAAGGGTAATCCTAAGCAAGACCACAAACTAGGCATACCTTGTTTCTGGGTCACATTGCCCCATCTTTGCCATTTCGGGAGGGTCCTAGTTTTAAGAAGCTATTTGGTAAATTTTCAACTTAATTCTCATTCCTCAGAGACATTGCTATGTAATAGGAAAATTTTGCCAAAAGTATAATGACAATTTTCTGCAAAATACATTTGAGAAGGGAACACTTATTTGCTTCGTAGGACGATCCAGCTTCCAGGCTGGCCTTGTAAGCAGAAAGTCGGTGTTGTTTTGTGTTTTGTTTTTGTTTTTAATTGCAGAGATAACTCTCTCCAGTCTCGTTTTCAGCTTCTACAATATTGCATTTTTAGATTCCTGACCCTCCTTCACATTTCACCCTGGGCTTTGGAATGGGGAGGAATTCCTTCCCTGGAGGAAGCCCTTCCCTCTCTGTAGCAATCTGGCTTGAAGGCCTGTAAAGAGGTTTTGTTTTAATTCCAATAGTAAAAATGTGGAAACGTCATTCCAAATTTATTACTAGAAATAGTAATAAATCAGCTATCTATTTGTTAATGGGGTTTACCACAGTCTAACCTGACAAATGAACATATAGCTTTGCTTAAAAAGTAGAAAGACAGTGACAAAAATAAAATTCACCTGGGGAGGAAATGACATCAATACATTTAGAATACTTTTTAAAGGTTAAAACCATTTGGGGTTGCTATAGACTGAATATTTGTGTTTACCAAAATTAATATGTTGACATTGTAACCTCCAGGGTGATGGTATTAGGAGGTGGGGCAATTTGTGATAGCAGCCTAAACAGACTAAGACAAGGGTATTTTGGGATTCATCCCATGTCATATGGAAAATAGAATTTAAGCAAAGCAAATGAGTATCCCACTCCTCAGCACACATGTGAAGTTAGGTCAGAGCGTTGCAACAGAAAAAGCAGCTCTACTTTTACAGCTGTGAATTTTGAAAATGGGAACAAAAATTGCATCACGATTTTACTTGATTTATCTTTCCCATATTTGAGGATTTGTTGCAATTCCTGGGTCTGAGGCCATGAGGTCATCAAAAACACCACCTTGGACGTGACAACAGCCCCAAGTCCCCTGCTTTGATGGTTCATGAACCATTATCAGGGAGAAATAAGACACTTAAAAAATATCTAAATATCTAAATATCTAAATAAAATGGAGTGACAAGAAGCTAAAGAAAAACAGAAGCTTCACGTGTCAGGGGAGCTTTTGTTTATAAAATCACAGTTGTTCACAGAGGTTTTACTGTTGACGCTCACCCATTCTCCTCTAGTGCTAATTGAAACCCCCAGCGTCCCCACTGAGAGGCGGGGGGGGGGGGGGGGGCAGGGGGGACGGGGTGGGGGGGAAGAGGGGGATAGCCTGGGGGTTGGGCAAGGGCTAAAGTCAAACTTCATTCCCTCATACAGGCTTTGAAAAGAACTTGATGTCATTTTGGAATCTTACCTACCTACCAGGTAGGAACAAATCACCTTTGAGACAAGTCTCATCACGGAACACACCTTGGGTATCAGCTGCAAAGCCTGTCATCAGCCTCCATTGCCTCATCTTGCCCTTCAGACTTGCTGCCTCCCTGCCTGAATGCTCCCCACTCCCCTCATGTCTGAACTCATCTCCTCATATGCTGGATAAAGAGCTTCTGGTTGGGGCTGGGCCCTCCCGCCCTGGAAAGAAATAGCTGCCTTCGGAATATCAGAGCAATTCTAATCAGGCGTGACTCAGCTCTTCCGTGACCTCTGTTTTCATTTTTCCTCGATTAGGCTGCTGCACTGGTCCTGCTTGTGGAAATATGTGTCCCTCCCTCCACCTTCTCCCTCCTTGCTCAATTTCAAGGGGAAAAATCCCTTTTAAGAGGAATATTTAGAATTCTTGCCCTGGGATGGTTTTTCTCTCCTTGCCATTGCCCTTACTATCTCCCCTGCCCCTCAGTTTGCTGTCTGGATGTCTCTCCCTTACACCAGTTTTCTGAGTTTGGGCTTATCAATCTAAAATTAGATTCCAGGATTCTTCACTGCAGTCCTTTCTTTCCAACTTGTTTTTCCCTATTCAAATATTTCAAACTAAGTGAAGCATCGATGTGTGTTTCTGTTTAAGTATAATTTTAAGTCTTATAATGTGGAAGGACAATTCACTTTAATCTTACCATTAATGTGATACAGGCTTTTTCATCCTGCTGAATTTAAAAGCTCATGTGAAGCTGCACAATGCTGAAGGGGGCACCCCTGCTTCAGAAGAAGAAAAGGAATAAAACTGCAAGCAAAACTACTTGGTAGGAAGGAGCAACTGGAATCTGTTGATTTTCTCTTATGACGCTGACAATTGTTTTATTTTTAAAAAGAGAACAGAAAGGGAAAGGATAACGCACCTACAACAGTAATGCTATTTTCAGAGTTCTAGGGTAATCCAGAACAGAGTCACTTTTGAAGAAAAAGAAATAGGTTTCATTTCTGGCAGTGGATCCGGCCACTGATTTGCATAGTCCTTGACATGAGAAGTTGTATGACGATGCCTTGAGTTCATTCCACAGATGGAAAGTAGCAAGTACAGGAATTAGCTAAATATTCACAGGGACTACCATCTGAGGTTTGATTTGGAATCAAGAGAGAGCGTCCGACACACATTTCACTGAGCATGCTTGTCAAAAATCTGACATTCCAGATGCACCAAGAATGCATGCACTGAGCATACACACACACACCCCGGCCGACAACTGCATCCCAGGCGGCCCTTGCAACACACATGTTCTAACACAGTTACAGCAGAGCATGCTCCCAAGCCTTCAACAGCCCTCAGCCAATCAGCTGCCAAAAGATGCTCAAGCAGCAGTTGAAGTGGGCCTGGCCTCTGGTATCCATGGCCACTTCCGAGAACTTCCTGTGACTCAGAGGAGGTGATGAGGAGGCTGTTAAAACAGCCCCCAATAGTCAGCCTGCTTCCTGCCCTCACTCTTCCTTACTCTCATCTTTCTCTGGAGACCATATACCTGTTTTGGGGGTTCAGATAGGCCATGCTGCCTAGTAATAACAGTAGTGACTAGCATGATAATGAACAGAACTATAGTTATAGCTGAAGAATCGTTTTTACATTATCGAATGTTCTCGTAGCTTTCTACAAAATTTTATTTTGTTTTTCTGTCCTTTTGTTGTAAGTGGAATACTGTGCTTAAGCTAAGCAGGCAATGGAAAGCTCCGACTTCAAGGCCATTTCTTGATAAAACATCCAACAGCCCGGAGTGGACCAACTGCTATCTGGAATTCTACAGATAGTGACCTGAAACTCGGAGCCCGCTTGCGTGGGAGTTTCTGCCCGCAAGGTCTTTCTCATGGGCCTGCTTGCTTTTGTTGCCACTTCTATGTTTTGTCGGGCACGGAGAGGTTTGGATAGCCTCTCAATACAACTGCGTGTTACCGAGCTTGGGGAAGGTGTATTCCTGCTTAGCCTCGCAGAGGCCCGAAACGTGCCCCCTGCTCTCACTGGCTCCTGGAGGCGACATCCTTGTGTTCCTCCCTCTCGACCGGGAAGCACCACGGCCTGCACCTGCTCCTGGTCCTTGCCTCGCCTGAGAGGAGCAGCATGCTTCTTGCCAGGCGTGTCAGAAATATTGCCTTTGAAACTTGGTTTTGAAAAAAATGTGATGGTACTAAACCTACAGAAGGCAGAGTCCCCCACTACGGACTTGCCAGCCCAATGGGTACATTACTGAGCCCCTTTCTCATCCTCCAACCTTGGAACGCCAGCCCTCTCAATCCTTTATTTGAGTCAAGCGGATGGTCTCACCACTCCAACCCCCCTTGCATTTTCCCACTCCCCACCTCCATGCATTGCCCATTCATCAAGCCACATCGCCCTTTAAATGTGAAGACTCACCTTAAACCCCACCACCTCTTCCAAGGAGCCTCCCCTCCGAAGCATGACTGACAAACTCCCAATAGATGAGAACACACACATCCCAAAACAAACACAGAAACTCACAAAAAGAGAAAATTACACATTCTCTACTTTCAGATTATATGCGTCTATGAGGGCAAGGGAATCAACTTTATGCCAATAACCAATGAACCATTTCAAACAATGAGGTATTTTTAATAGTCTTGGGGGTTACTCAGCAAAATGCTGCTATGTGTCTTTTCTTCCCCAATGATTCTCCTCTGTCTTCAAATCCCTCTTCCTTTTCTTCTCAGCTTCTTGAATGCATAACGAACGGGGACTGCCACTTGCCCGATAGGGATAATATGGAAAATACTAGAGGAAGCTGGGCCTCGAAATCCCCCCTGGGTGTCACACAGCTTGGGAAGAACCTGCACTTGAGCCTGGCAAATGCCTTAGCCACTTGGTTTCCTCATCAGGAAGCCTTGATGACTACGGGCCTATATATTCCTGGGCAATCATGTCTGCTATGTTGGCATAAAGGGACCAAAACGCTCTAGAGAAGGCTCTGCTGAAAGATTGGGGGCAAGGCTCCTGATAAGACCCAATGTCCAGCCTCAAAGAAGGCCTTTGGAGGGCCAGGGGATCCCTACAGAGCCCTGGATCTGAGGCAATCACATCAGAAAATACAAACAGATATGTTCGCTCGTAAATGCTGCCTTCTCGGGTCAGCGTTCATGCCACTTGTGGAGGGTGGAGAGACTTGTGGCAGAAAATGATCAGAACGAGGAGAAACACAGACGGAATGGCAATAGCTGGCAATTAGAACATGGCATCAAACACCACTGCCACAGAAGCTTACTAGCTATAAAGCCACGCTATGCAACCTTGAAGCAAAACATTACTGATTTTGTGGTTGTAAAACATACCTTCAACTGCAGAACTCAGTTTTATGACACCTTGAATAAAAACAAAAAGTGGCAGTTATATAATGGACCCGAAATACCTTTCCCAGTCTTCTCTTAACAAACACATGCTTCAGATCTGGACTTTTTTTTTGCTGGCATTTTGATAATTTAACTAAACAAATGTCGACTTTAAGAACTAAGTAACTTTCAGTCTGTGAATAGACATCATGGGTGCCTTCATTTCCCCAGGAAAATCATTCAAGGGAGTTTTTCATGAAAATGATCTGACATGTTCCTGGGTGAAACAAAGGCCAATCTGTCTGTCTGACTATTTCCGTACATAAATCATGCTGGATAATGGATTAATAAAACTTCATACAATAGGCCACCAATGTCTAGTACTTCTTATTTATGACTGTGTATAGAGATCCTTTGATATATGCTGGAGCAGGGTTTCTGTTGAAATATGTAACAGGTGGTTAAAAACCATGGTGTGATCTGGCAACCCCCTTCTTTGGGGTGGTTGGGTTGCAGGCGTTTTCTGGTCTGAGTGTTAGGCAGTCCCACTCCCTGAGGGTCAGACAGAGAGGACTATCTGAGCATGCCAAATTGTTCAGGAAGCAAGTGCACATTACCCTTGTGCTTTTTGGGCGAATCCAAAGGTAAAACTGCAAAACTAAGATAAATTAGACCTGCTTCGATGATTTGATTTAAAAGTTTCTCTTTGTAAGTAATAGTTTTAAATAAACAATATTCCCCGAATTCTCTGTGATGGCCATGACACTGTAGGCCGAGCAAACATGTCTACTGTTTTGGTTGACATCCCGGTTCTCTTTGAAGTTGGAGGAGTTTCAAATTAAAAAATGGAGACAAAATTGGTAGACCAAATGGGCTTCAGCATGAACACACTCTGATTTTAGCAGATTACGTTCACAAAAAGACAAACTTGCTCTCTATCATAAATTTCAAGTTGTGTGTTGAATTTCATGTTTCATGCAGAACAGTAGTGTCTGCTCAGTGTTTAACAAGGGACTCTTCAGGGGGAAAAGTATGTATACTATATGTATGTGTGCTATTATAAATTTTGCTAATATGAATGATGTGTAATAAGCAATCTACAAATAATAATAAAATATACAGTACTCTTTGTTGCAAGTTCTATTATAGCCAATTGACTCTCACATAATGCTTCTGTTGATTTTGGTCAAACACTTGTATCCACAGCCAGCAAACCAACCATGATTTGACAAATTCATGCATTTAGTAGCGCCCCAACTGCTCTTTTCCCTATAAATTTATTATCATTACACCTTTTATATGATCTATTGTTAAACTATTTTTTATGTTCATATAAATTATTGTCATTAAAGTAAAACTCTTTCAAGTTCAACACTATGCAAATACTCCCACCATGACCTATTTCAAGCTACCAGGTTGATGTCACTGAACATGGAGTTGAGAAGAGATGAGCAGTAGCAACACCATTGTACAGTATTTCATTATACAAGTACAGTAGATATAAACAACCGTAAGAGTATGGATAGCAAAATGTAGTTAGATGATTATGATGTAAAGATTTTTAGGTATTTACTACCGTTGTTGTGTTTTTTGTTTTTTTGGTTAATCCTCACCTGAGGATATTTTTCCATTGATTTTTAGTGAGTGGAAGGGAGAGAGAAACATCGATGTGAGAGAGACACATCAATTGGTTGCCTCCTACACAAGCCCCTACCAGGGCTGGGGATTGAGCCTGCAACCGAGATACGTGCCCTTGGCTGGAATCGAACCCAGGACCCTTCAGTTTGTGGGCTGAGCCAAACCAGCTAGAGCTATTACCTTTGTTTTTAATTTAATTTATTTAATTGTAAGTTTAAATTATTTAATTTGTAATAATGGCTGTGTTTAATAATGGACTCACAAAATTTCTGAAAAATGTAACAACTGGCTCTCCCAACCTGGTCAGAACCAGGTCTAGCATAGCATTATCTTAACTGATGTTTCTTTCTACTCAGGCCCAGAAAAGAAAATCTCAATCTTCAAAATACTTTCTGAGTTATTCACAAAAAAGGATTATAATTTAACTGAACAAGCTGAATGTGAGTAAGCTCAGCATTTACTATTATTTTGCCAGTAATTTCAAAACCTTTTAAACCTGTCATATGCAAAAGTATACTGTACATAGGTCACCTTGGAAATAACAGTCATTGACAATCAACTAAGAACACAACCTAAACAGACTTGGCATCCTTTTGGTCAGGTGACTATGCCAAGAGGTATGAGTCATTGGCTTATTAAACAATGATCCTGTCTTTTGTAAACTGTAGAATCTTTATACAGGAAACCAGGTCAAAATATTGATTTTTTTCCCCAGCTATCTTTGTTTTTGTGTTTAACCATGTTGATAGCAACAGTGAAAGGACAAGGCACTCTAATCAGTATGTAGAAATAGGCACTATGCAAGCAAAGCAAGAAAATCTAAACAAATTCATATAGGAAATGTGGGTGGTGATGGACCAGAGCCCAGCAATGCATTTGTTGGGTAAGAAGGAAAAGATAAGTTAAAAAAAAATAAAAGTCTGACTTTAGAACTCTAATTATAAAGATTATCTTAATAAAAACTTTAGTGATTCATTAGCTCCATATGAACTGTTCTTATTTTTTAAAAACTCAAATTAAGCTTTTTTTTTAATAGTAGGATAGGCCTTTATATTACAAGTAACTATGCTATAGTGAAAATAAAGAAGTAGCTAAATCTAGTTGGATAGCTAATATTGACATTTTACAAAAAATTATAGAATGAGGGAAAATATATATGTTATCTTATAATATGAATCATTTTTATAAGTTTGAATATTTAAGAAATGATTAATGTTGATGCTGAAAAGTTACACGTAGCACTGCTGACTTGCAGGACACACAATAGACATTATCTGGTGATTGGCTGACAGTGACATTGCCTGGAATTCAGGGTGAGCCATAACACATACGCATATGTATATACACACAATGGATCCTACCCTTCCCACCCCACATTTAATTCCTCATAGTTTGCAGAAGTGTTTGAAAAATAGAAAAAAACCCCCAACAAAAAACAAAAGAGAGAAAAGAAAAACAAACTGTTCTTTCCTCAATTCAATATCTTTAGTGTAGTAAAATTCCTAATCTTGTGGGAGATTCATGCAGACCATGTCCATTGTCTTCCTACAAGTCAGAGCCAATCACTAACCAGAAATGCTTCCTGCAGCAGTTCTCAAATTCCAAAGTTACTTCACCGTCTTTCCTTCCACTCTCCCCTAATGATTAATTTCTTTTTTTTTTTTAAATATATTTTATTGATTTTTCACAGAGAGGAAGGGAGAGAGACAGAGAGTTAGAAACATCGATGAGAAAGAAACATCAATCAGCTGCCTCCTGCACATCTCCCACTGGGGATATGCCCACAACCCAGGTACATGCCCTTGACCGGAATCGAACCTGGGACCTTTCAGTCCGAAGGCCAACGTTCTATCCACTGAGCCAAACCGGTTTCAGCTGATTAATTTCAATTGATCTAAAATAATTCTTAGGAGAAAGGGTCAGGTTAAAGTGTGAATGACGAGGGCTCACTAAAACCCTCTAACGATACCTCGTTGTTGTTGAAATACTAATCAAAACTTTAACCCTGGCCATCAAGGCCCAATGTGACATATCCCTGCTTATTTTCCTATTTATTCTACTTCATCTCACTTGACTTTCTCTTTTATTCAAGACTAGAGGCCTGGTGCACGAATTCGCGCACAAGTGTGGTCCCTCAGCCTGTTCTGCGGGATCAGGCCAAAACTGGTTCTCTGACATTCCCTGAGGGGTCCTGGATTGCAAGAGGGCACAGGCCAGGCAGAGGGACCCCACTGATGCACGATCAGGGCCAGGGAGAGACACGGGAGTTTGGCCAGCTGGGGAGGAACCGTTGGAGGGCTCCAGGGTGTGTCCAGCACATCTTGCTCAGTCCCAATCAGCCGGACCCCAGCAGCAAGCTAACCTACTGGTCGGAGCATCTGCCCTCTCCACGTCATAGCGAGCGGTTGAGCAGCCTTAGCATACCACTAGCATGGTACGCTTTGATTGGTTGAAAGGCTGACTGGACAACGGAACACTTAGCATATTAGGCTTTTATTATATAGGATGCTTTAGTCACTTCTGTCTTCTTTCTGTTCTTTGCAATGCTAATGACTTTCTACCTCTGGCTATTGCCCTTGCTACTCCTTCTGGCTTAAATGCTCTTCCCCAACCTGCCAGTCTGCCTACAGCTAGCATTTTCTCTTCTTTCATATTTTACTTCAAATGTCACTTCCATGGAGAGTTCTTCCTTGACTACTGTATTTAGCAGCCTCAGTAATAACTTTCTAGACCAAGGGTGGGGAACCTTTTTTCTGCCAAGGGCCAGTTGAATATTTATAACATTATTTGCAGGCCATACAAAATTATCAACTTAAAAACTAGCCTGCTATATATGGTCAAAGATTTAATTAACTCACCTCTAATGCCTTGGCAGGGCCAGAACAAATGATTTTGCAGGCCTTATATGGCCTGAAGGTCGGACATTCCCCACCCTTGCTCTGACCATCTTTCTCTTTTATTTTTTTCATAGCAGTCATCACTAGGTAGAATTATCTCATTGACTTATCATTTGGTTCCTTGTTTATATCTATTTTCCTCATTAGAATTAAGCAGAGTTGAGAGCAGAGACCTACCTGCTCTGCCTTGCTTGCTGCTGTAACTCCCCTGACTAGAACAGTGCCTGGCATAGAGTAAATACTCAATAAATATTATCATTACCAAGTATTTCTAGGTATCCTAAAAGAGAATTTTATTAATTCCAGCAAATGTACTTCCAACATGTTATCTTAGTTGTGGATATTGCTGACTAGAGTTCCCAGATTTCACTATAATGACTACTGTCCGTTTCTACTCAGAGGCCAGTCTTCATGGAGGTGAACATTGAGGTGTGGAGTGAATATACATAAGTTACAGTAGTTAATTAGGTTTCAGGGTTGTAATATTAAAAAGGTACCTAAGAAGTAGTCTATCAACTAGTTGAAGACAGATAATGTTCTAAATGGACTTCAAGGAATATTAGCTAATTGATTTTATATCCAAATATCTCTAGAATCTACAGTTCTCACCTCTACTGTCATCACCCTAAGTCAAATTATCATAGCCATGTTCACATGACTCTATATGCTAAGAATTGAGAAAGAGGAACTAAGAAAAAGCCATTCAGTTTTTAATAACCTCCTTCCAGTGCATTCTTACACTGCAGCTGGAGTGATCTTTTCCAAAGCAAGTACAATTATATGTTATAATTAAATGTTAAATGGCTTTTTATAATTTCTAAGATAAAGATAAAAAAGTTTAACATGACTTGCAAAGTCTTCACGATGTCACCCTTGGCAGAATAAGTATGGCTACAAGTTCCTCCCTACACCTGCCATAGAGAGCTGGGGGCTATGTGCCTTCTTGAATCCAGGCAAGCTCTCTGATTGCCTTGACCATTAAAATACAGTGGAAATGATGCTCTCCCAGGGTCTCTCCCAGGCTTTATGAAACAGACAGCTTCTTCCTCTCGTCTGTTGGATCATTCCCGCTTGGAACCCCGAGATACCAGGGTAGAAGTCTGAGATTGCTCTGATGAAGAGGCCGGGTGCAGACGTTCTGATAAACCCCATCAGCTGAGGGAAGAAGCTGGATGGCCTGGAGGAGACTGCTGATGAAAGCTGGGAGGGCAGGAAAAAACTGACCCTGGAGATAGAAAGAAAATGCAACTTTTCTGATGTAGTGGCAGAAAGTTTGGCAACATTATGACTTGTAGTAACATGGAAAGTAGAAAATATACTTAATGAATTCTTAGATTTTAGTGAGGAGATTTCTAGGCAGAATGATTAAAGTGCCAATTAGTTTTTTTAAACAGTTGTATATAATAAAATATAAAGACAAGTTTAAAAAAGAACTGCTTAGTTTTCAAACAACATTTAGAGAAAATATAGAGCTAGTAATTGTCAGTTTAAAGAAAAAGGTAAAAGGGTTTCACATTTCTAGTCTTTTTAAAGGCAAAAGTCTCTCAAAGTAAGAAATTGATTGAAGGTGAAAATCATCTTAAGGGTATGGCTGTAAGACCCTTTCATATGATTTTAGAAATATTTAAGTGTGTGCCTCATAAAATTATACAGAGACATGAGGGCGTCTAAGAATCCTAAGGGTATTGTTCCACAGCAGTCTGATTCTGAGCACAGGACAAAGAAGGACCTATATTGAGGAGAATTGTGGATGTGTGTTTTGTCTAAAGGAGTAAAGTCTAATAAGATTCAAAGGAAGTCCAGAAAGATTTTAAGAGAAGTGTATTAGTGGAGGCATTATCAGCTAGGACAAAAATGGGCAGAAGTAGTTCAAAGTGAAAGAGTTTTTAAAGGCCCCCATCTCCTATGGTCAGGAAATAGGCTGAGAAGATTATACAGCTGCTAATACCATTTCTTATGTTTTATGGACTGAATTGTGCTCCCCGCTCCCTATTCATATGTTGAGGTCCTAACTAATCCCCAGTGATGGTATTTGGAGATGGGACCTTTGGGATGTAATGAAGTTTGATAAGGTCATGAGGGTAGGACCACCATGATGGGAATAGTGCCCTTATAAGAAGAGGAAGAGAAAGATACTATTCTCTCCACATGTACACACTTGAAGAAAGGCCATGCTAGCACACAGTGCAAGCCAGGAAGAGCGTTCTCACCACAACCTGACCATGTGGCACCCTGATCTCAGACTTCTAGTCTTCAGAATCGGGAGAAATAAATATCTGTTGTTTAAGCCATGCAGGCTACGGTAGTTTGTTACGGTAGCCTGAGTTGACTAAGACATTATACAAACAGGACAACTCAGAAGGTGCAACCAAGAGTTTGGAGGGTGGAGACAAGAGTTGCAGAGAATCATTCCCAGGAAGTGGGACTGTGCCCTCTAGTTAAGGAACTGGCAACATAAGAATTTCAGAATTGCTATGTACCTGTGATGGCTATGTGCCTCTTGTTCCTCTTTGAATCAAAGTGCTCATTGCATCGATGTCATCTCTGTATCATTAGCCTGTGTGTGGAACAGATGCTTTTTCTTTTTAGTTCACAAATCTTCATACTGAGAGAAACTGTACTAGAGAACTATATCAAAGGAACTTCGTCAGCCCCTGGACCTTATTTAGATGGTGAGAACCTAAATCTCAAACTTAAACTTCATGCCATAAAGAGATCAGATTTTTGGAAGGCTTTAGAAGGAGTGAGTATATTTTGCTTTACAGAGGAATCTAAATAATTTGTGTACCGAGGGTGAACCATAGCCTACTAGAAATGGAAACTGTTAAATTAATTGAAACTGTTCCAATTTCAATTAATTTAAACAGTAGAATACAAATTAGGTATGAAGAGAGCAATTCTGCAAGCTGTGGGGATGGAGGGAACAGAATCTTTAATTAGCCATCAGCGCTAAGGTGAGCAGCCAGTCCTTCTTCCTTTGGATGAAGGGGTACAGTAGGAAAAGGTTCACAATCTAGTTAGAAATTACTTCTTAACTTAAACTTAGGAATAATTTAAACAATTTGAGCACTCCAATTTCCTTTAGGTCAGTGGTTCTCAACCTTCTGGCCCTTTAAATACAATTCCTCATGTTGTGACCCAACCATAAAATTATTTTCGTTGCTACTTCATAACTGTAATGTTGCTACTGTTATGAATCGTCATGTAAATATCTGATATGCAGGATGGTCTTAGGCGACCCCCGTGAAAGGGTCCTTCGACCGCTAAAGGGGTCTCGACCCACAGGTTGAGAACCGCTGCTTTAGATGCTCAGGAAAGCGCCCTGATTTTCACCAAAGACATAAATGTGAGCGGGAACTGATTGCCTTTGTTTTTTTTTTTTTCCTCTGCACTACTGTGCCCACACACGCCCAGCAGCCTCCTCTTCTCTGCACCAGGGTTATAAAAAGGAATTTAGGCAACTTCAATTGTGCTGAGCTGCCTGTCATTCTCCTTGATCTGGGAGGGCTCGGTAGCTGCTTTGACCAATAAGTGATCTCTGCAAGTATGTGGGCCCAGAACTTACGATTTCTTATATTTTGGACACTATCCCTGGGAGCCCTGAGCTACCACGTGAGAAGTCTTGAAGCAATGCTGGAGGTACCACTTATAGGTGCTCTGTTCAGCCGTCTCAGCTGAGCCTACACTCCTAGACATTGAAACTAAGGTGCCAGGCCTGTAAATAATACCATCCTGGACCCCTTAGACCAGTCCAACCTCTTGCTGAATGTGGCACAGAAGAATCACCTAGCTGAACCCTGTCTAAATTCTTGACCTATATGATCACAGGTTATAATAAAGTAGTTGTTTTTAACCTGCTGAAATACACTTTGGGGCAATACTAGCTACGTAGTGACAGATAACTGAAACAGTTACCTCTGCCTAAATTCTGACCTCACCGTACAGCTAATGTCTTCGCTTTCTGTTCAACAGCCATATGACTCTTTTGGTTCTCTGAATATTAGCATGATATTAATATTAACAGGAACATTAACATCTCCTCACCCTTCTTGGCCTTTCAGCTCTTAGTTTACAAAAATTTTCTCAGGAAAGCTCTCCCTGACCCAGTAGGTGAGTTTCATTGTTACAGTAAAGTCTCCCACAAGAACTGTATTTCTTTCTTTCAGAGCATTTACCTCTGTGATTATTTCATTAATGCTGGTCTTCACCTCTAGATTGTAAACTCTGATGAACAGAGAGCAGGACTCTTTGATCATCACTGAATTCCCAGAGTCCAGCAGTTTGTCCGGACAAAGCAAGTGCTGAGCAAATATTTGTTAAGTAGATGAATGAAATATTTGATGCAGCTGATAAGGATTCTCTCCTTACCACAACCTTTAATAACTGTGCCACGATTCTTCTCTCACATGCGGTGCACATTTGGACTCAAAGCCACTGTAACTGGGAAAGACGGTGTGACATGATATTAGGCCACTGCTCCTGCCTTGCTATTGTCTGTGAGGGCAGCTCAGCACAACTGAAGTTGCCGAAGTTCCTTTTCATAACCTGGTGCACAGAAGAGGTGAAAGGTTACTGCTGGGTGTGTGTGGGACAGGAGTGCAGAGAAAAAAACACCCCAAAACAAAACCAATCAGTGCCCGCTCACATTTATGTCTTTGGTGAAAACCGGGGCGCTTTCCTGAGCGTCTAGAGAAAGTTGGGGTGCGCAAATTGTTTATATTATTCTTTAGTTTAAGTTTAGAAATAATTTCTAACTAGATTGTGAGCTTTTTCTTATAACCCTTCACCCAAAGGAGGACTGACCAGTTGCATGCCTTAGGGCTGATGTCTGGTTAAAGAGTCTATTCCCTCCATTCCCACTGCCTGAAGAATTGTTTTCTTCATACCTAATTCGTATTCTACTGTTTCTTTTTGAAAATGCATTTTCCCAGTTATTTAGTCCTGTGGATGTGGAAAATAGATGATCTATTGGAAATAGTCTTTCTTAAAACATTTCTGCTCTATTTCATTAAGGTTTTGATCTGTCATTTTTGTTGTAAGTGAAATAAATGTTCTTATAATTTATTTCTGAACATGTCCTTATAGGTATCAATAATTGTCCTTTTATTTCCATTTTACAACTTAATAAGTATGTTCCTTTGCCTTGTTATATTTCTACTTAACACTAGTCATCAAATGGGTCCATGTACAATATTTCATTAAATGAGTTCAGAAGAGCTCCACTCAAAGAAAGGAAGATTACCAATTACCCATAATGTTCCTGTTCTTTTTAAATGAAAACACTGCCAAATGGCAGGGCTACTATGTAGACAGATATGGCTCGTGTCATTTCAGTGAGTGCAAACACTCTGGGATTTTGCCTGTTTCTACTTCTCTGATGTATCCTCCCTCCCTAAGTGCACAATACTGCACTTGTACCTTTTGAACATGTAACTGATTAAAGAGCTGGCCAGGAGGCAGATGTAGGCACACCTTTGATCTCTCATCCTTGGGGGCCAAGGGAGGGCAGACACCTGGCGCTGCCAAGTGGGGAAACAAAACACAGCCTGAATTACCTTAAAGGGAACCGCAGGTCTAGCCAAAGGTGCAGCTGGATTGGCTGAATGGGCACGAGGGAGGAGAGCCCACAGTTGGGCAGAGAAAGTTCCAACACTATGATTCAGACTACCTGGGGGTTGGTTAGGATGACCATTTCTTAGGCAGAGGGCTGGAAATATCAGGCAACTGTATTAAGAAAAAGTGAAAAGTAATTCTTTTGCAAGGAATATTGCAAAATGTTCAGCTGTGCACATGCTGAAAGGCAATTTTAATGGCAATTCAGGAAGCTTTCAAGGAAAGGATTTATGCACCTTTTCCCCCTTAGCAGAACTCTTTTGTTTCTTAAGGATGTCTGCCACCTTTACACCAGGATGTTGTAAATGCTCTTAGTGAAAATGAGATGTAAGCACTTCCTACGATTTTAGTGAAATTGCATTGCCCCCTGGCGTCTGTGTGCTGTTGTTACACCATCGCATAGAAAGTCTAAAGAATGCCAATCAGCTGTGTAAGGCTGTAGCTTCCCGTCTTATCTTGGATCACAGAATATAGTCTGAAATATCAAATGTAGACATGGTTTGACAAGAACTGGAGTGAAAATTTGAAATAAAGACCCTTTCCTTTGCCATCCTCAGCGGAATCTCCTGAGATTTTCAAGTAGCTTTGAAAAGGAATGGATAAGATTCTAATGAGCAAAATTTGAATTCATGAATGGTCACGTGAGTGGCTTCCACACATTTACCCATTTTCCAAGAACCAACTCAAATATCTCCTGTGCTATAAAACCCTTTCAGGCTTCTCTGTGGCGTCTGGTACACACCTGAACTGTCATGCCTTTCTCTGCCTTCGTGCTTCCTTCTCTGATGGAAACTTGAAAGCGGGATTACACCTGGTTTTCCTTTGTATCCACCGTGACTACCACAGTGCCTGGCAGATGGTACGTGTCTAACAAAAATGTGTTGTTTGTTGGTTGCATATAACAATGCTATTCACAAAATGATCCAAAGTATTTACTGATTAGCCACCTGCTGAAAATCAATATGGTAACCAAATTGGAGGCAGGAGAACATGGTCCTTGGATGGATCTTAGGAGGCCCTTAAGCTCCCTGAAACTGTCAGACACCATGTCCAATTATGGCAGAGAAGGTCAGAATAACCTAAACCTAGAATATATCTAGCTATAACAATCTAGGGACCTAGAAAACTATTCAGACTTTAGCTTCCATTTCCTTCCCAAGTGAACCTTATTCTAGAGAGATCATGAGTATATTTGTTATCACTAATTCAGTTTTAAATTTCTTTGGGGGCAGATATTTCTAGTAGTAAGTAAAGCTTCTGAATGTTCTTACTGAAGATAATGTGGCATATTGATCAAGGCCATCAACCCTGAGCTGAGTGACAATAAGCATGAGACCTTGGTGATTGGGGCAGGTTAGGTGTACTGAAGGGCAGATTATGAAGGAACTGAAACTATGAATCAAGGGCCAGACTTACCTGTGTTTCATGGATACAGTGCTATTCTGCTTTGGATATCATTTTATGACAGAAAAAAATGACCAGATATGAAGAATTGATTGTATTAGGATGAGTCAAGAGGTTGCTATTATTAGCAAGACTGTTTTTAGTTATAGTATTGTCAAATTAATACTATTATTTTTTTGTTCTTTTTTTCTTTTCAAATTAATACTATTAATAAAAGTTTCTTTGAAGCCATTTGTTATGCTTTTTTTAAAAAAATATTTTATTGATTTTTTACAGAGAGGAAGGGAGAGGGATAGAGAGTTAGAAACATCGATGAGAGAGAAACATCGATCAGCTGCCTCCTGCACACTCCCTACTGGGGATGTGCCCGCAACCAAGGTACATGCTCTTGACCGGAATCGAACCTGGGACCCTTGAGTCCACAGGCCAACGCTCTATCCATTGAGCCAAACCAGTTAGGGCTGCTATGCTTTAAATACAAAAATTTCCAAGAAAGAAGGCTGGCATAGTAGAGGCACAATTCATGGTTTTTAAGGACTTGAATTTTATAGTCAAACTAAATAGGTACAAATATCGACTGTACCACTAACCAACCATTTGACCTTGAAAAAAAATCACTAAACTTTCCTGTATCTCAGTTTCCTCAATCACCAAAATGGGGATGTCTGGATGGCTACTAAGAATGGGAGTCAAGAGCAGTCTTCTTTGTCTCTGGTTCTTTTTGAAGGGGTCCGCAATATGCCACTGTGGCATAAAATTATTTTGAGCTGATGGCATTTGAGAATAGGCTCCCTTCTCCCCTACCCCCGAAACTCCCTTATCTTCCTAAAAGCAGAGCCTCACAAACAACTCAGTTGTTACAAATCCATTCCCTAGGAGTTTCTGCAACAAGAGAAGATGGACTCTTATCACCAGAGAGAAGAAATGTCACCACATTTAAACAGACATTGTCACAAAACTATTATATCTCTCATCTGTTTCCCTAAGGGTCCATTTCTCTTTCCTAAAAGTCATTCATAAGTGCTTTTCTCTTCCTTCCCTGCCCCTATTAAGATGGTACATAAGCCTCAAATTCTAACTGCCTCCTGGAGTATATTTTTCTGTGAACTACTGTATGTACATAAATAAACATCTGTCTTTTCTTAACATGTCTTTTGACAATTTAATTTGCAGGCCCCCAATGAAAAAACATAAGAGGGTAGAGGAAAAGGTTTTCCTCCCCAACATGTCTCTATAGGGCTTTGGACTCCACGATGCTAAATCTCTTCTCAGGTCCTCAGAACTAGCTTGACACCTTGCACCAAGATATCCTCTGTTTAAGAAAACGTAGGAAAATAGATGAGAGATATCACAGTTTTGTGACAATGTCTATTTAAATGTGGTGACATTTCTTCTCTCTGTTGATAAGAGTCAATCTTCTCTGGTTGCAGAAACTCCTGGGGAAGAACTCAAATGGCAAATGTAAGCCCACCATAAATCGGAAATAAAAATGCCCCATACTATTTGATGTATTAATATTGGTAGAACATCTTTTATTTTTTTTAAAATATATTTTATTGATTTTTTACAGAGAGGAAGGGAGAGAGATAGAGAGTTAGAAACATCGATGAGAGAGAAACATCGATCAGCTGCCTCCTGCACATCTCCCACTGGGGATATGCCGGCAACCCCGGTACATGCCCTTGACCGGAATCAAACCTGGGACCCTTCAGTCCGCAGGCCGACGCTCTATCCACTGAGCCAAACCGGTTTCGGCGGTAGAACATCTTTTAATACTATGAGCATTTTTGAACATTGGTTGACAAATATAAGTGCTAGGTAAATGCTTGTTAAATAAGAATAAATCTTCACGATATTGCACAATCCTAATCTTTAAGGCAAAGTAATTCAGACTAATTTTAGGGTTTCAAGCCTCCTAGATATTTTTCTTATTTGACACCCCATCTTTATAATCTTGCATATATGATGATGTAAGAAGCGAATGCTATTAAGAAAGAGAAATCTCTTTACTGTTGGAAAAATATAATCAAAGTGAAATTATTTTAACTAACTTCTGCCTTACAATTTTTGTTTAAATTGACTTTTAGAGAGAGAGGAAGGGGGAGAGAAAGAGAAACATTGATGTGAGAGTGGAACTTCAATCAGTTGCCTCCTGCATGACCCCCATTGGGTATGGAGCCTGCAACCTTTTGGTGCCCGGGAGAATGCCCAACCAACTGAGCCACACAGCCACGGCAACTTCTGCCTTTTGAAGTGTAATTGGGAATAGCATTTTTAGACATGTACAAAGTCATGTTCAGACTTACAAAATGGAATGGGTGGGTGACTGAAGTCATAAATGGTGGCAATAACCACTAACAATGGTGCAAAATTATGCATCCCATGGGAGTTTGGAAATATATCTATACTAGAGGCCTGGTGCACAAAAATTTGTGCACTCAGGGAGGGGGGTCCTTTAGCCCGGCCTGTGCCCGCTTACAGTCTGGGACCCCTTGGGGGATGTCCACCTGCTGGCTTAGGCCCGCTCCCCGGGGAATTGGGCCTAAGCTGGCAGTCAGACATCCTTCTGGCAGCCTGGGAGCCTTCAGGGGATGTCCACTTGCCAGCGGGGAACAGGCCTAAGCTGCAGTCGGACATCCTTAGCATTGCCGAGGAGGCGGGAGAGGCTCCTGCCATCACCGCTGTGCTGTCAGCTGTCAGCCTGGCTTGTGGCTGAGCAGAGCTCCCGCTGTGGGAGTGCACTGACTACCAGGGGGCAGCTCCTGCATTGAGCATCTGCCCCCTAGTGGTCAGTGTGTGTGTCATAGTGACCAGTCATTCCCAGTCATTCTGCTGTTAGGGTCAATTTGCATATTACCTTTTTATTATATAGGATTTTTCAAGAAGAGATTAAACTTAGAAATGGACCCTCTAATGCAATTTCAAAAGGCGTATGACCATCAGTGAACTACATGGGGCTTGGCAGAGCACACTTGGGCTTCCTGGGAATTCCAGGGCATTCCAAGAAACCTGGCAACTGATTACTTCCTGGGCAGCTGTTTCTTCCCTCCCCCCTCCCCCCAATTCTTCTTTGTTAGTTGTCAGCTAAATTTTTATGTGAGTGAAATATCCACCCTGCAGAAACAAATTCTTCTTAGAGGTTTTCATTTTCATTGGCAAATGAATTGCAGAAATATTGATTGTCATTTTCTAAGTCTAAATTGAAAATGCAGGGGATGTTTCCTACCAGTGCAATCAAGCATAACATTGTGCTATGTTTTTGAGAAATTTCTAAGTAATTTCCATTTCAATGTTTCTAAATGTAAATAGCTATTCTGATTATCCATGCTTGTATTAACCATATCCTGAAATTAATATTTGACAACTGTCAGGTAAGTGAAATGATTGATATTTGGTCAATTTAACAATAACTTTTCCATAGCTAAGCACATTGAGATGGAGGTCAATTAACTTTAGTTTACTTCATTAAGACCATCTATTTATGGTGACAGATGTTTACTAGACTAACTTTAGTGATCATTTTGCAATACATACAAATATCAAATCATTAGGCTGTACACCTGACCCTAATATAATGTTATATGTCAAGTATACCTTAAAAAAAAAGCATCTGAAAAGTTAAAACTGCTTGACCCTTGTTTGAAACCATTTAATAGCCTCCCATTGAAAAATATACACGATCCTTCATCTGGCGTACAACACGGGCTACCTGGGCCCTCTTTAGTCCTTGTTTTAGCTTAGACCACTCCCTACCAACATCACCTCTACCACCTCCACCTTTCTCACCTCCACTACTGCCATCACTTTATCATTTCCACCACGTCCACCACTATTATCATCCCCACTCTATTGAGTACTGCCAAGTACCAGGCACTGATTCAACTTTAATATGTGTGATCTCTTCATCTTACATTCTGATTAAAGCAGAGTGTTATGGTCTGAATGCTTTTGTCCCCCTAAAACTCACCTGTTGGAATATTAATGCTAAAGTGATAGTCTTAGAAGATGGGGCTGTTAGGAGGTGATCAGGTTATGAGGGCAGAGTCCTCATGAATGAGATTAGTCCCTTACAAAAGAGGCCCCAGAGTACTCCCTTGCTCCTTCTGCCATGTGTAGGTACATGTGAGGCTTCTTATAAACTAGGAAGCAGGGCCTCACCAGACTTAGAACCTGACCATGTGGGCACTATGATCTCCGACCTCCTGCCTCCAGAACTGTGAGAAACACATGTCTGGTGTTCATAGGCCACTCAGTCTCTGGTATTTTGTTAGAGCAGGCAGGATAGACTCAGACAATGAGAAAACTGTGGCCCAGAGAGATTGTTACAACCTGTGCTTACATAGGTCCAGGTGGAAGAGTTGGGATTATAACTTGGGGCTCTCTGGTCTCAGAATCTGAGTTCTTCATCTCCAGGCAAAATGTCTCCCATGTTTCAAATGCCAAGCGTTTTACTTCTTTTTGTAGCTCTTCTCACAGTGCTTTTCACACGGTGAGAAGACAATACATGCTGAAATTCAGTACTGGATGCAAACGTCAGTAGCCCAGCCCTGTTTGGGTGGCTCAGTTGGTTGGAGTGTTGTCCCACACACCAGAAAAGGTTGAGGGTTCGATTCCCAGTCAGGGCACATACCCAGGTTTCAGTTTGATCCCTGGTGGGGGTGCCTGCGAGAGGGAACTGATTGGTGTTTCTCTCTCACATCCACGTTTTCTCTCTCTCTCTCTCTCTCTCTCTCTCTCTCTCTCTCTCTCCATCTCTCTCTAAAAATCAATAAACATATCCTCCACTGAGAATAAAAAAAGTCAGTAGCTCAATTAACATTCAACTTATTTACCGAGTGTGTGTGTTTTAATTTAAAAAGGCACATCATACCATGGACAATTGGTTTTAATATTCCTCATAAAGTCTCCATTTAAAAAAACAGTAACCTGGCTTTTAATCTGTTTTGCTCCTCATATTAAATCCAAGATATTTTATTTTTTATTTTAGATGGTAAGGCAAGGGCAAGGGTAATCTCAATTACCATTGAAGATAGTCAATTACCATAGACTACATAAAAATAGAAGACTATAAGGGGAAGATCGAAAGTAAGGAGGAATTGGAAAATAATGAGTCCTGTATATGTAATGTAATGACCAGTGAATTGGACAAATTTATGCCAAAGGAGTCTAATGCATTTTTGTTTTCACTTGGAACTCTAGTGAGAGAATCTGTTGGAAAGAGCAACTATATCACTTGCCTTTGCTTGACTTTCCAAGCTGCAAGCCATGAACAGACAAAATCTGACATTAGGAAGGCAAATTTGCAGAGGCTTGGTCAGAATCCTAGCATTTCCACTGAAACTTGGGCTAATAAATCAGATCTTCCCTGTGACTAATAGGACACTGCTGTTTACTTCACAATTTCTTGTTTCCTTCATCCTTATTATCTTTGCTCACTTCCATCCCCTTCAGGTATCTCATCCATCCCATCCTTTTCCACCTCCAGTCCTATGGGAACCCTTTCTAGTGTGAGCAACTCCTTCCTTCCAGACGTCTGCCTTAAGGAAACTGACTTTTCCTTGATAATCCTGTTGCCCCGAAGCCCTTGGCAATTTGAGGCCACTTCTCCTCACAGGCCAACATACATGGACAAATACATTACTTTACAAACTAGAAAAGGTTCCACATTTTCATGATTTAAACTTCAAATTTCAGCAGGGTAGCTACTGAAGTCTCTTCTCTACTAGTGTTCCCAGTCACCAGGTTTCTCTCCTTGAGCGCAATCATGAATGTTCTCAGTTTTCATGTGATCACCATGCTCATGGTCATTTATGAATCATTTTTCTATTGCCACTACCCTACACACGCCCTTGTTTTGAGGCTGAGTATACCATTTTCTCTGTTGATCTCTACTAACTCCCAGGATATTCCTCATCTTCTGTCATGACTTTCCCTATTTCATTGACCTTTCCATTTCACCCTCTAAAACAACGGTTCTCAACCTGTGGCGGTCGAACGACCCTTTCACAGGGGTCGCCTAAGACCATCCTGATTATCAGATATTTACATTACGATTCATAACAGTAGCAACATTACAGTTATGAAGTAGCAAAGAAAATAATTTTATGGTTGGGTCACAACATGAGGAACTGTATTTAAAGGGCCAGAAGGTTGAGAACCACTGCTAAGATGTCAACATTCATGTTTATAACCTCACAAAATGTCCTCAACTTTAGTGATTGTTCTCTCTACTTTAATTTATCAACTACCAGCCTGGTCATCATACCTCAGACATCAGCATTCTCAGTACAACTCCACCTCTAAGTGATTGAAGAGTAAAAATGCCCCCATGACCACAATCTCTTTATCTTACACTTTAGTCACCTCTTCTGTGGACTAACTCTCCCATAGGGCCTCTGGAGGACTCTAGCATGTCTCTATGTCTATAGTTTACCCACTGAGCCAGCTCTTTGTGCGTTTCATGTGTTGTCCTATTTAACCTGCACACTAATTCAACAGAAGAGTTCTCTGTTCTTTTGACAAACTACCACTTATATCTATTCTAATATTACTCATCACCTATATATTCTTGGGGCAGATATAAAGACACTTAAAAACCTTCAGTGGCTTCCCAGAGATTCAATCCAGAATTCTCATGTAAACAGCAAGTGATTTCCATGATCTGGGATGGTCCATGTTTCTAATGTATCTGTACCCATCACTTCATAGATCCAGTGCTTCAGACAAACTCAAGTACGTTCAAACTTGCTCTTGTTTGAACATATCCTGGGCTTTCCACCTCTGAGCAATTTGTTTGGTTCTTCTTCCTGCTTCATCTGCCTATGGGTTTATCTCCTATTATCTCTGCCTATTGAAGTCCCAGAGATTCTTTCAGGCCCAGTTCAAATGATACCTCCTTCACCAAGCCTTCTCGTGAGTACTGTTTGATTAATGACTAGTGTCCAAAGCTTTAAAAAAATACATTGAGTATGTATTTCTTATTCAGTATTCTTCTTTTTACATTTTTATTTATTGGAGAGAGAGAGAGAGATAGAGAGAGAGAGAGAGACAGAGAGAGAGAGAGAAGAGAGAGAGAGAGAGAGAAGAGAGAGAGAGAGAAGAGAGAGAGAGAGAGAGAGAGAGAGAGAGAGAGAGAGAAGAGAGAGAGAGAGAGAGAGAGAGAGAGAGAGAGAGAGAGAGAGAGAGAGAGAGAGAGAAACACCAATTTGTTATTCCACTTATTTATGAGTTCATTGGTTGACTCTTGTATGTGCTCTGACCAGGGATAGAACTTTCAACCTCAGGTATGGGGACGACACTCTAATCAACTGAGCTACCTGGACAGGGCCTTATTGAGTATTCTAACAGATAAAATATGGAGAAGATACTGAAATCAGGTGAGAAAGGGCCAAATATATAAAAACATCAAGAGATCAATTTAGTTTCTCTTTATAATAAACAACCCAAACTAAAAATGTCAACATACATAAACAAGAACTGTTCTAATAGAATCCTATTTAAAAAATAGCTTTATTGAAACCTAGCCTGAGGTTTTTATGGAGAAAAGGTTAGACTGGAAAGCCTCCAAATCTGTTAAGAGAGAAACTCCCTGCTCCCTGCCCCATCTCTATTTGGGATGATCAATGATGCTTTTCAGTCTAGAGGCCCAACTGAAAACCAAAGTGAAATAATAAGTACATAAATGGCTAGAAATAAACAGAGCTGCAGCTTTCCCCATATGAGGAATTTCCCCGATAATGAGGATCAGACAAAGAACTATCATCACAGAGAGGAAATGAGGCATTAAGCAAATAATTAAGAAGTATTAAATCATCTCAGAGAATATTTGTAAGACTGTAAAAGGCAAACACTGTTAGCCATATTGCTGAGGAATGATGGTAAGAAAAAGTGAATGGCCCAGCTGGTGTTGCTCAGTGGTTGAGCATCAACCTATGAATCCGGAGGTCAGGGTTTGATTCCCTGTCAAGGCATATGCCCTGGTTGTGGGGTCATCCCCAGTGTGGGGAGTGCAGGAGGCAGCTGATCAGTGACTGTCTCTCATCATTGATGCATCTATCTCTTTCTCCCTCTCCCTTCCTCTCTGAAATAAAATATATATATATTAAAAAAGAAAAAGTGAATGAAATAAAATTAGTATCTGGGAGGGAGTGTGCTATCATGGTCTCTTACTAGGTGCATGTTTTTTGGCAAATTATTTACTCTTCAAGATTCTTAATTCTTTTCCTCAGTAAAATGGGGCAAATAATATTTCCCTCACTGGTGTGACACAGGATTAAATAAGGTGACAAATGTGAAGCACAGAGAGATGATTCTGAAACATGAATGGGCTCAGCACTTGATACCTATTGTTATTTAGGAATAGCAATAAGGTGATATTTGATCCAGGTGGTTAAATAGCTATACTCTATTATTGATCTGAAAGATGTTCCCTAAGGGGACAGTTTGTTAAACTAGCATGTATAAATAATATGATCAAGTAAGATGTTTTCATAATTTTCTTGAAAGTTGCTGATTCTCCACTTTCATTGCATGAATCAGTTTCTCTTCTAATCATAGCAGGAAGAGTAATTCACCCAAGATTCTATGATATGCTAGAGTAGCTAATCATCACTGAAAAGTTACAGAAGGAAAGACAATGGGGGCTGGGACATCCCTCTCAGGACAGTTGGAGGCCTTCTCTGGAGAGCCCTAGACAGAGCCTAGGGAGAGAGTCTTTCTCTTGAGAAGAAAAATTGCTGAGATTCAGATGAAATAGGGGGAAAAAAAATCAGAGACACTTGTTTTAGAAAATCACCATTTCAGATACAACGAATCACTTAAACTACACCAGGATATACAAGATCATTATTAGCTGGCAACACTGCAACCAATATTGTGAGAGAAGGCAGCATAGTTTGCTAAATTATCTGATCAAATCAAGCAAGGATTTGCAGATAATAAAAAATGTCTAAGGGTTATTTAAATGAGAAAGCTGTAAGCACAGAATATTCCTGTATTGGGTTTTTCTTTTGGTTGCAATAGTTTAACATTTGTCATTACTTAAAAAGCACTATTTTTTTCCTAAACATTGGAAATAAAATTCCTGAGCATTGTTAAGAAGCTCGCATAACCTGGTGAATAATAGATGCATCTTTCTATCTCCGTGATGTAGTTATAACTTGACAAGAATGTTCTTTTGTGAAGTGGATTTAAGTGTGATGCATTATTAGCAAACAAAAAAGGAATATGAAAAAGAACATGGTGCATTTTTTTTTTCTAGCATTCAGTATCTCAGTGCAAATACAAAGGTGCTACATTTAGATCCTCATTAAAAGAAAACCATAAACTTAGAAACCCAGGGGGACTTTACATCATACAAAATAATTGGTATTCAAGGCCCCTGCCAATATGAAATGGTGTAGTTGCAAGGCTTACCAAGACAATGCTATGGGAGGGCTTTCTTGCAAACCTGACCATTGAGGTTGAGTGTGACTGGAATCCCTAACAGAGCAGTAAGAAAGCATGGAGGAAGATCGTTTACACGACTATTGTTTGGAGAACTATAGCACACATTGTCTATAGTATTAGTAGCTTTATTTAAAGACTACATTGGTTATGTTGGTGATAAATATTGCGTATTTGTATTCAGTTCCCTTATATTAATGTTCCCTTATATTAACGCTGTGGAGAGCAAATGAGGCTTTATATAAAACTGTTTCTTTCCTGCAATTTTTCTTTTGCCCTATAGGCCTTGATCGTGGAAACTGACTTCAATTGCCTCAGGAAGAGAAGAATTCCAGCCTAAACCAAAGAAATCCTCGGTTAGGTTCTAATTAGCCTTTTAAAATTTATAAAGTAGGACACACACAACCTACCCTCTGAGAAAGAGTAGGAACATGGGGCCCTCCTCGTGGAACAGATGTTGGAGGCATTATAATAGATGGAATAATTGCCCCCACAAAGATGTTCAAGTCCTTACCCCTGAAGCCTGTAAATGTGATCTTATCTGGCAAAAGGGACGTTGCAGAAGTGATTAAACATTTTAAGATGGGGAGATAATTCTGGATTACCTGGGTGGGCCCAATGTAATCCCATAGGTCCTTATAAGTGAAAGAGGGATGGGGGAGAGTCAGAATCAGAGTCAGAGTCTGAGTCCGAGTGAGAAAGACTTGCCCAGCCATTGCTGGCTTTGAAGGTGGAGGAAGGGGCCACAAGCCAAGGAATGTATGCAGCCTCTAAGAGCCGAAAAAGGCAAGCAATACATTCTTCCCTAGAGCCTCTAAGAATGTAGTAGCTCTGCCAATACGGGTTTAGCCCAGTGAGACCCATGTCATAATTCTAAACTCCCAGAACTTTGAGATAATAAATTTGTGTTGTTTTAAGTCACCAAATTTGTGATAATTTTCTATAGTAGCAATAGGAAAGTAATACAGGTACTGTCTCTCAAATCTTTGTATTCAGTACTTTCATGTACTTCAGCTGATAGGTGCCCAGTTAGAAGGATTTTCTGATTACATTATCTGGGTTTTCTTGAATCAGCCTTTATAAAATGGAAAGATAGTTTTAAAAATTAAGGATAATACTAGTAACATGAGCATATGTAAGCAACATAACAGAAAAGTGGAATTGCTTTGTTATATCCATTCATTAATCACTTTATAGGTTAAACATGATGATGATTTTGTCAAATCTTATAAGAAAGTGGCCCTCAAATTTAGAATTATCAAAATTATGAATAACATTTACTCTTAAAGATGAGAACCAAGCTCTAAATAGATAAAGTTTTGAAAATATTAACTAGTGATATGAGGTCACCACTATAGAAAAGTGCTTTTAGAAATACTGAAAGTATTGGAGGTGTTGTTCAGTGGTTAAGCATCAACCTATGGACCAGCAGCTCACGGTTCGATTCCCGGTCAGTGCACATGCCCAGGTTTTGGGCTCAATCCCCAGTATGGGGCGTGCAGAAAGCAGCCATTCAGTGATTCCCTCTCATCATTGATGTTTCTATCCCTCTTCCCTTCTCCCTTCCTCTCTGAAATCAATACAAATACATTAAAAAAATAAAATTTAGTAACAATGTAAGGCAGAATTATTTTCCCATCTAAAATGTATGTGGTGTTGAAACCGGTTTGGCTCAGTGGATAGAGCGTCGGCCTGCGGACTGAAGGGTCCCAGGTTCGATTCCGGTCAAGGGCATGTACCTGGGTTGCGGGCATATCCCCAGTAGGAGATGTGCAGGAGGCAACTGATCGATGTTTCTCTCTCATCGATGTTTCTAACTCTCTATCTCTCTCCCTTCCTCTCTGTAAAAAATCAATAAAATATATTAAAAAAAATAAAATGTATGTGGTTAGTGGTTATCAATTCTAAATGTATTGATTCACAGGAAAAAATATGTGTGTCTTAAAATCAGAAGTAAGAATGAGATGCAAAGTAGAAATCCAACACTGTAAGGGAAGCAGAGAAAAGCTGTCCTCAAAAATGGAATGGGACATCCTGGTCACTTAAAGGAAAGATTAATGTAATTATGAAATGTCCCAAACAAAAATATGAAATTCCTGTATATGTAAGGCTACCACAATATCTTAAAATAAACTTTAGGATGTTACTGTTCATAAAATTTGCATTTCTCCCTATAGTTTAAGGTATTATATTCTAGTATGTAAAAAAAAAAAAAAAGATAAAACAAAACTAACTTAAGAAATGAAAATTTGTCCTACTTAAAGATGACAAAAGGCTAAGAAGCTAAGGAATGGGTTAAGGGGTAATGTGGGATGGTTTGGAAACATCTGGCAGTGTCTGCACTCCCAACTCCTTCCCCTGTGGATTCTTTACATATTTGCACAAGCCTCATGAATACAGGAGACTGTGGCTTCTTTCATCCAGCCTCCTTTCTGGTCTCCAGAACCCTCAAAGGAAGTATTTATGAGAAACAGATTTGATAATGAAAATGCTGCCATTTAGAACCCGGGAATTAGTTCATTTATACCCAGCACACCTTTAGCAGGCCCTCACCTTGCCCCTGGTTTCATGTGTTCCCTAACATATATATATCATATGTATCAGATATATATATATATATATACATATATCTATCTATCTATATATCTATATATATATTTATATCTGTCTCTCTAGAAAGAATTCTGCCTCCTGTAGCACAATGTTTTTGTTGACTATAGCTCTCAATAAATGCTTACTCTTAAAAAAGAATCTTTGAAGATTCTTTGTATTATGATTGTATGATTGCATCATTTGCAAAGCAGGATCAGTGGTTTCTAGCAGAATTTAAGTTCATTTATTTCCCTGCTCATGTTAAATGCTCCAAACTATTCCCCAACCTTAGCCTATAATTGATATCCTCAAACGACAAACTTTTTCATCAAGTAGATCAGCATAGAAACCCAGCTGCCAAATAAGCTCTATTCTCCATTTGACCTTTAATGGATTTCAGAAATGTAATTTTAGATTTCCCATCCACCAGGGTCAGGTTGCCCTCATTTTTGTGATAGTCTGAATGTCTGAAAAATAATCTCTGTCCTTGTATATATTAGACAACATGTATCAGGTATCCTTTTTTTAGTGCTCCTATCATTTTCCTCTTCTAAACATCATCACGAAGAAGAGAAGGTAATTAACTATTTCAATGGGAAGCTGATACATGTTAGGAATTGCTACCCACCTCAGCAAATCACAATACAGGTGATGGATATAAAGATATAGTCTCCTGTGTCTAGGATTTGCACCCATACTACTACACCCAAGTCAATATGACATAATTGTTGTTCAAATTTTCTTAAGTTGCAAGGCTTGGAAGACCAGTTCTGATAGATATAGAAATATATTTTGAGATAAAAGATTTTTGTGATGAAAGCAATTTGGAAAATTCTGGATCAATGAGGATGAAAGAGGTTGCTTTACTGTAGGCTTTCTTAGAGTCTTTAATATGGTAACAAGACTATGACTTTCTTAATGGTTTACATGTGAGATACACTCAATTGCATCTCAATAGGTGAGATATCTTTTCTTTTTTGTTTTAAATTCTTTTTCTAGAGTACCTCATGAAATCCTGGAATACAGTTTGAGAAATGCTGACAAGCCCCGCCCACCCCTTGTTTTTGTGAAATTCCTAGGCATTGCTAAGAATTTCTAAACTATAGGATTATTAGTGGTGTCCTGAGGCTGGATCAGGATTTGAGTGGGCAATACCAAGGAAGGAGATATTTACTTGGTTATCTTTAGCTCTTGGAAAAACCTTTGGGGATTCCAAGATGATTTTGGGACCTTGGTCTTTAAAAACTTTTAAAAATCGAATTTATTGGGGTGACATTTGTTAATAAAATTATATGTTTCAAGTGTACAATTCTATAATACATCATCTGTATATTGTGTTGTGTGTTCACCATCCTAAGCCAAGTCTGTTTCTGTCACCATTTATCTCCCCCTACTCAGAGACTTTGATTCTAAAGCACCATTGTCTTTAAATGGCCTGGCATGGCCTGCTGGTCCCAGGATCTTTGATGGTTTGCTATGGGATGAAGTGACTGGAGTGCCCAGAGAAGGCTGATAGAAGTACATTAGAGGAGAAGGAAGTTTTAAGAAAAAATGAGGAAAGGAAGTAATTGATCTTCTGGTTTCCTCATTCTTTTTCAACTATTTATTTCTATGGGAATTTCCCTATAATATCTATTCTTTTTTAGTTTTCATATAATTTTTTCCCTTCAAGTTTCCTAATTTATTAGGTTTTTGATCACCAACAACAGGATTAGGCTCTACATCTCATGCTACTATTCACCGAGACCAAAACTTATGGTTCAGATTACTGAGGGCGGCTGGCTTCTAATAATGTGAGGGAGAAGCAAACATAACTTAGGAAATAAGGCGGTACTGCATGCCACACAAAACAGGATTTGGTGTGGATCAAAGGCGCATCTGAGGATCTGGTTTAGTAGGAAACCTCAAAAGCACCCACATACAGACCATCCCTGATAAAGGAAGCTTCCTTTTATATATGGGCCAGATGATTTCCACAGCTAATAGGTTAATTTGAAAAACATGAGTCAGATGAACAAAAATTACTCAGAAAGGTTAAATTAACATGAGTATGGCTTTGAGCAAGTAAACTTTAAAATAAATGTTTAAGTGTATTAGCCTGTATTTACATTTACTACTATGACAACATAAGATTAGCCTAAATAATTCCATAATTCCACCATACAATAATATTTTTAAAAGGGTTGATGAATTAATTTAATATTGAACATAAGGAAAGATGAGAAAATCCTGAAAATGACAAAATGATGGTCTATATTTTTCTCTATATTTGCTCAAGTCATTTTTTTTTTTTTTTAAAAAGTTCATCTCATATATTAAGGGGCTATCCTTAGGAGAACTCTGAGAAATTTACTGATAATTTAATACATCATCAAAATAACATCAAGGGAAATAAATTCCTGGCTGCTTATAGGCTGCCTCTGGTAATGTAATCTAGTTCAAGATCCAAAGTTAAGTGCTTCTTACCAGAGGGGAGAAGTAATCTTTTCCATTATGTGTATTTTTTTTGGAGTGTTTTTATTGGTAATACAAAATGAAATGGACCCACTTCCCCTCACCTCCCAAGAAAAAGTTGTATATGGACATGAAAAGCACATTATGAGACTCAGTTATAAAGTTCTCATGGTCTTCAGAGTTCAAATGCAGTTTTATCTTTTTAATTATCAGTTTATTCCTTTACCAGGCATTAGAGTCTCTTGTAACTATGCCCTCTCTCACTCCCAGTTTACAGTGGACTAGAAAGCCATTAGCTCTCCAAGGTCACTCAGTACCTCTCCCTATTTATTTACACTGGCAGTGGTTCAGGCCTGGGAAAGGCAACCGCTTTTCCACAAGTGAAGGCCAGATGATCAAGGCTGACCGAGACCTCCAAAAGGCAGCTGTGTGCTAACTATTGAGCACTTAACGCTTCGAAGGGCCCTCCTGTTAGTGAGCTCTCCTGTTACATGTGTGAGGAGATGAACATGAGCTCTGAATTACTGTCAGCAACCAACCTTCTTTATTAACTTTTCTCCTTCATTAGGAAATCAAGAAGCTGTGTCCCTGGAAATTCAACCGGATTCTCTAAGGCCCCAGAACTAGTGAACGAGGCAGGCCTGCTGACGATGGGGAGCTCGTATCTAGGTCACTCACTCTGAACTTCCTCATGTTCGTGAACGCCAGGCAGCATCGCATCATGAAGCCAGCACCCCAGATCACATTAAAGATCTTCAGCTCTTAGCTTAAGGCATTCTGGCTTTCTCAATATAAGGGCCATTATATTTCTTTGCATTGGTCATCTCTAGGAGCAAACACGAGGCACACTATACTTTCTAACACTTGATTTTCCTCTTTCCTATACTCTAATCTAAATGTTGAATAAATGCAAAATATTTAATTATACTGTGCACAGGCAGAAACCTGTCAGAAAACCCAATTTAATAGAAGGTAATCACTGCATAGATGTATACTAGTCAGATTAGAGGTGTAGCTTCTTGCTGAGTATGATAAGATAAAGAGAAAAGGGAAAGTCAGATATCCAGGCTGACTCAGCACAAGTTGGTATATGATTATATTCAGGCCATGACTTCTCTGCGTTTTCACAGCCCAAGCCAGAGCGTCCCAATCAGTTCAAATGGAAGTGTTTTCCCCCACTGAAAACTTGTTTATCTGAAAAGGGCAAAAGGGAATGCATATTGGGTGAGGAGGCTGCTGGGACGTATTTCATCTTTGCATCTCTACTGCTCAAGGTGTGCTGCTTGCTTCAGCTGCTGAGGTGAGTTGATGGTGGCCTTTTAGGTGTACAAACTGTCTGATCTTATCAGAGGAGCAAAATACTATGAGAAGCGGGGAGAAATAACCAACTTGGCCTCATGGATCTCCAGGGTAAAGGCATTTTTCATTCTGTAATGTCAGTGTGTGCTGCTGTGGTTAATGATAGGAAGTCCTGACAGGGCCCTGTGTTGGGCCTTCCTGAAGTAATCATGCCCTCCCCCCAAATCAGTGAGGACTCTGGTTTCTAAAGAATGTGCACATCATAATATGGGTTTAGGAGAATGAGAATGCTGCAAAGTCAAAGAAAATGGCAGGGCAAGGTGGAAGGGGGATTCTAAGTATTTGATGAATTCTTTGCCAGCTGGTGAGCTGGGGACATCGAGGTTGTCACCCTCTTCTATTTCCTGTGGGATGGCAATAGGACAGTTCCCGAGAGGCAGAGTGGTCCCCTCGGTGGACTCTGGCTGGGGAAGGGACCTTCTGGGCAGAGTTGCTCTGGAGATACTGGGCCTCTCCTGAACTCTCTCCTGGACTTGAGAACCAGGGGGTAAGGCAGGCTGCAGGGTCCTATATGCCCCATCCTAGGGGCAATTGGTCTCAACAAAGTTGCTGGTATCTGAGCAAACTGCGTAGCTGGAAGAATTTAAGCTCCACGGGCAGCAGAAGGGCTCACTTCTGGGAAGATACGCCTGCTAGATCCGAAACAGGAGAGAGCCGAAAAGTCAGTGAGGCCCGCTAGCAGGGCTCCTGCCATGAGGGGAAGGAGAGGCAAGAGAAAGGTAAGCAACAGGGTGAGAAGACCGAGGATAGGGATCCAAGTCCTAGAAAAGAGTACACGATGGGAATTTGGTCACAGAACTAGACAGGAAACGTATATGCCAGGATCGAAGAAAGCAAGAGCCATTTCGGTGTTCTAAATTCCTTGAAGCCAGGATCAATCCAGAGCTGATGAAGGTGTGGAGCCCAATGGTGCGGGCTGGTCACAAGACCATACAGGGAAAGGAAGGATTAGGAAAGACGACGGAGATCTAGGCCCATTAGAGAAATCCCTTAGTCCAGATTTCAGGATCTTTTAAGTGGTGTGAAGACTGTGCATCCCCAGAAATAGCTGGTCTTCAGGATGGAAGTTTGGAGCTGTCCTGACAAGGAATCAGAACTGTCAGTGAGAGACCGGTTCACATGCTTGGAGTGTTATCACATTTACTTTATTTTACATGCTACTGGGCAGCTATGTGTTTATAGGTTGGGGAAATTGACAAGAAGGGCAGAAATCATGATACATACTATAAGGGACAAATAAATGAGACTGGTAACAAACTAGACAGAGAAGAAAAAAAGAAAGGAGAGAAACTGCTTTAAGTGTGAGAAGACTGTGGTTCTGATTTTCAGTGAAGAAATGGACATGCGAGGAAGGCCTGTATTCAGAGAGTGGCCGTTTTTCATTTGTTTCATTTTAGAAGATGGAGGGGTGTTCAAAAGGTCACTAGATAATGACAAAGCCCCTGTTCTCTGGAAATGTTCTCATTGTGACAACTTCACGGAATGCATTTCAGCTGGTTTCCATTGTCCCCGGTGAACACACGTCAGCGGCCGCCAGAGGGAGACTCCGCCCGCCAGCTTGCACAGAGCAGTCCCTTGAGGATTAATGCGCCCAGCATCACACACATTCCTCCCCAGTTTCCCTTCGCACGCCGAGCCTCTCATCTCCACAGTTCCCAGAGCAGCAGGCGTGGCTATATCTGGGCAATTATACCACTGGGAACATCAAGACTGCTTTGTAAAACCATAACCCTCCAGAACAGATGCTTTACAAAAATGTACAAACAGGACTGCAGTGACAGCAGTTAGGATTATGGAAGCCAAGTCACGTCACTGCATTTCCCCACATCGCGTTGGGGAGGAGAAAGCTCTGCAGAGAACCCTCCGGCAAGGCCGGAGCTGCATATGAGGGACCAAGGGGTTGGCGAGATGGGCTTTGCACAGCCAGGCTCCGGTTGGTGGGGAGGAGGGATTCTGTTTCCCTCACTAAAGTCAAACTTCATGACTAAGGGAGAAATAGTAGTTTTGAAGGCCCATTGCTAGATATTCTTTCAATTCTTCTCAAAATAACTTTGAATTAAAGTGTCTGAGCACAGTGATTCAGGTCTCTCTGCTTCCCAGCTCTCCAACCCAGTGGCCATTGAGTCCTAGGGGTCAGGCCTAGAGAGAAGGACTTTTCTTTAGATATATATTTTTATTGATTTCAGAGAGGAAGGGAGAGGGAGAGAGTGATAGGCATATCAGTGAGAGAGATGAGAGAGAATCATTGATTGGCTGCCTCCTGCACGTCCCACACTGGGGATTGCGCCCACAACCCGGGCATGTGCTCTGATTGGGAATCCAAGGGAGACCTCCTGGTTCATAGGTCCACCCTCAGACACTGAGCCAGCCAGCTAGGCCAGAGGGGAGCACTTTTAATTTGAGCTTTATCTCTTTGTTACTGAGCTGATGTCATAGAGATTGGAATATACTCAGATGAAAAAACACTTCTAGGATTTATTAATATTAGTATCTACTGTCTTTTGGATATTTTTGATAGGAGACTTGTGTAAAGAGAAAAGACATGACTACACAGAAAAGCGAACAAGGGGAAAGTTAGCATTTATAACACTATTTTGGGGTTCCAGAATTAGGTAATAAAGGACAAATGTGGGGATCTTAAGGAATTTTTTCTGTAGTTCAGTTCACAAAATGCAGTGTGAACTGAATAATAGAACTGTGGGAATAAGTTAATAGACAGAAATGAGAAATTCAGGTTCGTATTGCAGAGAAATGCAGAGAAATTGGTAGGGTTACTTTAATATTTTGAGCCAAACAGATTTTGTGCATGACGATTTCAGCAAACCATCTGCAAGGCTCTCTGAAAGACATCTAAAATAAATGAAGGGGTTATTTCAGTTTATTTTTTGGAAAAAAAAAATTTAAACTTTCTGGACTACTTCTCAGAAAACTTCAGGAATGAGGGGGAATGCAATTCTGTTTTGCTCTGTACACCTTCTGGTCAACCAGTATTGTACTGTGTACTATTGCAGCTGGAATGAGTTACTTGTGTTTGCCTCTTATAGATGTGTCACACGTCAGCAGTCACAGTGCAATTCTCCATAAGATGCTGCTCTGCCTGAGCCATCAGCAAAGGAGCAGTAGGATCCAGCTTAATCTCGGGCCCTGGACTTAAACACAGAGCCAGACATACGATGCCATTGCGACAGGATGCTCATCTCTCTCAGTGACAGTTATTAATGATGTCGTTTTCAAGCTACAGGATATGGGCACCACTGAGTTTGGAAATGGAGGGAGGGGAGAGACACTTCGGTATGAAATATAAGAGAAGACCCAAGTTTAGAAAGGGAGAACTGAGTGTCGCCGGGTACTATAGATGAAATTGTGAGTTAGCTCTGTGGGAATAAAATGAAGAAACAGGCTGCTAAAAGCCTGATTAACTAGTAAGCCAAGATCTCACATTTGTTTGCTTGTATCTTATTTATACATGTGAACCCACCTATTTGAATATAATTTGTATCTTAATATTTCATGACTCCAAGTTCTCTCCCTATTACTGTGTCAGTTTGAGCAAAGGCCAGTAGAATGACTGGCATGCAGGTGCTGACGGTGGGAGAATGCTTCCTTATTTGCTTTGGTGGAGGCAGAAGACATGGGTCTAGATGTCCTCCCGCCTTGTAATGAGGCCCTGTTATCACCGACGTATTTGCCCTCATTGGTTGCTGAATTTCTGGAAGGGTGGGAATCATATTTTCTGTGAGGGCAAGGACTACATCTGTCTGATTGAAAGGGGCTCCTTAGAGCCCTTTGCTCACATTAAAGAGGCACAGGAATGAAATCCTTCAAAACATTCGCCTTTGGATGTAGCCTCTGGGTGACACAGTGCTTAGAGCAGAGGACCCTCATGGAGTGAGCCTCCAGGGCAGCAAGCTCTTGAAATTCTGAATGACACTGTTCCAACTGTGAGAAAAGGGTAGATATACCCTATAGAACTCATTCTTTACACACAGCTGATATCGCAAGGTGAGGCCTTTATTGTTAGAATTGCTAATTCACCAATTGGAAGCCTGGACGGTGTGGTCTTCCCCCATTTTGCCTGAGCAGTGTTGGGGATGGGTGAGTCATTGCTTGTATGGCAGCGCCCAGGACTCCATCTTACTGTCAGGCCCTGCAGTGGGCTCTGTGAGATCCCTCCCTGCTCCAGCCCCCCCCCCCCCCCCTGCCCCGCCAGGTGCATATCCAGGAAGGGCAGAGGGCAAGGGGACCTGTTTGGGCATCTGGGCTTAAATGGCTTTCAATGTTGCCACCTGCTCTCCAACAAGAATTGAAAAGTTTGAATAAATGTAATCAGAAGTGATCTAAAGCTTGTAAAAAGTGATGAAGCAAAGTAATACAAAAGGACTTAAATGAACTTTGCCATGGAGAAAGAAGTCTCAAGGGCACAGCTCAGATATGACATTTTTAAGCTTCTGTCTGGTTTTCATCAGGCAGAAGGAAAAGAGAAGAGAGGAGCCAGGTTTCTTTAAGTATAGTAACGGGATTCCTGTCTTTGAGATGCCTTACACCTCCTATAATCTCGTTGGATTCACTCTCCTAAGAGAATGGGACACAGAAACTTTACAAAGTCTATTTGTTTAGCTAGTTTATTCAAAAAAATATCTATTAAGCACTTATTATATGCCAGGCATTGGGTATACAATGATGGGAAAAGAAACAGCACCTTTCTTTCAAGGTGCTCATAAAGATGTATATTTACAAACGATGGTAAGCATGATCAAAGAAAACAACATACAGGTAAACTCAAATCCAAGTCCAGCCTAAATAAAATTAGAGAACAGTAGTGCAACCCAACATGGACACCAACTCCCTGGACACCTTCCTTCCCTCTGTGCTGCTCTGCTCGGCCTCCAGCTCTTTGTGGACGACACCCTTCTAGGAGTCCTCCTAAGACTCTGATAGTGCAACTTGAGAATCCTTCACTGGCCATAGCCGGTTTGTCTCAATGGATAGAGTGTTGGCCTGCGGACTGAAGGGTCTTGGGTTCGAGTCCAGTCAAAGGCAGGTACCTTGGTTGCAGGCTTGATCCCTGGCCCTGGTCAGGGCAGATGTGGGAGACAACCAATTGATGTGTCCCTCTCACATTGATGTTTCTCTCTCTCTCTCTGTCTCTCCCCCTCCCTTCCACTATCTCTTAAAACCAATAGAAAAATATCCTTGGGTGAGGATTAACAAACAGCCAAAAAGAATCCTTCACTGTACACAAATAACTCAACAGCAGTATCGAGCCAGCTCCTGTGATCTGATAAGCTCCATTTGAGTGTAAGCTGAACTGTTAGCACCTTTGAGTTGGAACTGAGTCCCCAGCAAGGTGCCAGTAGAGTTGAAAATAATTGCACATGTCAACTGGATAAAGTCCTGTAGTCGTTTAGGAAGACAGATTACACCAGGGTTTTCAGCCTCTTTTCAGTCTGCAGGGAACATGCACATTTGTGGTGACTGAGTCCTAGAGCATTCTGCCCTGGAAAAACAGTGCAAAAGTTGAGAATTTAGCAAATGGTGTTGAAGTAAAAAGTGTCGGTTGCATGCTAGACTGTAAACGCCCTCAGGCAGGAATGATTTCTTATCATGTTGGTGCTGCTCCTAGACCTGAACTCTGGTTTGGCACCGACAAGTGTTCAGTGTTGGCTGGATGGAAGGATTAGATAATATTTGTCATTACTTTCTTTCTCCTCATTCTCACCACTGCCAGGCTTTGCTAAGACAGGAATCAGAACTAGATGGTGTGGGAATAGGGGGTATGTTTCCCTGCCTCTGGGATTCAAGGGGACCCTTCCAGGATAGGCCCACGTCTGGTTTCCTCTATGGCACACAAACTAAAGCGCAGGTCCACTGATGGTGAATCATGGTTATCCCTTAAAAAAAAATAATATAAATGAAAGCACTTTAAAATGAAGTCGTAGCTGCCATCTCAGAAGAACTTCCTTGCATATCTTAGTCTTCAAACCTTGGAAATGTTAAAATAGGGCAAAATAACCTCTAGACTGGGCCTAAAGCAACATTGTCTCTCCAACAACTGTTTGCAAAGATAATAAGAAAGCAGGTATTATGACTACCAGACCAATGACTACTGGATTAAAAATTAAAAATATTGTTTAAAGTTAGCATCACGATGTTGGCTTATCTGCACCTATAGAAATGCCTTCCTTCTATTGATGTAATTGTTCCCCTTCCCTTTCTCGTAAATAACCCTCGCTTCACCTCCTAATTGGAACACTATTTGGGTTTCTTCCTGAATCAGTGCTTCTCAAATAACTATTCTTTGGATCTCAAATCAATGCTTGTTGCCTTTCACTTTTATTTTTAGGTTAACATCCACCAGCCAATGAGAGGCAGCACAGATACCATTTTAAATAGAGAACTAAAATGTTCTGTAGTAGAGAGACTGATTCTTCTTGCATGGCTAAGTTTAGGACAGACAGCTTGGGACATGGATGCATTTATGCTTCTCCGTGCAATGGGCTCTCTTCATACATACTCTAAAGTCCTTCCTTTCATACCAGGAGAGGTGAACCACCATAAACCAAGACCTTTTCCAACTCCATTTGACCCACTCTGACCAAAGCCCTGGTTTAGAGAAGGTGTGCTTAGGGAAGATGATTTGAAGGGTTTGTGGCTCATGCTTCCTCTTGGGAAACTGAACACGCTCACCTACCCCTATAGATTGTGGTCGGTGCCCCACTTCACTCCCACCCTTTTCCATTCCGCCCCCAGCTCCAGACCCTGCAGTGGCACATGAGGTTTTGCTTTCTTTGTTTGTTTTGTGTCAAAAGGAGGCATGGGTGAAAAAGATTGCAGTCTGTGTCTGATGGTCTTCACATTGTTCCCAGAAAAGCTCCCACGAGAGTCAGTACCATTAACTGTGGGGAGAAGAGCACAGCTTTCTTTCACATGTTCATTCCACAGATACTTTTAAGGCATCTATTGCAGATGGTGCTGTTCAAAGAGCTGGAGCAATCAGTGTCATGAAGGAAAAGAAAGCATAGCAAGGGACAGGGGAGTGACGTGGGGTGGCACCAGTGGCTGTGAGATAGTGCCAGGAAGAACAAGGAGCTTGTGGTGGGGGAGGGAAGAGGATTCCAAGTATGGGCAGCAGCAGCAGCCCTGGAGCCTAAAATAGGAACACACCCTTGCTGGGGTTCGGAAGGTCAGAGCTCCCCATCCCATGGGTCGAGGTGCCCTGGTGAGCAGCTAATGGTTACAGGTGTCCTGAGAAGGCCGGAGGGCAGAATCTGGGCTGCTGTGATGGGATAAAGCTGGGAAGCACGGTGGGTGAGGGGGGACAAGCAGGCCGTGTGCCTGGAACAGAAAAGTCCAGAAGAATAACTGAAGAGGTCTGAGAGGCAGCATGGACCATACTGGGCAAGGCCTGGGTGGTAATTCCTTGAAAGGAAGTAGAAAAGCAATAAGCATGTCACAGACTGTTCCAGGCACTGAAATCTGATAAGAACCTGATAACTGGAGATGATAAAAGCTACAGCCTGATGCCTCACATAATGACTTCAGTGATCAATTCTTTTATCATTAAAGTGCATCAGATCATATCACTATGAATTACAAAAATCAAGTTAAAGAATAGCCAGGTGAGCCCTAGTTGGTTTGGCTTGGAGGATAGGGCATCGGCCAGTGGACTGAAGGGTCCCAGGTTCGATCCCAGTCAAGGGCATGTACCTTGGTTGCAGGCACATCCCCAGTAGGGGGTGTGCAGGAGGCAGCTGATCGATGTTTCTCTCTCATCGATGTTTCTAACTCTCTATCTCTCTCCCTTCCTCTCTGTAAAAAATCAACTAAAAAAAAAAAAAAATATATATATATATATATATATATATATATATATATATATATATATAAAGAATAGCCAGGTGAATTGGCCTGTTTGTAAATAAAATGTTATGCCCAATTGGTCTACTGGAACAAGAATGAAATGTAAGACAAAAAATACAAATAGTTACCCACGTGAGACTTTGTAGACCAACCCCCTGAAAAGTGGTTCAAATATCCCACAGACAGTCAGCCACGTTGGCTGTGGCTAGGAATAAGACATGCCTCCATCTGACAGTGATTGTATGGTTTACCCACACAAAGTGAGGATGGGCTCTGGAGAAGGGAAACATATAGAAATGTATACAATCGCCTCCCTTATCTTTGCTTTTATTTCCACAGTGTTAATGTCTTGTGGTCTACCATAGCCCAAAAATATTAAATGGAAAATTCCAGAAATGAACAACTCATAAGTTTTAAATTGCACACTGTTCTGAGTACTGTGATGAAATCTCACACCATCCTGCTCCATCCAGCCCTGGACATGAACCACCCCTTTGTCCAGCATCTCCACGCTGTGTATGTTCCCAGCCCATTGGCCACGTAGTAGCTGTCTCAGTTAACAGATCAACTGCTGGGATATCACCATGCTTTGTGTTCAAGTGACCCTTATTTTACTTAATAATGGCCCTAAAGCACAAGAGAAGTGATGTTGGTAATTCAGATATGCCAAAGAGAAGCTGTAAAGTGCTTCCTTTGCACGAGAAGATATGTATATGTAGGAAAAACAGAATATACTAGAGGCCTGGTGCATGGATTTGTGTACTGGTGGGGTCCCTTGGCCTGGCCTGCACCCTCTCGCAATCCAGGACCCCTCGGGGAATGTCAGGCTGCCGGTTTTGGCCCAATCCCCATAGGCCAGGGAGAGGGACCCTCTAGTATGCATATAAGATCTTTGGTTAATCTCTTCCTGCCCTCCCTCCTCCCCCTTCCCTCTGAGATTCATCAGTCTGTTCCATGTTTCCATGCCTGTGCGTTAAGTGTCTGCTCCCTGATGGTCAGTGTGTGTCATAGCTACCAGTGGAATGGTCGAATGATCACTTAGGCTTTTATATATATAGATAGGGTTCCGTACTAGCTGCAGTTTCAGGCATCCACTGGGGGTTTTAGAGTGTATCCCCATGGAAAAGAGGGGACAGATGTACTGCATGGATCCTAAGAAACGATGCCTGGGTCCCGGTGAGAGGCCTTTCTCATAGGTTCACATTTGGGGGGAAAGAAGGATGGTGGGTTAATGGCTAGAAGTTTTGGTTTTCAATCTTCTCTGTCCTAAAAGCTGAGGTTGCAACTCCAAATGGGGACTCTCACTGTACTTATTGCTCTCCCAGCTGCTGCTGAGAAACGCACCCCCGCCTTCATCTCTGGCCTGCTCTACTAGTGGGTGAGAGCATGCACCGCAGCAAGGCTCAGGTCGGCAGCCTCTGCGGCAGCGCCCAGGCTGGACCCAGGGGATGGCAATGTTAGGTGCGGGGCTTGCACTAGCAGCTCCTCTTTTGTTGGCCACTGCTTCACATGAAAAAGACCTTCAATCTCCAGGGTTTCTTTCCCATTGGGAAATCTTACGTGGGGCGCATACTTCTCATTTATACCTGTTAACCTCCACGTTAGAGCAATATATGACCACGTTATAAAGCTCAGTTATTAAGAGCTGAATCCGCCCAGGTGTTATTTTCTTCAAGTAACTGATAGGCTCTGATCTTGACCCATTAAAGGGCACTAAAGTGGGGTGTCCAGTGGCAGGTGGTGGGGAGCTAATTATTGGCAAGGATTTGTCAAGTCACAGAACTGCCCCTCTAATTATTCCTTTGCCCACTGCAGCTGAAACTGTAGGGATCTCCAGCAGAGAAAATGGGAAGGCACAGGAGGCGATAACAACTTTCAGTTAAGATGCTGAAGTTACCACTTTTTGCAGCTTGCAGAGCTACAAGTTTAAGCAGCTGCACCAGGGATAGAAGCAGTTCTGTCTAAGCTGAACCAATTATCTCTCAATCAGTTCATCAGTTTGAAAGTCAAATTTATAAGACAGCAAAGTAGTTTATTGATTTTTTTTTTAACAAAATTATCCTTCAGATGGATGCTGAAATGGCTGGAGATGGGAGGGTAGAAAGAGGGATTGGGGGGAGAGTTAAGGGAATATTTGCAAAAGATCCATCGCTGGCATTTAAAGTTGTTATTATCTTTAATTAAGCCTCATAAAGCAATGCTTCGGTGTGAAACCAGACACTGCATATTGGGAGATTTATATACATAAGGCAGAATGTGAACTGCCACGAGTACAATCAGGGGTATTTTGAACTAAGACAATTCTACCAATTCTTCCTCTCCCTGCTTCTCCCCCAGCCTTCACAGCTTTATCAGCTGAGCTAGAGTTTGCACAGCTGCAGCTGATTGAACTCCCGCTCACCTTTTCCAGAGCATTTACTAGGTCCCCCAACCTACCAACGCTGATACTAACCAGGCAAGTGAGAAGATTAGGAGCCAGGAATAATAAGGAGGAAGGTGGGGTAATCCAAGATGGATACAGTTGGAAACCTGTGGACATATAACTCAGATAGTCAAGGCTTATGCAGTACTTGAGATCTAAAAATAAAAGGTTTTAAAAATGATTTATCATTCTGAGTTATATAAGAAAACACAGGCAAGCAAGTAAGGACACTACTAAAAATCTGCCTTCTTCTGAAATGTCCAAATAATTCTGGGGGTGTGGTATTAACATTGGAAATAGTTCCATAATTAAGAAAGCATTTTAACTGAAGACCACAAGTTTCTTATCCCCCCACCTCCCTACCTTTTAAAACATCATTTTGATTCAGAACCAGTTTGAGGTGAGAAGTGTGGATTGCCTATTCAATAATTTAATCCTATTAAGTCTGTCTTTGGCAGCACAATAAAAACATGCAGTTTTCTAAAATGGTTTAGGGCTTCCCCATTAAGCAACTGAAATCAAGAAGAGTTATATTTGGAAAGGATCATTACAAACTACTCACGGGTTAAAACGGTCAACTGTTTTCAAACAGAACCAGGGTTGTGTATGATGGGATGGAGGAACAACCCTAGAAGGAAGGCTCTGAATGAACACATTCAGTTATCATTATGGTTAACAGCAACCCCCTAAAGCAAAAGGCAGGAAATTAGCTTCAGTTTGCTCATCAGCTTCTGGTTGAAATCCTCCTGTGACACACATTCAACTAGAATGCTACTAATGGACTAAGAGGTTTGGAAGTATGTACTGATGTATGTGGGTTTTCAAACTCAGCGGACAACACAGCATATGCACTTTCTCTTGCACTCCTCAGATGAAGGTGCCACAATGCTTCTGAAGTGACGTGTCCTGCAGATATCAGTTGAGCCCTGGCTGGTGTGGCTCAATTGGTTGGAGTGTTGTCCCATGCACCAAAAAGTGGCAGGTTCGATTCAGGTCAGGGCACATACCTGGGTTGTGGGTTTGATCCCGGTTGGGGTGCATGTCTGGGGCAGCCAATTGATAATTGATGTTTCTCTCTCTCTCTCTTGCTCGCTCTCTCTCTCTCTTTCTCAGTCTCCCTCCTTCCCTTGTTCCTGAGTCACACTTATGTATGTCATGTTCTCTTAAACAGCAAGATCCAGAAGAATCCTTTCTAATAAAAGAGCAATATGGAAATTAACCATCACTCTGTGGCAAAGATGGCAGCACCCATAGTGGCCGGGGCGGGACGCTGGCGGCATTGCCCTGGCAATGCAAGCCCAGCATCCACGCCCTGTATGCATGGAGGGAGGGGAGGCGCCTCGGGGCCGGAGGCTGGGGTAAGGGACACTGGTGTCATTGTAGGCCAGGTTGAGGGACCCCCTTCCCTCCCGCCCCATGCATGAATTTTGTGCATCGGGCCTCTAACACATATAATAGAAGATAATCAATTGGCATGGTTATTTTCATCTTTCTTCATGTTTCCCCTAGAGCTGCTGGAATAGATCAGAAACACCAAGTGCCTTTGAGTTCTCCCTGGAAAAGAATAAGGAAGAGGGGAGGCAAAGGTTTGAAAGAGGAAACCCGGAAAGTGGCTTGAGAAATGAAAAGGCAGATGCTGCAAAGAATGTAACTTATTAACCCAGTAACTTCCGTTTCCACCAGCGTGGCAGAGAGCTGCACCAAGGTGAAGCACTCACCTTTGTTTTGTTGCTCTGACACTTCTCATGGAGCAAGAGTTCCTAATACATTTTTAGTGTAAATTTGTCAACATCACTCTTTAAAAATTTGTTTTTTATTTTTTAAAAATGTTTTTATTGATTTTTAGAGAGAGAGGAAGGAAGAGAGAGAGAAAAACATTGATGAGAGAGAAACATCAACATCAATTGGCTGCCTCCTGCAGGCCCCCTACTGGGGATCAAGCCGGAAACCTGGGCATGTGTCCTGACCAGGAATTGACCGTGACTTCAACGGTGACCTCCTGGGTCATAGGTCGATGCTCAACCATTGAGCCACACCAGCCAGACATCACTCTTTCTCAATAAAGAACAATGATAAATATTTCCTATAACTTTCCACAATTCCATTCAGCGCTTCACTTTTTCTACTTTCTAAAGGGTTTGTCAAAGCCTTTCTAAAAAGACAGGTGGCTTACACTATTACATTAGACTGTGGCTGTGGCAGAAACCTCTTCTTACCATAATTGCTTGGGGAGCTTCTTCAGCTGGTAAAAGCTGAAAGCCTGCCTCTAAGAGTTGGGCTTTGTCAGAGAAAAGTCTACAAAGGCATGGATTTATGTTGTTAAAGATACTCTAAGCTGGGCTTATGTAGCTTTATTCCTTTGTCCTGAACTCCCATCTCCTCAAAAAACCACCTGCAACTGTCGGTTACTAATTACTTACTGCTTCTGAATCTGAAGGGAAAAAAAAAAAGCAATGAAATCAACACAAACTTCACCTGCTACTACTAGGAGAGTCAGGGGAGACAAAGAAAAGGATCCTTTAAACATTTATTGTTTTTCATTTTGTTTTTAAAGAATTCCTTCTTAGAAGGAGATGTGTTCTTTGATAAATGACAATAACAAAGGAGCCTCTTTCTAGAGATCATCTTCAATTAACCTCTGAGCCCAGGAGACTTCATTTAACCAAAAAACTATAAAAGAAAAAAGGTAAAACCTAAAGATATGCTGATGTGAGGTCTATTATTGCTTTCTATAGGATCATAACCATAAAATATTTGCTATTTATTTTTTAAATTTTTTTTGCTATTTATTTTAAAAAATAAAGTTTCTTTTATTATGAAAGTAAAATACTAGTATGTGCACTATAGAAAAATTGGAAAATAAAATATAAAGATAAAAAAACACCAAATTTAGTTCCAATACCAAAATAACTGCTGTTTAACATTCTAGTGCATTTTCTCCCTTTTTTTTTTTTGTCTGGGCACAATTTCTTGACACAGTTCTGAACTATATGTGTATAGGCACATATACTAGTACATGCACACAAACACAATTTTGGATAGTTCTTAAATGTGCTTAAATTTATAATATACTATAATCCTATATAATAAAAGCCCAGCGACCATAACAGCGTAACGATAAGGATGACCGTTCGACCAGCCGCTATGAGGTGCATTGACCACCTCTCGGTCCCTCCCCCCAACCCTCAGGTTCCCATTGCTGGATGGCGAACCGTGAACCGGGATGGGTAGTGGTGGGGTGGGACTAGGGAGAGCAGGCAGAATGGCCAACCTCTTGGTGTCCCGCGCGCGCGGCACCCCCCCCCCCCCCCCCCCCCCGCAGGCTCTGATCACTGCATGGCCAACGGGAACCACAGGGAACCAGGGTGGGTGGCAGCAGGGTGGGACTGGGGACTGGAGCGTAGATGGAAGGCGGACCTCTTGGTCCCTCCCCCTGGCCAACAGGCTCTGATTGATCACCAAATGGTGAATTGGGTGGGTGGCGGCGGTAGTGCAGGACTGGGGACTGGTGAGTGGCAGAAGATGGCTTGGATCGCAGGCTAGGCCTAAGTACCCTACCCGCGTATGATTTTGTGCATGTGGGGCCCCTAGTATAATATAATAAGATATAATATGATATGATATAATATAATATAATATAATATAATATAATATAATATAATATAATATAATATAATATCAGGTTTTCCACCTTTATTATTATAAAATTTTCTGAAAACTTTTTACACTCTAATAAACCATTGAAGTGGATGTTTCATAGCTTACTTAACCTTTCTTCTATTGGTAGACAAGTATTCACCACCAACAAGGGTTGTTCAAATCTTTCACCATCATAAATAATGCTGTGGTGAACATCTTTGTCTGTAATTTTTTTCTTTGTTTCACATTATTTCTGCAGAACAGATTTATAGAAGGATATTATAAGTTAAAAAATAATGAACATTTAAAAAGTTATTTGCGATTTCAGCACATGGCTTGGGGAGTATTTTAGGGCTTAAATGGAAGTAGAGTGGGAGTTTTGCTGTTGTTGTTAATCCTCACCCAGGAATATTTTTTCCATTGATTTTTACATTGATTAGTTGCCTCTTGCATGAGCCCTGACTGGGGCCTGTGATCAAATCTGCAACCCAGGTATGTGCCCTTGACTGGGTTTTGAACTGATGACCCTTCAGTGCTCGGGCCGATGCTCGAGGTTATCAGTATTTTTTCTGGCTTTTCATAGTGCTTTAATAATTTTGGGGGTAAAAATGATTCATTTTAAGGGAAAGCTAGACAAAAATAAAGAAAAAATGTTGATGCAAATCCTTTATAGATTTTTCCATGTTTTAATATCCACTCCAGATATGTGATCAGAAGCTCGTGAAGTCCTCTTATTCAGAGATTCACAAATTAAATAGAGATTTGAGACCAGGTCAGGACTGAGGATACTATTAATATTACTTCCATATTAAAGATAAGAGAGAGATGAAAGGCAGGGACGTAACCTTTATGGGGCTTTGGTTAGAAGAAATGGGGATAAAATGGCATTAACAGCTTGAGAATAAAATGGAAGCCTTTTTTTTTCCTTTTCTTTTCTTTCTTTCTTTTTTTTTTTTTTTTTTGCACAAGTTAACATTTGCCCATCTCCTGGATTCTTATTATCACTTATTTCCAGAAGTTCTTTCCCCAAATAAGAAATTGTTGAAACTTTGTTCCTCAAGATGGTGTGGGGGAGACAGGCAACCATCCCACTCTCTCCAAAAGGAAGTGGTTTATTTTCAGATGCATAAGAAAAAGTGAGTACTTTCTGCTTCTGTGTAGATGTTGGAGTTATCCAAGAAACTTTTAGTATTCATTGGAGCAGAAAATTTCCCAAGGAAATCCTCCATTTTCATCTATCAATCAACTATCAACAAATATCCATGGGACGAATCTTAAGTGCGAGAACTGTAGGTTTGTGTTTCAAAGGCTAATTGCTGAACCACTGCAAAGCTTAAATTAAGTGGTATTTAAACTCTTCAATCCTGTTGCAAGGTACTGCACAGAGACCTTATATAATGTAGTGCAGACTTCAAAACTGCTATAGACCAAAGTTGAGAGCGTTCATTCTCTTGATTTAAGCAATTTAGAAAGTATTACAGGATTTTGGAGTGTGGGTTTCTTTTTCTTTTTTTTTCTGATGGACAGCTATTCATTCATGTTCCAGGTAACTAATTTTTAAATAAAAAGAAAGTTACTACAATTTGTGTCAGTTTTAGCTGGGTTTACATCAATCTTCTTTTTATTTAATGAAATACAATAAATGTGCTGTCAATAAATTAGAGAAGATATTGCTCTAGCTGCCATCTGAATTTAACAAACAAAAAATTCCATAAGCTATATAAATAGAGCATAACTGGTATCAGGATTATTTTCTTTTTTTTTAAAAAATATATTTTATTGATTTTTTACAGAGAGGAAGGGAGAGAGATAGAGAGTTAGAAACATCAATCAGCTGCCTCCTGCACATCTCCTACTGGGGATATGCCCGCAACCCAGGTACATGCCCTTGACCGGAATCGAACCTGGGACCTTTCAGTCCGCAGGCCGACGCTCTATCCACTGAGCCAAACCGGTTTCGGCAGGATTATTTTCTAAGAGAAGTTGTGCTCTATTAAAGTTCAAATGTGACTTGATATGTCACTAAAGTCATCTTACATTATTTAAAGGACAATGGATACTATTGTCTTTGAGAATTCTTTACCTTCACCTTTTTCTAAGTGAAGATTGTTGTTTTTATTTTGAGTAGTTGAATATGATTAAAGAGTATATAATTTAGCTCGTAGGTTGTAGAATGGTGATAAAGAATACTTGGGTAGAACTGGGAAGGAAGGTAATGGGTTCTGACAGTGCTAAGCGACACTGTGTACAGGAAGCAGTAGCTAAATGTAACTTTGGGTGGTTTCCCATTGGTGAAAGTTGTGTTGTGTTAGGTGGGCATCTCTATGTGTGTCAATAATTGTCTTTTTTTTTGGTTTGACAGGCAGAAGATGTCATATAATAGAGACGAAACAGTGCCTGCCCACCACATTCTCTTCCAAGGACACCACTCTTCTCAAACTCCCCATTGAGGGAGTTATGGCTGCTGCTATCACTGGAGGCCCAGGGAACAGGAGAGAGAGTGGTGATGAAAATGTAGTCATAGAGATAATGGGTGAAAATGTCCCAAACTTGGGAAAAAACATGGGTAAATGCAATAGACATTTCTTCTCTAAAATTTTCTAAATTATGTTTGACATTTGAAGCAAAGAGTATAACATTGTAAGAGCCTCCTCAATGTGTGTGGAGAAAATATTTAAGATAATCCTATATAATAAAAGGGTAATATGCAAAATGACCATAATGGCAGAACGACCAGGAATGACCGGTCGCTATGACACGCACTGACCACGAGGGGGCAGACACTCAATGCAGGAGCTGCCCCCTGGTGGTCAGTGTGCTCCCACAGGGGGAGCTCCGCTCAGCCACAAGCTGGGCTGAGGGCTGCAAGTGCAGCAGGGGTGGCGGGAGCCTCTTTCATCACCACGGCAGTGCTAAGGATGTCTGACTGCTGCTTAGGCCTGCTCCTGTGGGCAATGGGCCTAAGCCACAGTCAGACATCCCCCGAGGGCTCCCAGGCTGCCAGAGGGATGTCTGACTGACAGCTTAAACCCAATCCCCTAGGGAGCAGGCTTAAGCCAGCAGGCAGACATCCCTCGCGCAGTCCGGGACCCCTCGCTCCTTACTGCCTGCCTGGTCATTGCTCCTTAGCGCTGTCTTGGAGGCGGGAGAGGCTCCCACCACCGTCACTGCCACTGCACTCACCAGCCATGAGCCTGGCTTCTGGCTGAGCAGCGCTCCCCTTGTGGGAGCACATTGACCACCAGAGGGCAGCTCCTGCATTGAATATCTTCCCCCTGGTGGTCAGTGCACATCATAGCGACTGGTTATTCTGGTCCTTCAGCCATAAGGGTCAATTAGGCTTTTATTATATAGATAAAAATTTAAAAGATGATGGAAAGAAGTTCCTTGAAAATGACAAAAGGAAACAATGTCTCATTATGATTTTCTGGCCAATGTCAACATTTTGGAACACAGAAAGGCTTTTCAGAAGCTAAGTAGAGGACGGTGTGGACTGGTTTTCTTAAATTTAAAGCTTGAATTGTGGGAGAAAATATATAATTAAATAAGAATATCAGATGGGAAAGAAATTCAAGGTTGGGCTTAAAAGAGACTGGATGGCAATCCTACCCAGAAATTCAGGATGAGTTGTCTTGGTCAGAAATATACTTTTAAGGTATGAAACTGGTTAAGCAAAATTATTTAAAAAATATTTTTATTGATTTCAGAGAAGAAGGGAGAGGGAGAGAGAGAGATAGAAACATCAGTGATGAGAGAGAATCATTGATTGGCTATCTCCTGAACGCCCCCTACTGGGGATCGAGCCCACAACCCGGGCATATGCCCTTGACTGGAATCTAACCTGGGACCCTTCAGTCTGCAGGCCGATGCTCTATCCACTGAGCCAAACCGGCTAGGGCAGCAAAGTTAATTTTAATAACATTATGTATCCCTTTGAAACCATAAAATCATAACAAATTTTAGGGATTAAAAACTGATTAAGTTTTGACAGTTTGTCATATTTTTAGAAATAATTTAAACTGGTAATTTTTCTTTCTTTTTTACCCTTTTCTACCAATTATCTTGTATGTTGGTGGAATTAGCTTGTCAATCGGACACCAACAGATGGCAAAGAAAGCTTTCAGAGTGTCAATGGTTACATGATCATTGATTCATCATTACAATACATGGAAGACTGTTTCTTATTTGCCAGTGTGGTAAAATCATGGTACTACTCATTTTGGTCTTCTCTGTTTTTAAGTAAGAACACTTGGCAGCAATAAAGGGTTGCCCTGAACACTTTACAGAAAGTCAACAGCAAGAGGAATATATTGAGAGAAATACAAAGCCTAGGGTTTTGGATTTCCCTCCTGGAGTGGTGTAACACTATTACTCTAAAGCAGTGGTTCTCAACCTGTGCGTTGAGACCCCTTTGGGGGTCGAACGACCCTTTCACAGGGGTCGCCTAAGACCATCGGAAAACACATATTGACTATATAATTACATATTGTTTTTGTGATTAATTGCTATGCTTTAATTATGTTCAATTTGTAACAATGAAAATACATCCTGCACATCAGATATTTACATTACGATTCATAACAGTAGCAAAATTACAGTTATGAAGTAGCAACGAAAATAATTTTATGGTTGGGGGTCACCACAATATGAGGAACTGTATTAAAGGGTCACAGCATTAGGAAGGTTGAGAACCACTGCCCTAAAGTGTAGGCTTGTCCAACTGCCAACATTAATTCCATGTATTGTTTTTAATTACTATTACTTTGCTATATTTGTTAAAGTTCCATATGAATTGGATCAGACAACTCTGGCCTATGAAGGCTTTTAAATGTGGCAGTTTCTTTAATAATAAAACAATGCCCATTGGAGGTATCATAAAGGTAAAAAATTGAATTTTTAGGTTCTATATTGTCATGCCATTATTTTTTGAGAAATTTCCCATATAGTAAATATTCACATTAAAGGAGTCTGATTTGTGTTTTCTCATTGACTTTTGTAACTGGGTTATGAATGATCACATCTTTGCTTTACAACTCAATCAAGAGATCAGTCAGATCAGGGTTACATTATTGTATTTTTTTACTTAGTCTAAGGCAGAGACCTCTGATCATTTTATCAGCCACAAAACAGAATTTACCACCTGCTTAGTTTATAAGAGAGTTGGAAAAAATTCTTTTCCCCCCATTCAGTGCTGTCTAACAATACTACAGCTAGATCAAAGGATTAGACATTTGATCTCTAAATCCAATATAATGCCAAATGAAAAAGTGTAATATGAAACTTTAAGCCCAAAGCGTATTTTCTTTTTATATGCTTTTTCTTCATGCATTTTCTCTATATTTTACATCTTTAATTTCACTTTAAGCAGATACTCCACAGTTAGACAAACCAATATGAAAAGCCATGTCAATAATATGTGAACAGAATGGTTTCTTTTAAAAAGAGGTATTTTCAGAAATTTTGATGGAAAACACAGGTTTTAGACATGGCAGGAGTTAAAGGAATATTTGTGGGAAGAAAGTATCAAAGAAAAGAGTCCTCTCATGTAGCAGACAGGTTTTGTATTAGATTATTTCCAGGCATACCATACTTCACTAAGCATTTACTGACAGGCAACGAGAATTTAAAAGCCTGCTCTGTCCACTACTAGCTGTAGTGCTTTGGTCAAGTTGTATAATAAACTCTCCAAGCTGTAATTATTTTTTTTCTCTGTACTTCATCCCTAGTCAGGAGCTACATAGGTCACGTCATAGAATATTCCTTAGGATTACCTGAGAGAATCTATGCAGCCCGTTCATAATGCTTTTTAAGTAGGAAGTGACCACAGGTTTAGCTATTGTCAGTATCCTATCTAATAATAGAGAAACATGGTAATTAACCATAACTTCGCTACCCTTCCCATTGGCTAATCAGGGCGATATGCAAATTAACTGTCATCCAAGATGGTGGCTGGCAGCCAGGCAGCTGAAGCGAATAGGAGGCTTGCTTGCTCCAGTGATGGAGGAAGCCAAGGTTCCCCGCCTGCTGCTGCCGGCCTCTGAGCTGCACTCTAAGAAACAATGTTGCAATTATAGAAGCTAAACAAACCCCAGAAACCTGCTTTCAGCCAGCCGGGCCTCAGAGCTGTAGTTGCAACAGTGTTTCAATTATAGAAGCCAAACAAACCCAGATCCCTGCTTTCAGCAGCTGAGGCCTCAGAGCTGGAGCCGAGCCTCAGAGCTAAAGCCAGCTCTCAGTTTCAGTGACAGCCATAGAAGGTAAATAAATCCCAGAATAAAAAAAAAGAAAGAAAAAAAGGAGATTTGGGAGCTTCAATCACCTGCCAGCCTGAAAACGGCCCTCAGCCCCTCACCCAGACTGGCCAGGCACCCCAGTGGGGACCCCCACCCTGAAGGGTGTGTGACCAGCTGCAAATAGCCATCATCCCCTCATCCAGGCTGGCCAGGCACCCAAGCGGGCCCCCCAGCCTGATCCGGGACACCCTTCAGGGAAAACCAGCCGGCCCCCACCCGTGCACCAGGCTTCTATCCTATATAGTAAAAGGGTAATATGCAAACTGATCCTAACAGCAGAAAGACTGGGAATGACTGGTCACTATAACACACACTGACCACCAGGGGGCAGACACTCAATGCAGGAGCTGCCCTCTGGTGGTCAGGGCGCTCTCACATGGGAGGACTCTGCTCAGCCACAAGCCAGGCTGATGGCTGCCAGTACAGTGGTGGTGGTGGGAGCCTCTCCTGCCTCCTCAGCAGTGCTAAGGATGTCCGACTGCAGTTTAGGCCTGCTCCCCGCTGGCAAGTGGACATCCCCCAAGGGCTGCTGGGCTGCCAGAGGGATGTCTGATTGCCCTCTTAGGCCCAATCCCCCGGGGAGCGGGCCTAAGCCAGCAGGTGGTCATCCCCTGAGGGGTCCCAGACTGCGAGAGGGCATAGGCTGGGCTGAGGGACCTTCCCTCACCCCCCCCCCCCCGAGTGCACAAATTTTTGTGCACCGGGCCTCTAGTTAATAAATAAGCTTGGCTGAGAAATTTAAAATCAAAGACAGGGTAGAGGCATTGTAGTTTATAACTTACATAGTGCTTCCTTATTAATGATCTCATTAGAATATCACAACAACCCTAAAGAATAGCTGTATATTCCAAACAAGGTAGTTTTAATCCAATACCCTGAAGTGAAGGTTTGGGTATATTGCCGGCGCCAAGTCTTACTTTTAACTAAAATATTTGGATGACTGAGTAAGGGTGTCTGTTTTCCCATAGTTATGTGGGTAATTGCCCATTTTTGCATTTTACTTTCCTACAGTAGCTCTAACCCTAAACTAATAGTCTCAGTTGCAATGGTTTATATAAAAACTTGTTCGATCTATTAGATGGAGAAATATCTGGTTGCTTGAAGCAGATTATATAGGCCGAGAGGAAGTAAGATTCTATCATATTTATACAAGTCCAAAAGTCAATAAATCAAAGGAAACATAATTACAAGTCACTCTAACTCAGTTCCCAATTTGCTGTGGTTTGCTGGGACCAATCTGTCCATCCTCACTCACGTTGCTAAGGGATCCTTAGGGCCTCTTAGAACTCAGCCCATCGCCATGAGTTTCCCAAATGATACCAGACACTTTTTGGTGGACTTTGGTGTATGGTTTCATTTTGCTAATATGAAGAATGAACAAGGCTGGAAGAGAAAAACTTAATAGTATATTTTGTCGAAAACATGAACAATTAAAATGGATTGACACAAAAATCAAAGACTCAGAATGTGGGTTGTTGTGGGGGAAAGTTATAACTAATAACTTCAATTTGCCAAAATGAGGACTTTTTTTCAGGCAAGGGGAAGTTTAGGAAAAAGGGACTGTGTTGTGAGTATCCAAAAATAAGGAGTAAAGGAAGAGAAACAGAAGGAAAATTTATATCATGTCATAAAAACATGGATGTAAATTTGACCTGTGTATATGGGGGAAATGGTTAAAATTAGAGCAAAGTGATTTCCTGATTTCCACAGAGGAGTGCATTCTTTCAAAAGTTAGTACATCCCGTCATCCTGTGAGAAAGTAGATTTTCTGTTTTCTACATGAAATTGTATTTTATTCAATGTAAGAAGGAAACTAGTAGAAGAAAATTAGTATAATAATATTGTGGTTATGTGAGAGAGAAGGGGAAAATGAGAGAGAGAGAGTAGAAGAGGAGAGCAGAGGAGAGGAGACAGAGAAAAGAGGGGGAAAGGGAGAAAGAGAGAGAGAGAAGAAGAAGAAGGAGAAGGAGAAGGAGAAGGAGAAGGAGAAGGAGAAGGAGAGGGAGGAGGAGAAGGAGAAGGAGAAGGAGAAGGAGAAGGAGAAGGAGAGAGGGGAGAGAGAAAGATAGGTAGAGAGGCACGTAGAAGTAATGGGAGGGTAGAATGAAGGATACATAATCTTATACCATAAAACAATGGCTTAAAAAAGAACAAATCTATGGGATAGAGAAACTGTGAAAGGTGATATTAAAATTCTTAAGGTTGTACTTCTAAATATCTGAGGTGCATACTTAGAACCTATTGTAATGGTTTATAACTCCTTTAATGGGTAATTTTTCCATGACTGTAAAGATAATACATCTTAATGTTCAGTTTGATGTAAGGGTGAAGCCCTGTACAAAAATCTGATATTTTATACTTGTCCACTCCAAAGGCAAGTCACATCTTCCTACCCTACCTGCCTGCAGCTGCAGCCACGCCTGCCACCCTCCCACCCGGAGAGCTGCAGGCTGTGGCCCATGGCGTAGGACGAGACGCACCGAGCCCGAGAAGAGCAGATGCAATGACCACGGCGTTTTTGCTTACTTCTCCCTACTTTGGGGTGTTCTCCCACAGAGGACCCCTCCAATCCTTCAATTGTTGGATTCTAAATATAAAATCCGATTTGGATTCTAAATATAACAACAGAGTGAGGAGTGGACCACCTCTCATCTCCTTGGACAGGCTTGTCAGATCCAGCAAATACTACACACAGTTTTGTAGTAGAAGTACGTTCCCTGCAATATTTGGGGTATACACACACAAAAAAAATTACTCACTATTTATCTGAAACTTAAATTCAACTGGCAACCTGGATTTTATCTGGTAACCCTGTTGTTGAACTCCGGGAACCTCCAGAGTAGCTGGAAGGGTCCTAGAAAGGTCAGGTGTTTGGTGTGAAGACCATGAGACAAGAACTGTTGCAGGAAGTATAAGTAAGCTGTCTCTCAAAGAAATCCTCTGAGTGGTGAGCAAAACATAAGCCATCTGGAGTCCCCTGCCACTTTATCGATAACACCCCCTGAGGCAGAAGGAGTGAGCCAGTGGCCCTTCTCCTTCTCTTCGTTCTTCTGAGCAAGCATCTGCATTTTGTGTATTGAAGGCGTGGTTTCAGTACAGAAGAGCAGCTGGCAGGCGATGAGACTGCTAGGGTGAGGAATGGAGCAGACACTGGAAACGGGTCATGTGTGGGGTGGGGATGATGAAAAGGAGAAAACACCCAAAGACAGTGATGTGCTACAGGCACAGGGCAGACCTTTAAACTGCACTTACTGCACGAATGTAAACACACACATAAATATGCCCATGATAATTAAACAAATAGCTTTCCATTGCATAAATCAGCCTTATTTAATTTATAAACCTCATCTGTGGTTGTTCTTACAGAATTTCTGAGTGAACAAGAACGCACATGCACTCTCTGCTTGGAGATGGCCGTGGGGAAGAGCGGCTGAGCTCCCTGAGGGGCCAGTGCCATGTCTGGGGGCACCTCTTTGCATTGGTCAGGAAGGAACTCCTGTTGTTTAGCCTCTAATATTTTTTCTCCCCCAAATTCCTACTTCAACCTCATATTTCTAGTTAGTAGGATATTAACTCAGGTTTGAGGACTTATTCTCAATTTCAGACATTTGATGCACCTAGAACAGAAATGGAATAATACAATATTATGGCATAAGCTCTTTCTTCTAATTTAGTCATCATTATTTATCTTGATGCTAGGATTGATGATCTCGTAGAGCTACTCTGTACTGGAGTGATGCTAAATTTAATCATAAAGTTAAGACTTGTTAAGATGGAGGGGATTTTCTTCTTGGACACAAGTGTCATAAATATAAAAACACACACGCATTGTTGTACATAACTCATGGTTGCATTCTTGTGCGGGTCCCAGTGTCATGGGAACCAGTTAAGCTCTTCTGTGCCTGTCTGCCTAAAATCTACTGATAAAAATACAGTTTAAAGGCATAACCCTAACTTCAATTTAGAGGGGAAAGGAGGTGCTCTATACATATGACAGTCAGAGGTTTTAAAATAATGAAATAAATCTGCCTTCTGTTACAACGAAAGGGAACTCGGAAAATGTGCAATCAATATGACTGGATCATTCATTTCAGGCCTTTGGGGATAGGCATTTTGTGGGTATCTTGCAATTAGAAGAGCATGCCACCTCTGTGATGCTCAACAACCATGGTGTGTGGCTTGTTTCAGGGTCACACCCCTTGAAGTCAGAGCTGGTTATGGAGAGTAGCGTTGTTGGGGATGACTTTGCTGGCGCCTAGGATGCTGTGTGGGGATCTTGTGAAGACCTGTCCCCTGTGCTCTCCCTCCTGGTCCCCTAGTTGCATATTTTTTTCTCTGTTGAAAGCAGAGATGGTGATGGAGAAAGAAGGTTGGGCGTGAATGTGGCCAGAGGCTTTGCAGGGTGTGGGAGATATTTTGTTATGGTGACTGTGTGGTAACCACAAGGACACAGTGTGTTGTCTACGGGGGCTGTGGCACACCGGGCGCCAGGCCAGCCTGCGCCCCGGGACAGCCGCTCTGCTCACTCACCCGTGCTGCTCTGAATGGTCCTCACGGTGGTGGTGGTGCGCGGCGGGGAGGAGGACCTCAGGGACACGCACTCGTCGTCCTGGGAGCAGCCCTTCTCGATGGCCCGCACGTAGCTGTGGCTCCGCATGCGGAAGCAGCCGGGCACCGGCAGGTCCAGAGCTTCCACCGCCTGGGACTCCAGCTCGCTGAACACCGACTCGCACACGGACTCGAACTGCCCGTTCACTTCCATCTCGCTCACCTGCGGGCACAGACAGGGCGCTGTCACTCCGGAGTGTGCCTCCTCCCGCCCAGTGGGCAGGTGATCTCTCCCTTCCAGCACCTCCAAAGCGCAGCTCCCCAGCAGAAAGCAGCGCCCGATGGCTAAAACGCCAACGCATTGGCTTTCCTCTACATTACGGTTATTCCAGTGCTGCCCAGGGGCTATTCTCCTTATTTATAAACGCAAACCCAGGGAACAGTCTTATCGGTCCATGTCAGAGTTCATGTATTTCAACAGAAGCACTTCCAGCACAAACATGTTAGAAACTAGTATTTATTGTGCTTTTGGAAGTGATTAGTTCATCAAATAATTTCAGTGTAGACTGAAGTTAAATTTAGTGTAAAGTATAAAACAGGCCCTATATTTTCCAACAAGATACTCATATTCTGCCCCAAAATAGAACAAAGCTGCAATGTCAAAATCTGGAAAAGCACTATCAAGATTTTCAAACTACGTACTATCTAAAAAGGTTATGCTCTCCTTTTTAAAGAACTGATAGCCATGGTCCACTATTTATAAATGTGTTGTAAACATTTTCCAAATGAGGCCTTCTCTTTTTTGAGGAATCAGTTTTTATTTGTTTATATGCCTCTGTGTATAACTTACATTGGGCTTGAGCACCCTCTAAAAAATAAATACGGAAATAAATAAATAAGCCAGACCCAGTGCTCCAGTTCCCACTTTGCAGAGATGTGGGAGCATTCTTCAATTTTCTGGTTCCTTTCAAAACTTCATGTCTAATTTCCTAACATCAAATTCATGAGTAATTGAGAATTTAACAGGTTAAACTGCAACTAAGCTTAGAATACATAGTGAAAACTATTACAATATTTGACTCTTTCCTCATTTTATGTTATCTGAAGACTCCCTCCAATAATGCCTAATTCTTGAAACTTCAGATAAAAGTGACCAATTTCTTTAAAGCATACTAAGTGGAAAAGACATGGATTTCTTAAAAATTCTTTAGAGTTTAAAATAGTATTTTAGCATACTTCATCTAATTTTATATAACCCCTGCATGCTTTTGAGGCTAATTATATATGTCCACATTGAAAATTAAATCTAGATGATCTATATACATGTTTTTTTAGGAAGTACTGGAGACTTAAAGGGACATGATATTTGCAATTCATTGTCAAGGAGAGAGAGTTACATGCAATTCTTTTGTAAGTTTTAAATGATTTCAAAGTAAAAGCAAAATAAGCTTTTACTATGTATGTGTGTATGTATTTATGTAAACATGTATATGTATCACTTGTTACATTTTCCTTTTTAGTCACCATTTTGCCAAACATCACAAAGAAATAGTACATCCATCCTTGTGAAGGTAACTATTACACGTGAATAACTAGCTTTCTACAGGTATATGTGTCCTCCTGGCTATTTTTCATAAACATTGAATCATAAAGTAAAACCAAACACAAAACATGTATAACTCAACAGATTATAATAAGGAAAACACCTGTATAAGCACTACCCAGAGCAAGAAGCAGAACTTTTCCAGGCACTCATCAGCCCCTCCATAAGCTCCATCCTAACCACAATCCCCACCCTCCCTCCAAGAGTAACTCATACTCTGAGTTCTATTGCAATCACTTCTTTGCATTTCTTTTTCTTTTCTTTTTTACCCAATTGTGCATTCCTGTATTCTGTAGTTTAGTTGTACACATTTTAAATATTTAATGTATCTTTTTAAAAAAAATATATTTTATTGATTTTTTACAGAGAGGAAGGGAGAGAGATAGAGAGTTAGAAACATTGATGAGAGAGAAACATCGATCAGCCGCCTCCTGTACATCTCCTACTGGGGATGTGCCTGCAACCCAGGTATGTGCCCTTGACCGGAATCGAACCTCGGACCTTTCAGTCGGCAGGCCGATGCTCTATCCACTGAGCCAAACCGGTTTCGGCTTAATGTATCTTTTAATTCATGTTTAACATACAGGTCTTCCTTCATCCATTTTAAAAATCATATTCATCCATTGAAACATCTGGGTCATTTGACCTGTAGAGATTACCATAGTTTGGATTTGCAGATTTCATATTTACAGTAGGATTTAGCATATATCTTTCTTTGTCTTTTATATTTCCTGAAAAGTATAAGCTGGATCCAGATATTTTTCTTTTCTTTTTCTTTGGATCAGAAATTTTGATCAGACTCAGGCTCAATCCCTTTGGCAAGACTAGAAGTCATGTGTTCTTTCATTAGGAGGCACATCATGTGTGAATTGTCTCTTATGTTGTTAGGAGTTATTCGTGCTCAAACGTCCAGATCCATTAACTCATTGAGGGTTTGCATAATGGTGATATTTTATTTCCAACAACTTTTACTATTTAGGAATAGTTTTATAAAGAAATGCTTCCTCTCATATTACTTGGTTACCCAATGGTTTAGTTCATATGGGAACTACAGGAAAAAGGAATTTTCACTTTTATTTACTAAGTTTTAGGGTAATACATTTGTTCCCTCTTATCTACCAAAAGTGAACTGTACTTTTAAAAATATCAAAATAAACTCATAGGTGTAAAAACATTTGATGGTTTTAAATAGAATTCACTTATCATTCTTAGTGAACTGGAATTTGTCTCAGCTTTGGCCAGTGAGCACCTCTTTGGTTGGCTCCTGAGTCCTTTTGACCTGAAGCTAGTAGTCTCAAGTAGCTTCCTTGCTATCGGTATGACAAGGTATTCTAAACTCATCTCATACGTTTCCTGCCCAGTCCTGGAGTCAGTATTTCCCCCCAAATCCCTCGTTTCTATTAGTGGGAACTGTTACCCAAGAACACAATCTGCTCACTAGGAAGCTTTGTTGTCATTGCTACTTGTTGGTCATTGTTCCTAGGTTATGAATTCCTCCATTTCAAACCCATCTCTTTTATATTATAATTATTTCTTTATTCCATACTAAATTCTGCTTCTCGTGCACACAAAGATGACAGGATTGGGATATCCTACAATTATTCACTTGCTTTATTCCACAATACATGCACAACAGCCTCATAATAACACATTAATACTACCACTGACCATATCATTACTGAAAACAGTTAATTCTTTTTTTTGGGGGGCGGGGTACATATGCTCTCTCCATTCTTTCCTCATTTTAGAATAGTTGTACTATATTTACATTATAAGAGCACATAACCTATATGTTCTGTCCCACTTTAGCCTGCTGTTAGTCTTAGTATCATTAATAACTATATTTTTGAATGCTTGACACTACTTTTTCATATAAAAAGATTATTCTTTATCAAATTTATACATAAATATAGGTCAAATAATTATAGATGGCCTCACTTCCCTCATCTGTAAAATGGTTAAAATAATACCTACCCCATATTGATGCTTTAAGGATAAAAATAAAGTAATATATATAAATATATACTATATTTCTAGGCATATGGTAGGCACTGCATAAGTAGCTTATACTATTTTTCGATATAGTGAGAAGAATGAGACAAATTATTCTCTCAGATTGAGTTTTGTAAATAAAAAATGATCTTTCTTATAGTTCATATGAAATTAATGAGATATTATGCAAAGCTTCCAGACTGTATCTGGTAAACAATACATTGTTACTAAATGTATACAAACATTCTTTTCATTTTCATCATAACTACTACTACTACTACCACTATTATTATTATTTTAAAATATATTTTTATTGATTTCAGAGAGGAAGGGAAAGGGGGAGAGAGAGAGAGAAACATCAATGATGATGAGAGAGAATCATTGATTGGCTGCCTCTTACACATCCCCTACTGGGAATTGAGCTGCAACCTGGGCGTGTGTCCTTGATAGGAATCAAACCTGGACCCTTCAGTCCTCAGGCTGATGCTCTATCCATTGAGTCAAACCAGCTGGGGCAAGCCTTACTTTTAAAAGCCCTCATTTTTATTAGATGTATATATAGCAAAACATAAAAAGGGAGTAACCATATAAAATGATGTTCAATTATTATCTAACATTCAAGCACAATCTGTTTTTATGGTTATTTTATTTCTGTGGGGTAGGAATGTCAAACATACAATTTAGTTATTCTAGGCCAATTTCTTAGCTTACAACATTTTACTTTGCTCTTTCTAGGAGACTTTGAAAAATATATGTATCAAGTTTTAAAAGGGTACAGGATATAATGCACTTAAATTCTACACTGTTAGGGTTGCTACTAATGATTTATAAGAAAGCATATCTTCAACATTATAAAAGTCTACCACTTTTTGAAAAGTCTAGAGTATGTATATATGGGTAGTATTGCTTTGAAGAAGAAACTATTCTCTGAATAATGGCAATATTGGAACTGCAATTGAAAGTTGAAATTATCCTTAAAGATGCTGTCTTACCTGATAATTGAATATAGAACTAGAAAAATGAGGTATCATTAGGAATCCATTTAGGATGGCTATTCTTCCTGTATTTTACTTAAGGTGAAATGATGATACCATTGAATTGCAGAGCTTTGCCTGCTGCAGTATCAACATGCTTCTTCGGTAATTTGTTGATATCTCATTAACTCTCACTAGGAAGTAATATTGTCTCACAGAAGGTCATGTCTCTGGCTCAGGGACTACTAGCAGGCAGTTGCATGGGCACACTATCCCGATGGGGGAAGTGACACACAATGTCCCATTGGGGGAAGTGACATGTGCTCCTGTTTTAAATGTGTAAAATTATAAAAGCAGTGAATGTGTATAAACATTTTTCCTATAAAAAATTTTAAGCCCACTGATGTATTCTGCTCACATAACAATTGTATTTATAGATGATTTTATAATTGCAGAAGACTATGTGATCATGAGGCTGTCCAGAATAAAGATAAGCTTAAAGAAGTTTTAAATGTTGTATTATATTGTTTATTGTGAAAACATAAGGACAGACAAGTCCAAACTTCACCAAATGAGGCAGCAACTATTTCCCTGAGAGTTGCGTTTGTGAGCATCACTGGGCAGCATCAGCTAGCAAACATAGGTATGCATGCTCTTAGAGATTTCTTTAAAGTAAGGAAATGCTGACATTTCACATGCCAGTTTTCCATGTCTCCCACCCTGCTCTGCTCTTAGAACCTCACTGTGGTCCCTGTCTTTCTTTGCTCTTCAAGAATCCATGTAGATCAGGGAGTAGGGATGAAGTGAGAGCTATGGTTCTATTTAAGGGACTCCCTCAGAGATCAGAGATGCTTCCATGCTTAGCCTATAATATCATCATTTTTTGTTCAAATGCATTATTTGTCTAATCTATACCAACACCACATTATACTATCACTTCCCTGTATCAACATCACTGCCATCACCACCATAAACACAATCTCCATCACCACCATCACTACCACCACTATTACCACCATCACTACACTACTATCACTATCATCACCATCTTCTCCAACACTATTACCATACCACCATCATCACTATTACCACCATCACCACCACTACCACCAGCATCACTATCATCACCACCATCTCTACTACCACCACCATTACCACTGTTACCACCATCTTCACCATCATCATCACCATCACCAGCTCTACAGCACCATTAATAGCGTTAATTCACCTTGATGATCACAATGTCTGTCTTCCAAACTAGCTTCTCTGCCTCTAGCCTCACATCGTCTCCAATATTTCCACATTTTTTGGTCAGATTAATTATCCTATGTCAAAATTCTGATCAGATTTCTTGCTTGCTTAAAAGCTGAAGTTTTAATTAATCTTTAATCAATCCCATTCCTAATGAATAAAGTCCAGTCCATTGGGCCTGCCAAGCAAGACCATTTGTATAAAAATGTCTCCAGAATAAAATTCGGAATAGGTTTCCATTGCTGCCTCTACAAGTATTCTAAGCTCCATCTAAACCCGAGCATTTGCTATTCCTTGTAATGCTTCAGGCTAGCATTTTTCAAAGTTAAGAATCAGATACTACTTTATTTGTTAAAATGCCTAGAAGCTTTTTCTTTAGAATCTGGGTACTTAGTATCTTTTTCTCCTTTGCTTCAGGATCTTATTGACAATTTCATGACCATAAAGACAGTCTCATTTAACATCTGGTTACTTACATATCTTACAGGGTGCTTATAAGGACTAATATTTTAAAAATATAAAGCAATTGGCATAGTGCCTGACCTAGTAAAGGTGGCTTCATTGTTAATTCCTGCCCTACCTATCTCAGAGTGTTTTTGCAGTGTTCAAGAAAATAATGTTTATGCCAGCACTTTTAAAATTTTTTTGTATGTTTTCCATTAGACTGTAAGCTTTGGGGGTGGTGGCAGCAGGGATTATGTTGTATTCATCACTGAATAGCATGCATAATCCAGCTCAGTGTTCCGCTCAACAAATACTAGTATTAGCTGAATTAATAGCATATTGCGTATTTCTTAAATTGTGAGATAACTTTAAATGAAGTGTTCCTACGCATCATTAAAATAACCTTTTTTATTTTGTCCTTCCAGAGGAAGCTTCTGAGGTACTTTCTGCTTTTCTGGTGACCCCTGAAAGCTGCAAGGTCAAATGCCCCAAGAGTCCCAGGTTCTTTTCACCCCAAGCTTCGGCAGTACACCGCTCTCCCATGCCCTCTGAGACCCTGAGTGGGAGAGACTAGAAAAGCTTTAGCTGAATATGTTGCCTTTATTGAGTGTTTTTAAAAAATATATATTTTTATTGATTTCAGAGAGGAAGGGAGAGGGAGAGAGAGATAGAAACATCCATGATGAGAGAGAATCATTGATCAGCTGCCTCTTACACGTCCCACACTGGGGATCAAGCCTGGGAATGTACCCTGACCAGGAATGGAACCATGACCTCTTGGTTTATAAGGTCAACTCTCAACCACTGAGCTATGCTGGCTGGGCAAACTTTGAGTCTTCATCTCCAGTCCTGTGTACCAGTTCTTAGAAGTGGACTTCTGTCTCATTACCAAGCCACACTATTCACCTAGGACCCACTGCAGGTAAATAGATTGTATCTCATTTCTTGTCTTGCTGGCCTGCTTAATACTTGTGCTTTTATGATTGGACACTGCCTTGGTTTTGCCAGTGAGGTCTACCATGTCCTTTAATCCTTTGAGCATCTTACAACTGAAGCCTCATCTATTGACTTCTTGCTGACAAATTTACTGATGCTCATGAATTTCCAAGAACTCCCCTGCTGTGCTTTATTTATCTGCAGAAGACCCCTCACCTGCTGGTAGATTGTTGATATCAGGGGCCAAACGCAAGCAGCATTCAGACCAGGCCTCCTGCCTGATTCAGCAGTGGTCTCCTGGGGGAATGACTGACTCTTCACCTCGTCACTCTCAGTGTCCAGTAACCCTTGTGCAGTTAATGGCCTGCGGCCAAGGTGCTCACCTGGCTGATGGTGCTCATGGCTCGCATGTAGCTCTCATTCCTGGAGCGGAACTTCGGTGACGTGAGCAGGCCTGCAGGGTCAAGGCTGTCCAGGCTTCGGTTGATGGAGACTTCACTTACTGCCCTCAAGTAACTGTGACTCCGGATCTGGAGTTTGGGGGAGTGTTCATTGGAAATCCTGGAAGAGAACAATAAAAGGGATGCATTTAGTCACATTCTAAAATGTAGGCAGTAGTAAGATGCGGCAGTGCTATCATTAACATGGCACCTAAAATGCTGGGGCCAATAATATAAATGCCCTCCCATGATTGCTCAACTCCTGCATGGTGTCGCAGAAGGAAAACCTTTCACAGGAAATCATCATGGTCTGGTGACACCAGAGAGCAATTAAATTCTCAAACTATGAAACAATTTCGCCGTTCACCTTTGCCTCGGCATCTGGGGAGGGAGATGACAGCTGCGACTGCCTCGCCCCAGAATTCTGTCCTGTGTAATTTGTAAGCTTTTCCTTTGTGCCCCTTTCTTTTCAGTGCTTTCACAAAATAGAAATTTTAATTTAAAAGTTCCATTCAAAATGAAAAAACATTATAAATAAGTAGAAATTATAAAAAAGAAATGCACCAGAATTTTATGAAGAAATCGATAAAACTTCATGGCAGGCAATATATAAGGCCTAAGTAACTATAAAGGAAAACAATTTTCCTGGATGGAAATATGAAATATTGTAATAAAATTTCCCCAATTAATCTATAAATTAATGCAATTGCAATAAAAATTCCCACAGAATTTTTTTATTGGAATGTAACAAACTCCAAAAGTTTATATGAGGTTCGTAGCAGTATTATTCATAAAACCTAGATTTGGAAATAACCCAAATGCCTATCAATAGACACATAGATAAGTAAAATGTGGTATATCCATGTAATGGAATACTATTTCTCCATAAAAAGAATGAAACAGTCATTGAATAGGGAACATATCTGCAACACTACACAATGTAACAAAAAGGGTTCACATCCTTAATATGTAAATTAGACTGAAAAATGAATAAAGAACAATGCAACCAATTCAAATAAAATGGGGAAAAGCTATAAAGAGGTAATCACAGGAAAAGAGATACATGAATTGACAGGAAAATACATTTATATGCCACCATGTTATAAAAAGATGTTCAGTCTCACTAATAATTAGGGAAATGTTGATAAAAGGTAAGATACTATTTGCACATTAAATTCATGCACATCCATGTCCATGTTCTCAGATGGTAAAGATATTCTTCACAGTTCAAATGTCCTCTTAGCATTGTATAATATTGAACCCATTCTTTAAAAAAACATGCAGAAAATTTTATTTCACTGAACAGGAAGTTGGAGGTAGAGTACTCAAGATTAATTCAATGCTTCTGGTTCTTTCCATTTCACAGCTTTGCCATCTTGTGTTCTGACCTTTGTTTTCAGGGATTTCCCTTCCTTACAAGGTGGTTGCTGCAGGTCTGGGTCTCATGCATGTTCATACCCATCATGTAAGCTGCCACCACACTGTGGCTCATAGGCACCCCACCGTCAGAGGTTCTGGCCAACAGCTCATTGAGGTCCCAGCCAACACCAGTCCCAGAAGCCAGAACGTGAGTGAAGATACCTCTAGATGATTCCAGCTCCCTCAGCCATTAATTTTCCCAACTGATGCCCCAGACATACTGGGCAGAAACAAACCATCCTCATGTTGCCCCATCTGAGTTACTGACTTGCAAAATCCAAGATCACAATATTGTTTTATGCCACTAAGTTTTGGGGTGGTTGCATCCATTCATGAAGCTTGTATGGAATTACTTAAAATAATAGCCAAAAAAGATACATTCAATAATACTAAACTCGGAGAATTTGGTTAGCAGCTACTTTTTGCAATTATACTGAGGGAGGGACCAGATTAAAACAGATCTAGAATTTAATATAAAAATGAACCCCTTATGTATTTTACTATCACAAAAGAGAAACTTTCTAGAAATGCCCCCTCTGGACCCTTCAAATAGCTGCCAAACATGAAAAAACCTCTGTCCGGTCAAGCAAATATTTTCCATGTGTTATGTACTATTACGGCAATTCATAGTGGGCCATTATAAATGCCCACACCAAAAATCCCAACCAACAAACCGATAAGGTAAAGAATTCATTTTCCCTTTACATTCTCTTCTAGGAAAAGAGAACCCTAGCTAGACGCATTATAATCTCAAGTTCACTTCCCTTTAGAACCTGAAAGGTAGATGACAGATGTGTTTCTTTGGCTATTTTGCAACTTGTCCCAGAGCAATGATATTGCCATCATTAATGATGATGGGCTGTTCCAAATGGTTATCTGGGCAGCAATGGGGTGGTTATTTAATAAATGGTAGATTTTCAAAAGAAGAAGTGAATTTCCACTGTTTTGAAGAATGAATGTCTGCTGGCTGGGATGGGGAAATGAGGGCTCATTGCAACAATCACTCTGGCCACTTGTAATGAAATATAGCATAATTCCCAAATTTTGAAGTGAAAAATCATTCAGAAAGGTTTGAATAGTTCTATTTTGGTGAGTCATTCTGATAAAACAACATATACATTAATAATACACTAAATATAAGGAAGTGAACTCTTTTATCTGTACATTTCGAGAGCAGAGCCCACAGCTATCAATATAAAGGGACAGTATGTACATGTGCTCCTGATGCGAAAACACTCATTAAAAATACCCTGAAGAGTGCATTGATTACTTTATGTCCACCTCAAAAGAAAGTTGACTTGCTATGAGGAAAGGGAACGTGTGTATTCAGAAATATTAGCTCTATGTTAGATTATTTTTTGATGTTGGCCTATTCAAATGGTATTCATCTTTTCCCACTTTTCTCTCTACATAACTTATGCTAAGTTCATCTCTTGTGGTTTATCAGAACTGAACTGAGATTTTGAACTGGTTGAATCCCATTCATTATCATGTCCTTTAACTACACCTAAAGATGAGATGCCTTAGGTGGCTGAGAGGCAGAGATACAATCAAGATATCAGTAAGGTTGCCATTGCAAAGAAGAGAAAATGCAGTGATACTCAGACCATGACATTTTAAACCAAGGTCCCAAAAGAGAAAATGACTAACTTTATTACTAAAAATGTATGTAACTTTATAAGATAAATAAGCTCTGGGGATCTAATGTATAGAGAGCATGGTGGTAATAGTTAATAACAATATGTTGTGTACTTGAAATTTATTAATAACTAGTGGCCTGGTGCACAAATTCATGTACATTGAAAGGAAATTAATTAGAAGAAATATTTTAATATTGCTATTCGCCCTTTCTCTATAATAGAAATGTCAACCAAATTCATGGTTGACAACGACAGGTGGGAACACATGTGTGCAGTTGGCACCAGTGAGACTTTATATGTATTGCGCATGTGTGAGTCAACTTAGCCTTTTATAGATATAGAAGAAATTTTTTAAATTTTAAAGTTGAGGTATAATTGACATATAACATTAGATTAGTTTAAGGTGAACAGCATAATGATTCAGTACTTGTATATATTGTGAAATGCTCACCATAGTAAGTTTAATTAACATCTATCACCACGTAGTTAGAATTTTTTTTCTTATGAGAACTTTTAAGATTAAATCTCTTAGCAACTTTTCAGTATAAAATACAATATTATTAACTATAGCCCCCATGCTATACTCACTTCCCCATGAGTTATTTATTCTATAACTGGAAGGTTGTTCACCCTCCATGCCCCACCTCTGTTCCCTATATCTATAAATTTAGTTTCTTTAAGATTCCACAATCAGTGAGACAATAGGGCATTTGAAAATAGATCTTAAGCAGGGCCACCATACACAAAAAGGTAACTGCGAGGTGATGGATGTTTTAATTAACCTGGTCATTATACATCTTAAATATATAAAACTGGGGGGGGGGGGTCAATGGCTTCCACTACTAAGTTTATACTGACAATCACAAGTCTATTTGTAGCCCATAGCTTTCTCTGAAAGTTTAAAACTAAACTTCTAATTAACTACTGTGCATTGCTATCTGTAATTTCCACAGGTATCAAAAAACCATCCTGACCCCCCTAAACGAACACATTACCTTTCCCTCCGATTTGTTTCTTTCCTTTTATTCCACATTGAGATGAATGGCACTGAGATTTACCCATTACCAAACCAGAAACCCAGGTGTTTATCCTTCCTCTTTTCTTAACTGTCCAAGTCCCTTTGATGATCAGTTCTCAGTTTTACTTCCTATACACATTTAAAATTAATTCCACTCTCAGATAATGAATGGGTTAGAATGTACAGATCCTCCTTGACTTAGCTATGGGTTTGCATCCCAATAAACTTATTGTAAATAACGCTGGCAACATGTACACTGTAGGCTATCAGTTGCTTACTCTTGTGATTGATTGCATGCCTTGCTATGAGCTGTGGCTCAGTGCCACTGCCCAGCATCATGAGAGTATCATGCTGCATATCACCAGCTAGGAAAAGATAAAAATTCAAAATTCAAAGTACGATTTCTACTGAATACATAAGGCTTTGCACCATGCTAGAAGAGAAAAATTGTAAGCCGAACCATCGTGCCAGCGACCATCTGTAGAAAAAAACTAATAACATGGCCCCTGACCTACTCCCAAACTGGATGTTAGACCTGAGTTCATGCCTGAGAATAAGCAGTTAATTTCCAAATCTTTAAACTTCTGCTATGATGAGTCAGGGTCTATGTGTGTGGGCTTGAGCATCACTGTGCATGAGGCCCCTGAGTATTCCATGTCCCAGCCTGATGGATGGGTCAGTGCTGTAGTCAGTGGAGAGGAAGGAAGGCATGAGCCAAGGGAGATGGTGGGACTTTCCCCTTGTTCTTCTTTGATTTGCAGCATTCTTGTCTGATTCCCTGGGAAATGCAGGTGGTTTCTAATGACCAGACTGCCCTACTGAGTATCGCCTCCTGCCTTCCAATACATCACTGGCTCCCACAATTCCTTATACTATAGCTATCCTGGTGCCTTAATTAAGGAATGGAAAGACCAGACGTGACCATACAATTTTAATGTGCCATGAAATACACACGAATGCACATTCATTTGCTATGTTTTACCACAGCTTTAGCTGTAGAAATGCAACAGTTCTGAAACTTATAGAGAAAATAACTATTCATTCATCCAAATAGAAAGAATAAAACGGTTTTGCAGTAAATGTGAAGAATCATTAACTTCACAGATTCTGAACAGAAAGTATAATTGCCCACCATATAAGGCAGAAACATATTTTAAACCATTGTTGAGCAGAATGAAAACATGCTGCACCAATCCATTATCACCAGAATCAAATAGTATTCAGATGGCCACATGTTCTCTGAGTAAATCAGTTAGGTACAAAGACAGTAATAATTAGGACTGTTGGCAGTCAAAAGCTTTTCCAAAATCATACTCAGGTATTGAAAAGATGACTTCTGCCCACTTAATTACTTTTGCATCATGATAAATGATAGTAATTTTTTATGCCTTGAGCAAGAAAGAATGGAAATATAATATTTACCCCAATGAAGATGGCTTAACTTATCCATAGAGAAGCACTGAACAATTATTTACTGACACATAAAAAGAGATACAAGCTTTCTGATCAAAATGTTCTCTATTATGGTAGCAATATAATACATTATACATATTCTGCTGTGGAAAATACCAAGATTCTTATTTTAAATTTAAAAAAATTAATTCATTTTTTTGTTTAATATATTTTTATTGGTTTCAGAGAGGGAGAGGGAGAGATAGAAACATCAATGATGAGAGAGAATCATTGATAGGCTGCCTCCTCCATGCCCCACAATGGGGATGGAGCCTGCAACCTGGGCATGTGCCCTGACCAGAATCGAACCATGACCTCCTGATTCATAGGACGACACCCAACCAATGAGCCACACTGACAGGGCAAAAAAAATCCCAAGAATCTGATAAGGAATGTGTATAAAACTCCAGCTAGGGAGCCAGGGAACTAGACAAAATAAATAAACAAAGCTACTCTTTCATATGCTGCTGTCCGGAGAGCTAAAACTCATCTCGTTTCTTTCCCTCATCTACACCCTGAAGGCCCTTCCTCTTCTCTGGGTCTTTATTAACCCTCTGAGTGCCAACCAATATCCTAGGAACTATGCTAAAATTGCCAAGGCATTTTTGCTGATTTTACAGCAGTTTAGGAAAAAAAATTATGAATCGCAAGTAAATGAAGTTACATATTCAAAAACTTAAGGAAACCTTTACTACATTGACATATTTAGCAATATCATCATCACTAATAAAAGCAGACTTAGAACTGGACGCCATTTCGAAGCTTTGATAGCGCTCCCGGCACTTTTGGCGAAAGACAGGAGGAGCGCGATCGTGCTCCCCGGCACTCGAGGGGTTAACTAGCTTTCGCCTCTGCACTAATGAAAACGGCGTTTATGGTTTATGCCCCGTCCAGCTCTGTCCTACGCTCAGTGGTTTAAGTGAAGGAAAGGTGTGTCTGTTTCCCAAGACAGGGCCCTGACCACAAGGCGAGTCAGTCCCGGAGAGCGCCTGCAGGGGGCGGTCGACGCCGAGGAATGAGCAGAAGGCGCTGGCTGCGCAGGACATTCTGCACCTCTTGTACTAGGTATGTAAGATACAAATCTCCAAGAAAGGGGCCTTCTGGGAAGTTCAGGGGTGTTTGCTCAAATCAAGTTGTTAAATGTTTGCCATTGGTGACTTAAGGATGCGGCCTGGGTAGATGTGGCCATCTTTTCCCAGGCTCTCATTTCACAGATGAGGGAGTAACAGGCCCAGAGGAGCGCTGCGCTCTAACTAGCTAGTGAGAGGCATGGCTGATGCTAGAACTGAGGTCTCCCCCGAGCCTGCCCCTTCTCCCCGCTTTAAAAAAACTCCAGGTGGCTCCTGCTGCTTACAAGATAAATATCTAATGCTAAAAGAACATTCCCCCTTCTGAGTTAGCATGGCTAGGCTTCCAGCGGTTCTCAACCTGTGGGTCGCGACCCCTGAAAATACGTCCTGCATATCAGATATTTACTTTACGATTCACCACAGTAGCAAAATTACAGTTATGAAGTAGCAACGAATATAATTCTATGGTTGGGGGTCACCACAACATGAGGAACTGTATTAAAGGGTCGTGGCATTAGGAAGGTTGAGAACCACCAAAAGTGGTGAATGAAGTGCTCATTAGGGAAAAACAAGCACAAACTTGAAATGAGATAGAATTATGGACATATTGCAATATCTTACTATTTTACAACAACCTTAGGCTCTCATGGTAAGGCCAGTTAATAAATTAATGTTTTTCTAGCTGTATCTGCCTATTGTCTTTAAATATATTTAGAAATGAGGCTGTTGTTTTTTTCTAGTAAACACTTTGGGAATTTTATTATTATTTTCACCCCATCCTCTATTTCTGAATCCCACTTAGAACAATTAATTTAGGCTCTCAGGGTATTTTTAAAAGCAAGCTACTCAAAATTTGGTCCTGGGACTGGCAGCATCACCTGGGAGCTTGCTAGAAATATGGAATCGCAGGCCCCCTGTCAGGCGTACTGCACCAGCACCTGCATTTTCACAGGATTCCCAGGTGTTCCTTATGTGCATGCAAGTTTTAACAGAAGTCCTCTAAGCCCCCATCCTCCTCTCTGCTGGAGACATGGCAGCAGGACACGGGGCTCTAAGCCAGTGGTCGGCAAACTCATTAGTCAACAGAGCCAAATATCAACAGTACAACGATTGAAATTTCTTTTGAGAGCCAAATTTTTTAAACTTAAACTATATAGGTAGGTACGTTGTTATTAACTTAATTAGGGTACTCCTAAGGCTTAGGAAGAGCCACACTCAAGGGGCCAAAGAGCTGCATGTGGCTCGTGAGCCGCAGTTTGCCGATCACGGTTCTGGGCTATGGTAGCATCCATACACTGTTCAAATTACTCAGCGCTAGGATTTTCCTCTTGGCCTGGGCTAGGATACAAGAAGCTCAGATCTCCTGTTTAAGCCTTACTAAAGGCCTGGTCAATGGTTCAAGTCTGCCAGGCAACAAAAGCCTCATCATTTCTCTCCTCCTAATGACAAGGCAATTAATCACCAGGGAATGTTAGTGATTTCCTTTTCTTTTGGTTAATCCATATTTTTTCCATTGATTTTTAGAGAGAGTGGAAGGGAGGGAGGGAGAAACATCGATGTGTCCACATAGATCAGTTGCCTCCTACACATGCTGGACCCTGGCCAGGATCAGGCCTGCAACCCAGGTACATGCCCTTGACCGGGAATTGCTCTAATCATCGAGCAAAACTGGCCAAGCCAGTGATGTCCTTTTTATTGCTCATTTAGGAGAGTCTCTATCTGTGATGCCAGAGAGGCTTTCAATTCAGGTGTCAAGGGCATGTAATGGAAAGGAGGTGGACTTGTCTTGCTAGAGAGGCTGACTTGCTAACAGTTGCCTCCTTCTTGCTGCTGGCAGGAGGTGCTTATCATTAAAGGGGATAGTTTAGCCATTGCCCAATCATCCCAGTCTCCTACTTGGCCCTACTTCTTTAAATAAGACACTTTAAAAATCAATTCATTAGCTGAGAAAGTACTATCACAAGAAACTCTCGTAGAAAACTGTGGAATTTTAAATAGTAAATACACAACTCTAAAACAACTGTTTTACTGAAATATGTATGCAAAATAGTGCACAAGTTATAAGCTTACAGCTTGACAACTCAATGATTTGTCACAAAGGAAATATACCCACAGAACCAACTCTCAATAAAAAAGAAATTCTTTCTAAAAAAAAAAGAAAGAGCACTTTCTTGATGACTAGTATCCCTGAAGCTCCTTGCCAATCACACATCCTCCCCTTCCCCAAGGTAACTGGCTTCTAGCACCACAGACTTGTTTGGCCTGCTTTTAACTTTAGATAAGTGGAATCATAAAGTATGTATTCTTTTGTGTCTGGATCCTTTCGCTCAACATGGTGTTTATGTGATTTATCCTGGTTGCTTGGTGTAGCTGTAGTTTGTTTATTGGTCTAAGTAGTCCATTGTATGCATATGCTGTTATTTATCCATTCTATTCTTGTCGATGGACAGTTTAGCCATTGCCAGCTGAGGATGTTAAAAATAACACTGCTATGAATATTTTGTATCTTTTGGTACACATGCGTGTGCATTTTAGTTGTGTATATACCTAGGAATGGAATTATTGGCTTATAAACTCTGAATTTTGGGGGAATGACAGTCCACCACCGGCCCCAAGCACTCCCGCATGTCCTTCCTGAGTGTGCCAAACTTCAAGCTATATCCATCCCTGATACTGAGCACTCCCTGTTGCTGGTCACATAGGAACTAAGCAGGTCACAGCCACTATGGTGTGAATGCTGCTTGCTCCTCAGGGGAAGCAGGAGGACTGGCATGTTTGCTGCTTGCTACAAAAGGCTCTGAGCCCGAGACCCCGTGTGCCTCAGCTATTGCACAGCCCCTTGTGTGAGTGGCTTACATCTAGGCCCATCGTGTTCCCAGTGGGTGTGTGAGGCAGGAAACCAGCTCACCTGTTTGATGTTCCTGCCATTTGCTGTGCTGTGAGTTAGAAACTGTCTATTACATCTCAGAGCCCACTTTTGGCAACTGAGGAGTATGGCAAGCCACCTTGCTTGTCTACCTAGCAATCTCCTTTGGGGTCTTATTACTCCTTGCTCTCCCTCCATGAGGTTGGGGTTCTCCAAAGTAATCTCTTATTATTCTTCTGACTCAAGCTTTTTAGAACTTGATGGCTACTATTTTATTGCCCATTATTTATATACTTCCATATTATCAAATAAGATAATTCTTACAGAAATTCTGTGAGGCAGGCATTATTTTACAGAGTATTTCACAGTATTTATATTGCACTGAAGACAGAAGGTTAAGGGGTACATTTGGTTTTATAAAACTATGATAACAATGGTTACCATAATATATAACTACAACCCTTAATGCTTTATATGTGACCTAGAAGCCCAGCACACGAAATCACGCAGCCCCGCCCACTCATGTGAGCCCCGCCCACCCACCCACCGCCCTGCTGGGCTCACAACCCTGCCTACCCACGCCAGTCTTTGGTTGTTACAAAGTTAGGGCCACAGGCTTTTAATACATACATACATATATATATATATATAGATTGTTTCATAACAATAAGATATATGTTATTGTCATTCCCAATAAATTAATAAATCAACATGCATTAAAGCTAACTCACCTGATTACAGTCACACAAACAGTAACACCCTGCAGCATTTATAGTCTAACTAGAGCAGTGGTTCTCAATCTTCTGGCCCTTTAAATAGAGTTCCTCATGTTGTGACCCAATCATAAAATTATTTTCGTTGCTACTTCATAACTGTAATGTTGGTACTGTTATGAATCGTAATGTAAATATTGGACATGCAGGATGGTCTTAGGCAACCCCTGTGAAAGAGTTGTTCGACTGCAAAAGGGGTCGCGACCCACAGGTTGAGAACCACTGAACTAGAGGCTCGATGCACAATATTCGTGCAAGAGTAGGCCTTCCTTCCCCCAGCTGCCCACACTGGCTTCCCTCTGGCACCCGGCACTCGGGACCCAGGCTTCCCTCTGGCCGCCAGCAGGCACCTGGGACTCGGGCTTCTCTGGCAGCCCCGGCTTCATCCGGAAGGTTGTCTGGAAGGACATCTGGTTTAATTAGTATATTATGCTTTTACTAGAAGCCTGGTGCACGAAATTTGTGCATTCGTGTGGTCAGAGATCGCTCAGCCCAGCCTGCACCCTCTCGCAGTCTGGGAGACCTCGGGAAATGTCCAACTGACAGCTTAGGCCTATTCCCCACTGCACTCGCCAGCTGTGAGTCCGGCTTCTGGCTGAGTGGTGCTCCCCCTGTGGGAGCACACTGATCACCAGGGGGAAGCTCTTGCATTGAGCATCTGTCCCCGGCAGTCAGTACGCATCATAGCGACCAGTTGTTCCACCATTTGGTCTATTTGCATATTAGTCTTTTATTATATAGGATTATTATAGTTCTGTAAGTGGCACAGCTTGAACCCACATCCTGGGAACTCAGCACTGGTGTTCACTTCACTGGACACTTTGCCAAGACACCTCAGCCCTCATCAACTATCTGCTTGTTTGAGTCCTCCACCTGGCACTTGATTGAATGAGCTGTGAAATGCCCAGTGATTAGGCAGAGAATTAAGAGAGGAAGGAGAATGGAAGGTTTGGGAAATTCTTGTACTAGACCATCAACCTCCAAATAACAACAGATTGTGCACCGCATATAAAATTGCTTCCAGAAGGGGAGTATAAATCCTTAGAAATCTAGAAGAGTATATATGTGTCTAATTTTAAAGGAAACATTAATTTAGGCTTTTAAAGGTTACCAGTCTCATAATCATCTGGAGCTCTCTTTCTCCAGGAAAAGTAGTTCTAGCAGGTCAGGAGGGGTGTCTTCGTGTGTGTCTGTAGAACTCAAATGAAATGAATTCTCAGAAAGTCAGGAGTCTTTCATGTTTTTTCATTCACCATGCTAACATGGCCTCAACCTAGATCCAAGAGACTGGCCCCTGGGAGGAACAAATACATGATTAACTTTTCACACCGACCCAGTTCTTGGCTTCTTTGCTTAGGGACCTTGGCCACTCTTGGGGCTACACTGACTCTCCATCATAACCTAAAAGTGAAAATGCTTTCCCGATTCACCCTGCCACCCATACCCAGTGCCAGCATGTTTCTTTGGGGACATCACACTATTTCTCTGACTCTGAATGTGACAGAGGGGAAATTGCATAACATTTGTCCAGTTACCATTTCAAGAAACTGATTCGAAGAGATCCTTGGGAAAATTATCTTATATATATGTTCATAAAATCAGTTTTAAGGGCCTATTACATTTGAAAAACCTGTACTTCAATGATTGCTTAGTTTTCCTTTAAATATACATTCCAAATTATGGCTGGGTACTTTGGCAGAGTGGGGGAAAAGGGTTTACATAGACGTTCAGAGGGAAATTCAGAAATATTCTTCAGTGACCAAGAACTCCATGATGAAATGTATCTTCAGTAGGGAGGGGCCATTTCAACATCAGCCCATGTAAATCCAGAAATGATTATTTCAGAGGATAAGAGGGAATATCTTAAAGAAAAAAATGTAGATACTTTCATTTAAGTGGAGAGATGGTGAAGAAATATGCCTATGTGGCTGGGGAGAGGGGCTAGAAGAGGATATACAATGTTATATCTTAAAGTAAATTTCACAGAGGCCTATTGGTTATTATTTCATATTGAAAGTAAGGAAAAGGAAGCAATTCTCAGCCATCTTACTTGGAATTTTTATACTATATTGCTATGGCCATTTCTTCTTGTATAAATAAAAAGTGATATAAAAGTCATTGCAAGGGTATCTGGGGTAGAGAGTATGCATATTTTGATTCTGAAAGGTATTTCAAATCAGTGATAAGCTTAAGTGGATCAACAAGACCCAGTCAAAAACAGGTCTTGCATTTTTTTTTTATTGCTTAAAGTATTACAAAGAATATTACATATGTCTCTTTTTTTCCCCCGCCCTTGACAATCCCCTGGCCTCCCCTATTCCCCAGTGTCTTATGTCCATTGGTTATGCTTATATGCATGCATACAAGTCCTTCGGTTGATCTCTTACCCCCAACTCCTGCCCTGCAACCCTCCCTGGCCTTCCTGCTGTAGTTTGACAGTCTGTTCGAGGCAGCTCTGCCTCTGTATCTATTTTTGTTCATCAGTTTATAATTGTCTTTATTATCCATAAATGAGTGAGATCATGTGGTATTTTTCCTTCATTGACTGGCTTATTTCACTTAGCATAATGCTCTCCCATTCCATCCATGCTGTTGCAAATGGTAAGAACTCCTTCTTTTTTACAGCAGCATAGTATTCCATCGTGTAGATGTACCACAGTTTTCTAATCCATTCATCTACTGATGGGCACTTAGGCTGTTTCCAGATCTTAGCTATGGTGAATTGTGCTGCTATGAACATATGGGTGCATATATCCTTTCTGATTGGTGTTTCTGGTTTCTTGGGATATATTCCTAGAAGTGGGATCACTGGGTCAAATGGGAGTTCCATTTTTAGTTTTTTGAGGAAACTCCATACTGTCTTCCATAGTGGCTGCACCAGTCTGCATTCCCACCAGCAGTGCACGAGTGTTCCTTTTCCTCCACATCCTCTCCAGCACTTGTCGTTTGTTGATTTGTTGATGATAGCCATTCTGACAGGTGTGAGATGGTACCTCATTGTTGTTTTGATTTGCATCTCTCGGATGATTAGTGACTTTGAGCATGTTTTCATATGTCTCTTGGCTTTCTGAATGTCCTCTTTAGAAAGGTGTCTATTTAGGTCCTTTGCCCATTTTTTGATTGGATTGTTTATCTTCCTTTTGTTAAGTTGTATGAGTTCCCTATAAATTTTGGAGATTAAACCCTTATCGGTGATAACATTGGCAAATATGTTCTCCCATGCAGTGGGCTTTCTTGTTGTTTTGTTGATGGTTTCTTTTGCTGTGTAGAAGCTTTTTATTTTGATGTAGTCCCATTTGTTTATTTTCTCTTTAGTTTCCAATGCTCTAGGAGCTGTATCAGTGAAGAAATTGCTTTGGCATATGTCTGAGATTTTGTTGCCTTTGGATTCTTCTAGTATTTTTATGGTTTCCCCTCATATATTTAAGTCCTTTATCCATTTTGAGTTTATTTTTGTGTATGGTAGTTTCATTTTCTTGCATGTATCTGTCCAATTTTTCCAACACCATTTATTGAAGAGACTATCTTGACTCCATTGTATGTTCTTGCCTCCTTTGTCAAATATTAATTGAGCATATTGGTTCAGGCCGATTTCTGGGGTCTCTATTCTATTCCATTGATCTATATGTCTGTTCTTGTGCCAGTACCAGGCAGTTTTGAGAACAGTGGCTTTGTAATACAGCTTGATATCTGGTATTGAGATCCCACCTACTTTGTTCTTTCTCAGGATCGCTGCAGCTATTCGGGGTCTTTTTTTATTCCAGATGAATTTTTGGAGAGTTTGTTCTAGGTCTGTGAAATATGCTGTTGGTATTTTAATGGGAAGTGCGTTGAATTTATAGATTGCTTTGGGTAGTATGGACATTTTAATGATGCTGATTCTACCAATCCATGAACACGGTATGTTCTTCCATCTATTTATGTCTTCTTCTATCTCTTTTTTCAATGTCCTGTAGTTTTCTGAGTTGAGGTCTTTTACCTCTTTAGTTAAGTTTATTCCTAGGTAGCTTAATTTTTTTTGGTGCGATGGTAAATGGGATTGCTTTTATAGTCTCTCTTTCTGTAAGTTCACTATTGGTGTATAAAAATGCCATAGATTTCTTGGCGTTAATTTTGTATCCTGCTACATTGCCGAATTCATTTATTAAGTCTACTAGTTTTCTGATGGAGTCTTTAGGGTTTTTTATGTATACTATCATGTCATCTGCAAATAAGGACAGTTTTACTTCTTCTTTTCCAATTTTGATGCCTTTTATTTCTTCTTCTTGTCTAATTGCAATGGCTAATACTTCCAGTACTATGTCGAACAGGAGTGGTGAGAGTGGGCATCCCTGTCTTGTTCCTGTTTTTAGGGGAAATGGTGTTAGTTTTTGTCCATTGAGTATGATGTTGGGTGTGTGTTTGTCATATATGGCTTTTATTATGTTGAAGTATGATCCTTTTATTCCCACCTTGGTGAGAGTTTTTATCAAAAATAAGTGTTGAATTTTGTCAAACGCTTTTTCTGCATCAATTGATTTGACTATGTGGGTTTTTTTTTCAATTTGTTTATGTGATGTATCACGTTTATTGATTTGCGGGTATTGTACCATCCTTGCATCCCTGGGATAAATCCTACTTGGTCAGGTCTTGCATTTTTATATTAAGTACTGCTTCTTTCAGTCCGATAAAACAATTCAGCCAATAATGATTGGTATTGGTATTCAGAGAAAAATGTTCATGAGAAACAAGTTCTTCAGATCTAACATTAGAGTCCGGGGTGTGGGATCCTCTTCTGAGATCAGGGGGCCTGCAGCACTCATATGGAATGAATTCCCAAAGCAAGCAACCTGTCACACATCCATTCTTTCACTTGCTTTTTACAAGACCCTCCCTTTGTACTATTGCCATTGATATTTACTCAAGAATCTCTGATTAAAGATAGTGAATCTGTAGAGAAAAATTTAATTGTGCACATCAGAGTCTTGAACTAATTGCCTTTTATGTTGCACATATAAAGCAGGCCATGCCTCTCCTTTTAGCTCATGTAGGGAAGAAAAGGCTTTTCTGATGGAAGGATCTAGGTTAGCAATAAAAACGGTTTCCTGACAGTGGGGGCTGTAGGCGCAGGCTTCTCAGGGTTGCTGGGGAATCCCTCACTAGAATGCTCAGGCAGAGAGAGACCCGTGCACAGCAGCGACGTGTGGAGAGACACACGCCCCTCAGAATCGGCCAGAGTGCAAACTTCTGGAGCCAAACCTCTACATTTGTGAAATAGAAAGGCTTAGCATGGCTATGGGAAAGAAGGACAAATGATCACTATATTAGGGGTAAAAATTCCTTGGGAGAGCAGACAAGGAAAGCAAAGAGAAGGGATGAGGATGTGACAGGAAGCTGGATCCTGCCATGGAGATGCAGGTGGGCACCATGTCGGCTCTGGCCATGGCTTTGCACCTGCTCTCCATGGCCCTGCCCTGTACTGGAGCCTCTTAAGTCACTCACATGGTATCTACACAGGAGATTCCCTTGACATCTAACACTCAGTATAACCCACCCTGCTCTCACCCTCACATTTCCTGGGTGAACAGTGCCCCTTCTTTGTATGGACAAATATTCAAAGTATCCCTAATCATTGTTTCTTTAATCTCCACAATGAGGAAGTTGAATTAGATTGTGATTTTTACTACCGAGTTTATTCGAGAAAAGCAGGAAACAGCCTCTAGATTTAGCTGAAGGAAGCGTAGTTACTTGGTTTCTGTTAAATACGACAGCCTTTGGGGAGAAGGGAATTGGACACTGAGTTTTTGGCATTGGGAAGTGGGAAGGCTTCCTCCGAAGGACTCCCTGTGAGGGTATTTGGCCGGGCTTCAGCATCTGTCACAAGGGGGTTGGTAGATTTATGTGCTTCTCAAGGAGGCCCCTGAACTTGCTTTCAGCATGAGATAAATCACTGTCACTTTGCAGACAGGCACAGACAAACATGGCGGTGACTTTTGCTTCATTAAAACAAAAGAACCAACCAGGCTCCCGCAGATGTGGTTTCTGCCTCTTCAAAATGACAGAATCAATTAGTGCAGGTTCACCTCCACAGTATGCCACGGGCATGGCTTTTGGGCTGAGGCAATAAAGACCTGTCAACTATGATGATGTTTTTGGAGAACAGGTGGGGAATGTGTGGCAGCTCATCAGGATATGAAAAATGATACCCCTTGGAAAAGTAGGTACAGGCATTGTAATAATATACTTGACAGACACCTTCCCTTCTAGCAACTTTGCAAGGCATGATGATAATTACTAATCAAATTGGCTCAATATAGTATAACAGTACTCACCAGAAATCAGCCCAGATGGGAAAACTGTGAAAAACAGCATTTTTTTCTCATTAATTTTATACACTTTTATTACTACAATGGGGTCATGAAATCTAAAGTGGCTCACAAAAAAAAGGCTGTGGATTCATAAAGCTGGTGTGAATCCAGAGCTGTCAAAGTTTGGTCTGTGCTGTATGATGCCATTTATTTACTGAATCAAGGTAATATATGTGTGTGCATATTTGTATGTGTGTGTGTGTGTGTGAGAGAGAGAGAGAGAGAGAGAGAAAGAGGAAGAGAGAAAGGGAAGGAGAAGCCTTATTCAGATAAAAATACATTAAATATTTACTTAGGTGTCAGTGATAACCATCATGTAATATACACTATTATACACAGTCAGGTATTATATATAAAGTATATTTTCTTAGAAAGTATAACAATATTTTCATTTTATTTATTAATTATTTTTTAAGTTTATTTTTTTATTGTTGACATTATTACAGATGCTCTCTATTTTTCCCCCACTTCTCCCCTCTACCAGCGACTGCCCCACCCCAGGTCTTCACCACTATTGTCTGTGTCCATGGGCTACGCATATCCTAATATATAAAAACCCTGGGTCTGTCACATCCACAACGACCGAAGACTTGACCTAAAGCCTAGGCTGTACACCCAGCAGGCTCTGGTGGGTGGGGACTTATGACAGCGCAGATGGGGACGGGGGAGGCGGGGCTGACACTCACACTCACTCACAACCGCGCACACACACAGACACACAGAGTGCCTACCAGCTCACAGCCTTTTCTCCCTTTCTTTCCCTCCCTCCCAGCTCACTCTCAGAGCCTCTCTCAGAATGAGGAAACAAAACAGATTGGGCCTGAAGAGGTCTGGATGGAAGGGAGGGCTGGCAGAGGGTGGAGTGGCTCCCATTGGCTCCGCCCCCTCCCAGCCAGGAAAGAGGAAGAGGGACACAGGGAGGCGGGGACTCCGGGAGGACTGCTGGGAAAAACAAGAGAGACAGAGACTGGGGGAGATCAGGCCGGCAGGGGAGGGCAGTTGGGGGCAAGATCAGGCCAGCAGAGGAGGGCAGTTAGGGGTGATCAGATAGGCAGAGGCAGTTGGAGGCAAGATCAGGCTAGCAGGGGAGAGCAGTTAGGGGTGATCAGGCAGGCAGGCAGAGGCATATAGGGGCAATCAGGTAGGCAGGTAGAGAGGTTAGGGGCAATTAGGCAGGCAGGCAGAGGCAGTTAGGTGTGATCAGGCAGGCAGGCAGGCAGGCGAGTGGTTAGGAGCCAGCAGTCCCAGATTGCAAGAGGGATGTCCGACTGCTGGTTTAGGCCCGATCCCAGTCTAAACCGGCAGTTGGACATCCCCCAAGGGGTCCCCAATTGGAGAGGGTGCAGGCTGGGCTGAGGGCCCCCCCCCCCCCCCTGCACAAATTTGTGCACCAGGCCACTTAGTATATATATAAGTTCTTTGGTTAATCTCTTTCCATCGCCGCCCCCCCCCCCCCCCCTTGTGCCCTTGTGAGATATGTCAGTCTGTTCCATGCATCCATGCCTCTGGACCTATTTTTTTCATCAATTTATTTTTTTTCCATTAGATTCACATATAAGTGAGATCATGTGATGTTTGTCTTTTTCTGACTGGCTTATTTCAGTTAGCATAGTGGTCTCCAGGTTCATCCATGCTGTTCCAAACGGTAAGAGATCCTTCTTTTTATAGCTGCATGGTATTCCATTGTGTAAATGTACCACAGCTTTTTTATCCAGTCATTTAACTGATGGGTACTTGGGCTGTTTCCAGATCTTAACTATTGTAAATAACTCTGCTATGAACTAGGGATGCATATATCCTTTCTGATTGGTGTTTAGGGATTCTTAGGATATATTCCCAGAAGTGGGATCACTGGGTTAAACAGTAGTTCCATTTTTAAATTTTTGAGGAAACTCCATACTGTTTTCCACCGTGGCTGCACCAGTCTGTATTCCCACCAGCAGTGTACTATGGGTTTCCTTTTCTCCACATCCTCACCAGCACTTGTCATTTGTTGATTTATTGATGGTAGCCATTCTGGCAGGTATGAGGTGATGTCTCATTGTCATTTTAATTTGCATCTCTCTGATGATTAGTGACACTGAGCATTTTTCCATATGCCTATTGGTCATCTGTATGTCCTCTATGGAGAAGTCTCTATTCAAGTCCTTTGCCAATTTTTAAATTAGATTGTTTGTCTTCGTAGTGTTGAGCTGTATGAGTTCTTTGTATGCTTTGGAAATTTACCCCTGATTAGATGTATTATTGGCAAATATGTTCTCCCATTCAGTTGCCATTTTGTTGATGGTTTCTTTTGCTCTACAGAAGCTTTTTAGTTCGATGTAGTCCCATTTTTTTTCCTTTGTTTCCCTTGCCCTAGGATATGTATTGATGAAAATCTTGCTATGTGAGATGTCTGAGACTTTTCTGCCTATATTTTGTTCTAGGATTTTTATGGTTTCATGACTTATATTTAAGTCTTTTATTTATTTTGAGCTTATTCTTGTGTATAGTATGAGTTGGTGGTCTAGTTTCATTTTTTTGTATGTACCTGTCCTATTTTCGCAACACCATTTTTTGAAGAAACTATATTTACCCCATTGTATGCTTTTGCCTCTTTTGTCAAATATTAACTGACCATAATAGTGTGGGTTGATTTCTAGGGTCTCTGTTCAGTTCCACTAGTCTATATATCTGTTATTGTGTCAGTGCCAGGCTGTTTTGATTATAATATAGTAATATAGTTTGATATCTTTTCTTGTGGTCCTTCCAACTTTGTTCTTCTTTTTCAAGATTGCTGAGACTATTTGGGGTCTTTTTTTGGTTCCATATGAATTTTTAGAATATTTGTTTTAGACCTGTGAAATATGCCATTGGCATTTTAATAGGAATTGTGTTGAATCTAAAGATTGCTTTGGGTAGTAGAGACATTTTAATGATGTTAATTTTCCCAATCCATGAACACGGTATAAGCTTCCACTTGTTTGTATCTTCCTCTATTTCCTTTGACAACGTCCTATAGTTTTCTGAGTATTGGTCTTATACCTGCTTGGTTAAGTTTATTCTCAAATATCTTTTTTGTTGTTGTTGCAATGATAAATGGGATTGTTATTTTAGTTTATCTTTCTGAGAGTTCATTATTTATATACAAAAATGCCATTTATTTCTGGGTGTTAATTTTGTATCTTGTTACTTTGCCGAATATACAAGATACAGAACATTTCATCCCAAAGTGCAGGTAGAATATACATTTTTCTTAAATGCACATGGCAAATTCTCAAAGATATACCACATGTTAGGACACAAAATAAGTCTTAACAAATTCAAGAAGATTGAAAATATATCAAGCATCTCCTTAGATCACAATGGCATGAAACTAGAAATCAACTACAATAAAAAACCTCAAAAACATTTAAACACATGGAGGCTAAATAGCATATTATTAAACAATAAATGGATTATGAATAAGAACAAGGAAGATCAAAACGATAATGCGGTACCATCTCACACCTGCCAGATGGCTATCGTCAACAAATCAACAAACGACAAGTGCTGGAGAGGATGTGGAGAAAAAGGAACCCTTGTGCACTGCTGGTGGGAATGAAGACTGGTGCAGCCACTGTGGAGAACAGTATGGAGCTTCCTCAAAAAACTAAAAATGGAACTCCCATTTGACCCAGTGATCCCACTTCTAGGAACATATCCCAAGAAAGTAGAAACACCAATTAGAAAGGATATATGAACCCCTATGTTCATAGCAGCACAATTCAACATAGCTAAGATTTGGAAACAGTCTAAGTGCCCATTAGTAGACGAGTGGATTAAAAAACAGTAGTACATCTACACAATGGAATACTATGCTGCAGTAAAAAGAAGGAGTTCTTACCATTTGCAACAGCATGGATGGAACTGGAGAGCATTATGCTAAGTGAAATAAGCCAGTCAGAGAAAGATAAATATCACATGATCTCACTCATTTATGGAATATAATGAACAACATAAACTGATGAACAAAAACAGATCCAGAGACAGAGAAACATTGATCAGACCATCAAACCTCAGAGAGAAGGTAGGGGAGGGTGGGGGTAAGGGGGAGAGATCAACCAAAGGACTTATATGCATGCATATAGGCCTAACCAATGGACACAGACAACAGGGGGGTGAGGGCATGAGTGGGGGTGGTTGGGGGGTATTGTGGGGATAAGGACACATATGCAATAACCTAATCAATAAAGAAATTTAAAAAAAAAGAACAAGGAAGAAATAAAAAACTTCCTGGAAAAAAACGAAAATGAACACACAACAAACCCAAATCTATGGGACACAGTGAAAACAATCCTGACAGGGAAGTTCATAGCATGACAGGCCTATCTCATGAAACAAGAAAAAGCTCAAATAAACAACCTAACCCTATAACTAAAAGATTTAGAGAGAGAAGAAGAAAAGTTCAGAGTAGGTAGAAGGAAGAAAATAATAAAGATCAGAGTGGAAATAAGTGACATAGAGACTAAAAAATAAATACAAAAGATCAATGAAACCAAGAGCTAGTTCTAGGGAAAGATAAACAAGATTGAAGGACCTTTAACCAGACTTATCAAGAAACAAAGAGAGAGGATCCACATAGATGAAAATCAGAAATGAAAGAGGCAAAGTAACAACTGACATCACAGAAATACAAAGGATTGTAAGCAAATGCTATGAACAACTATGTGCCAACAAACTAGACATCCTTATGAAAGGCCTGCACAAAATGGACAAATTCCTAGAAACATACAATCTCTTAAAACTCAATCGGAAAGAATCAGAAAACCTGAAAAGGCTGATCACAACAAGTAAAATTCAAGCAGCAATAATAAAAATAAAACCTCCCAGTAAACTAAAGTCCTGGGCTGATGACTTCACAGGTGAGTTTAACCAAGCAGACAAAGAACTAACACTTACCCTCCTAAAAAAGTTCCAAAAAATTCAAGAGGAGGGAAGATTTTCAAGCTCTTTTTAGGAGGCCAGCATTATCCTAATTCCAAAACCAGATAAAGATACTACAAAGAAAGAAAATTACAGGCCGATATCGCTGATGAACATAGATGCTAAAATTGTCCCAAAAATATTAGGATCCAGCAACACATTGACAATATCATACACCATGACCAAATGGGATTTATTCCAGGAATGCAAGATTGGTTCAATATTCTCAAGTCAATAAACATGCTACATCACATAAACAAAAAGGGTGAAAATCACATGATCATATCAATATATGCAGAAAAAGCATTCAACAAAACTCAGCACCCATTCATGATAAAAACTCTCAACATGCTAGTAATAGAGGGCTCATTCCTCAACATAATAAAGGCCATATATGCAAAGTATGTTCATACTTTTAAGGTTGCTGTATTTTTCTTGTATACTATCAGGGGAATTTTGGGAAACAAACAAAAGCATAAAGGAAACCCCATTAAGACAGTCTTGGGAATTGTCCTATTTTTTTGATAATCTCTACACAGTGCATGTGGGTTTGGGCTAGGGGGAGGGAGGGGGCCCCTAAATTTCCTGATACTGCATACAAGATGGAATGTGCGCATGTGCACTGTTTGGGCGAGAGGGTTCATACCTTTCATCAGCTCCTCAAAAGGCCTTGTGACCTAAGTAAGTCAGTCATTAAGTAAATAAATACTTAATCCTTATTAGCCAATTCTCGGCCTAATCAAAGAAATCTTTTAAATTTACTTAATATAAAAGAAATTAACTTACACCCCAATTAAAAAAAGAAAAGAAAAGAAATTAACCTGGACATTCAGCTCCTTGACAGAAGGCAGTTGTTACAGTCATCCCCGCCCCCTGCTCAAGTCAAGGAAAGGAGCAGAGGCCTTTCACAAGGACGCCCAGTAAATGTCTGTTTGGATTTCTGACATGTTTTTACATTTACATATCCAGAGAGGATCCTCTGATCTTTCCTCACAAAGCTGCTTCTCTGACAGTCCCCCAGTTCTGGACCCAAACCCTTTCACTCTTCCTTTCACAGCCCACATCTGATCCATTCACACCTCTAAAGGCTCTGCCTCCAGAACAGACGCAGCGTCTGACCACTGTCCCCCATGACTGCTCCCAGTGCTGCCACCAGTCCCAGCTCTCACTGCCGCTCCCCTGGAATACTGCCATAGCTTTCTCCTTGATCAACTTTAGTTTCTCCTCGAAGAGCAGCGGGAGTAATTCCTTTAAAATGCCACTCCACCTAAAACCTTTTAATATCTCCCCACCTCTCTCGGTAAAATCCAAAGTGCTCCCAAGGCTTCCAGGCCCATCATCAGTCTGGCTCCATTCCCTTGGGGACCGTCCTCCATGGTTCTCCCCTTGTCCACCTGCTCTAGCCACACGGCCTTTGTGCTGTGCCTCAAACACACCAGGTGCCTCCAGGACTTTGCACTTATCACTCCCTGCCTGAATCATCTTCTCCCTGATGGCTGCAGGCCTCACTTGCTCACCTCCTTCAGGTCTTTACCCAAATGTCCTCTTCTTGGTGTGGCCTTCCAAGGTCACTCTATTCGAAGGGCACCTCCCCTGCTAATTTTTTCCTTTCCAGCACTTATTCACATCTGACCTACTCAATACCTATCTATCTTTTTTTTTTTTTTGTCTACTCATCAAGAATGAAAGCTCCAGGAGGGCAGGGGCTGCTATAAATTTTTTTCACTGTGGTCCCTTAAGTGCCTGGAGTGTCTGAGGAACAGCAAATATTAAATATTTGTTGAATAGGTAAATAAGTGAACAAACAAGGATGCCATAAGCATTTAAACTTTTCATTTCTAACTATACACAGCTCCTCCATTCTCCTTTGAAGGGTTAGGCATCCCTAGCTAGGTCCTAGGTGGTCTGTGAGTACTGCCTGCCCTCACACTCCCTTGTCTGGCTGTGTTTCCACCTTCGATCCTTCTTTAACCATGACAGCATGGAAGGTGACAGCAATAATACAGGAAACTTATCAGCTTGGACTTAATATATAAATAGGAGACTTTGTGTAGTTGACCATATGCATTATTGTGATACATGTTGGAAGCTTATTTCAATTATAGGCGCTGCTTCATTTTTTCTGAATTCAGAATGCCAGTGTTACAGGTACTGCTCCTAATACCTTGTTGAACATGACTGTGGAAGTGGGTAGAGATGCCTGAGGATGGGTCCATGAATAAACAACCTTAGGATGTTCCCTGTTTGGCATTTAAATTATGCTGAATGTAGCAGGTCCCTCTAGGTTTAAAGAGCTCCTTGCACTTGAGGATTTTATGTGGGGCAGGAAAGACTGCTGAGTCGTCCACATGGGATCACACGTGGCCACAAAGGCATGTTTGGCGGCTGCCTCTAGAGGGCAGATTGCAAAAGTTGGCAGAGACTCCACATAATTACCAAGGTAGCTGCCTGGCTGTGAGCTACTATCCAAGGTATCCAGCAGCAGAGGAAGTTCTGCCAATGCTCCACACACAGGATCTGGCTAATCTGATAACATACGGTGGAGAGAAACTGCATCACTAATTTCCTCTCCCACCATGACTGACTTCTGCAAGTCTACTGTCTCCTTATTTCCCATTGTGAGGACTTATGCATTCATTCCCATGCAGTGTAATTAGTATCATAAAGGTTATCTTAGAGATTATAGAATGACCCAATGAAAACTTACATATTGGTTAAGTAAGAAAGCAACTTCAACCAATTTCCCTTGTTAACTGGCCAAATTGGCATGACTCTAATACTTGGTGGACGTATGTTACCGGCCAGGATTGGGGATCACAGAGTGATCCTAAGCAGCAGAGGTATTAGATGTCAAGAGAAACCAAGAATAAGTTCCTAAATCCTTTAAAGCAGATAAGGGTTGATTTTCTTTTCGTTTGTTTGTTTTTTACAGGTGGCTAAGATAGATATTCATTAAAAAATATTTTCTGTATTGTCCATACCTATTTTCTCAGGGTTGCATAGCTTATTGAGTACCAATGTGGTAAGGAGCAGGTTTTTGGTCAGCTCTGCCTTTTCTGGGTATTTCTGGCTGCTTTACCTCAGCGAGACTGTGATCTGATTACGACTGGTGGGCCTTGGAGAGTGGATGTTGTGATGATGGAGAGGGAAGAAGATGGAGGGGTTGGCCAATGGGCTGTCCCTTCTGCTGGGGTTTCTTCACAGCATTCCTTTGGTCCCTGAAATTATTCCCTTTCTCACAGTATCGAGGGTAACCAGCAGATTCAAATGACAACTATTATATTTTCTATAATTTATCATGCTATTTAAAGAGTAGAGGTTTGTTTGTTTTTTAAATAAAGGAGCACAAAAACATTATTAATATATTTAAGTAATCATTTAGATTTACTGTAGTTATCTCCAGGGCCCAGGTAATGATCATGGAAGGCAGACAGAGGCCCTCCAAGCTGTTTTCACAAGACGTAGCTCAGCTGCTTACGGTGTAGCTGGTTGCTACGGGCAACCACTTAAATAAACTCAGGGAAGGTCCAGGGGGTTGAGTAGCACAGGCATTTCATGAATTTACCTTATTTTGGGGAAACAGAACAAATAAAAAAAAACCTAAGGTTTTTTCCCCCTAAGGGTCACTTCTTTCTCTTGCTAATACTAGGAATTTCCTCTGCCTAACAGATTTTTTTTTCAATACAGCCAGTGAAAGAAGAATAGGAAGGATGATCATAACCTACCTTCTAAGCAGCTCAGCCAATCTCAAGATATTCAACAATGAAAATAAGGAGGAAATTTCTAGCTGTGATTTAATATCACCATAACTGTAAATTAAAAGAAACAAAAACAAACAAAAAGCCACCTATTTTCACAATGGCCCTAGTTTATTTTCCTGATAGTAGATTGTTTATATTTAACCCGAGTGGCAGACTCTTAGAACCCAACCCTGATTTTGAGAAATTGAAATGGCAGGCTTTATGGTTATATATCTTTTGATTTTGGTGACTATGAATGTATTTCACTTTATATCATGCTTTTTACTTAATTTTTACTCTCTTCAAATGATTGAGGGCTTTGAGGTCCTAAGCCTTTATATTTATTGAAATTACTTTAAAATTCTTAGCTCATTTCTGTACTATTACATAAGATTTATAATCCAATAACAATTGTGATATGTTGTAAATATCTTTCCTTATAAACTAAGCCTTTTTGCCTTCATACATTTGCATGAAGAATATTCCCCATTCAAAGAGAAAAGTGGTTACACAAATTATTGTACACGCACACAATGGAATGCTTTGCAATTGTTGAAGATAATTTTTTAAAATATTAGTCTACATGTACTTGTATAAAACGATGTTTTAAGATGTAATTTTAAGTGAAAAGAGCAAATTGTAGAACAGATTTTTTTTGGTGTGAACAATTACAGTACTTTTAGTCTAAGGTAAAATACCTAATATTATTTTGAAAGTTATAAATAATTGTACAAAATTGTTTTCATCACTCTTGGTGGCACTTAATCATATATATGCAGTAGAGACAGAGTCTTATATTTCTCTTGTCTCCTTCAGGGAATGTAGCAACATAAAAACTTTGATTTTTCTGGAAAGAATTCTTGATTAAGAGTGAGACAACCTGCATCCTAAAACTTGCAGAATATTTTAAGCAAGTCATTGCTCTTCACTGGGTCTCCACCTCCTAATTTGTAATATCACAGGGTTGGAATCATCTGTAAGGTTCCTTCTACTTTTGCTTCTAAGATTTTTCTTTCATCTTATATCTAAAGAAAGACTACATAAATACAGTGCTCAGTGGCATACAGATAAATGTTTAAAAACTGGCTCTTTGGGAGCAAAAAACTTTGACTTGTAGGGTTTGTTGATTTCCTTAATGTAAATATTCCCATCATAGCCAATATCAAGGTACCAGGGTGACAAAACCAAGAGTGAAGTTGGGAGAGATATTGGCTCTTATTAGCCAACTGCACCCAGACAGTGCGGCTGAGTGGCTCTTTTCAATGAAGAAGAGCGCAGTCTCAGGCTGGATGAACATGGCCAGCTATTTTAACCCCTAGCTTCTCTCACTCTAAAACACAACTTTTCTTCACTGAGTGGAGGGAAACAACAAAACACAGTGGTTCTGTCTTGGGCTTTTTAATTTCGGCCTCTCCAGGCATGAGCTCTCAGGTTAGCAGCCCAGTCTTCCCAATGCCTGTATCCTCAGCAGAGTGTCCATCTCTTAAAGTCTGGCACAGGGATGACACTCCTGAGGTGGAGGCAATTTCATGTGCAGTTGGTAACCTGGATCTATGCCTAGTGCTCGCAGCTCTGCTTTTCTGGTGAAAGAAAAGTGGTCCAAAGAACTAAAAGAAGTTTCTGAGCTGGAAGTCAGAGATGATGTCCAGATGGTGAAGACAGTCGTGTTCAGGAAGAAGTCCCCACAGTTCCGTGAGATAGTGGGAGGAAGAAAGTTGGGATGGAAAGCAAAAAGCTGGAGCTTAAGACCCAGCTCCGAGCCTGGCTCTACCTCATGATGCTCAGACCAGGCAAAACTCTTGGTTTATCTGTGAAGTGTTGGTTAGTTTCAATTCTACATTCCTTCTGAGACCATTGGGAGGACCAAATGAGATGCACTGAAAACACTTGATAAACTGTTATTTACAACTACAGGCCCAGTGCACGAAATTCGTGCACGGGTAGGGTCCTAGGCCTGGCCTGAGATCAGGGCCTATCTTCCCTGGCTGCTGGCAGCCGGCCCTGCCTCCTGCTGCTAGTAGCCCTCTGTGTATGGGGCAACCAGCAGGGCGATCGGGGCCTTGGTGCCACCCACATCTGCTGCCACCCACCCCTGGTTCCCAGTTCCCCATTGGGTGATCGGAGCCTGCTGGCCGGGGGGGAGGGACCAAGAGGTTGGCCATTCTGCCCACTCCCCGGCCCCGCCCCTCACTGCCGCTGGTTGCCTTCTGTGTGTGGGGCGACTGGCAGGGCGATCGGGGCCTGTAGGGTCGGGGCAGCTCCTGCGTTGAGCATCTGCCCCCTGGTGGTCAGTGCACATCATAGCTGACCGGTCGATTTGCATATTACACTTTTATATATATAGATTATTTAAATAACAGTTTGAAAAATAGGCTTGGAAGAAAATTAAAATGTTACTAGTTGTCAGGTTAGATGATCATGTATATTTCCTCCTCATTGATGTGATTGGTTGGGTTCACAGATAGAGTGACAAGTGGTTAATGTGATCATTGAAGAGGATGCTTCTTCAATTCTTAAAGGACTAATTGTTGCTGGTTTCTTAGAGCCACTCTCCTCCTCCTCAGAGAACTAGAAAGAACAGGTATTCCCCAGGAGAACTGAGGGAAATATGCTAATGTTCAGAGTGGATGACAACACGAGGGATGGATGCATAGATATTTTTAACACACTAATGTGTACCTGCCAGACTGAGTCTCCAGGTGGGCTGGCAATGCCAAGTAGGGTTGAGATGGAACAGGAAGCTTTCCAACGAACCACAGATTCCGAAGCAGAGGGAGGGTAAAGAGTCTGAGCGAGCACAGACACAGCCAAAGGGTGCCCGGCAGATGTGTGATGACAAGCCAATTCAACATCTACGGTTCAGAGCGACCCTGAAGCTACTGTTTAAGGCACCTTAGGCATATATAGGAATTGTGTAATGGTGAATTAGCGTTCATTCAATATCTCCTCAGGGCTGGGCCAAGTGCTTCACAAACATTACTTCAGATAGAGTTTGAATTCCTTTCGACATGAGAGACAGAGAAAATAAAAAGTGTGTGAGAAGGCTGTAACTTCCTTGAGAAATGTTTCCACACAGAGCTTCCAAAGTTCTAAGGAGGAAGGAATAACAGCCAACAGGGAGAGGTTAAATTTGAGAGGAAGACTGAAAAGAATAGACTTTTTCCCCCTACTCTTCTCTCCCATTAGATTGTAAACTATATTATCCTAGGAATACTAACTACTAATATACCCCAATCCTTAGCACATAGGAGGTGGCCCAAAATTGTTTTAATAGAAATAGCTAACGTGTGTGAAGCACTTACTATGTGCTAGGCACTATTCTAAGTGTTTCACATATGTAATCATATTGAATCTTCACAATGGCTCTTGAGGTAGGAAATATTATCACCCCTGTAAAACTGATGAGGAAATTGAGGCACTGAATGGTTAAACGATTTCCCTACAGTAACCCATTTAGAAATGACAGAGCTATGAGGTAACCTCACCTCAGAGCCTGCACTCTTGAGCAACATGCTAGAAAACCTTTGTTGAGTGAATAAATTAATAGGAGATGGCATTTCAGGGGTACAGGGTGGGAATAGCACAAACAAGGGCCTTGAGGCATTATTATTGCTGTTCACCAAATATAGCCAGTGCTCCATTTTCTGGGCATATGGTAGTATTGCATTTCTTTGTCTCTTTGAAATTTGTGTGGCCTTGTAGATGGCTTTAGCAATGAAATGCAAAAGCTATGTATACAATTTCCAGGAACTAGAGCTCAACTCACCACATTCCCTTTTTCTGATTCAGTAACCATGGAAGCACCTATTTCCTCTGTTCTGGGAATCAGATAATTGCAATGAGCAGAGCTTCCTTCCATTTAATGATGGACCCATATTGTGAGCAATAAATGAACTTTTAAGATTTGAGGATTACTTATTAACAGTGTAACTAACCTAGCCTATCATGGGTAGTACATAAATTGGTACCAAAAATGAGGTAGCCATATTACAACAATAATTAAAATACCATACCCTAAAATATGTAGCTATGATTTCAGGATATGGTAGCAAGCAGCAAGGTAATTGTTATCAGAGGCTGGTAACATGTTAGGCAGAGGTGAAATCAGTTGTTTACAACAACTTGGAAGTAGATGATGTGACAAATGAATTTGTAACTCTAGGGAACGTAGTTGCAAAACACAATGTTAGTAGCACGTGTCGGTTGCTATTGGTCGCCTTCAACAGGTGTTTTGCAGTTTGAAATGAACTCAGAAAAGAACTGGTTAGATTGCAAGTAGAAATGAAAGGGAAGAAGGAGAGGCTGGACATCTGAGGATTTGCAGGATTGGAAAAAACAACTGGCTTCAACCCAGCTTGTAAAAGGTAACTGTGCTCTCTTGGCTGCTCTGAATTCTTCTGAATTCTGCTCGACTATGCCAACTGTCAGGGCAGGTTCTTTCTCAAACCCTTCCCATTGTACTAACTGTCGCGGTCAAGCACCTCTGCCAGGGGCTGGACCTTCTTAGACACCGGGTGGTAGATGGAGAAGCCATGATAAGTTGTGGATGTATAAGAATGAGTCCATATTGTAGAAGCTAGTGGCCATACAGCCATCAGAAAAAACAGTCCTTCACAGCAAAGTCCCATACAGGTAGCCGCACACCGGCTGATAACAGATACATCTTTCCCACATAGTAGCACTGGCCTCTGTACTCACAGCCTCACATAGTAGCAGCACCTGAGCTCTCCACTCTTGCCTCTCTGGCCTCTCCCCTCTCTCCAGCCTTTCCTACACTCCTCTCTCAGCAGCACCAGTACACTGGCTGGTTAGTATCATGTATTATACCACTTAAACAAAGGAGGCCAGTTGCTAACAGTGACATCAATCATTTGGGTTACAGAAGAGCACGCGTGTGCAGTATAACGTGAGATTGTTGTGTCCTTGCACCTGTGTATGGCATCTTAGCCTTGACCATTCTGATTAAGATTCCCATGTTCAGGGTGGCCTTGGCCGTCCAGCGTACTATCAAGAAGGCATTTCACACTCTGTTGCCTTGACTATCTGGCATCTCTGGCATGGTTCCCACAGTAACATGAGAAGATCTTTGAGTGTTGAAGACATGATGGAAACTCGTGGCAAGATTCCAATCAAGGATATGGCCACATCACCCCAAAGAACCACAAGACTAGATTAAAGGACATGGTAATAAGAGTAGTCCTACAATGTCTCTCTGGCTCAAAGAGCACACTTCCCCTGATGTGTGCTTTGGATATGATCAAGAAGGATTACAGAAATAGAAGGCTCTCCCAGAGCAGAGATCCAGGAGACATGAAAACAATGAACAAGGAAGTTGCTCCCAGGGAGGAGAACTGCAGCCTAATCAGAAACATTCCCTCCCCAGGGTAGAGGCTAAACATTTTACCCAGTGGGATTGCAAAATTGAGACGGAGCAGTGACCACTGTTGTCTCCCATGTTCTTGATGTTGAGTGGGAGTGTTTAGTGTGTATGTTTTGTCCTCGTCCTGCCTTACACGAGGTATATTGGGTGTGTGGGAAGAAGATAGTCTGTCTTTGTGGGTCGCGGGTCTCCAGATGCAGGGGAGCCACATCTTGATCGGGTGTTGACACCATACCCTTCTACATAGACTATCGAACGTCACCCCCAGACCAAAAACTATGGGATGAAGAGAGGACCAGGACAGAGTGTTTGGTTTTTCTCCCTTTGATGGTGGTGGTAGGGCATGAATATGTTGTGCTTGAAGGAAAGAGAGTGAGCCAAATATTTGGCGTCCAGGAGATAAACTTTGGTAGTCATTATTGCTACTTGCCAAATAGTGTTTTATGTGTCCATGTCCTGAGTGCATGGGAAGATTGCCTTCTCTGCCCTCTTTGAAGATACACACTGCCATGCCACTAGCTTTTGCCCATCAAATGGGAATGGAGGTGACCTGTCCCACTTGCAAGTGGAAGCATTAAGATTCTGTGCACTTGCCCTGGCTGGGTGGTGGTGGGAACCTTTGTTGATGTGGTGTGTCCGTACCTTAGTCCTGGGTGACCTTGGTGAGCAGAGTTCCAAAATGACCCAAGATGGACATGTAGCATGAGCAAGAAATAAAGTTTTGTTGCGAGATGCTTCTCTGATTTGGGGGTTGTTTTACGCTGCCAGCATAATCTAGCCTATCCTGATTAGCACAGTCCTAAAGCCAGCAAAACAGGTCTCAAGCACAATTAGTAGTTCCATTTGATTTAAGCATAGAATGCTCAGAAGGGGACAGCAAAAGAGAAGAGCTCAAAGGAGGGTGGAGTCTTCTTGTGAATCTCTTACTGCTGTTGAGTACTACATACACAGACAAAATGGATTCAGAGATGAGTTCTCAGTAACCTGGTAGAAAGTTTATGGAAGGAGTAGTTGCAAAGAGAGGCAACAACTCCAAACGTGGCAGCAAGACAAATCGGTCCTTTGCAATCATTCAAGTGAGAAAGAGCGAAGTTCTAAAGCTTGAGGAAGTGAGAAGTGAGCTGCAATGGTTCAAGAATGAATTTAAGAAACTGGTAATTTGGTTCACAGACATGAAAGAGTCAGGGAGAGAAGTGATGTACTTCAGCGGTAGTGAATTCTTCGGGAAATCTCATTTTCTTGCATGCTTAGATTAAAAAGAGAGGATCAGTGTACCTGAGAGGAACACAGCACTGGTCTTATGCTGAAGACTTAGACTCCATGGGATGGAAAAATTGCACCCAGAGACATGGGGCTCCTTACTAGTAAAGTGGGGGAAATCGCATGTGGTGATTAAATGGGAAAACAACAACAACAAAAAGGAATGTAAAGCTGTTAGCACTCAGTCAGGCACTCAGAACCTTATTCAAACTTAAATCTTTCTGTCATGTTTCCTTCTCTCTAAGCCAATCTGAATTTTTCGTTTGTTTTTCACCTCCTTCAAAGACTCACATGCAGTTTTTCCCTCTCTGAGGTGATGATCCTTGCAGGTACAGTTCAGTCCACACAGGTCTCCTTCCCAAATTGGCTTTCCTACAGAGCACTTACATAGCAAGAGGCCAGCGTGGGGTACAGACTACACTATTACCCACACCCACCTCATAAAGAAGGAGGAGGTTTTTAAAAACAAGGCATGGCAATTAGGGGCTGAATATAATAGGCAATTTCTCATTTCAGTTTTGTATGTTTTGTTTTTAACTGGGCTTATTTCTAGCAGGGGGTTGAAAGGTATTTAGATAATTTGTCTATGAGCTAGTGAGTGAGTTTCCATGTTTTAAACTTTTTTAAAAATTTCTTATTTTGGAAGGGTAGGGAGAGTTGGGTGAATAGAAGATAATAGAAGAAAATACATGATAAGGGAAGGATGGGAAATTGTCCTGAGTTTCTATCTCTGCAGGTGTAAATGCATAATTTTGAAGTGTCAGACTGTGTTATTTTGTTCCTCCGCCCACTGTGAGGAGCATTCGCTATTGTATGTTACAGTTATACTGAGGAACAGGTAGAGAGGAATGGCAAAACATTTGGGGAAAGTGGAGAACAAAGAAAAACAGAGACATTTCATACACTAAGGAGAAAGGTGGACTGATACACATTGCTATGTTCTTAAATATGGGGAACTCAGATAACCCTCAGGGAAAAAATCCTCATGCTCCCATCTTTATATCACCTCCCTCCCCCTCCCCCATCCTTTTTCTGGTTAGGGAAAGAACATGAGGAGCCCTAGGTGGGTAGAAGGGGCATGTGGAATGTGAGGAACTGGCAGAGGACACAGTGTGTCTAGAGAGAAAAAGGGAAGAAATAAACTTAGAAAGCTAACCAAAAAAAGAGACCCTACAGTTTGGGTTCTTGCGATAGAACGGACGCATTTTAAATCTCCAGAATTAAAGGCGAAGGAGAACATCCTGTGTATCTCTTCTCAAATGTTGTCATTTATCAATACCACTTCCTTTTGTCTTCAAATAGTAAACTATTTCTTCTGTGCCTCCTCTTTACAATTGTCCACATCAGCGCTTTTAGATGCCTCAGAGACCATGTAGACAAGGGATAGCACCCGGGGAGTCACTGGCCAATGAGAAGCTGTGGCTGTAGCACGGCGTTGGGAGGCGTTCTGAGCCCCAGGGGTATGCTGCTCAGTGGGAAGGGTGCTGAGATCGGCTACTGCTGTCTGTCCCTGACCTGGTTGGGAGCCTTCTAGGTGGTGCTGTCCACACTTGCAGCCCAAGCCTCTCATTTAATTGGGGCCGGGGCGCACAGAGACATTAATCCAGTTGCCAAAAGCCACAGAGCTATTTCGTATCTCACTAACTTATTATTATTTTTTTAAAAGTGTCCTATCAGGGAGAGAATGAGATTAAGAGAATTAACGATTCTGAAAATGAAAAACTATCTGCCTCCAAGGCATTTAGGATTGAAAATAAACCTTCCTGAAGCCTTTTGTTAGACACTTTGTCAAAATTGTTAGGCACCCTGCTTGGTCTTCTCCAGAGCCAAACACGCACAGAAGCCTGGGGGCCTTCTCGCCAATTTCAGAGGCGTTTGCAAGTCTGTGTGTCAGAGACTGTTTCTCCCAGGAGGTAAGTTTCCTTCACGCTTGGATGAAGGGATAAAGAAGAAGGAAGAGATTTTAAGGTGCTATTTGCCTTGGATTAATGGACATTTAAATTTAGCTTTAGAATCTTTTAAATGACAGCTCACAAACGTTAGTTTAAAAAATTCTTCCTTTTCACAATATATTGAAAAAAAAAACAACCCACCACAAAAATCTTATCCTAGATAAGATTTGGACATGGTTTTAACTAATCATGATAGCAGGCAGTAGTTTTAATTTTAGAATAAATGGCATATCATAACAAATTTAAGGAAAAGAGTTCAGTCCTTTAACAGAGCCAAGCTGGAACTCTGGCCCCCAGATCTCTCCCTTACTTGCCTGAGAATTGACTATTAAACATTCAGAAGGTATTTTTGAAAATAATAATATTCTTGGATGATATGTCATTTAGGTTTATTGTTAGCTAATAACGGAAAAGGAAGGCTAGTGGTGAGGGGAAGGGGTTTATTGCGGCCGTGGAAGAAGAGAAGGGAGTGAAAGAAATAATGGTCCTCGGAGAGTAGCTATGGGAGTTTTACAGCCCAGAGGTGGAGTTCACTGCCTCAAGGCTGCCTCTGACTCTAGAATGTTCGGCTGACCTTTGGCCTTATGTATCTAAAAATGCAACAACATTAAGTAGCTGATGAAAACCATCCTCATAAGTAAACCCTCAAGATGCCTTTGGAAAACAGCGAAGGGAAAAGAAAAGAGAAAAACAATGTCAGAGAGTGTAGGAGTACCTTCTCTCCAACATTTCTGAGAAGATGGGAGTTGAAAACCTCAAACAAAATGTTGCCCCAATCTCACTTGGCTAATTTTAGTTATCTTGGTTCATGGCTATGAATCATCCCTAAAGCTGTGAATTGCTGAGGAGGAAGGAGGAAAAATTGACTTAAATGTCAGAGCAGTAGGAACAAAAATATAGTTTCTTTTTTGGAGAACTAGAATTCCAGAATATGGGGATCTTTTTTCTTCTGAGGAACTAAATGCTTCAAACTTCTAGAGAAGTAATTATCTCCAGTCAAAACATCGTCAAGGAATAAAAGACAGCATTAATTATGAGTGATGTCATATCCCAACTTTTGCCTTCAGAGTGTATTTCCTTTTTCTTCTTCTGTATCTCTATAAGTCCTATTAAACTAGAAATCACTAGTAATCATATGTATTTGAGTATGATGGAAGCTTAATATGCAGACTGTAATGAGAGATGGCGCTCCTAAAGCAGGTGAGGAAGAAATGGATGGAGATAAATATAACTAGGAGAAATAAGTCTGGGGAATGGGAGGGTAGCATAGAAATGAAAGACATATTAGAATGGTCAGATGCTATCTTGCCTGCTAACGAATAGGCAATCAAGAAAAGGTATTTCCATTTAAGAGGTGCCCCCTAGTAAAATGGCTATTGTTTTGAGTTTCTACAGGTTTAGAGGAAGGAAGTAGAAGTCACCGACTCTGCTCAATGACTAACTTCACTGTCTGAAGTGCTGACCCTCTCTACCATCAGCTTAGCCACTGTCTGTGTAGTGGTCTCTTTTTGCTCTGAAAGCTTGTGAGCAGTGAAAGAAATAAATGCTAGTTGCATTAAAAAGAGCTATTGAAAAAGGACAAATCAATAAAAAAAAATAAAATAAAAAGAGCTATTATGTAGAAGACAAAATGAAAAAGAAAGACTTCCAATGGCTTGGGAGCTGATTTCTCACAGCTCCCAAGCTCTGAGGAGAGTAGCTACCAGGTATAATTGTGGACTTGATTTCTGCACATACCCCTGTCCCTGGCCTCCCCCGAGCACTCTCCTCACGTTCCTTATGGCTCTACTCCTTTCTGCTCTCCCATGCCTGGGTACCGCTGTGAATAGCAGCAATCACTGTATTTCATCACCCAAGATGTATACTGTCATTCAGCTGATGTGACAAATGCATCCCTATAGGTAAACTAATGGGATAAAGGAGGTGGATGGGTCTCCGGAGGTTGGAGACTCCCACGACTTGGTTTTCATATTAGGAAGCTGATATCTTGAAGGTCCAAGTGACTTTATTGCCCAAAGCTTTCCTTCTTTTGCATCTTTTGGAAGATGTCAATGCCATGACTACGACTATCTATTATTATCGCTAGTGGAGAGATACTTTAAAATCCATAGAAAATATTTGCCAGAAGGGTCCTTAGCTAGCCCCATTTCATACCACCTTGGACCACTGCCTTTATTACATATCCAGTTCTTTTCACACTGAGTATCTTTAATTTTATGAGCCTCTGTGAGCTGTGCCAGAGTACAATAAATACCTGTTTCTGGTTTTCATTTCTATAATTAATTTTTACCTCACGTGGCAGTATTTGTTATGGAGTGAACTGTGTTCCCCACATAGATATGTCCAAGTCCTAACTCCCAATACCTGTGAATGTGACCTTACTTGGAAATATGGTCTTTGCAGTTTAATCAAGTTAAGATAAGGTCACTAGGGAGGGTTCTAACCCAATGCCACTGGTGTCATAAGAAGACAGCCACATGATGACAGAGGCAGAGATCGAAGTGCCGCAGCTACAAGCCAAGGAATGCCAAGGGTAACAGGTGCAGAACAGAAGCCCGGAAGAGGCCAGGAGATTGTCCTCTACAAGTTTTAGGAGTGAGGCTATGCTGACCTTGACTCCAAACTTCTAGTTTTCAGAACTGTGAGGTAATAAACTCTTATAGTTTCAAGGTCGTAGTATGGCACGCCCGGGAAATGAATACATGCAGAAATAAAGGCAAAGGGGAGGGCAACTGGAAGCCAAAGGAAAGGAAGAAGAGCTTCCTTTCTTGGGATGGTTTACTCATGTCATTGGTTCTAAGTTTTTTTTATTGAAATGATCCATAGTGGTTTCACATGCTCCATTGAAAAATTATTGATGAGGGGGCTCTCCCTGTCCACTTCCTTAAAATATAATGTAACTTGCTATTTAAATAAATTTCCACCATGGAATGGTTGGTTGTTTTTGAATGTCATAGGTCATAATCTAGTTTATTTTCCTTTGGGAAAATTTATATTTTATTTATTATGTCTTTTAATATCTTATTTTGTAGTGTATATAAATGCACAAAGAGCAGTATGTATTTCCTCAAAACATGTAATCAAAGGCACTTAAGAAACACAAATTATCCGTGATATATTATTTAGGTCCAAATGATGAGCTACATGATGCTGTGTTCCAAGCTCGGATTTACTTCTGTAAATCAAATTAAAAATTAAAATTTCAATTTCAGTAGTTTATTTTGTAAAGCTCTTCTCTGTTTACAAAGGGCACATGTGGAGGTAAATATTACTTATATCATATTTTTCAAAACAAAAAAACATTTGAAGGTCTTACAAAATATATTGAGTGACCAAATTTAAAAATGTATATCAAGAACCTTCACATATCACCCAATTTTAAAACATGACCACATTCTAGAAGCTTCTCCAATATAATCTGATCTATTATATTACTCAATTATCTGAACAGTTGAAGGGTCTTGTAAGGAAGAGATTTCTCATAGATTTAGTGGTTAAACAAATGTCCAAGAGTTGGGGTACATGGGTCTTCTCAATAACCAGAAATCTTACTTTCTTTCAGAAGCCAGTCTGGATTATATCAAACTCTTCATCTTGAAGATTGGGGATTCAGCTTATGTCCATGCATAGTACACCTGAATGCCCTTGTCTTTGAAAGCAAGTCAAACCCAATGTCAAAATCAATAGACCAGTCAATGTATCACAATGCTCCATGGATAGAATGTTTTCTGTCCCATTTATTCTAGGCATCACACAATCTGATCCTAGGTAATAATATTAGAAGGAGGTGGACTACCAGACGTATAGTGTTAGAAACACTTACTTGAGTGTGGTGAGTTCTGTAAGGGATGGCTGAGTAGCCTTGAGATAGCTTTCTCTTCGTGCAGCAACTTTGGGAGACGGCTTGGGGCTTGTGTCCGAGTCACCACTGTCTTCATCTCCCATGGCTTTGATATAACTGCCACTCCGCATTCTTCGGCATGGAATTTCATCATCTTTACCTCGAGGGGTATACCCTGTCCATTCATCTTGAGGAACCTATTCAGATATAAAAGAGATGATTCATTTTTTATAAAACCCTACATTTTTCTTTTCTTTCCTTTTTTGGGGGCTCTGACCCAAAAACTTCAGACGTTAACTTTTCAATAATGGCATTTTACTATAACTGGTTTGAAAATAATTTGAATACATGGAAATCCATGTCTGAATCTTTAAAACAACTTGTATATTAGGAAAAATGAAAATCATTGGCTCAGATTTACTTATACCTCTCAGTTTTCATGTTGAGAATAATTGAGTCAGGCATAAGAATACCATTGGAAAGGAGATCGGTTTTATTAGAGTTTTTCAATTATTTGTTTTCAACTGACATTTAGAATTTAAAAAAGGTTTTTTTCGACATCTTCCTTGAACCCCTCAACTCTACTATCTCATATCCGATCTTTCTTCTTCCTCAACCAGTGATCTATACCAGCTGCACTGACTTCCCAATCACCTGTTCTTTCTGAACCCTCTTAATTTGGATTCAGCCTCCAAATTAAGGGTTACCAATGACCTCCTCATGAAAGCTAGTGGCATTTTCTTTAAATTATTCTTGCTCTACACACACACACACACACACACACACACACACACACACACACACACACTACCACCACCACCACCACCATCACCTCTTAAAGCAGCGGTTCTCAACCTGTGGGTCGCGACCCCTTTGGCAGTCGAACGACCCTTTCACAGGGGTTGCCTAAGACCATCCTGCATATCAGATATTTACATTATGATTCATAACAGTAGCAACATTACAGTTATGAAGTAGCAACAAAAATAATTTTATGGTTGGGTCACAACATGGGGAACTGTATTTAAAGGGCCAGAAGGTTGAGAACCACTGTCTTAAAGAGTTTCTCGACTCACCTGGGATAGCTATTACTGTACTTATCTGAATTGTTCTTTTCTTCTTGCTTTGCTGGGTCCTATTCTAGTCCCTAATTGTGGGTACCACACAAGATAATGTTCTCAGCACATTCCACAGCCATTCCCTCTGAGTTCAGCAGAGCACTACATTACAATATAGAGAGCTTCTTTATGACTTTTCTTCGCTTGCTCTTAGATTTTCCACTTCAACATGGACTCAACTTAGGTTCTCATTCTTCCTCCACTTGGTAAAAGACACGAATAATTACCACTCTTTATACACATTAAGAAGTAACAGCCTACAGCACACAGGGCTTAATTTAAAAAGAAGGGGAGTCTGGTTCTTGCCCTCAACATGTTTACAGGAGATGAGAAGACAAAGCATAAATAAATTTGAGAACCGTTCCAAATCAACATGTTAACAAGTTTAAGGTATGGTGCCATAAATGGAAACTGGCCCAATTTGCAATGCGAAGTTAAAAAGGTATTTAATATTTTGATGCTAAACATTTACTGATTATCCATTAGATAATACAGTGTTTCATTACTAACATTTAACTATGCTAAGCAGTTTGTTTATAGGGTCTTATTTCATTAATACAACAACTCTGCATTTTTCAGCATTTCTCGGGTGAGAAGCAGGAGCTCAGTTAGCTTAAGAAATTTGCCAAAGAACATATAGCTACTAAATGGCAGCACTGGGGTCTAAAGCATTTTGTTTAACACAACAGATCAGAATTTACTTACTCCCAACATATGATACATACAGGTATTACACATAGATTTCTAAATGTTATACAGGTTCTAAGAAGTGAGAATAGATGTTCCACTTCTTTCTCCCTTAAGTTATGAATTTGACTATATAATTTGAAAGCTAATGTCTAGAAACATCAGATTAAAGAGTTACTACTATTCATGGATCTGAAAACAGTTGTTTATAAGTTCTAATCCTGAAAAGTACTAAAAAAGTATGATTAAGTTTCACTGTGCAGCTTGTTTGTTTTATTAAACAAATTCTTAAATCATGTTTCCATATGCAGGCACTGTTCTAAATGTTTTATAAATGTTCACCCATTGGATCCACACAGCTGAAGGGTAGTATTACTATTATCCCCATTTTACAAATGATGAAACTGAGGTTATGTAACTGACTCAAAGTCCCGGCCACGAAGGGCAGGGTTCCAGCTCACAGATCCGGGGCCTTGCACTTGATCACTGTTTGATGCTGTCTCTCTAGGCTACAATCAGTAGTCCTTAGGGAACCGAACACTTACGGTCCCAGGGCACCTTTGTAATCCATCACATCTGATGCATTTGCCATTTATCACTTACGGTAGTAACAGTGTAGAGTTTTTACTTTTTTAGCTAAAAAGCATCAGTGTCACTATAGCAACAGGGGACATTTCTTAGGGAAATTATAAATGCTGAGAACAGTCTTGTTTTTCCCTTCAATTGGCAGATGACTCACTGCAAAGATATGATCATGTTCAGAACCTCATTGTTGACTTAGTAGTTAAATTTAATAATTAAGTTAGTACAGCTGAGGGTCATAGATGTGCCCACGACATTGCCATTTCTCAGTACTGATGCGCAGTTTGTCAGAGACTAATGACATATTAGCTTATATCACTTATGAAACAAAACATGGAAAATTTCTGATTAGGTGTTTTCTCCAAAATCAGTTTGTGGCCGAAACCTAGACTTGGCCTAGAAACAGGCTATGATTATTAAGAAGGGAATCAGCTGGTTAGTATTTAATCTGTATATCTTTCAATTAAACATCATTTTCAAATGACTGCTTCTAAAAAGTTGTATGTAAGTGACTTACCTTGGGATGGAATTTAAAAATTAATGTTATTTATACACTTAAAGATAGCCTAGAACAAGATTACATATAAAAATGCAGAAATCAGTTCTAGGAAAAATGTAAAAAAACCCACAAAAACCAAAAATCAAGACCTTGGAGAAGAAAAATACTGTTGCTAAAGTTTAAGGGCCAGCAAAATTGTTATAATTGCACCATAGTTTTTATTCCGAGTCTCTTACATTCTAGAGTAAAAGGTCCGAGTCTCTTACATTCTAGAGTAAAAGGGAAGACAGTGGTTGGGTACATAGTTTTCAAAGAAAGCATACAAATTTGTGAGGTGTTTAGAGCATGAAATATTATCCCCTTTTGATTGAAAAGAAAGGAAACTCATAGTTACAGCTACTATTGTGATCTCTTCAAAGGTTGCTATGTCTTCCTGCTTCAGTTGCACAGGGAAAAATGATTTAGGGAAATAAAAAAAATTTAACCTTGCAACTGTCTGTGGAAGCCTTTATTATTACTAGTCTTAGCAGTTTAAAGTAATGAAAGTCGGTAAGAGAAGGAAGCTGGAGCAGATAGAAAAGCAGCCTGGTCAGTTCTGCTTGTCTGCCCCAGTTTAGGAGGTGGTTGGATCCAACAAAACCCGCTAATAACATATATGTAATAACGGCTAAGTTTAACAGTAGTTATGGGTTAGAGAAACAGAGGATCATTAGCTTTTTTATGTATCTGTTTAAGTATTAAAATACCAATGGAGAGTTTTATTTTTTATAAAATGAAATGAAGATTAGTATGGATTTTTCTATTTTGATTATAGCCAGTCTATAACTTAAACCACTAGTCATCATTCAGAAGTACAGAAGACCTACCTCTGACCAAGGAATGGCCACCATCAGTGCTATCATTCTCTTATTACAGGATGAGGATGTTTTATTAACTGAAATAGAGTTATGGGCACTGAGTGATAGCCATTCAAAATGACGGCGACAATCTATTCAGACACAGAGAAAAGAAAAATTAAGCAGGACATAATGAGGCATGCTTACATTTCCTAAGTCTCTCTCCCTTTCTCTCCTTTGCCTCTCTCCCCCTTTTCATTTGCCCTTGCAAGTATTTTTTGCCCGTTTATTTTCTGGCCACTGTCTGCGTGCCAGGAATATACAGCAGTGAACAGTACAAATGTTGATCCCATGTTATTGAGCTTACATTCTATAAGGAGAACAGGAAGAGACAGATAACAGACAAGTACACAATCATGAACAAGGTAATTTCTGAAACCATAAATGCCTTGAGGAGAGCTTGGGGAAGGAGTTCCAGGCAGAGGCATCAGCCGGGGAGAAACCTCTAGAGGAGGAATAAGCTTGGTGTAATAAAAGCCTAGGAAACATAGGCCAGCTGGCCAGAACCCAGGGAGCAAGAAGGGGCAGCGCAGGTCTCACAGGTCCTCCGAAGCCCACCCTAAACTTCTCTTCAAGGCTTAATTCCCAAAGCTCCCACCAACTGCTCCTGTCTACACTGATCTCCATTATGAAATCTGTGGCATAGATCATCTACATAAGGGTCAGCAAACTGTAGCTCCAGACTAACTCCAGCATGCCATTTATTAGTAAATAAAGTTTCATTGGCACATAGCCATGGCCCATTCATTACGTATTGACCATGGCTGTTTTTCAGGTACGGGGGCAGAGTTGTGGTGGAGATTGTGTGGCCCAAACCAGATCCACATGTTCCATCTGAGTTCTTTGGCATTTGTATACACTACTTGTTTGTGTTTTTGTGTCATCTCTCCAAATACTCAGTAAACTCCCTGAACTTGGGGGAGCAGTACTGCTGAAGGGTCAATGTGTGGGCTCTGCAGTTAGACTGCCCAAGTTTGAATTCTCGCTGGGCCAGTAACAGGGCACTTTCATGGTCAAGTTAACTAAGACCTCTATGCCTCAATTTCCTGGTTCGTTCTCCACTCCATAGAGCCATTTGTGGATTACATGAGGTAATGCCCACAGGCCACAGGAAGTGCTCCTGTTATGGCTGGTGTTATGGGAGTTGTGCATGACTCCCAGCACACAGCATGGCACCGAGCGTACAGATGCTCCTGGATGATGGATGACATTGGCTTTCCAAGAGGTCTGATGCCATGTTCAAGTTTCTCTGGTAATGGAGGGGCAGAAATAATTGAAATATAGTAATCAGAAACTTAAATTCCTAATGTATTGTCTAGTCCCATTATTTTTAAGGGAAAGTCCCCATCAGGAAGTAGTGCACAGCTCTTTGCCCTGGGACTCATCTCCATCTTGCTGGACTAAGGGGGAACCTGCTTCCTTGGGCCACTTATCTTGCTTGGCTTCCAGGTGATCAGATCTCAAATGCTTTCTTCTGGTTCACAAATTAGAAACCTTGGGAAGAAGAAACCTGCAGGGGAACTATTTTGGTATTTGTATTTTTTAGAAACCTAGAGCCTATGCCTTCCATAGGTATGAAGACCGTCAAGGCCAACTGCTGGGGCACAGAGGCTCTGGGCTCCATGACAGTTCTACTCTGGGCAGCTCTTAGTCTCAGAGGTCAGGGAGGGAGAGGTTGGAAAAAGTAAAGGGGGCAACTTCTTGCTGTTTATCCTGCTCTTTCTAGGGCCCAATACAGTGCCAGAAACAGACCACGTGACACTGAATGAATTCCAACACCAGCTTTGCTTTCACTCACTGCATTTGACCTTGGATAAGTCACTTCATCTCTTGGACTCAGTCTTTCAATCTGTAAAATGGGGATGATAACAGATGTTTAATGAATATGGATAATGTGTGTGAAAATAGTTGTTAACTTCAAAGCACCATACAAATCTGAGAATGAAGATTAGAAATCTGTCTCTTCATGTCTACTGTTAAGTATGGTCAGCTGTACCATCTTGTGAGTTAAAAAGCAGTGACATTTTAACTGACAAACTTCTAATCATTAAAGTAGATATTCTAGCATGAGAATATAAATGCAAATAGAATATATGTAACCCTATGTAAAAATAGAAAAATTGCACAATATAAAATTATAAATATTATAAATATAAACATTTCATCTATATATCTATCTTCTATAGTAAACATTTGTTCTCCCAACTTGGCCCACAGGCACAAAAATGTATTTATCTTTCTTCTGAGACCTTTGGAAGTGGACTGTCCTCTGGAGCAGCCATATTCCTCCCGCCTCCTCCCAAGGCTTCCCCAAACTCAGTTGAATCAGGATCACACTAGTTCTAGGAGACCTGTGAGCCTAAGCTATAAGCTAGGAGACCTGGAGGTCCTTAAAATATATTTCCCATAGGGAACCTTAAAAGATGATATAATTCAAGGCAATACCTTCTATCTGAATGCTTCAAAGACTTTGCTGATTTTTTTGGGGGGTGGTGGTGGTCCTATTGCCACTCACTTAATAAAGTTTTCATTTAGATAGACAAAGTACTTTTACCCTTCTTTAGCTTTCCTCTAAGCGCCAAATACATTTTACTGACTCCAATGCAAACCCCACAATAATTTTTATACCACTAAGAAAGAAATGAATGTCACCAACTAATTTCTGATATACCATTGGTTGTATGATACATTCAATATCAAAGATGCTAAAATGTTGCTCTGGCTGGTGTGGCTCAGTTGGTTGGAGCATCATCCTGTACACCAAAAGGTGGTGGGTTCAATTCCCGGTCAGGGCACATACCAAGTTTCAGGTTTTTTTTCTCTCTCTCAAATTAGTTTTTTAGAAAAGATGCTAAAATGTTAAAAAAGGATATTAGAATCAATTAAACACCCCTTTAAAGAATATGTGCAAAAATAAGAACAAGAAATGGACATATTCTGGGACAGTAATTATAAACTTAATGTTCATGTTCTTAGTGACAAAATTAATAGTAATAATTAGCATTAATCTATAGCATGCTTTTGAAAAAACATTAAGTATAAATGCAACATAATGTTTCATGATTCTTTTAACTACCTTGAGAGATAAGAAGAGTAAATGTTATAATTTCAGCTTGTCAAGTAAAGAAAGTGAGGTCCAGAGAGGTTAGTAGTTAGTCCAAGTGGCACTGTGCCCAAGCTGGGTCTGATGTACACATTCCAGGGATTTCTCACCCATATTCATTTCTTAGCTATTTTGTAATAACTATTATTTTATGGTCTTCTAAAGAACACATTTCACATAAGAAAACAACTTTTTAGTGTTTAAAGGTCTTTCCGGAGGAAAAAAACAATAAAATAAATAAGAATTACATGCTTTGAAATAAAAACTTATGAGAAATACTATTTCAGACACCGGAAGGCTTGCCTTGAAAAGGCTTTTTCAAAGCACACATGGTTGAGTCGGCTTTGGCTGGGCTGCAGGCATAATGTGTAACTGAATGTAGATAGAGTCAGACATTCTGTGCCAATGATGGTCTGAGAGACGGTGGCTGGGGGATGAGCCATGTGTGAGTGACTTCTGGAGATTGGATTATCTCAGGATGGGAAGTTGGATGGTGAGGTCTGGAGTAATGAAAATGCGTGAGATTTTGGGAAATCTGAGAGCCACAAAAGGAATGAAGACACTTAGAACGCCGGGACAGCTGGGATGGAACATATGTCCTGACAAATACCAGGGAGGCCAGCGCAATTCTGTGAGCAGCTCTGCAGTGTAGGGAATTGGGAGGAAAACTGATCACCCTAAGACTTGGGGCGGGGGAGGGATTTAAAGCAAAGTCCTAGTTCATCAGGAATCACAGAGACTGAGAGCAAGGACTCAGACATTTGATTGACTAAGTAGAAATAAAGGCAATATAGCAGGGAAGAGCAGTGACTGAAATGGTGAAAGTCAGTTATAGGTTGATATTGGCAAGACTACCCCTCAGCAGCTGTTGATTTCTCCCCAAGCATAGATTATATCAATGAAAGCAACCAGATACATGAAGGTGCTTGGCGATGGCCAAAGGGAGTCAACCTACCAGGCCTTTCCTGAACTTGGGGAAGGGTAGCTCTGAGAAGGGAAAACTGTATTTATGAAAGGAGAGGCAGGGACTTGATGTTTATGGAATAAAATGACATTTATGGAATAATCTCAAAGGGCTGGAACTGGTACTTATGTCACTTTATTTTCATCCTTCCAGCAGCCCTATGAAATAGGCATTACTGCTGTAAAAATGAGACTCAAAAAAGCTAAAATGACTTGCCCCAGGTCATAATAATGAGTAGGAGTCCGCATTTGCCAGCCACAAAGTTTTAAGTAATATTACCCTGCGTCTGATGAATGTATGTTGACTGAGTGAATGAAAAAATAAACTAAAAAAAAAGGAGTGCACCACTCACTTGCACTGTTTTTTGAAATAAAATTCAATTAATAAAATAAGCACACATATGATCTTGCCACTTTCTAGCACCGATAAAGAGGGTTTAAAATAATAAATGTTTATAATAATTATGAAGTAAAACAGCGTTTGCCATGTCACTGTTTTGTGGCATACTTATTGAAGGTCTTATCAGTTACTGCTTCAACACAAATGGACAGTTTTGGGGGGAATCAGAAAACTTACAGGAGAGCCACGCCTTTCAAGGGTGGCTTTGGGGCCTCCACGCACCCCTGGTTTTTCAGAATTTGTTAGAGCCTTCGCCCGGATTCAGTCCTGCCTACCACTTTTCGCAGAAATGGCTTTAATGCACGGGCCTTCTAAGCACTTTTAGTGAGCTCTCAGATTCCCTACTCACTCGGCTCCTTTGCATCTTCTTTGCAGCTGGGAGAACTGCTTTTCTGCTCCACACAGCTTTCAACTTGACAATTGCGACTTGGCAAAAATGTCCCTGTAGCCTTTTTAGCTTACTCTTCTCATAGCCAAAGCAGAAAAAAAAAAAAGCAAGAATAGGAAAGTTACAATTACGCAACGTGCAGATTGGTGTTTTCCAATCAGATTTCCCTGGAAACCGCCCTTTCTAACTCCCCTTGAAGTCTGAAGCTGGTGTAAACCTTAAATTGCATGAAAATGACCTTTTAAGGACAAGAGTAAATACCCACCTCTTTTAAAATAAGACATATGCCCTTTGCCACATCTCCCTCCAAACAATATTTTTAAATGCTACTTAACAGAACTTTGTAAATAGTGCTCTGCAATGGTCATTTGTTCACTCTGATCCTATGGAATGACTCTCACCCACCGACATTATAGGTATCTTTGAGGTATCCAGAACCGTAGTAGGTGCCAGGTAAATACTTAAGCATTTTATAAAACAGTCTCAAAGAGGTTTATACGTTTTAAGCGGACTAGGCAATTCTGGGGGATGGATGAAGAAAAAGAGTAAAAACGGTTTCAAAGCAAGTCTCGCTGAGTTGAGTACTAAACTTGAGTCCCTATGAATTACCTACTGCGTTTGTAGTTTGTTCTTAGAAATCCTCTTCCCTGGTGGTAACGCCGTTCCTTAGGAGTTGACTGTATGTGTGTGAAGTGCATGGACGCCACTGAGAAATGGCACTGCAGGTGCAATGCAGAGGAGCAAGGCCTGTGACCCTCAGAAGGGGGGGAACCCATGGGCCTTTGGGGCTGTAGAAAATGCTCCTGAGGTGAGGCTGACATCAAAGGGGGCGCTCTTCTTGGGAAGATGTCCTTGTGATACCACATCAAGAAACAGTAACTAAGATACTACACTCCGGTATCATGTGGGGACAGGGCGGAAAGTGAATTTTATTCATCACCCACCAGGTATTTTGATTGTAGTGGGCCTCTGTGGGTTGTGCTATCCCACACCCACTTCTGGCTCTTGTAGTCACATCCCCGTGATTTTGCTTTGGGGGAACTTTCTTCCCCACCACCCAAGGTCCAGGTATTTCAGGGGTAACACAGGAGTTGGGCTCAGCCAATCAACCCATTGTATCCCCAGCTCCACTGCTCTGAGCCTGTGATCTAAGCCTGTTCAATCAGCAAGTGCCTCTGGACCTCGGAATGCTGGGACGAAGATATTTTCCTCTCACTTTGTGTATCAATAGGGTTGCTGGTAGCCATGTATAATCCCTAATACACAAACATTATCTCACAGAATACCAAAACCCTATGTTGTTATTAATTCCATTGCAAAGGTGAGAACATTGAGATTCAGTGCTATAAATAATTTACACCAAATCTTACAGCTAGTAAAAGCATAGAATTGAAAGGCAGGGTTGTCTCACTCAAATTTCTGTGCTCTTTTTCAGGTTGCTGTCTATAAGTTTCAAAATTTAATAACAATGATTTTTCACTAAACATAAAACTCAAGAGTGAGGTTGCTGGGACATACAATGCTATATAATATTTTGAAACTTGTAACAAGTAATGAAGGTTAGATGTTTGGAAGAACCAAAAGACTTAAAAAATGTCCACACAACACCCATCACCCAGCAGTCACAGTTGGCTATGAGTTTTAGTGAAATATCAGGAAGAACACAACAACCCTAAAAGATTACAAGATAAAAACAACAGAGGCTTAGGTCTATGGTGAATATCTTATACTTTTTTTTTTTTTTTTACTGACTACATAGGAGATATGTTAATTTAGAACCCCTTCTTAGTTTTTAATGAAGCTGTTCATTTTTAACACGTCTTTCTGGCATTTTAGAGGCCTGTCTGTTGGATTGCAGTGGCTAAGTGTTTTTCCATTATAGTAGTCACCAGTGTGGTGTCTGTCTACCACATTCTCTTAGGCACATTCCCCGAGGCAAACTAGAATTCTGTGTCTGGTGTTCAGAAGCACAGATGTGGTAGAAGGTTAGTGATCTTCCTCCTGGGGTCAATGGAAACCCAGATGTAGAAATATCATTCATAAAACTAAACTTCAGTGTCGGCCAAAATCTTACAACTCTCTCAGCAGGAGTGAGACCCCACTACTTGTCAAATGCTTATGAGTAGGAATCATCTCCCTTAGAGCATAACGTCTGATAATCTTATTATGAACAAATGGTACAGCTAGTTTATAGTCTATAAAATATCATGCCAGCATCTCCAGTATTTATAATTAATACAAAAATTATGAATTTTAAAATAAATTTCAGCAAAAATTTTCCTTTAGTTTCTCTATCATTGCTTGATTTTGGGATGCTAAGTTTCTCAAATGAGGCTATACATTATTACTATAAATTCAGTGGCTCATTACCTTAGCTATTTGGCATCTATAAAGAAAAAGATAACATATTTAAGAAGAGATACAACTCAACATTTCCTGCTTTTCATCATCACTGCTCTATCTTGGTGCTACTTGGGCTTTTAGTCCAAGTTACATTCACAATTTCTAAAAGGATACTACATTCAAATGGGCCAAAATAGAATCTATTCTTCATGAATCTTTGTCAATCTAATACAATAAAACCATTATCTTTCAAATTATGTGAATCTAGATCTTGATATCTGGGAAGAACTGAATACTAGTTAGGGTGTCCTTATGCACATGGGTAATACAAAATTCCATTTTAATAACCACCATACTAGGAAGTTGTCTCTCGAGGATTTGTACTTTAAGCCTATATTCCAAACCACTGTTAGGCAGCATGATAAGTAGAACTAACAGGAGTTGTCATACCAGCATGTGCAGAGGGGAGTGTGATATACTCTAGAGCAGTGGTTCTCAACCTTCCTAATGCTGCGACCCTTTAATACAGCTCCTCATGTTGTGGTGACCCCCAACCATAAAATTATTTTCATTGCTACTTCATAACTGTAATTTTGCTACTGTTATGAATCGTAATATAAATACCTGATATGCAGGATGTATTTTCATTGTTACAAATTGAACATAATTAAAGCATAGTGGTTAATCACAAAAACAATATGTAATTATTTATGTGTTTTCCGATGGTCTTAGGCGACCCCTGTGCTTAGGTGAGCACAGAGTAATGACTGGTGTGGGATCCAGATCAAATGGGCCTTGCAGGCCATTGTAAGGACTGTGGCTCTTACTCAGGGTGAAATGGGAATAGACCTGAGGTTTGATGAGAGACGTCACACATTCTAGTCTAAAAGGAATACTTAGGTTGCTGAATTGAGAGTGACTAGAGTAAGGGTGGAATTGGAGGGAAAGTTTGGAGGCTCAGGAGATAATCCAGACTAGAGTTGAGGGTGAGGAGTGGTGCTAGCATTGGGGGTCAAGAGAAGATAGGGCCAATACGTTTCTTAATGATGATCTGAATGTGGGTTTGAGAGAAAGAAAGGAGTCAAGGATAACTTTGAGGTTTCAGGTCTGATCAACAGGAAAGATTGCATTCCTGTTGGCTGAGATGAGGAGGCCTAAGGGAGGCTCAGCCTGGGGAACAAGGACTAGGAGTTCAGTTTGGGACATATTAAGTTTGAGATGCCCAAGAGATATCTAAGGAGAGAAGTTGAATAGGGACCTGTATAGACAAGTCTGCGAGTTCAGGCAATCTGTGCTGGAAAAAAGAAATGAGGGCCTTCACATGGCATTCACAGCTCTGAGAATGAATGAGGTGACCTGAGAAATGAGTGTTGGAAGAAAGAGAACTGGCCCAGGATGTGCCCATTCGGCACTGATCCAGCCTCAGAAGATGGTAGGTAAGAAGGAACCAGTTACCAGGCTGAGAAGGATCAACAAGGTGTGTTGCTCTAGAAGCTGAGTGAGGAAAGCTTTTCAAGGAGGAAGGAGTAATACATTATCACAGTGATTTTTCCCAGGCCTTAATCCCACTGGGACATTAAATTAGCAACATTGCTTTTATCCCTTAGTCATTAGTTGCTTTATACAAAGAGTTCTGCTGTTCATGAATTAGCTTTATCTTCCCAGCAAGATGCAAACTTCTTGAAATCAAGGCTTTTGTTTTCATCTTTTTCTCTCTAGAGTGATAGCTCTTAAACAGTTTTTGACTACATCTCACAGTAAGAAATACATCTTACTTTGGGAACCAGTATATGCACATATGCAACTGAAAGAAAGAAATGTTTAACCTCTCTGCATGCGTGCACTCTACCATCTTTTCCATTTTCTCTGTTATAATCTAATTAATTAAAAGTAATGTTCAGACCCAATGAATTGATTTTCACTAATCATTAATTGATTGCAACCATGGGTTTGAAAAGCACTGCTTTTAGAACATCCAGCACAGAGTGCTGCCACATTCATTATTAATCAGAGACAACATTATTCATCTTCGTTTCTCCCATCGTGCCTTCTGTAAAGCAAATGCTTAATGTGCTCTTGTTAAATGAATAGCTTTGAGATCCTAAAGTAATACTTCTTCAACTGAGTTACCATTACTTTTACGATTGTATTTGTGTAGAAGAATATCTCTTAAGAGTGCTCATATGTTCAGCCTGAGGACAGATGGGAGTGTCTTTCTGAATGGGTCCCTGTAGCCTAGAGTCAGAGAACACTCTGGCCAGAATTAGAGTTGCTGACCAGATGGAGTGGGTCCGTTAGGTGGGTTAGTACTAACTAATGCTGAATTCATTGCATGTCTTGTATATCAGCCTTGGGGGGCAGGGGTGATAGGGTTCAAAATATTTTTAAAAAACAAAACTAACTCACTAAATTTTTTAAAAAGACTTTCATTCACCTTAGAACAATTATGTCTTTTATTCTAATTAATAAGATATTAAATGTCAAAATGAAACATCTATCATTTAGGAAGAGGGGAAAAATTAAATATTCAACAACGAAAATAGATGGTCTGGAACAAAAATCACTAGTAATAGCATGTCTCAGAATTTTGAAAAGTCCAACTATAGAAATGAGGTATAATTAACTGTAGACATTTCACTCAAGAAATCTTTAAAACAAGAGCTGGGCACATAAGTCCTCAATAAATATCAGGTGATGCTTAAATCCTTCTCCATACAGCACCTAAGGAAGTGGCACAGAAGAAAGTGGAATATTTTCCACCATGTAATTCTTACTGCTGTAGGTTTTCACCTACATGGAAGGAGCTTGGTGCAATGAATATAGCATAGGTTTTGGAATCAGGTAAATCTGGGTCCAAATCTAAATCTCTTATGAGATGTGTGATTTGGCCTAATTACCGTAACATCTTTTGACATTAGTGTTCTCAAACATCTAATGAGGACAATAACACATACTTCAGGGACTTAGTTTACTATAAAGAAGATATAAAAGTATACATATATATGTATATTAGATAAAAACTTGTTTTTTGGAATTCAATGGTTTTCTTGTAGAAGTCATGTCCTAAGTGATGCTTAAATTTCCACGTGCGGCAAACTCCTACAGCTTATTTAACTCATAATAGAGCTGAACCACGAGGCATGATGCACTAGTTCTAAGGCTCTTTCAACCTGGGGTGAGGACGAGGAGTGCGCTTAGGGGGATCTCCAGAGGTCTGTGTGTAAGAGATGGTGGGTCAGTAAAGGTTCTCAGAGCAAAACAGAAAAAGCAGAGATTTGTTTTAAAGAGCTGGGTCACATGATTGTGTGTGTGGGGGGGTGGCAATTATGAAATCTGTGGGGGCAGGCTGGTAGGTCGAAAACTCAGGCAGGAGCTGAAGTTGAAGATATTCTTGAGGCAGAATTTCTTCAGGGAAAGCCTAAGGTTTACTCTTGGGCCTTTCAACTGACTGGATGAGGCCCACCCACATTATCTAGGGTAACCTCCTTTATTTAGAGTTAACTACAATAAAACCTGGATATAAGGAACTAACTTGGGTGAGGAGGTGTCTGTTAAAGCCGAAAGTCTGTTATATAATGAAGTAGGTTTTCCCAAATGTGTATGTTAAAGGACTTGACAAATTAGCTAGTTTACCTGTTTTTACTTATGTAGACACACTTGTGTAATTAAAATTAAGTATATATGAACATTTTAATTTCACAGAAAAGTTTTCTACATGTAGCACAGTAATTTTAAATTTGTACTGACTAGGTCTAGTAAATTCATGCATTCACTAGTCACAGCAAGTAAGCAAAAGCACACGGCTGGGGCGTGGCTTAACATACAAGGGAACAAGGGCCAGCAGATGCTAAAACTGCTGCAGAAAGTCACTCCATGAGATAGCAGAACTAATTACCGAACTCCATATGCTGTGATCACATGCTAATCATTTGCCGAACATTGTTTGCCAGCAGTGACTCTTGGATTTAAATATATAGACTACAGTTGTAGATAGGTCGGCAAAATTACTAGTGTTTTTTCCAACATATGGTCTACTCCCTAAAATCTGTTAAAAATAACAGTGAATTAATAATAAAAAAGTAACCTGTTAATTTTTATTATAAGCACATCTTAGTTAAAAGCATTTTAAAGTTAACTGGGTGTTACTTTTCACATATGACATATGGACTGGAAATTTTGTCCTCTATATTCAAAGTCTGTTAAATTGAGGTCTGCAAAACTGAGGGTTTACCATATCTTATATGAACTAAGCACATCACCAACAAATGATCAAGTGACTAAATGTCTAGAGCAGTGGTTCTCAACCTTCCTCATGCCGCGACCCTTTAATACAGTTCCTCATGCTGTGGTGACCCCCAACCATAAAATTATTTTTGTTGCTACTTCATAACTGTAATGTTGCCACTGTTATGAATTGTAATGTAAATATCTGATATGCAGGATGTATTTTCATTGTTACAGATTGAACATAATTAAAGCATAGTGATTAATCACAAAACAACATGTAATTATTTATGTGTTTTCCGATGGTCTTAGGCGACCCCTGTGAAAGGGTCATTCGACCCCCAGAGGGGTCGTGACCCACAGGTTGAGAACCGCTGGTCTAAAGCATCTACCCACAACAAGCAAGCAACTCAAAGGCCTACTTAGGTTGTCCAAGTTTCAGAACAAGTTATAAACTATTTTATCTTCATCCACTTACATTGGAAGTATTTAGAAAATTTAGAATTACATAGTTAACAACCTGGCTCTAAGAGCTTACTCGTTACTCAGGAAAAGTTGCTGCTTGCTACTAAATACGGTGATCGGTGGTGGTTGGAAGGAGTGAAATCCTACACTTTCCTCATACAGTGAACATGTAAAATGTGAAGACCTCCTGTGTGTGCAAAGCACAGTGCCAGGCATTGCTGGGGCAAATATGGGTCCCGAGTGTGCCCAGTTACTGTGCTTTACAAGTGCTGAGAATTTCTAGTCATATTTGTTTGTAAACCACACAGTGGAATATCCTTAACAACCGAAAGACCCTGATCAGGGTGATTAAAATGGATGAGTTGCTATAAAAAATTGCCTTGAAAAAAGAACAACTTCCATTGTAATATTTTCTTATCTCAAAGAGATTAGTTATATTTTACTAGATTTTATTTGTAATATTCCATTGTAATATTTTCTTATCTCAAAGAGATTAGTTATATTTTACTAGATTTTATTACTCTGTCTTAAAGCCCTGCGCTAGTGATAGAAGAGTCATTTTGTTGGGCTAAAACACCAGCAAGACTCAGTTTTTTTAAATCTACTCACTGAAGCTTTCTTACCACAGGGGTTGACTATTATTCTAACACAATTTCTCCCTTCTCTCTCTCTCCCCATTGTTTTAATTCCCTGGCTCCATCCCAATCTACATTATTTTAAATCTCTAAGAAATTAAATGTCATCCAGTAATATTGTACTATGGGTTAAAAATGTTTTCCTTTTTTCTAAGCTACCATGGGGGTTTGGAGAGAGAACAAAACGTTTGGTGCATTCATCACTGCACATGACTTTGATAATCTGGGCTATTTTGCTTTCTCAATGATAAAGTATGTCTAAGATGTTACAATTGTTGGTATTTTTGAGTCTTGTTTATAAAGATGATGCATTTGTATAAAGTATAAGATTAATGTCCATTGTTGACAAAATTAATGTGCTCACACCTGAGTTGAAATTCACATACAAATAAAGTCGAAAGGGGTCATAAGAGGGAATGTACATAAATATCACCTCATCTAAATGCTTCATTTTTGTAAAAAGAAAGAAGCACTCTAGTTTATTGAGGAGGGAGAGCTAACTCATGATAGTGAAGGTTTAATCATAAGAGGAAAAGAAGAAAGAAAATAAGTTATGTTTGGATTGTTATATCATAACACACCGCTGGAAAGAAGATGGAAAACACATCTTAAAAGCGTAGACCACATGAAGGCCTCCCCCTCCCCCTCCCCCCCCAACACAATCCCTGTGCCATCTTATTAACAAGCTTTTCCACATGTAGCTGTTGGACCTAATGAGAGGTAAAATCTTTTTTTTTTTTTTTTTAAATATATTTTATTGATTTTTTCACAGAGAGAAAGGGAGAGAGATAGAGAGTTAGAAACATCGATGAGAGAGAAACATCGATCAGCTGCCTCCTGCACATCTCCCACTGGGGAAGTGCCCGCAACCCAGGTACATGCCCTTGACCGGAATCGAACCTGGGACCTTTCAGTCCGCAGGCCGACGCTCTATCCACTGAGCCAAACCGGTTTCGGCGAGAGGTAAAATCTTGCCTTTATGTTAGAACCTGATTTATTTCCCCCTCATTCTGAGTACTCCTAGAGCCAGCCCCAGGGCCTCCAGAGCCAGCTCCATTGTTCATCATGAGTATTTATCACTTGTACAGAATGCCAAGGGTTGCTCCGAACTATACCACCCTCGTCAAAAGAAAGCACAAACTCCTTGCTCCTGGACCACTCAAAACATTTACTGAATCTAAGAAAAGGGAAATATCGTCGTGATAAAGCGATGTGTCCAGTGCGAGGGCCATTTAGGCTACCTCTGAGAGGTAGATTCTGAGGAGACATGGAAGAATGGGTGTTGGAGGGCTCTTTCTCCTTAACCCAACCACTCACTGCCATGGCTTCAGGTCAGCAGGAGCAGGTGCAAGCCCAGAATGAAGTAACCCAGGTAGGTATTCAAGTCACATAATGGAGGGGTGAAGAGTACAATTCCTTCTCAGTGGGCAAACACCATTCACTTGCCATCTGTGCGACAGCATTCAGGGTCAGGAGAATGCCTGACGAAGGAAGAAACAGAATCTAATCCCATTACCTTTTATGAGCACTCAGAGAAAACTTCTAAAGGAACCGAGGATAAGCATGTTGCATAGGATGACATATGCCTTTGCCCTGACACAGACCTGATTTCCTTTTTCATATTAGCCAATAAATGCAATTTCCTCCTAAAGTGTTTTTTAATAAATACAACCAGGAGGATTCTAAGACAGGTGTATTTTTCTGGGTGGGAAAGTGATGCATTTGGTTTCATTTTCTCCTGGTGTCATAATTTTTTGCCTTCAGCAATGCTCCCAAGATGGGAACACTGATTTTAATATTTCATACTTTAATGGACTATAGTGCTTCTGTATATCTACTCAGTTTGAAAATTTGGGTGATAGTATATTTTCAGCTCAACCTATTTGAATTCTTATCCTAGACTCAGTGGGATAGTATGACAGCTAGTATAAGGCTACTATTAACCACTTATTTTGGGCAGGTTTGTATACACATTATTAGATATCTGTAAAGTCAGATAAAATACACTCGAAATTATCTTTATATTTAGTTTTGTAGCCACAGTGTCTGCCACATTCAATAAATAGCTGACAGAAGAATGATGGGGAAAGTACATAATTAGAAGGGTGAAAAAAGAAAAAAAATTCTCCATGTGCAATTATTAAACACTCTTTCCAACCACATTTAGGTTTCCATTAAATTAATTACAGTCACCAAAAAGTAGAACTCAGCTGGGATGTCTTTATATATAGCCTATGTTCAATGATTGTGATTGGTTCCAAAGAACTATAGGTTATAGGTTAGAAAGGAGAATAATTTATTTGAGTCCTCACAGCATAAAACTTGCCCTCCTTACATAATATGGATGGTAAATGTGGCTTTAGAGTTCTGCTTCTTTCTCCAAAGGGTATTTTTTTAAAGCACCCACAAATGTCATCCCATCTATTTTTAAGCAGAGTGCTGCTGGATAAACAGCTGAATCGTCTAAACCCAATGGGAAAATTCAAAGTTTAAATAAGCTGTTTTATCTCATTGAAAATAAATGGTGCCGACTGACTCAGAACATATGGGATTTTTGCATTCAGTTACATGTACATTTTCCTTGAACATAAGATTCTAGTCCAAGCTGAAAAAATGAAAAAAAAAATAAACTTTAATAATAAAGAACCTACTTTCTAATTGTCCTACCCAACGTTCACTAATTTCCAGCTACAACTTCCTCCTTACGTTTTCCCTGCCAGTGATGGAGTGGTCTCTGCAGACTGAGGCCCTGTAGAGACAACACAAATTCTCAAAAACAGACCCATTCTGGCGGTAGGCTTGTGATCTCTCACAGATTTCATCTTTTTAAGATAAAAATGGGTTTGGGGTTTTTCCACAGAATTCATTTTTTAGTAAAAGTTATATATGTTAATTCTCGAAAAAACCCCCACAAACACTATAAATGGTGTAGAGTTAAAAGTAGAAGTCTCCTGCTGCCCAGTCTCCCAGTTCTTACTTCCTAAAGGTAACCACTGTTGTTATCACTTTCACATTTTCCTTCTGATATTCTGTGCATATATGTGTGCATATCTACATATCCACATATAAGCACATTTTCTTTTTTAACAAACTCATATTATACCATAAATACTGTTCAGCACTTGACATTTTTACTTTAGTATATATTGGTCTTTGCATGTCAGTGCCTATAGGCCCTCCTCCTTCTTTCTAATAGCTATGAAATGCTTCATTATATGGGACTATTCATCCAGTTAGCAAATGTTTAATGCCCATCTTCCCTGTGTCAGGCCCACTTCCAGACACTGAAGATGTAGAACTGAACAAAACGAAATCCCTGCCTTCATGAGGACCACATTTTATGTTTTAGCATCACAGATGGAGGAACTAGCATATTAACAGTACACTGAGGGACACTTCAGCATCACATTTCTCTCTTTCTCAAAGAGGGCTGCAATGAATCAGCTAATAAGTAAATCTTTATACCAATTTATCAGTTGAATAAATTGCAGATATTATTTTTATATATTTAGCCTTTTATATTTTCTTTCTATAATCAACCTCTTAAGAAAGAAAATGTGGATTTTTCATGGTTAATTAAATTAATGCAATAACAATTTTTTTTCCATCGAGGTACTCTATCTTTTGAAAATCTACATACTCAAGTACCTTGCAGTCAAATTGTATCCATATTGAATCCTCCTACATGAGGCTATGATAATTCCCCAAAGGCAATCAGACCAGATGCCTCAGTTTCCCTCTACTTCTATTGACCACACGTGCTAGAAACTGCTGATTTAAATATTTCATGATACCCAAATGCCTCCCAGACATTTTTTTTATATCTTCTTTTGGTGTCTGCATAACATCAGAACAAAAGGAAAGCTGTTTTGTAAACCCAAACAAAGTGAATGTACTTCTTCTTTCACATAAAATTCAAGAAAATGATGCTTTCTGCAAAACTGGGCCAAAAAATCAATTGTTACTTAAGTGATTTTTGTTCAGGAAGCCAACCCGAAAAAAACTCCAGATTGGGACAATTGCTCATGAACTTCTTTTGCCTCTATGCCCCATATATTTATTACAATTGAAACCAGGTCAAAATTTACATATAATGGCATCTTGGATGGGAGAGAAGAAATTCGAGTTGCCAGATTGATGGGTGTACAAGGAAGAAAGTGAGTCTTAGCCCCTCTACCTCGGCAGTTGGAAGGGCGCTAAAGTGCCCTGCTTCAGCCTCTGGCTGCCCCATAATGGCCTACTTACCCCAGAATGTATGCTCTATGCTCCAGACTTCTTCCAGTGTTATCGGGGACATTTGACTGATATGAACAAAAGCTAGGAAGCCACTTAATTTTTTTCTGATTTTAAAATCATGTCTCACTAAAAAAAATGTTCCCTCTGGACACTGTGACACAAAACAGTTTGTTTTGTTTGGTTCTGGATGTTATCCAAGTCTAGCTCAGGGAAAAAGAAAATAATCCCTTTTTGTCAAGTAGGATACTATGAGGGGCACTTAGTTGAATGTTTTCTATTAATTCAGAATTTTTACTCTGCACAAACATTTGCAAACTTGAGTGGGAAGTGAGGTGCCTAATCACTCTGCTGCAGGGTGGCTACGACTTGCAGAAGTCAGCCTTGTTACTGGGAAGTATGAATATTTGAAGAACCCAAATCAGGTCATTTTGACTCATTACCAAAAAGGTAAAGAAGATATATATCCTCAAATGAAATATATCTGCTCTAGAGGCCTGATGCACGATATTCATGCAAGGGGCTTGGCCCTCACAGCCCCGGCTGCCTCGCGGCCCCACGGTCCCTCCCACTGGTCGTTCCAGAAGGTTGTTCCACTGTCCAGTCTAATTAGCATATTAGCTCTTTATTATATAGGATAGTTACTGTCGTTGGGTAGTTTAAAATGTAATAGGGAAAACATTGAATATGAAGTGTGCACGTGTGTTCATGTGTGTGTGAGAGAGAGAATACTATGGAATTCCAGTCAATTTTTGGTGATAGAAGGTTCTTTTGCACCCAGAGATAATCATTTATTACCTTGAATAAGACATTTTTATCTCATTACAGTTTTTACTGGGAAAGATTGGCATGGTCTAGGTTCATGATATAAAATGCAAAACATGTGACACATACCTAATTTTACAGGCCAATGCCACTCTCATGCCTCTATTGCTATGTTTCATGAACACGGATTCTTTGAGTGAAACAAGCAATGGCATAGGCTTGACACAAAGTGTAAATTCCTGAAGACTGGGTTTTGTTATGGTTCTTCCTTTCCACAGAGAAACCAAGCTCCAAATTAGTCTTTTACATCTCCATACAGGGAGATCAAAACAGTTTTGCAAATTGATGAAAATTATTCATATAGATTAATCATGTTTAAAAAACTATTTTTATTGATTTCAGAGAGGAAGGGAGAGGTAGAGAGATAGAAACTTCAATGATGAGAAAGAATCATTGATTGGCTGCCTCCTGCATGCCCCTCCTGGGCATTGAGCCTGCAGGCATGCACCCTTGACCAGATCAAAGCCAGGACTCTTCAGTCCCCAGGTCGATGCTCTGTCTACTGAGCCAAACCAGCTAGGGCTAGATTAATCATGTTTTTATTTTGTTGAGTTCAGTGGATAGATAGTTACAATATGATAAAGCTGAAAGCACATAGGTCCAAGAGAAAGATCTGATTTCCAGTTAAATTCTGCCCCTTATGAGCCATGTCAACTGCAATTTACATTCTGGGTGCCAGTTTCTTCATTTGTAAATGAGGGGATTGACATTTGCCAAAGCATGATGTGAATAGATGTGCATGTGAAGCAAAGGAATTGAATCTGATAAACTCAGTGATATACTCAGACATCTGGAATCTTTAGATGCTAATATGGATGGCAACTCTCTAAGGGAGCAGTGCAATATAGAGCTTTTCCCAACCTCGTCCATCTTGGAATGCTCTTCTGGATGCCAGTTATGTGTCCACCAGTCAAACCCACCAGCACGATACTACGCCCCCGCTAGCCCCTTCATGCACAGGGGCCCTTCCAGACCTGCTGCCATGTTTCTCCCCCGCCACTGGGGAAGGAAAATCCAGGCTTAATGGTTCCCATGCTGACTCCTGAATTGATTAATAAGTCAGGTATAACTCAGGCTATGTGGTAAAAGATTTGGTGAGATGATCTCACTCATATGTGGGATATAATGATCAACATAATTTGATGAACAAAAATAGATCCAGAGACAAATGGCAGGGGAGGTAGGGGGGTTAGAGAGCAACCAAAGGACTTGTATGCATGCGTATTAGCATAACCAATGGACACAGACACTGGGGCGGTAGGGCTTGCCTGGGGTGGGAATGGCTGGCGGGGAGGGGGAGTGTTAATCAGGGAAAAAGGAGACATATGTAAAACTTTAGACAATAAAAAAAAAGATTGGTGAGTAGTTTTATTTTGTTTTATTTACTTGATTTGATCCTCTCCTTGTAACTGGAAACATAGGCATGAATAGGACACAGCCTCTGCCAAGTGAATGACATCATCCCTTCCCTCAAGTGGCTTACAGATTGCTGGGTGCGACAGATTTGTAAACAACTGGTTTTAAAATAATGTGATATGTGTTACATTAGTAGTATGTGTCAGTTGTTAGAGTAAATCTTTATTTTTTTCAGGTTTTATTAGGGCAGGTCATTATGGAAATATTGGTCTTTTAGAATGTAGAAGGGTTTAAATGATCGGCTTCTGAAATTTCTATTTGTTTCATGTGATGTGATATTGCAGGTGACTGTAGGTTTTTCTGTTCATCTGTCAGCAAGAAGCAAAAATTTCACCATTGATTTCCTTGCTCTTAAAAACATGTCAATTACACTGACGACCTAGGCACTGTGTTAAGGCACCAGGTACAAGTCAGCGCAGCAGAGGCTCACTCTGCTTGGATGGACTGTGGCCTCCTGGGCAGCTGCTTAGACAGTTGCTATTTACACTCAGGTCTTTGACCCAAACTAACTTAGAAGAATGAACGCAATGGAAGGGAACCTTTATAGCAATTAGCTCTGCAGCGTCCCTGGTTGCCCCTGCAGTCTCGAAACCACTACCCCTGAGGCTGCCACTCAAGTTCCCATCTGCAATGGTTAGTTTAGGTGGCCGCCAGGCCAGGCTAGAGTACCCAGTTATTTAATCAAACACTGATCTAGGTGGCTCTGTAAAGGAATTCTGTACATGTGGTCAATATCTATGATTATAGTAAACCCTCAGTTTTGTGGACCTTGATTTATCAGACTTCGGATTTAATGGGCAAAATTTCCAGTCTGTATGTCATATGTGAAAATTAACACCCTGTTAATTTTTAAATGCTTTTAAACCAAGGTTTTCTTATAAATAAATTAACAGGTTATTTTTTGTTACTGTTATTTTTAACCAATTTTATGGAATAGGTCATATGTTGGGAAAAAAACTGTAGTAATTTCACCGACATAAATAAATATTACATATGTACAACTAAAATCTACATATTTAAATCCGAGGATCACCGCTTGTAAACAATGTTTGGTGAATGATTAGCATGTGATCACATGGCATCGCTCAGAGTAATTGGTTCTGTTGTCGTGGGTGTGACTTTCTGCAGCAGTTTTAACTGGTGCTGGCCAATGTTCCCACGTGTGCTAAGCCACGCCCAGCCCTGTACATCTGTTTACTCCTGGTGACTGGTGAATGCACCCATTCACCAGATCTATTCAGTATAACTTTAAAATGATAGTAATAACATATAGAAAACTTTCCTGTGAAATTAAACTTTTCATATATACTTAATTTTAATTAGATAAACGTGTCTACATAAGTAAAAACAGGTAAACTAATTTGTCAATTTTTAAAATATACACAGTTGGAAAACCTACTTTATTATATAATGGACTTCCAGCTTTAATGGACATCCCTTGCCTGAATTAATCCGTTATATGGAGGTTTTACTGTAATTTTATTCCAATTGTAAATGTGATGTGTTTTACTGCTACTCTTACTATTTATATTTGTAGTGAAACTATAATAGTAGCATTCATTTATAAATATTGCATTGAGCATATGTATCTTTTTTTTTAAAGAAAAAAAATATGAACCTTGGAAATTTTCCCTCAAATGTGCAATACAATAGGTAAAAACCAACCTGTGGTTTTATTATACTTGAAAATAAATTAGCGTGCATTTAACATAGTATTTTGCTATTCTCCTTTTGTAGGCTGCCTTGGTAAAAAAAAAAATCATGTCATAAAAGAGATGGAAAATTAGATCTGGGCATGAAGCAAAGTTGTTCTTAAATTCTAGCTCAGATAATGAGTTGCAATTTGAACTAAACAATAAATGATAAAGGAATTAATCCCTGTTCCATGCATGAAACAGTTCTTCCTTTTATTATTTCTTGCTTTTGAAGAGTAGGATGGAAGGACTACTTTTCTTTAGACACTGACCTAGGATTCATGAACTTTATTATTATTTTTTTATCCCATGATAACTTTGCCCACAGGATTTGATTAATGAATCGATTCACCCATCCATCCATTCACTTTTATTTGCTTCTTATATGCCAAGCACTGTGGGAGCAGAAGATATAAGTGTCAATAGACTCGCATTTGCCCTCAGGGATCTTTCTGTCTATTGGAGGGAGAGGTGAGATTAGTGGGGGGAGGGAGTAACAAGCACTCCAGTGTGATTACAGTCAACTGTAGAAATTGCTAGAAAACACATACCAGACAGTGCAATTAGCATGGAAGGTGGTCCAAGGAGGTCATACTTGACTAGTTACTTGAATGATGGGCATACTTTGCCAGCTGGGCCCAGGGGAAAGGGAGAGGAAACAGTGTACGTGGAGGCATGGCCATGTGAAATGGCACTGTGTGTTCGGTATGAAGTACAAATTACGTACAATCCATGGAGACTTCCCTGCAGATGGAGGCCTCTCTGGGCACTGTGAGAAATAGATTAAGTTGAAGTCACTCAGTTTCCTGCTAATAGTCTGGACTAGATCTAAAGCACAACAGGTCTTTTTCAGAATTCTTCTCATTGGATTGTCTTTTTTTAACAGTAATATGGCACTGAAAGCAACAGACATGGCTGCTTTTCTTTCTGCGACACAGGTCATATTTTCTAAATCTATGTTTCCTCCCTTTCTCAGCAAGCCTGGCTGCCCAGGGAAATTCCCCAAACTAGCCTTTCTTCTTAACTGCTCCCTCTTTCCTGAACAGAACATTCACCATCTGCTCAGCCACCCTGCACTGTCACATCCCACCCTCAACCACCACGTTATCACCTCCCTTCTCCACAAGACCTCATTTCTGTTGTCTAAAATCCCCACACATGGCTTCACCCATCCACTTCCTCCTTCCACACTTTCTCTAACCCACGACACTGGCATTGTGATCCCTCCAACCATGCCTTCGGGTGCACACTGAACACTTACAGGGCTTCTCTGCCCCACACGCCAACCTTTGTCATGTCTCTTCCAGAGTCATCTTTCATCTCCCAAAATATCACCACAGTATTAGCTTCCTATGGCTGCCATATCAAATGATCAAACTTAGTGGCTAAACATAACTCACTTATTCTCTCACAGTTCTGGAGGCCAGGAGTCCAAAATCGGCTCACTGAGCTAGAACCAAGGTTTGGGCAGGGCTGAGCTCCATCTGGAAGCTCTAGGGCAGTGATGGTGAACCTTTTGAGCTCAGCATGTCAGCATTTTGAAAATCCCTAACTTAACTCTGGTGCCGTGTCACATATAGAAATTTTGTGATATTTGCAACCATAGTAAAACAAAGACTTATATTTTTGATATTTATTTTATATATTTAAATGCCATTTAACAAAGAAAAATCAACCAAAAAAATGAGTTCGTGTGTCACCTCTGCCACGCGTGTCATAGGTTCGCCATCACTGCTCTAGGGAGAATCCGTGTCCTCGCTTTTCCCACCTCTAGAGATGCATTCCTTCCCTCCCTCCACCACAAAGCCAGCAGCACAGCCTCTTCAAACCTCTCTGCTCCTAGGGTCACATGGCCTTCTTCTGGGGTCAAGTCTCTCTCTGCCTCCCTTTTATAAGGACACTTGTGCTGACATTCAGTGTCTGGCTAGATAATCCAGGAAAATGTCCCCATCCAAAAATTGTTAGCTTAGTCACCTCTGCAAAGCCACATTTGCCACGTAAGGTAACGTGGGTCGTTTCCTGGATCAGGGTGTGGGCATATTCTGGGCCATTTCCCACATACCACAACCACCAACACTACATTATAGTTAATTAGGTGCCCACTGTGTGCCAGGCATCATTTAATGAGATAGGCACCATTGTTATCTCTGTTTTACAGATGAAGCAATGGAGGTGCAGAAAGGTTACTTGATTTGGTCAAGGTCACATAGACAGAGAAATGCTCGAACCAGGATTCAAGCCAATGCCTGTCAACTCAGAAGCCTGTGCTCCTCTCACGAGGCTGTGCTGCCCCTCACATTCTGAGACTGTGTGCAACGTGTCTTGGTTTGCATCACAAGGACCCTGAAGACTATCTCAGTCAACACAAAATGGAACATTTCCCAGAAATTGTACATTTCCTTCTCTAGCTGTACTTCCAGATATTTCTCCCACAGAGAGTACTGCTCATTAAGTGCTTGGATGGTAACAAGTAGCAATTTGCTTCCCCCATGAAAGACCAGTGGAAGCCCCCTAATGGTCTGACATCAGACTATGGCTGACGAACATTAAGGGCTCACTGAGCTCAGGCAAAAGCACCGTGGAAAGAGTAATCATAGAGCAGGACTGGGGGAAAATTGTGTTGAAAAGGACAATGGAAATGAAACAGAAATGTGAGGCCCAGCTACTTTCACTGTGGAGAGAGCAAGAAAAGCAGAAAACTCCCGGAGGCATAGGGGCTATAGAAGAAAGCTGGAGGATAAAGAATACAGTACAAAGAAAGGCACTTTCAGATTAACAATAAAGGAAAAGTACAATCAGGGCAGGCCGCTGGAGGTCAAAAGGCAAATGAATAGGTAGGCAGTGACAAATTAAGGAATTTTTTTTTTTTTTACAATCCACTGTTCATTTTTAAGATGAAATTTTCCTCTCATTCTTAAGGAGCAGTGGCCCATGTGGAGAATAGAAAGAGATGGCCCCTGGAATTAAGCAGACCAAGGGGCACATGTCTTAAGAACAGTGCCACTTATGGCAATTTGAGCCTCAGTTGTAAAATAGGAATAGGAACAAGATGACAGAATTTATGCGAACCGCTTTATCACAGTACTTTGCATGAATAAGTAACAAAGAATCATTGCATTCAGTTTCTGCAACATCATCAAAACAAAAGATAATAAAGCTTGTTATGGTGCCCAAGTATCTACTCATGCATTCATATAGAATTTGAATGAAGTCTATACGGCTACTAACTTTGAATAAGAGACTGGATATGTTCCTTCATGGAACTGGTAGGTTAGTGAAGCAGATAATCCTATAAATAGAGGAAGCATGGTAAAGAAATAATGGATGCTGTGAAAACATATTGGGAGAGGGGACTGAACTCAAAGCTGGCCAAAGAGGGCTTCTTGGAGGAAGTGCCATCGCAGAGGAGGCTTGAAGGTTGTAAAGGGTTTAAGTAGGGGAGGGAAGAATTTGGGATAGATGGATGGAAGAGACAAAGGAGAGAGCAGCTCATGCAAAGGCCCTGGGCAGGAGAACATGGCACCTTTGAGAAAGTTAGAAGTCAATCAGTAGGGTTGAAGTGAAGATTAGACAGGGGGAGTGTTAGGAAATGAGGCTGTGAAGGAAAAGGTCTCCACTTATGTCATACCCTGTAAATCAAGGAGTTTGGACTCTATCCCCTGGGTAAGGAGGAATCACTGATGATTTATATGCAGTAGAATTGGTGATTTTTATCTGTATTTTAGAAACATTTTTGGGCTACAGTACACAGAATGGACTGGAGTAAGGGCAAACTAGAGGCAGGAAGACCACTTGGAGGTATCTAGAAAAATCAAGGTGAGAAACCAGAGACATTTAACTAGGATAGTGGCAGAGAGAATGGAGAGAAGTGAATAGAAATAACATTTATAAGACATGATTTCTTCACTCATTTATCCATTCATCCAACCGACTTTTATGAGTTTACCTTGGAAATGTGAGAGTGAGATAGAGGTAGGGAAAATCAAGGTTTTCCCATGTTTTGGGATTGAAAAAACTGGGTAGGCAGGGTTGCTACTTACAGAAGTAGGAAACACAGGATAAGGATGCTTGTGGGGAAGATACTAAGCCCAATTTTAGACCTGATAGGTTTTGAGTAATACCTTTGTTTTCATAATGCAGACATCCTTGCATTCTCCAGACCGTGAGCTTACATGAGGTAACCTTAGCAATAACAAGCAAGTCTAGTGATATTTTAGTCCTCTCTCATCTTTGCTCCTCCGCCACTTAATTCTGATTGTCCCCAAGAATGAGCTTCACATTTATTTGGGAACAAATCTGTTTGCTGCCTTCTGCTCAGGCCTCCTTGCCATCATGCCAGGAACGTCTTATGATGGCGGGCCATCTGTAACAATGCCGCTGTCTCTGTTACCACTGTCCTCAGCTGATGGCTGCTCTGTGGTCTTTGCTCTGTGGGTGTGTGAAGGCAAGGTGGTGGTGCTGCTTCCTCTAGTTTTTCCGCATTAATTAACACTGAGAGTTAACACGCGAGTCTGCAAATAACACATGCCTTGCATTTGGCAGCTTTGAATCTCATCTTGAGTATGAGTGGGTTGACCGTTGTAGACAACAGAATCATGAGAGGGAAGCTGGCCAGACAGCCTTGCAGACTGACATCAGCAGGTTGGTTTTAGGTAGCTCTAATGGATAAAATGTCATGCTGGTATAAGATAGTTCATGTTGTCCAACTGACAGGAAATAGAAGAAAACACCTTCGCGGTTACAAAAATTTGCTTTCTAGTTAGTTTCTTCCAGTGTAATGCAATCCAGAGGTATTAGAGAGAAGGGAAATGGAAAATAAATATTAGAATTAAAGGAGAAAAAGAGTGCACGGGGCAGCCAAGGATGGTCTGGAGCAAAGAGCTGTGAGAGGGAAAGGGGGAAAGATGAAGAGAAAATGAACACTTTACAAATAAAAACCAATCCACCACATTTGCACTTCCAACAGGGTTCTATAAACAGAGAATGGAATTGAACACATCTTAAAGCCTTGAAGAATAGGTAACATATGTCTGTCTGTCTTGGTGTTCTTAAAAATGAACTGTGGTAGACTAAAATGACACACTCCTCCTTTGCATGGCTGTACTATATTAAAGGCATCTCAAGAGAAATGCTCAAATTTGTAGGTGGAGCATGGATGATATTTCAGTGGAATTAAATCATTAGTGGCAGCTGACTACTTGTACTCAAACATCCTGTTTATACTTTTAAGGAAAACAGACACCGTGAATACTTTAAAGGGGGGAGGGTCATAAAAACTCTTTCATTTCTATAAAAGCCTGTGATGTTTAAAGATTTCCACAAAACAAAAACATCAGGTGTTCACAGCCCACTCCCCACTCAGGAAAACAGAATGGGAAGGTTTGACAGTAGGAATAGAAGAAACATTTCCTTTCCATTTCTCCAAAATTTCCACATAGTTTGGCTGTTTTTGAATAGACCTTCTGAAATGCCTTTTGAGGTCACCTACTTTGAGAGAATAGAGTCTCTAATTTTCAGGTGACACAGCAGTGAGCCCAGAGAACATAAATCTTGATCATATTTTTCATTTTTGTCGTTCTTATAGAAAAGATTGCAATTTCCTTCCCATCTTGCTAAGCTTTTGCTGGTTTCAGGGATTTGTGCTCCAATCTGACTAAAATAAAAACCCTTGTGTTAAAGGCTGAAAAACTTATCACAAAAAACATAACCAAAGTAGCAACGAAAGTCTCAGACAGGTCTCATGGTTTTTAATTCCATGAACTTCAGTGAACAAATAAGTACATTTTCCACAGGAACTAAAAGCATTGCAGCCATGGTAAATAAGAAACTAATAGCCAAAATTCATATTACTGTGATGCTGCTATTTTAGAAATACAATCTTACAAAATAAAACCCATCTAAAGTAAAGCTGGAATAATGTTAGCAACTGAAAATATTACCTTCTCGAGAATAACGTGTACTTAGAAATGAAATGACTCAGAAACCAACACGATTTATGTATTCTGCTTTCTTTAGAGCACATTCAACATCAATTTATATGTCATACTAAATGCTAACTATATTCAATAAGCAGTGCTTAAATAAATTGGTCTATCTCTGCTGCATCTACATTTTCTGCTGTTCAGCTAAATTCACTTTGCACTATGGGTGGTAAAAAAATATTATATAGATGACATTTTTACTAAAAAGCTGGATTTTTCCCTCTGTCCCTCTCATAGATAAGCAACCTAATCAGAGAAAAAGGGTTAGTTGGGGGTACTCTTCCTAAAATTGTTCATTCCACATTCACAGACATAGTGAAACATGACATTAACTGCAGCATGTTAAAAGAATTATGGATTAGCACAGAAATCAAACACAACGAGACTATTTATTTTCTTTTCCATAGCCCAGAATTGCCATTAGCTTACCTTATTAGCTGAAATGCCAAACAGAATGTCTTTATGGAAAATTAAGTTCATTATTCATCTCAGCGTTGATTTGGTATAGTGCAGCTGAGAGCATTTAGCTTCTCTCTATGATTTGCCGATGCAAAGTGAGTGAGTAAGGCAGTAAACACAGAACTTGGGAGGCAGGGAGTGGTTGGCCGTGGCTCACAATGCTAGACTTGCAACTTTACATTTCATTCATATCAAGATACCTAAGGAAATCAAATCTTATCACTGAAGATTATCACTTAAGTGAATACTTAGTGCAAATTTTAAGCCCATCCATGCAATTTTGCATAACATTTGCAAGAACAGTGTCCTATATGCTCACTACCCCAGCAACATTGCATTGCTATTTTTTCATTATCTCGATGGATTCTTAGGCTATTGATTCACATATAGTGGATAATGTATATTCTGTGAAGGAGAAATCCACATGGGGAAGCAATCTCGATTTTTCGTTTTTTGTTTTTTAAAGAGAATACCTGTGATAGTCTGACTAGCGATGGAATGGCAGATGTAGATTACAAATTTGAAGGTAAGTGTATAGGCTCACAAATTGGATACAACATTCACAGAGCTAATGAAGAGAGAGACTGTAGGGCTCCAGGGGTAAATAGCAATAAATATCGTCCTCTGGACATCATATTCTCTTGTAGAAAAAAAGTCATATTCTTTAATAATTCATTAATTTTTTCAAATGAATTAAACACGTTTTAGAGTTGATTTTGGAAAACACTTTTTCCTTCTGAACAAATGATTTCCATAAAAAGTACCCCAGAAAAATCTTGTTTCCTTAAAGTGTGCCTCGTTTCCAGATGGGCAAAAGAGCTATTGCAGCTTCCTCTCCAGGTGTTTCAGTTCATAGAATTTGAGCAGGCAGCATTTTTTAAATCCAGCTTTACCAAGTAAAATGTGCAATCACAACAAGACCATCCTAGGTTATCAATAGACAAGGACAACGTGACTTAGCAAAGCTATTTTAGCTTAAAGACTTTTAAACCTTTCTTGTCTTTGTCATGATGCCAACTTGGCCCTAAAACTTTCCTCTCCTGAATTAATAAGACTATGGCTGCCTCTAATTCTATATAATAAAAGGCTAATATGCAAATCAACTGAACGGCAGAATGGCTAGTTGCTATGACATGCACTGACCATCAGGGGCAGATACTCAACACAGAAGCTGTCCCCTGGTGGTCAGTGTGCTCCCACAGGGGGAGCGCCACTCAGCCAGAAGCCCTGAGCGGGGCTCACGGCTGGCCAGCGCAGTGGTTGTGGTGGGAGCCTCTCCCGCCTCTGCGGCAGTGCTAAGGGGAGTGGGCCTAAGCTGTCAGTTAGACATCTCCTGAGGACTCCTGGACTGTGAGAGGGCACAGGTCAGGCTGAGGACCCTCTCTCCACCGAGTGCATGAATTTCGTGCACCGGGCCTCTAGTGAGATATAATAAAGAAAAAGTAATAATTAGTTGATTTGCCTCAAAATGATAAACATAGAATTACCATCTGACTGAGAAATTTCACTCTTAGGTATATATCCTGGAGAACTGAAAACATGTATCCACACAATAATTTGTACACAAATGTTTATAGAACCATTATTCATAATAGCCAAAAAGTAGGGAAACAACCCTAATTTCTTTCAATTGATGAATGGTTTAAAAATGTATTCTACCCAGACAGTGGACTATTATTTGGCATTAAAAATAAACTAAGTATTAATAAATGCTATAACATGAATAAATCTTGAAGACAGTGTGCTGTTTGAAAAAAGCCAGTCACAAAAGATCACATATTGTATGATTCCATTTATATTAAATGTCCAGAATATGGAGAATCTATGGAGACAGTAAGTAGATTAATTAGTGGTTTTCCTGGGCTTGGGGTAGGAGTACTGGGAAGTGAATGTTTCTTATCAGAGTGATGAAACTGTTCTTAGATTGATGGTTGCACAACTCTGTGAATGTACTGAAACCATTGAATTGTATATTTTAAATAAGTAATTTTAATGATTTTCAAAGTATATTTCAATAAAGATGTTAATAAAATTATTAATTTTTAAAAGAAACATTGTCATGCTATGTTTGTAATTATAATAATCTTATATTATAAATTCTGTAGAAGGTAGATAGGGAGAGTTAGAAAAGAGTAGGGGCAACCCCAAACCTGGGAAATCCTTGAGGACTCATCAGCTGTAGACCTACGTACAGAACCATTTGTGCTGGTGTTCAGTCATGGCTAATTTTCTTTCTTTTTTTTTGTTAATCCTCACCCAATGACATTTTTTCCATTGATTATTTTTTTAGAGAGAGTGAAAGGGAGGGAGGAAGGAGGAGGAAAGAGAGAGAAACATCAATGTGAGAGAGAGACACATGCACCCCACAAGTACCTCGACCAGAACCAGAGCTCAAACCTGCAACCCAGGTACATGCCCTGGATGTGGAATTGAAACTGCAACCTTGCAGTGTGTAGGTTGATGTGCTAACTGCTTAGCAAAACCAGCCAGGGCATAATCATGCCTAATTTTCAATAAGACAAAACTCCAAAAACAGAGGAGTAAGAGCAAGAGGAAAAGGAGGAGGCGGAGGAGGGGGAGGAGGAGGGAAAAAAAAGAAGAGGCAGAAAATAGAAGAAAAAGGAAGGGATAGAAGAAGTGAGAATAGGGGGAGACTTGTTTTTGATTAGATAACATAAAAGGACAGATGATTCAAGAGGGAAAGTGGCATCACAAACCTTAATTCTGATGATATAATATGAAATGATTGAGATGAGAATAAAAGAAGAATACTTTTAAAGAGGCCAAAAAATTGTACAAGGAGAGTTTTGAAGTGTTCAAATTAAAGGACTTTGATTCAAACTTGAGAAATGAGTTCACAATAAAAAAGAATACACTAAATGATGAGCATATGCAAGAATTTTACCAAAGGGCTAAAGCACAGAATAAAATGAAGTTTGTGAATTAAAGAAAAGGAATAAAAAAAACCTTGAGCAGAAAATAAAAGGCCATTTAAAAATATATGAATTGGAACAAATAGAAGAACAAGGACAATCCCAAGGCTTGGTCCAGATGGTATAATGTGAACAGATGATGATGAAGGAGGAGGAGGAAGGGGAGGAAGAGCAGCAGGAGGAGGAGCAATGCAGAGGAGGGAGAAGTAGGACAAAACATCAGACTTTGAAACTTCACCATTTTCTCTATCAAAGAAAATGATCCTCAAATTGGAAAGCGTAGAAGAAAAAGCTTGGTGAAGAGAAATTTAAATCCCAGGAAAACCTCTCACATGCAGATGACTCATAAATTTATATTTTATTCCATATCTCCCACATGAACTTCAGCTACTTGACAACTTCACTTAGATACCTCAAAGCACTTAAAATCAAATCATTTTCTCATCTCTCCTCCCCCTCACCATGTCCTCACTGTACTTCTTCTAGTGTTCCCTACTTCAGTGAATGAAAAACCATCTTTTAAGCAAGTCAGAAACATAGGTATCATTCTGAACACTTCCTTCACATTCCACATCACCCAGTCCTGTAGATTTGTAATCTCTGGGAACTGTTCACTTGCTTCAATATCATGCCACCATCCTTGTCCATTTTCTTTCACCTGGAATACTACATTTGTCTTCTAACTGGTTCTCCTTCCATTTTACCTGTCTTTTGACTTCATCTAAAAGGATGTTTTCAGAAGGCAAAGTGGATAGCAGCTTTCCCCACTCCAACCTCCTACACATACAAATTAGGGTATAAAGATTAAACATATCATCTCACTTCTGGGAATATGTCTGAAGAAACTGGAAACACTAATTCCAAAGAATATTCCCACCTCTATGCTCACGGCAGTGTTATTTACAATAGCCAAGCGTTGGGAGCAGCCCAAGTGCCCATCAGTAGATGCCTGGGTAAAAAAGCTGTGGTACATCTACATAATGGAATACTACTCAGCCATAAAAAAGGGAAATTTACCTTTTGTGACACCATGGAGGGACCTGGAGAGCATTATGCTAAGTGAAATAAGCCAGTCAGAGAAGGACAAATACCATATGATCTCATTTATATGTGGAATCTAATAAACAAAATAAACTAACAAACAAACAAACTAGAAACAGACTCATAGAGAACAGACTGACAGCTGTCAGAAGGGAGGGGGGCTTGGGGATGCAGTGAAAAAGGTGAAGGGATTAAGCAAAAAAACCTCACAACCTCACAGACACAGAGAACTGTATGGTAATTACCAGAGAGAAAGGGGGGGTGGGGGAAATAGAGAAGGGTAAAGGGGGTATAAATGGTGATAGAGGAGACTTGACTTTGGGTGGTGAAAATGCAATACAATATACAAATAATGTATTATAGAAATGTACACTTGAAACCTATATAATTTTATATAACCAATGCCACCCCAATAAATTCAATAAACTTAAAAAAATTTTAAATGTGAATGCAGCCTCCAGGACCCTGAATGATATCGTCCTGCAAATCTTACCAGACTCATCTTGCACCATCTTGGTGAGGTAGCCATATTACATTCATTTCTGACCCTTTTGTTTCTTCCTGCCTTTTCATGATTCTCTAGGCTGATTGTCTGGTTTACACTAGCCCTTCCTTCGATCCTAACCATTACTTTCTAGGGGCATGCGTCTCTGAACTGCTTAAATGAGTGTGCCACTGCAGTATCGTAATCTCCTGTGTATGTATTGAGCACAGTGGTCATGGGATAGGCTTGTGTTTATGAGCAGAAGGTTCAGAAGGCGCACGGGCCACTTCACTCTTGCCATCTTTGAAGAGACTTACTTGGGTTGAGTCTCTTGGTTAAACTCACAATGAAGAGACCTCCTCCCAACCCCCCTGCCCATTGGCCACTTTTCTAATAGGACAAGTATGAGGCATTCATGGAGAGAAGGCAAGGAATAAACTTTTGGGTTCAGGGACCCAGCAGGTGCAAGATATTTAGCATAGTACCAAGAAAGGTGTCCTGGTCTTATAAGCAGAATTCAGCCATAGTTCCTCCCAACGAAGAAAGAAACAGCTCTGATTACACGCAGGGAAGAGCTCCCATCATAATTTAATAGTAGTCCCTACTATGGTAGTACTAATTTAAATTCATTTGTGTGATTGGTCTGAGTAACATTTTCTTCCCACTGACAATAAGGTGCTTGAGAATAGGAATCATGTCTATTTCTGATCATCTTTGTATTCTTTGCATCTACACAGAGCCGGCAATCGTAGGCATTTAATAAATATTTTTTGAATGACTAATGAAGAGCTCTTAAATTGGCAGCTGTGTTGAAATGGTAATTTAGCATAATAGCTACCAGCAAAATAATTTAAAGCATGTGTTCTATGAAGGGTGTAAGGACTAGTCTTATTTATTAAGTCTCACTATTCTATATCTGTCTCTGGTTAACATGGCTGTGGTGTCATTACTGCATGAAGATCCACTATTAATTAAATACATACATTTTGCTTAGAAAATGAGCAGGCAGGATGTTGATTTAAAATATCAAGAGATTTATTAGATTAATAATTTAATATTCCAATGAAGACATTTTCCTTTTTTTTAAAAAGGGCACACCTAAAACCATTAAGCTTAAGGTTTTGTGCTTAGGCAAATTATATCTTTGTGTACCCTAAGAGCTTTCGGGAGGACCCAAGAATCAAGGTGGGTGATCTTAAAGATTGCTAAGGGAAACACAGCAGCAAGGGATGATGATGGACAAGTCTTTTGAATCATCCAAAGATAATACCTGATGGGCTTGGATTTATAACACAGCCTCATCCTAGAACACTGTGTTACACGGAAGGTCTCTGAGCACTAAGAGAAGCAGCCTGGGTTTATGGAAAAGTAGTATGCTAAGCCGACAGTGCTTTATTTTTATTTTTGAAGATTAACTTGGTTGATAGGTAAACACACACCCTGAGCTTTCTTATGCAGTCATCTTTACTAGTATAGAGAGAAAACAGTAGGGAAATGTTTCTAAATGTTAACAAGACTGGTTTTCACAGAAACTGAGTTTTCTCACTTCTCCACCTGGAATCCATTCCAAACAATAAAAGCCACAATAAAACCAAGTGAAAAGCATACCCACAAATCACATTTTTAGCAAAACCAGCCGAAAATCCCCAAACTCCACAGCCAGAGTCAGGCAGAACATCAAAGAGGGAAGTCATATCAATGTGGTAGGTAATTGGGAGGTATGAGCTGACCCTAGAGAACTCCATCAAATATATCCTCCCCCAAAGTGAGGGCCTCATCTCAGAGGCATGTGCTGTGGAAAAGGCCAGGACTAAGGCAGGTGGTGGAGAGTGAACGGCCCAATCTCATTAAGGTCCAGAAAAATTCTTTCTGAAAATGACTATCATTAGGGTTTTTATGTTGCAGGCAGCCTGTGAGTTCATCCATGAAATAACTGAGGGAAAAAAGAACTAGGTTTGGTCTGAGAGTCAGAGTACGTGTGACTACATAGATGCATTATAGCATCAACAAACAGTTTATAACTATAGCAACAGCAAAAGAAGCCCTGGGCTCAAATGCTTGGGAGGCTACTGCCCAGCAGTCTCTTTAGAGGAAGCTTCTGATTCTCTAGGAAAATGCAACTCATTCAAATAGGAGTAGCATAAAAGGAATGCACATGCAGGTACTCTAAGAAATATGAAAAAGAACAATCACAAATTTCTTATAAATAATGGATATGCACTGGAAAAATATCGTTTCATAAAGAAGATTAAAAGAATAACCCAATGAAGCAATTACAGCTACATGTAAAGGAAGATCACAAAGCAGAATTATAAGAACTCAGGGAAGAAGTGAGAAGACAACAAATGGTTGCTGGTAGGCAGCTGGAGGATGTAAAACATGAACTGACAGAATTGAGGGAAAGGAAGGTAAATGAAGGGGTTGGGATCAGTGAAATAGGTGCAGGGAGTCAAAAGGTCCAACCTTCCAGTTATAAAGTAAGTCCTTGGGATGTAGTGCACAGCATGTGGATATCCATATATATAAAATCTTAATATGCAAATAGACCAAACTGCAGAACAACCGAACAACCGGTCACTATGACATGCGCTGACCACCAGAAGGTGTTGTGTGTTGGCAGCAGGTGGCAGAGCTCAGAACATGGCAGACATCAGCTGTGGAGGGATGGTGGAGCAGGTGAGCGGGGGCGCCAGACCAAGGTGGGGCACCAGTCGCTGTCATTGGGGCAAGCCTCTGGTGGTTATTGAAAATTCTTTGCTTCCGCATGCTGTGGTGCTGCCCAGTGTTTGCACTGCTGCCAATGCCAGAGCTGCTGCTCACACCCACTGCCAGTGTCAGAGCCACCACTTGCACCTGCTGCTGGCACCTGGCACTGGTCTCAATTGCTCTGCACTCTCAGCGGGTGCAAGCGGAGGCTGCCGGCCATGATCGCCCCTGAGGGCTTCTCCACCTCCCCCTGCTCCCGAGGGACGATCGGGGCAGCAGCCGCCACTCACACCCGCTGACGGTGCCAGCCCCGCTCGCACCCACGGCTGGTGCCAGCCCCAATCGCTCCGCGCCATCAGAAGGTGTGAGTGGGGCTGGTGCTGTCAGCACGTGGGAGCGGCAGCAGCGGGAGCAGGGCTGCCAGCAGACCGAGGACTGGGGGCCGCAGCAGGAGGGGCTGGGTTGGGGCACAGAGGATGGGCTGAGACCTGCCCCTGTGCCCACCACAGTCTCGCCACCCACAGTTCCTTTCAAGGTGCACAAATTCGTGCACTGGGCCCCTAGTAGTTAATATTATTGTATTGCATATTTAAAAGCTGTTAAATAGATCTTAAAAGTTCTCATCATAAGAAAAATAATTTTTAAAATTATGTATAGTGATGGATAATGACTTACTGTAGTAATCATTTTGCAATATATACAAATACTGAATCATTGTATACCTGAAACTAATATTATATATCAAGTATATCCCAATAATAATAATAATAAAAAAGAACCAGCAGCCAAATCTAGTTAGTACATTTTAGAAGAGGTTTATCTTCTTAATGGACTTAAAAGCAATATTTTGAAGATGCAACCTCACATGAAGTTCCTGTCGGCTATATATAAGTTGATACACTTTAAAAAATTGTTTTCTATTGATAATTTGTTATTATATTTTTGTAAAATCATTAATGGCTGTTAAATATGATGAAATGCCTTTCATGCACATGAGATAGTCATATGTGTTTTCTCCTTTAATTTCCTAATGCTGTGAATATTGTGAATATCTTCTTGAATGCTAAGCCTTCCTTTTATTACCAAATAAATCCTATCTGGCCATGTTATTTTACATTAAATTAAATAATTGTTTAATCTTACTCAAATATTTATTAAGGATTTTTATATCAGGTCCATGAAAGAAATTGCATTAACATTTTTCTTTCTCAAATTGCCCTTGTCTGTTGAAGAATATACTAAATCCTAAAATGAGTGAGACATCTCTTTTGTTCAGATCTCTAAAAGAATTTTTGTATGAGATCACCTTTCCTTGCAGGTTTCATAAAACTATTTGGGTCTGGCCTTTATTTTCTGTGTAAATTTTAAGCTAATGTGCCAATTTATTAAATTGTTGTAGATATATTCAAGGTGTCTGTTTTTATTGAGTTTTGAAGAATTTATTTTTCCAATAATTATCCACGTAAGTTTTCAATATATTGATACGAAGTCTATTTCTGTTCTAGTCATATGATAGATTTAATTTCTACTGTACAGTTATTCATGTTCCTGTCTTCATTCTTGATAATGTTTATATTATTCTTTTTTTCTCACTAGGTAGTTTAGGCCTCAATATGACTAGTATTTTCAAAGAACAGCAACAACACAAAATGTTCAGAGTGATGATCTCTGGGTAATTTCTATTATCTTTATTTTCTTACGTATATGACAAAATTTCCTTAGTAAATGTGTATTACGTTTATGAACCTCCCCAATGATACCTGTAGTAAAATAATATACGTTGAAACAAAGTAAAGACATATGGACTAAATAGGAGATTCACAACTGGTTGAATGGCTTTCCCTAGATGGTATATAAATGTTTTCATTAAACATGATAGAATGGTTTCTAGAGGTATGCATAAGCCTTCCTGTTTGGCCTTACTCTGAACGTTTTTTATCATCAACATTGATGATGATATATTAGACACTATTATAAGATATAACACATCTTGGGAAAAATTAAAGTACTGGATTTTAGTTTTAGTATTCTCAAATTTTGACAGCAGAAACATTTTTTTGCTAGTCCAAATGGCACTTTCAGGTGGGGGAATTGGAAACAAGCTATCTCTTTCTCGAGATTCTACTGCTATTTGCTGGAAAATCATAGTAACAAATAAATAACAGTAAGATAATACTGATATAAACGATGTCCCGCAGAGTTAGTGCATAATCTGCATAACAGTCAGGGGTGGACCTGGGCTAGAAAGACATATCTATATCTGTACGATGACATTTAATAAAAATAAATATAATATACTACCTTATGTAGTACTGTGCACGATCCAAGTGCACAGTACAGCGTGGGAGAAACATGACAACATGATTTCATGTGACAAAATGGCTTGAAAATTTTATCTGAGTGTGAGATAGGTTAGCATGGCTTCCAGACAAGCTAGTGCATTGATTGAAGAAGGGTGTTTATATCCAAAGATTTTCAATGGATGCTGTGAAGCCTGAATTCAACTATAATACTGTTCACACATTTATACCATAAGGTAAAGGGATATTGCTTTCCTTGAAACAAGATATAATTTGTCAGTTGGGATGTTGACAGTGCTGGAAATCCTGTTCTTAGGGAATTGCTAAAGAAATTAGGTCTTTTGAAGATGGGCCAATGAAGACTTAGGGACAAATAACTGTTTTCATTAAGCATATGCAGGACTGCCATGTGGAAGAGTAGTTATGTTTATTTCATATGGCTCTACATCCAAGTTAAAGGGAAGTGGATTTGTATTCACAATAGAGAAGAATTGTCAAGTATGGCAATTGGTACTGGAGTAAAAATTCAGACAACCTTTGTAGAGGTCATTTGGTAATATATATGCAAAAATCCTTAATATTTTACATACTCCCTGATCCACCTAGTCCACTTCTAGGAATTTCTACTGAATAAATAATTGGATGCCCCTTGAGGCATTTGTCACAGTAAAAGATTTGAATAGGCTACTAAATTAATAGGAAGAAAAGAAAAAGAAATGTGAAAAAACAAACAAAACCTAGAGTGGGGCAAAGCAAATTGGAAAGAGAGAATGAATTCAATAGAATAGAAACTACTATTATATTAAGTACAGGGGTGAAAAAGAGAGTGAGATATTATTAGAAAATTGCCAGTCAAAATAAGGTTGAATGCAGGCCACTGAGGCAATGGCCCAATTTTTTTAATTAGATGAGAGAATTGTGATTGCTAAAATAAAACTTAGATTGAGGATCTCTAGTGAAGTGAGGTCAATAAAAATAGTTAATGGGTGGGAAATTAGTTATTTGAAAGTGAAGAAACCTATTACTAATGGGCATCAAATTGTTTATAATGTAGAGGAAGGAAGCAAATTATTATCTATACTAATAATAGAGGGATATGCAAATTGGTCAGGACGCCCTCACACAACAACCGAACAGCAGGCTGCGTGGGGTGACCAGGCTGATTGGGGGGGGAGGTGTGAGGGGAAACCAGGCCAGCAGGGGGCAGTTGGGGCAACTAGGCAGGCAGGGGGGAAATTGGGGGCAACCAGGCCAGTGGGGGGGGGGAGTTAGGGGTGACCAGGCCAACAGGGGGGGCAGTTAGGGGCAACCAGGCTGGCAGGGGGGGCAGTTGGGGGCAACCAGGTTGGCAGGCAGAGGTGGTTAGGGGTGATCAGGCTGGCAGGGGGGCAATCAGGCAGGCAAGCAGAGGTTATTAGGGGCGATCAGGCAGGCAGGCAGGTGAGCAGTTAGGAGCCAGCATTCCAGGATTGTGAGAGGGATGTCCGACTACCAGTTTCAGCCCGATCCCCTGAGGGGTTCCGGATTGGAGAGGGTACAGGCTGGGCTGAGGGGACCTCCCCGCCCCCGTGCATGAATTTCGTGCACCAGGCCTCTAGTGTACTATAATGCTGCATTAACAGAGGGCTTTAGGATGTAGTATGTTGAGGAAATGCTTGCTATAGAAGGGTGCACTCCAGGTTAGACAAGTCCAGACATTTGTGATTGTCTCTATGTGAAAATAATGGAAAGAGAAAAAAAAATCTCTGCAAAATAATTATTCAAAATTAGAATACCTAAATTATTTTAAAATACTAAGATTTACTTGCACTTCTCTTTTTGAATCGAAGAATAGTGTATAGTATTTGGGAACACTAACCAGAAAATAATTTTTCACATTTATCAAAAACAACATTTATTACATTGCTCAGAATATTGAAAAACTGTAAAAATATTTAAATGCCAAACAATTGAGAAATGAAGAATTTAACCATGGCATACTAGCATATTTTAGTAGCTGTACACATTTTCATTAAAATTATACTACTAAAATAATAAGCATTTATTAAAACGAACAGCATGATTTTTACCCTATCACTTTAGGGAAACTGAGGCCAAATGCAATAGTTTCTTCCTAATTGCCAGATTTATTGATATACTTTTCATTCCTTGCCTGACTCAACTACTGTTTGGTGGTTGATCTTGTTGAAGCTTCTTTATTCTGTGATATCTTCTTCTCCCTTTGCTTGCATATGAATTTTTTTTTTTTTTACAGAGAGGAAGGGGGCGGGACAGAAAGCTAGAAACATCGATGAGAGGGAAACATCGATCAGCTGCCTCCTGCACACCTCCCACTGGGGATGTGCCCGCAACCAAGGTACGTGCCCTTGACCGGAATCGAACCTGGGACCCTTCAGTCCACAGGACAAAGCTCTCCCCACTGAGCCAAACCAGTCAGGGCGCTCCTTTCTGTCTATCTTTTGGACTCTTTATTATTGTTCTCCTTTTGCTTTTTGTCTGTGCTTAAAGTCTGGCTAGCTCAGGAAATGGGCCCATGCTGCTCATCTTCTAAATTACACATGCCACAAGGTGATCTCATTCATTCAGACTCTTCTCTCCCTTCCACATGGTAATTCCCAAATGACCTTTCTCCATTCCTGCCATCTTCCTGAACTTCAGAATAAAAATTTTGCTGCTTTCACTTCTCCATCTTCCTCACATGAATTTTAAAAAAAATGTTTTTTATTGACTTTTTTTTTTAGAGAGAGGGAGAATGATAGAGAAAGATAGAGAGATAGAAACATTGATGAATGCCACATCACTCATCAGCTGCCTCCTGCATTCCCCTTACTGGGGATCGAGCCCACACCCCGGGCATGTGCCCTGACCGGGAATCCAACCAGCAGCATTTCGGTGTACAGGACAGCGTCCAACCAATTGAGTTTTTTGCTTTTACTTTCATTGCTTGAACCATAATAATCTTGTGTCTAGATAACTGTAATAACCTCCACATAGTTTTGAATAAATGAATACTTGTCTATGGGACATCTTCAAATGGCACATCAGATTCAAAACGTCTAAAATGAAATCATTTTCTCCATCCAAACGTATTCTTTCTCCCATATTATCTGTCAATATCAGAGGTACTGATGTGCACCCAATTTTTCAAACCATGAATTGTTTTTCATTTCTACTCCTCTCTTTCTGACAACTCAATCATTCACTCTCCAAGTACAGGCGATTATGTATTTCAAACGTGTTTTCTCCTTCTTAAAAATTGCTACGATCAGGATCCTTCCCCTCTTCCAGTATAATGAGAGCTCCTTGTGGACAGGAATCAGCCTTTTCTTTTTCAACTTTGTGGTCCTAGCCTTCATCAGAGTGTCTGATGTATAGTTAGTGCTCCTTGAATTAAAAATTATATTATGTACGAAAAAAGACAAAACAGTATATGACACAATAATTGAAAATGTGTAAAATGTATGTATTTATATTTATAGATATTGGAAGGAGTTTTCAAGTGATAAAACAATTGGGGTTTTATTGTAAAGTGAATAATAAACACTTTAGTTAAAAAAGAAGCAGCAAATATGCAATTCACAGGTAAAGAAGGAATCTAGATCCACTCATTTAATATAGTCTAAAAAAAAAAAAGAAGAAATATCCAGGAGCCACTGCATATGTACATACAGTGAGTTCATTTAACTAACATGCACTGGATGGATGATTTCAAACATTTCATGCACAACTTAAAAAAATTATACTTGGTTTTTAAAATATATCCTGCATTAGGCAGTAGATTCTGTAGTAGGCAGATGAGTGGGTCCCCGAAGATCCCACTTCTTAATTCATGGGACCTGTGAACGTGTTACCTTACAACGGGGACTTTGCTTCTGTGATTAAGTTAATGATCATGCGATGGGAAGATTACCCTGCTTATCCAGGTGGTCCCAATGGTAAGTGAAAGGGAGAGATGGGGGAGTCAGAGAAGGGGACGTGGCCACAGAAGCAGCATCAGAATGAGGTGATGGCTGGCTTCGAAGAAGAAAGAGGCAGCTAGGAGTCAAGGTGCACAGGCTGCCTCTAGAAGCTGGAAAAGCAAGAAAACGCTTCTCCCCTAGGACCTCCAGAAAGGACTGAGCTCAGCTATTGCTGTGTTTTCAGCTCACTGAGACCCACTTTGGACTTCTGTCCTCCAGAACTGTAAGGTGATAAATTCGTGTTACTTTCAGCCACAAGGTTTGGTACCTTGTTATAGCAGCAGTAGGAAACAAATACAGATGCTATAGGATTCCATTCCATCAAAAGCCTGACCAAATGAAATCCCTGCAGTGGCTCTGAAATCTGTTTTGTTGCATTTTACGTTGCTACTACATTCAGGCTTACTAATAAAAATAATAGCATTTACTGAGGCATTATGTAATGTCCCTTTCCCAAGTATTGTTCTATGCCCTTTACATTACATTAACTAATTTAATCCTTTCAACAACCCTCTGTGATATGTATTGTTATCTCCACATTACAGAGGAGGAGACCGAGGCAGAGAGAGGTTACATATGCACTCAAAGTTGAATAATCAGTAAAACACAGTTTGAACACAGCCTTCTGACACCAAAGCTCTTCCTAGAACTAACTTCATGGCCTTCAAAATGCATGGCTGCCAATGAAGGAACTCCCTTATCAACCTGCTATTTATATTTACTCACTCTTCGGATAACTATCGTGGTAGACAGAATTTTGGCTCCCATGATCTCCATCCCCCGGTGTCACACCTGTGAAAATGTTATCTTAGGTTTCATGGCAAAAGGGACGTTGCAGATGCCATAAGGTCATTCATTAATCAGTGATCTTAAAATAGGTAGATCATCCTGGATTAATCTGGCATACCCAGTGTAACCACATGAGCTCTTCAAAGAAGAGCTTTGTTACATGTATTTTACATGTATTTTATGACAATAAAATAAAATAAGATAAAATATAATATAATATAATGAAATAAAATGAAAGAGGAGAGCTTTCTCCTGCCTCAGTGCAAAAGATGTGGCAGCATTAGTGAGAGAGATTCAAAGCGTGATAAAAATTTCAATGTGCCGTTCGTTGGCCAACAGATGAAGGGACCACAGTTGCACAGCTACAGGAGCTGGGTTCTGCATCTACTTGAAAACATTTGGAAGCAGGGTCATCCCAGAGCCTGCGGATAAGAGCCCAGGCAGCTGGGACCTTTATTTCAGCCTTGGGAGGCCTTGAGCACAGCACTCAGCTGAGCCAGGCTGTGCCTGGACTTCTGACCCATGAACATGTCCACTGTTTAAATCTCTCTGATTGTTCTCCCGAGAAACTCTGAACTGAGCTGGCTGCTGCAATAAGGACTGTATAGACGTGTACACTCTATTGCTTCTTCTCCCCTTCCCTCTCTTTCCCTGGGGCCTTCACTCTCTCCTGCTTATGACCATCATCCATCCACCCACCCATCCATCCATCCATCCATCCATCCATCCATCCATCCATCCATCTATCCAAAATGGTGTTTGCTAAACACTAACTAAGTTAGGCCTGGGGGATGCAAGGTTGAATTACTGAGTGATTAATAAACATGGAAGAATGCTAAGAGAAATCTCAATATGCTTCCATAGAAATGATAGAAAAGCTTCAGAGATACAGCATTTCCAGTTGGGAAATCTTTCTTGTCTTCTACCCTTCCTTTCCTAAGCCTCAGGTTGTGATTCTTATTCTTAAAAACCCCATATTCTTTGTTCAGGTATCTTTATGCTTCTTACTTTGCCTTGTATTATATTTATTTAACTATGTGGTATCCCACTTGACTGTAAACTCTCTGAGAGTAGGAACTATTTTACAAATCTTTGAATTCTTTTCTCCTCTCAGCTTCAACCCTTGTACACAGCAGATCCTCCTGGTTTTGCTGTTTAACTTGATCACTCAATAAAAGCTCCTTCACAATAAATCCTAGTACAGGCTTTACTTTGTAATAGGATATTCAAGGTCCAACAGAGAATCTACTTATTTCAGGTAATATGCCCCCACAACAACTCTTTAACAACTGCACATTCCTCAAATTATTCTAAGGTCATGACCAAAAGTTTTTTCTGATGGACTGTTATAAGAAAGAAGAAAAGTAATCAATTTTAAGTTTTTTTTGAAAACTACCTAATTAAAAAAAACTACCATGATATTTAACAATATCATGATTAATGGCTCTTTATCTCTTTTGAGAATATGATAAATGTTAAGAACTTTTCTCCCAAGCAAAATGAATATAAAGCCTCCCCTCCCAAATTTTTAATGTAATATCAAGAATTTACTGAATCCCTGGAGTTTATTCTTACCCACCCTACATTTCCCCAGCCCAGCCTGAGAACACTTGAATTAGGTAGGTAGGTATGCCCAGCCTTTCTGCATTTGAGTTCTCCTCAATCCCCCTCCCCGTCCTCTATCCCATCACAGGGTCTTCTCAAGGTAGGATTACTTCAGAGGTCAATCAAACTGCTCCTCAGTTCTGCTCCTGGGTTGCCTCAACTCTGAGTAACCTCCCCATGAACACTTCAGGCCTGGAAACCCTCTGAGGGTCTCCATTAGGGATTCCTGCCTCAGTTAGCTTTTCTAGAAAGGCCTTTTCTGAAAAGTAAAGTTTTCCAACTGGCTTGTGACCAATGACATTTCATGTCTTTCTGGGCTGAAGTATCTCTCCCTTCCCAGCTCTCAAATATGGCCATAGAACACCAGGTTTCAGAGAGCAATATGAGAAACACGGCTTTGAAGCTTGGTAAGTAAACAAAGGAGACCAGACAGCACATGTTTGGTTAAACCAGTTTCCCCAAAACAAAAATCTACTTTCAAAAGGACATCCCAGCGACTGTTCAACTACTGCCTATTATGTAAATAGGTAGTCACATTTACAACTCAGAATGGTGTGCTTAAGTCTCCCATGGACACCCATAAATTAGTATTTTAAATTTTAGTGTGCAAAGGGAAGGCGTGAGACTCACTCACCTCATGAATAGGGTTAATGTAAACACTGCCCTGGAAAACCCATAGCAACTAGGGTCTCTCTAGAAAGCTCTTGCTCTTTGGTCAAAGGCAGGAGAATGGGATGTACACAGAAGTGTCTCAGGTAAGATGCAAACCATACCTGTTGGCTGGGGAGAGGGCCTGTCAGATTGGCAACCAGTTGTGTGACTGGCTGTAGCAGAAATTCCTAAGCCTTGCCAAGCTCTGAGTCCATTTGCACCCAGACTCAGCTCCTAGAGGTGCCAAAACATTGTAATTTACAAATAACTATGAGTAGGAGGAAGGCTTTGCAGGCTGCTTTTATAAGTGAGGAGGAAAATCACAGATGAGGCTTAGTGTCTGAGAAAAAGCTTCGGTGCAAAGCTCAGAGTGTGAATGGAAATATTATTCTAGGTACTTCCTGGTTGGCTAATGGTGAGGCGGGCACATAATGCAAAGCAGGAGCAGAGCAGGGCCCCTGGAAGGGTCATGCCAGGGCTGATGGCAGATCCAGGGGAACAAAGACATGCCCAGCACAATGCTCCACGTGCATAACGTGTGGCTGGTAAATGCTTGGGGAGAATCTGGGCAAATCCTCGGGATCCTAGTGAAAGTTGATTGTCCTCATTGAAAACTATGTACTTTATAGACTATATTCCTCGAAATAACTCCACGAGGTGAGTCTTTTTGCAAAGGAAGGAACAGAAGCTAAGAGTGGTGGAATGGATTATTTAATGCCACCTAGTGGGTAAGTGGAGGAGCAGGCATTCCCACAGGGCAGCTCTCACTCTCACTGAGCTGTCCTGTGCCACGTACACACACAGAGAAGTACTGGCCAGCTCTGACACTGCTGAGCACTGAGACATCACAACAGGATGTCACCTCCTCAGGGCAAACCCAAATCTAGTAGAAATCAGTGCATTATAATAGGCGCGCACGCGTATGCCCCCCCCCCCCCCCCCCCCCGCCACACACACACACAATACCAGCCCAAAAGAAGAGGAGGAATGCTGTCTAGTAGCTTTCTATGATGATGGGAATATTGTATATTTGTGCTGTCCAATATGGTAAACACCAGCCATACCTGGTTACTGAGTTGAGTACTAGAAATATGGCTACTGTGACTGAGCAACTAAATTTTGATCTTTATTTAACCTTAGTTAATATAAATTTAAATATCCACATGAGGCAGTGGCTACCATATTGGACAGCACAGAACTAGACTATTTGATTTAAAAGGAATCCAATGGGCCATCCACCATCATTTTACCAAATAGGGAAATTTCCTTCGCTCCATCCCTGAGATGTTCACCCAGACTTTCATTACATATTTTTAATAACAAGAATTTCTTCACCCTACTTGAGATCTGATGCCTTTGTTAGAAAACTCTTCCTGATCTAAGAGCTCCATTCTCAGGTGTATGATCTGGGGATGCAGCTAGGTTTTGGTGTAATAATAAACCCACTCATTACTCCCAGGGTTCTCTCTGGACTTGCCCTCTCTGCTTTTCTCATGCCATTGAACTTCTATGGCTTTAACGGCAGCCCCACTGCATCTCCATTTTCTGGGTTTAGTGTTGCTGCCGCTGCCCACAGAATCCAGGAGAGCGCCTCCTGCTGGCCTGGTGCTGATGCTGAGGATGCTTTCCCTCATGGACAGTGCTCTGCTTACTGTCCAGATTTTTCTCTAGGGCCTGGGCAGCCCCACTGCCTCCAGGACCAGAAGATTGGTTGTTGGACTCTATGCTCTCTGGGGAGTTTGTCTGTCTTCTATGTCACCTTCACACCATTGCTTGTCCTGAAAAATTCTGCCCAGAGTGTTAAATTGCTGGGGCCTCGCCTCTAGGCTGAACCATATTCTCCATCTTTGGGAAATTTCAATATTTTAGAAAAATGATTCCATATCATCTTGTCAACCAGAGACTCAACCCTGTCCTCCATACACTTATTCTCACCAGCCAGGTGGTTGGCTATCTAGATGTTCTGTTCTTTAACCCAAGCTGGTCTTTAGCCCTTCCCACTTTTATCTAGTTACCTCTCCTGGAGTTCAGTCTGGGTCAACTGAACAGGTGCTAAATAAATCTTGGTTGAATGAAAGACTTGTTGAGAATGCCAGTTCTATTAAATCATTCAACAAAAGTTTTCCTTCTACACTCTAGACGATGCAAAGGGATTATATATTATGATACTTGGATGGATTCCATGCTTGTTGAAACTAAGAAAGACATTGCTACATTCTATTCATTCATTAATCTAATAAAACCTTCAAAAACATAAATGAGATTAAATTGGCATGGTTTAATTTTAGTGAATTCATTCATTTCTTAGTCATCTACAAAGCCCTATTAACTGAATTATTAACATTTTATTTTATGCATGGGGATATTTTATAAAATCTTGAACCAAGAGAAAGTGAAGGCTGTGGAACATATCAAGCCTGTATCCATTACTTAAAATTAACTTCATCCGGGCTTAAACAAATAGGAGAGGGCATTAAATAAGGGCTTGCTAGAACAGGAAATTACCCGCAATGAGCTACACGTACATGAGGAAAAATCCAAAATAAGCTGAGAAGCAGGATAAGAAAGTCTACATTGACTTCTAAATTCATAGTTAACTATGGCACTATTTAGCCTGATGGACTTAAAACGTGTGAGCATGTATGGCTACTGATGAAATGAATTCAGTTTAAACTCTACTAATATCTGTGAGTAGCACTGTTTATGCATCGGATATAGGTATCCAGCTCTAAGCTGATACACATGAGTGCTCTGTCCTGGGTATTCTATGACTCGATCTGGTTATCCTTTTATAAGGTAATTTATAAGCATTCTAAAGATAGACCTTTAGGGAAACATCTCTTTTCCTTCTGACTTAGAGTGATAATTTAACAGATAGTAAAATTGGTGAATTTCTCCAATATTTAGTTAACAATCTGGATTACAGGAGTTCATGCACCAAACAGAATTCTGGCTCATAGTATGCCTGGGAAATAACTATCTGGTCTCCCTAAAGGACAAATATAAAGTCAAGCTGATTTCGAGGAATCGTATTTGGGGATATTTAGTTTACTTCCTCATCATTTCAGTGAAATTACTTCTTATAGAAGCAAACATTCCCAAGTTAATCCAAGGAAAGGATAGAAAATGGGAAGACAGTGCTCATTCAGACATAACCTTGTAGTGTTTTAACAATGTTATAACTACAATCAAGTTGGCAGTCTCAAGGGACCAATAGTACTGTTTCTCATTGAGACAAACAAAAAAAGCAAAAACAGCCTTGAGCCATGGTTCTTTTATAGGTTGAGATATAATTTTCCTGCTACATGAAATATTGTTCTAATACAATTTAACACTTTCTATATCTAACTTTGCAAATGAACCTCATATATGACTTGCTTTCTAACATGATCACTCTCCAAACTAGACAGGTTTACAGTTAAGCACAATGGTAGGATCTTATTTTTTAACTATAGTTAATCACGCTTTAAAATTGGTATTAAAATACATTCTCATCAAGAAACATTCTTGCAGGAAAAGATCAAAGGGACTATTTACATAGCAGAGGCTGCATGATATAGTGGAAAGTGAACAGATTTTGGAATCAGATGATCAGGTTTTAAATCTTTGTTCTGTCATTTAATAGCAGCATAATCTTGAGCACATTAATTACTCCCATTTCATATAAAATGAGGGTATGCATAACTGCCCCAGAAACTTTCAGAAATAAGGACAATATATGTTTAAACATAGGGCCATAGAACTTCCTCAATAAATTATGGTCTTTTTTTTTCTCCCTTTCTACTCATTCTCCTCCTCCATCTTCTTCCTCTCCTTGCCATCATTCAGTATCTCATGAACTGCATCCAGTATGTGATAGAAGAGCTCTAGACTGGAAATCAAAGGGCCTGTGTGTTCTTAGAAAAGCTAATCCCTTTCGCTGGGTCACAACTGAGGAATAGGGTATGAGGGTGACATAGAATGATCTGTTATGCCTGGTCAGTGGTTGAGCTTGACCTATGGATCAGGTTCCATTCCCAGTCAGGGCACATGCCTGAAGTTGCAGGCTCGATCCCCAGTAGGGGGCATGCAGGAGGCAACCGATCAATAATTCTCTCTCATTATTGATGTTTCTATCTTCCTCTCTCCCTCTCCTTTCCTCTCTGAAATCAATAAAAATATTTTAAAAAAGAATTTTCTGTTATAGCTAAGAAGTGGTTCTATAGTGCGAGTTAATCACAAATTCTTGGTAACCCATGCTCAGTTGTGTTTTCATGAAGGACAGGGCACCAGGACTACAGTCTGGGAGAGCAGTGAATTAAACTTACCAAGCTTGGAATAATTACTTAACATTTTTTTGGACTTTATCAAGGTCTTCTGATTTATTAGATTTATTAAGAGTAGATACAGACTATTCCCTCTGCCTACCCGGGTCATTAAACTCTCTTTGATAGCTTAGATCTGCTTATTGGGGAAGGAATGGGCAATAGTTTTCAAATTGTGTGTGTGTGGGAAATTTCTCCCCACCCCAGGAAAACTTGGATGCAGGACAGTAGATGGGGGAAGAGGATTTAGATTTGAATCCTCCTTTTCTTCCTCTTATTGCTTCATTAGGAGTAGCTCTGTTTTAAATTCTTTTATACAAACAAGAAATTCATCTAAATAGGTTAAAAGTGTAAAATGCACTGAGCTAACTGATCTTTGAAGTTCTTGCCAATAACTGCTTATATTGACTGTGCATGTTCACTGGGAGTTCATAAAGAAGAAAGGCACAGCAAGATGCATTCTCCAGAAACTACGGAATAGACTAAGCCATGACCAAATTAGTCCCAATGCTTAAAGTAAAAAAAGCAGGGGGTGGGGCAGGAGGAAGAATTTCTTGAGTATATCTCTCTATATAAAAGCCCAGCAACCAAATGGCGCAACGATTGGAAAGACTGGAATGACCGGAACGACTGGTCGCTATGATGGGCACTGTGGCAGCCAACCGGCCCAATCTGGGCCCCTATCAGCCCCTCTGAACCTCCCATGGCCCCGCCCCCCTCCCCCAATCAGGCCTCCCACCCCAATCGGGAGCGGGGCTGGCTGGCCAACCTCCCCCCAGCTGGCCAGCCCCCCATAGGCCTCGATCGCCGGCCAGGCCAAGGGACCCCACCCATGCACGAATTCATGTACCGGGCCTCTAATAGTTAAGATAAATTAATGTTTTGTGCTACATGATTGAGGAACACTAACAGACTGAGTAAGAGGAAGACTTCCTACTGGCCCTGCTTCTGCATGGCCCTCTAAAGCCGAGAAGCCATGAGGATGCCAGCTAATGTCTCCAGGCCTCTGTCTCCTCATCTGCAAACTGATGTTTTCCTGTTCCAAATGATATTATAAAATGGCTACCTAAAACATAAGGGGAAGAAAAGAGAAAAGGAAGAAAGGAAAAGGGGAAAGTACTGCTAAGCCCAATTCTCTTTTGTTCAGAAGGGTATAGGACCTGGGAAGGTGGAAGTAGGTGGGAGTATAATCAACTTCCATGCCTGATTTCTAAGGCTGATTTCAGTAAGATCAAAGAGGGATGATAGTAAGGTCTTGCTTGGTATGGGTACAGTCTTCCAGGTTGTTCCATAATATCATTTTGGGAGATTTGGTGGTGTTGACAATAGTGGCGGGGTGGGGTGGAAGGGTTGGGAGGGGGTTACGGGAGGTGGGATGGTGCGGGGGCGGGAGCACATAGGAGACAAAGAGAAGCTGGGCTAGACAGTACAAGCTCTCTATAAGCAAGAACAATATCTTGGAAATTTCAAATTTCCTGTCATGAAATAGCTATAGGACTTGGTTATCTAGATTTACCAATAAAAGCTAATAAGTATAGTTGGTTTGGGGATTTAAAAAAAACAGCATGAAAGTCAAAATATGTATTTTTAAAGTAGTATGAAAGCTCATATGAGATATTTTTGATTGTTTAGTTCTTGAGATCACATAGCATGAAATAAAATGTTTCTTTTTCTGTTCAATGATTGCGTAAGTCAAATATGGCAAACCTACATGACAACTTTCGGCCTGTGGACCTGAGTTTCCACAAGCCTCACCACTCACCCCTCACAGAGAGTTCTTGTTTCTGGTGGATTTGTTTCACCTCCTTTGTGAAAGCCTCAGAGAGAAGGCAGCAAGCAGGAAAATCAGCTATTTATAGGCTTTTTTTTTTTTTTGACTAAAAGTGTCTGCTCAGTGTGCCATGGAATACTTCCAAGAGGTGGGAGAACAGGAAACTATCTAAAATCATCTAGAAGGCTGGAGGAGTGTTATGGGGGAAAGATTTTTATATGGGAGTCATTTTCAGAAAGCTCAGCGTTCATTTGCAAACAAATGACAGTTACTTTCACTGACACCTCCTGAGTCACAGAAAAGCCAGCTAAACTTCTTCTAGTTAAGAGGAGAAGGGAAAAAAAAGACAAATTCTCTAAGGATTACAAATAGTTAGGATCCTTTAAGGGACGTAAAGGCAAAGTCCTGCGGGAACGTGCCTCTCTCTGTACGTACGTATTTACTGCAGGAGGGATCACCGGTCGAGACTGATGTCCATAATACAAGTTGGGCTAACAGTTGGCCTTCTAAGAGTGGGCTTCAGGTCCTGGGTGACCTTACAGGAGTCCTACTATGCTCACAGGAGGATCTTTATCTTCAGTCATTTCCATTTTTATAAAGAAAAATGGCAAACTATTTGCTCAAATTTTCACAATTAAGAGTCATAATTTTATTAAATTGTAGTGCATTATTCCCATGAATGATAATGGGTTTATTTTTATTGCTTTGGTGGCAATGTGGAAGCAGGTGAGATAGGGAGTATGTGGCTGTCTGAGAAAGTCTGAGCTCCCCATGGTCCTGTGGAGGAAAGAGCTCCTGAGAGAGAACTGACTTCGATGCTTATGTTCTTTGTCTGAATTTCTGCAGCCTTGTAAGTATGATGTAGTTGGCTTCAGTGATGTAATCTCACTCTTTAGATTAATGGAGAGGATTAATCAGGGACTTTGGGCAGGGGTGAAGAAGAGTGACGGACAAGAAGCTTCTGTCATCTGCTAGCAATAGCAGAACTCCCACCTATGAAAGTTGCCATGGTGGAAACACTCCTCAGAGAACCTGGATAAGCCCATAAAGAAAGCAATGAAGAGTATATAGAACCCCTTGTAGACAATCCCCATAGCTGCTACTGTTAATTAAATTGTCCTGTTGACATACCAAAGCTTCCTGGAATAAGGCACCAGGGTCTTGACAGACTTAAGGGATGAAAATAAAAGGAGGTTTTATTTGAACAAACTAAACCTTGAGGAGGCCAGAAGAATTGTGTTCCATCAGGAAATATCAAGGCATGAGAAAATCTGACCCACTAATGTTAAGCTTTCAAAAGATCAACCCTTTATGATCTTTTCACTTGTAGACAAAGCTTTATGTGTAGTTGGCACGTTGACGAAGAAGCCTAAAATCTACTCTGTGATGAAGACCTACTATCATCCAACACTGGGAGAGTGCTTTCCTTTACCATGGAATCAAACTGTGGATTAATGAAAATTAGACCCAGCAAAATATAAAAGAAAAAGTGGTAAGGTACATGAATCACATGAAGAAGCAGAGAAACATGGTAACCTCAGGATTTGTAAACTCAAAACATTGAACACTAGGTTTTTTAATTTATTAGCAAAATTTAAAGTTAAAAAATGTTAAACACCTAAACAAATACAAAGGTTGTGTTATTATACCCATTTTTCAGATACAGAAATGGAAATACTAAGTAGAGGGAACCCAAAGTCATGTCGGAAGTCAGTGGCAATATTAAAGCCCATGTTTTCATCTGCTAGGCTAGACTGCCCCCTTCAGTAGATAAAATGATAAATTTAGTTGTTAGTTCCCTAGAATTGGGTTAAAGCGTGGTTCTTGGATTTATTTATCTCTGTAACAAAATCACTCCAGATGTACAGAATCAGAATCTCTTGGTTTGATGCCCAAAAGGCTCATTTTATAGACACTTTCAAGCTGATTTTCATGCATACACAAAATTGAGGAACCATTGCTCTAATAGTCAATGATAAAGCAAGTGACCACACACATACATGATTCTATACATGCAGATGAATGTCGTATTATGCTAATTTTTACCCACATGGATGCCAATATATATATAATGCTTCATATAGTATTTACAACTTTAGAGCTAGATGTTTTTTTTTTTTTCATTTCCTTACTTTTTCATTTTGAAAGCAATGACCAAGAGGTCAGACTGTAGCCATTGTCATCTCCCATGCACTCTTCCTTTCATATTTTCTAGAGTTGCCCTGATTTAAAGGTCTCATTGCTCAATAATTCTCTCCTACATGTCACATTTGGACAGTATGGTTACAGATAAGTTAACAATTTTTATCTTAGGAAAGTGACATGAGAGGTGAGGAAAACTGGCTGCCAAGAGAATGGAAGATGCCAGCAAGAAGGATATTGTCTTGAAAATCCAGTGTCAGGGCTCTGTCGCTGTGTCTAAAGGTCACATCTCCATTTGTCTTTCTTTGGCATGTGGTTCACTCATAATAAAACCATTGGAGTGCAGGAAGTACTGATAGGAATAAGAGAAAAAAACATACTCATTTCTTTATGTTAGAGGTTAAAAATACTACCTGCCATTTGTAACCATAGAATTATAGGTTGCAACCAGCATATATGCACACAATGTACACTAACCCTGGACTCCACATTATTTTGCTTCATAGACAGTTCTGTGATATCACAAGCCTACATTTTATAAAATGTTTTCTAATTCTGTAAGAACAATGAGTAGGAACTATAACTAATAGAATATAGTGACCTAATAGTAAAAGAAAAGATCTACCTGTCTAGAAAACTTATTTTGCAAATGTAATTAGAAATTTATTTATCTCAGAAATAGAAACAAGGTAGGGTATATTGCCAAACTTTAGAAAATAAAAAATAAACTACCCAATTTTTTAACGGTAATTCTATATATTCTTACACTTAAAAGGTTAGAGAATCAGAAGAGGTCTTTCTTTGGTCATTGTTTCTTTAATAAATGTTCTTAAAAAATAATAATAATAAAAATAGTAGAAATAAGAAACTGGCCAAAGGTAACAGAAGGAGTTGTAGGATATGTCTCTCCTTACACTATATTATCTCCTTTACCTCTGTTATTGGAATAACAGCAATGGAATCATTCATTCTCTATATCTTTACTTTTGAGCTACAAATAGAGAGAACTGGGTTGAAGGAGAATAAGTGATTCATTGAAAAAAATTAGAGCACCCCCTCCAACTGTGGTTTCAGATTAAGCATTTATAAAAACACTTGAATATGCACTTACAAAAATAAAGTAAAAGAATTTTCCCTGTGTCATAATGTGTTCCAAATGGGAGTTATTAGAGGTGAAGCCAGAAGGCAGGGGGTGAGGCAAGATGGTCTTGAGAAGCAGGTAAATGAGCCCTAGATGTGAAGTGACACATGCATGTTATTCCTATCCAATGGGAAAAATTACAGGTTCAAAATTTCAGGTGAGTAAAACAAATCACAGTGAGATTATACAACTCTTCATGGGCTTTTAAAATTTTTTTAAAATATATTTTATTGATTTTTTACAGAGAGGAAGGGAGAGGGATAGAGAGCTAGAAACATCGATGAGAGAGAAACATCGATCAGCTGCCTCCTGCAAACCCCCTACTGGGGATGTGCCCACAACCAAGGTACATGCCCATGACCGGAATCAAACCCAGGACCCCTCAGTCCGCAGGCCTACGCTCTATCCACTGAGCCAAACCGGTCAGGGCTCTTCATGGGCTTGTTAATAGTAATCTCATTTTACCTAAACTGGCCAATTTTCATTTTTTAAAAACCAAGCTTCCCTTGCAAATGACAGAAAATAATCTAACTATTAATAATGAGGTGCTATAGTTTGAACCATATTTGTAATTTTAACTGTTTAGATCTATAAAAATGGAATTTCCTCTGATTCAATTCCATCTCAATGAACACAAGAATCTACTAAGAGATGGTTACATTAAAACCAAAAATCAAATTGGTGAAAACAAACAAACAAACAAACAAACAAACACCCTTAATCTAGTCACCAAATCAAAGTCAGCTTGGTAACACTGCATATGTTTTTAGTGGTTCCTATAAAACCTCAAACAAAAAAAATACAATGAGTTCTACCATTTACAAATCACTGTTGGTGTAAAGATGTGTAAAGCCATGATCTCAAAGGGACCAGAGATTATGGGTAAATATTTTTCTACAGAATGGTAAATTATTACTTGGGTTACTATCTTTAATTTTCAACCAAGCAAACTGCCCTATAAGGATGCAAGGGAGTGAAGAAATAAAATGCACTGACCACTGAGAGACCTAAGGCTAGTTTTCCTCTTTTACTCAGTGCTAACTAATGCTAAAACTTCCAATAGTAGATTGGACTTTGTGGGATCAGATAACCAAGCACTTCTGGTGTTATTGAAAATGTCTTTAAAATAATAAAACTATAGACCAAGAATAACAAAGTTTCTTTAACAACCTCCAAGAAATATATTCTTTTTTTTTTCTATTTCATTTCAATCTTCCTTTTACTACCACTGAGTCTTTCTGGACACCTGCTTTCACATAGTGTTTTTCCAGTTGTCTCCCCCACCACCCCCATTACTTGGATATGGGCGATAGTGAGAATTACAGAAAACCCAGGAGAGAATTGTGAGGATTCTGCTGCTGATCACTGATTCTACATTCAAAGTTAACATCAGGCAGGAGTAGCCTCATTTCCCAATCAACAAAGAAGGACCTCTCCACTGAGATCCGTGACAAATAGGGAGATTGTGCAAGACAAAGAGGAAATACATTAAAATTTCTGGCACTCTTTGCTGGATTATTAGAGCAATTTAAATAACAAACAAACAACAACAAAAGAAAACCATCAACTAATGTGGTGGATGGGGGTTTTAAAACGGCAGCAAGGAAACCTCACAGTAACCAAAGCCACTAGCAGAATTGCTCAGCACTGTCACACATTTCACGTACAGTAGTTTAGTTGATTCCGTATAATTTAAATTGTTCTAAAACAAGAGGAAGAAAAGCCTCAGCCAGGGAAAGAAAAACCTCACTGGGCAAAGAATGAAATAATCTTGAACAAAATTTTGAAAAACAGTTGTACCTGCATTGAAAAATAATCCTGGGTTCATGCTTTATGAATGATACTTCAGTGATCTTTGGTGGAGTCTTATTTAACCAGCAGCCACCCCCCCTCGCTCCCCGCCCCCCCCAAGCCCCTCAACCATCCAGAAATTTTAATTTTGCAACAGAACGGTAAGCATTCAGGATTCATGTCATGGAAAACGAATGATCACATTTCAATCACTAGCCACATAATGTTCTCTAATAGCACCTGGCACCTTAGATCATCTGTGTCAGTTAAAGATTTTACAAAGCCCCTGTGCGGACACCAATTTGTGGGTGTCCGAAGTATCAACCTGTTTTCTTACCATCTGCACATACATTAGTTTGTTAGCTCTTACAGTCTTACTAGCTATTATTTAGAGAAGAAATAAAATAACAAAACGATCCTCCTTCCCCCCTCCACCCCAAACCACCCAAACCAGCAACATACTATCCCCAAATACAAAGTAATAAAAGAGCTGTACCCAAACCTGGTCAGTCCTTCCATTTCTTGAAACTTGCACACAAACTGAAGAAACCCACTCAGCCTTAAAGAGGTCGATCATTTTGTTCTCCTAAAATTTCATCTCTGTGAGTGCGTTCTTTCCCGGGTCTGTCTTGCTCTCTCTCTCCCTCTCTGTGTCTCTCTACTTCTACCCGAGAGTGTTTTCTTTCTCTTTTCCTGTTTCTGCTGCTGAATGAACGCAAAATACATGATTTGAAGGGATTCTGGTTTTTAGGCTAACAGTTGGAAATCTAAAATCTTGCTCTTCTGAATGGCTTTAAATACCAGTCACTCAACAGATAACGTTTACATAAAGACGCATCTACAGAACCAAGAATCTTGCTTTTTTAAAGCAAAAACAAAACCACAACAAAAGCTCCTTTTATTCCTTTCATCCCCTTCCTATTTTATTTACTTAACTATTAGCACTTACCCTGAGATGTGCCATAAATGCTCTATTCCAAATGTATAAAAGCCAACCACATCTCAACTGAGAATTAAACAGTTTTAATGTCTTCAAATCCATGTCCCTGATCCAAAGCCTGATACAGACAGTCACTGGCAGTGGTACAATAATTCTACACAGCAGACATCTGATTCTTGACATTTAAAAATAACAATATTGGGGGGGAAAAAGAGCCCTTTTTTTAAAAAAAACTACAAACAGCTTGTGAGTGAGCACATTATCACCAATTGATTGTATTAACTGGAACTGGCAGTGATTTCAAGCTATAATATTTCATTTCAAAATCAATGTCACACAGAGGCCAAATACCTATAGACCTCTCATTTTCTATATAATTACAGCAATGGCCTATGTTAAATTAATTCTAAGTGATAATTGGACAAAGGGAGAATCAGAACTGTGCTAGTATTTAGATGCTATTATTGGTGACTATTAATTTAATCTTTGTTCATTCTTGAATCAAATTAGGAACCTTTCAGTCATTCTGTTGCTTGTCTAAGATGGATCACATTTCATAAACATGCAGGCACACATATCAAAAACCCCCAGCACATTTATTTCTATTTCTGAAGCACATTAGAGACTCAGACTGATATCAAGTCTTAGCTCTTCTACTTACTATCTTTGCATTCCTGGGCAATTGATTTAATCTTTTGTGCCTCAGTTTTGTTGTCTGTAAGCTGGAGTAAACAGTAATACTTTACAAAGTTGATTTAGGTACTAAATGAGATACTGTATGATTTCTAGCTCATAAAAAGTATTTGATATATGCTACTTCCTCTGTTGTATATTTGGAAGGGGATTGGGATCAGGCATAGTAAAAGGAAAGAATTCAGGTTTTGTAGGCAGACATCAGTTTTGACCCGCCATGATGCTATGGACTAGCTGTGTGTCCTTGGGCAAGTTACTTAACCTAATTTACTAAATCTCAGCTTCTTCAACTGTAAAATACCTTTTGGTTTTAAAGAGCAAATTAGATAACATTGGGAGAACATTCACTTTTGGTAGGTATTTATTGAGAGCTCCAGGCTCTGGAAAATTGCTTTAATTAGTACTCTGCATATGTAACTTAGGAGTTTAAAGATGTAGACTGAGATCACAGGCCTTTAGATCAAGTGTCTCACTTTATAGCAGAGGAAGGAGACCCAGAAGAGCTGAAATAATGGTTCCAAGCAACATCAACATCACTAGTTCATGGTAAGTAGGGACTAGAACACAGACCCTCTTATTTAAAGCTCAATGCCTTGTCCACTAAACCCTGTGATGTTGAAATTGAACACATTGGAAATCCAATTTCAGGACTAGGTGGTAATTAAAACAATACAACTAGAAAAAAACAAAACAAAAATCTTCTCTTTCTTGAATTCCCCAAATTTGCTTCTAAGGATGAGCTTACAAATGAAATTATTCCATAGGAGCTGGCAGGAGCTGGCTACATCCATCTTTCTGAGAGGAGCTCGCACAGGACAGCAGATTCTCCTTTTCCTCTAAAGCAAGACAGGAGCTGGAGAGAACGTCCAGTTCTCAGGCGCTGCCCATTCTCCTGCCTCCCCTTGTGAATGGCCAGCTCGTTCACTTTTTTTAGAGGAACTCTTCGACATCAGCACAATGGGTGAGAAGAACACACTGTTCTACATTTAGTTTACTCACTAACCTACTACTTCATCATATTCAGTTTGAAAGCCTTGTACAGACTAGGAGCTCAATAAATATCAAAATTTGTTAAAGAAGGTATAATTTGCCCTAGCTGGTTTGGCTCAGTGGATAGAGCGTCAGCCTGCGGACTGAAGGGTCCCAGGTTTGATTCCGGCCAAGGGCACATACCCGGGTTGGGGGCTTGATCCCCAGTGTGGGGCATGCAGGAGGCAGCCAATCAATGATTCTCTCTCATCATTGATGTTTCTATCTCTCTCTCTCCCTCTCCCTTTCTCTCTGAAATCAATAAAAATATATTTTAAAAAAAGAAGGTATAATTCTACTCTCAGTTATATTTAAAGGCTTGAACTAGCTCAGGTTAGGGTTAATTATTGCCTAGTGTAGAATAGAAACTATTAAATGTTTTCAATATTTTGATAATTTCAGAATTAAAAATAAAGGTGCCTTGTGTATCAAAGTCAGATCAGTGATTACTCTGAGGAGGAAGGGAGAGAAGTGGGGTTGAGGAAGGAACATGTGAAATCCATTGCAATTAATGTTTTATTTCTATAGCTGGGTGATGTATAAATGGATGTGTATTTTACTTTTTTATACCTTTTTGTAAGTCTCAAATATGTCATTTAAAAATTGGCTTAAAATAAGGTCAATAATTTGAAAATAGAATTTCCAAATCTTTATGATAGATCCACTAATATGCCTGTGCTAAATCCCATACTTAAATCTTCAAGCTTTCATTCTCATTTTACTAAAGAATGTAAATAATATGTTTACGTTAAAGATTTTTTCTCCTTGCTCGCCATTTTCATGCCCTTGATTCCAGGGTTGTGCTGGGTATATAGGAAAGAGCTATGTTGCATCACATAGATCAGGGGTCCTCAAACTATGGCCTGCGGGCCACATGCAAATACAAATATTGTATTTGTTCCCATTTTGTTTTTTTACTTCAAAATAAGATATGTGCAGTGTGCATAGGAATTTGTTCATAGTTTTTTTTTTAAACTATAGTCCGGCCCTCCAATGGTCTGAGGGACAGCAAACTGGCCCCCTGTTTGAAAAGTTTGAGGACACCTGACATAGATCTAAGTCTAAATCTCAGTTCTATAATTTACTGGCCACATATCTTTAAATAATTCAATATTTCCAAGCTTTGGTTTCCTCTCTTGTAAAAAGAGAGTATTATTATATCTAGCTCTCAAAATTATTATGAGGAAAATTATTATTATTAATATGGAAATGTTTGCTACAACATCTGGTACATAGTAAGTTTTCAATTAATATTAGTCTCTTTCTTTCTTCCTCTCTCATTCTCTCTCTCTCTCTCTCTCTCTCCCCCTCTTTCTCCTTTCACTTTTCACCACTACTTGAGCTTTTTACTTCACAATGGTATAAAAAGAAAAAAGAATTTAAGGTAGGAAGAACATGGGCAATTATGCAACATAATGGAAGCATTTTGTTACTAACAAAGGCTAGCTCCAGATGCACGTAGAGTATCCTTCTTTAACCTGATATTTCTTATCTAATCTCATCACTATTTATTAAAGTCCAGTTTTTTTTTAAATTATTCTATTTTTGCTGCTAGTCACAGAAACTATAGAAAAAATATCCTATTCTAGGGCTTCTATCTTATTATCCATTCTTTCTTCAAGACAGATAGTCTAATCAAAGTATTTTATTCTCAGTGATGGATGAGATTTATGTGCTTAAGGCAGTTATAAAGTTTTCTGATATAATTCCTATAATGGTCATTTCCATAAATAAAGAGGCGTGGGTTCTAGTCCTACCAGAGCCACACACTAACAGCATACCACTAAGTCTTTACCTTTCTTTGAGTCTAGTTTTTTTATATGCTAGATGAAGAGGTTGGATTAAATGACCCCTTTAGCTCTAACTTAAGCAATGCACCATGTAATTGTGTAGTGTTTGTGAAAACTATCCACATGTTGGTGGCTTCTTCGGAAGCCTGGGGAACGGCTCTGGCACTGTCCTTGCCCACTGACTGCCAGCCTGGAATATTCCCAGGGTTTGTAGACACATGTCCAAAGGAGCCAGTTTTGTCAGGAAGAGAGCAAGATGATAAACTTCTCAGTGGAAGACTTTTTCTTGCATTTCTTCTTAAGATTAGAGTGGGAAATGATTATAGTACAGTAAGAACTTTTTAAAGAGATGAGGATAGTCGGAGAAAGAGGGAAAAAGACACTGTAACAAGGAAGGATATGAGGGTCATTGTTATGAAGGGTTGTGTCGTAGGAAAAATGACAACACCAGAGGAAGGTGGTAGGGAAGGGAAATACTCTTCCCCTATTTTTTTTATCCAGGTGAAATCTAGTTTAAGTGACTGGAGGGCAGCGGGAAAACATGAGGAGGTTGTGGCAGAGGAGGAGCAGCCTGTGGTGGGTCTGTACGTGTGTGGGATTTACACGCTGACACTAATTGCATTTTATTGTGTGGATGCTTCCCCTTGTCCTCCTCCTCTCTGCTGTCCTACTCTCTGCAGCTGTGCTTGTCAGGTCCCCTAACTGGCTCCAGCTCCACCTTCCCAGTGCTCAGGGCATTACCCCCATTCCCTATGCTCTGGGCAGCGGGGGCTCAGGTGGGAGTGTGGTTAGTGTTGGTATTGGTGTGACAATTACAATGGTAAGACAGATCAATTCCCCCAAACTAATAACTCCAGGCAGAATTTTACAACTAAAAATAAAACAAAAACCAGAAAAGAACAACAACTCTAGATAGATATAATTAAACTCTTTCCAAAATTCCAGAGGTCATTGTTGACTTTTGTAAAAAGGTGGATTTATTTTAACATTCTGTGTAGACTTCCCTTTCCTCTCCTCTCTATCCCACAATCCTTCAGACAAAAGAACACAAAACATTAATAACTCCTTGCCTCTATGCGGGTGTGCTTTTCAAAGCACTTTGATGTCTAGTAACTCAAGATACCTAGATGAAGATGGTAGCAGGTTTATTTCCTGAGAGGAGCACTTAGCCAGAGAAATGTTAAACAAATTTTTTTTTTCATGCAGACTATTCATAGGAGAGCCAATACTAGACCCAGGAGAAGACACCACACAATTAGCAGGTATAATTTCTGAACATCCACCACCCGACAGAAATGGTACCTGAAGGTACTGGCAGGAACGTTCTTGCTGACACGTCTCAGACTTCACCATGGCCTGGTCCACGTTCACCGAGGCCTTCTGGTAGACCTCCCGGGCGCGGCTCACCGTCAGCGTGGACGACCAGGCGCTCTTCTTCAGGAGCGGCGCGTCCAGGTTGACGGGCAGGTGGGCACAGGTGGAGCACTTGACGTCGTTGTTACTCCGGGAGGCCTTGACCGCCTGCTCACTGATGGTGTTGTAGGTCTCCATGAAGTACTGCGAGGCCGAGCGGTCAGGGCACCTGCCCATGGTCATCACGCCCGACGGAGAGTGGTAGATGCACATGTCGCTGTCCAGGTTGTCGTCGGAGCTCCACCAGCCCGGGGAGGTGTTGGGGGAGGTGTTGGGCCGGGCCTTGGGCTCCGGGCGCCTCTCCTTGCTCTTGCTGCGCTTGCCATACCTCACGGTCTGTGTTTCGTCGGGGCTGGCTTTGCCCCCGTTGACGCTGCCTTTGGATGGTCCCTCCAAGGAGTGCGACTTGGTGAAGAGCTTCTGGACCGAGTGGACCAGGTGGCGGATGCGGCCCGGGCTGTCGCTGCGGTGCTCCAGGGCTGTGCGCTTGTACTGCAGCGTGTGGTACCCATCCCGGCTGAGCGGCAGCTGCCTCTCAAACTGGTCCAGGAGGTTCGGGGGGATGCGATTGGCCTTGGTGGCCAGGGTGCGGGGCACGAGGGCGCACTCGTCCTTCAGCTCCTGCTGCGAGTTGTAGTGCCTGCGCGGGAAGGTGCTGCTGGCCAGCGGGTCGCTGAAGGGGCCCACGCACTCGGCCTGGAAGGAGTTGCGCTGCGTGTAGTAAGGGTGGTCAGCCGGGTGGTGCTCCACTGGGCTCAGCAGGTATGGCTTGCGGTCCGAGTGGTGCGAGTCACAGGCGGAATCGCAGGTGACTCCGTGGTGATGGCTGCGGCTGCCGGATAACCCTTTCATTGCTGATGGGGCGCAACCGCGGGGGTCATGGACACCCCGTGGTCAGGTTCCAGACCCGTCTCCCGCCAAGACCTGGGGGATGAACAGGAGGGGGAAATGGTTAACAGGTCCTTTGGTAAATAGATATTGCTTTGTCTTGCGGTGCTGTCTGCTACTGTGTTTGTTTTCTGGCAGAAGAACTCATCACTGTCCCTGAAAGCAGTTGCACTGCATCGTTGGACAAACTCCATCGCCTCTGTAGGGTGGGAAAGACAACTCCAACCAGATATGGGGAGACTGTAGGGGTGAAAGCTAGAAAACCCGGAACAGGAAACTATAGAAATGCTTAAGTGTTTTAAAATTATTTGGAAAGAGGACCCCTTTTCCCCTTCCTTGCTTCTCTGGCTTTATCCTTAACTATATGTGAATGGGAAATCTAACTCACCGAAGGTTCATTTGCTCTGGGAAGCCTTTGCTGATCCCCCTTTGCAGACAGGACTAGTTCCCCTCTGTGCTTCCCCACCAGTTACTCTCTCAGCGCCGGTGGAATTGTCTCTGGCTTTCCTGGGTAGCTTCAGTTCCTTGCAGACCCGCCTACCTTTTAGGCACCTTTACATCCCTCTCCCTAGCACCAGGCCAGCCATGTAGACACATAGAGTAAGCATTCCATAAATGCGAATAAAAAGAAAGGAATAAATAAAGGAGTATACTGGCACCTTATATATAACTTGAGGATATAGCTTTCTATCTTCCGTCACATGCTTTCCCATTAGAATTCTGTAGTAACAATGACACCACACAGGCACCCCTCCCCCACCATGGTAATCAGAATTGATAAAAATAACAGTCTGGCAAATAAACCAGAGCTGTAGAGACAATCTGCCCCTATATTTCTGTCATCAGAGGGTTAACAAACCTAGAGCAGTTGAAGAAGGACTAAGCTTGAATAACATGGCACCTGTTCTTCCTGGCTTAAAGGTTTCTGGCTAAATGTTCACAGATGATGGCAAGATGGCCAAAGGGGAGGTCCTTGAAATGTTCCCGAGGACATGAAACACCTGGGCTAAGGGTCAGCTCAGCCTCTGTGAGAAGCCACTCCTGTAGATCCACTGTGGGAGCTCATTCACTCTGAGCCCAGGCCTTCCCCTGGTGTAACAGGGGCTGCTGTTGCCCCAGGCAGAGGATTTTCTGACTCTAACGGAGTGTGTTCTCCAGTCACTGACCAAGTTTCTATTGTCAGCCCGAGTTTTACCCATCCAGCACCCCAAAAAGTGCTTGGCTGATGGTGGGAACTCAGTAAAATATTTATTCAATAAATTAACGTATTAGCGCAAAATCTCCCAGAGTGGTCTGTACTGTGATTCAAGTCACATCTATTGAATGGAAAGATAATTGTGTGACAAGGGATGGGCCACGCCAAGGAAGGAAGGGACCATCTTACAAACATTCCAGGTACCAGTGGTTTTCAGAGTGAGGCAAGAGAGAGACAGGTGAATGGTCTTTGTGCCACCCCCCAACTCTTCACAAACCATCAAAGACTATCCCACCTCTGTAAGTTCCAACTGCCTTAGAGTAAAAGTTTGAAGAATTTGCCTGCCCTCCTGACTATATAGAGGACAATCTATTTGAAGGAGAGAAAGAAATTGACATCTGAAGAGGAGAAAAGGAAATCAGAACTCACTAGAGGCCTGATGCACAAAATTCGTGCAAGAGTAGGCCTTCCTTCCCCCAGCTGCCGGCACCAGCTTCCCTCTGGCACCCAGGACCAGGGCTTTCCTCTAGCCCTGGCTTCATCCAGAAGGACGTCCGGTTTAATTAGCATATTACCCCTTTATTATTATAGATTAATAATAATCCTTCCTGTGGATTAGGAAGAACCTGTAAATCAAAACTTGCCCATTGAGGAGAGACTCATGAAAAAGGAAACTTAAGCATAAAATACCTTGGAACTGCTTTGTATTAAGTTTTGACTCCAAGAATAGGTGTGAAAAAAGGGATATCAGAAGGTTAAATACATGTTTTTAGCAAAACTGTGGCACAAACTAATTTAGATGAAAAAATCCATTGTATGAGGAAGTCTATATGAAACAGGTCCTGTTGTGGACATTTTTGCCTTTTAAATACGGATTTAAAAATAAAAAAAAGCAAAAATAACAATCTAGTAGGATCATACTCACATAATTAGTCTTAAGATTACACATGAAAGAGGAAAATGAAGACTGAGAGGAGGAGCACCTCCACCTGCAAGGTGAGGTCTTACTCTTAAACTCCCTTTCCAGCACATTTCTTCCTGCCAATTCTCCCCCTCCCCTTCCTAATTAATGTTTGTAAGTGGCATCCATGGCCCTCATTTGCTCCAGCCTGTGGTGTAACTGGGTATCTCTCCTGTGCAGGGCCCAGTGTTTGCTGCTGCAGACCAGGGCATGGCCACAGCAGTCCCTAGAGGCCAAAGGGCTTGTGAGGTGCTCAGAGACATGATCTCATCAGGAAAAAAAATACGAAAAGCAATTCTTATTATCTTCTGCATTCTTGGATAAGGAAGCTGCTAGCCCCTGAATTAGATTTTAAGTGGCTGTAAAGGTTTCTGAAAATAGAAAGGGAAATTGCCTTTCATACTTTCCCCTTTGAGTGTGGGTGGGGACTGTAGGTAAATATGCCTTCATAACGGTTTCTATGATGATCCTCTCTCTTTTTTAGTGTGTCTACCATGACTTTAAAATTATGTTTTGTTGTTCTCCTAAGTTTAATTTTACTATCAGACAACATGTCCTGATTTGGGGATTGGAAAATTTGTTGAGTATATTGGATATCCTGAGATGAGTTCTGAGGTTTAGAGGGAGAGATGAAGCATCAATGATGAGAGAGAAACATCCATCAGACACCTCCTACACGTCCCACACTGGGGAGCAAGCCCTGACTGGGAATCCTACCCTGACTTCCTGGCTCATAGGTTGAAGCTCCACCACGGAGCCACGCCAACCAGGCAAGATGTGCCTGGTTTTAACGGACTTCCCACACCTGTACAGATGATGACCAAAGCAAGAATCCAGCAAGGTAAAGGAAATTCTCAAGGTAGATAATTTATTAGACCAAGAAAAAAACAAACAGACCACATATTAGAAGATGCTGACAGTGGAAAAACAGTGTTGCAAAGCTGGCAAGTCCTTATTTCATTTTGATTTCTGTGCATGTCTTTATTTAGAGCTGCTGTTCTTGATTTTTCTTTATATGCAGAGAGAAGACCATGTGGAGGGCTCCACTCTCTCACTCAATGAGGACTGACAGCCAGGCTATCATGACTAGCTTTAGAAAGAACAATGTGGGGAACCCCACCCAGGAGAACAGGGTTCTGGTTTGGGGAGGCATCAGGAGGAAGAAATCTCCGTAAATCTTTTCAGGGTCAGGAGGCTTCTTTGGTTTCCCTCCGTGAGACCTGCCCATGCCAGGTTATAATAGTTAACTAAAGAGAAAGAAAGCATTCCCTTATTGAAGAGTATAAAGTAATCCCAGAATAATGACTTTGTTTCCCAGTCTCCCTAGATGTGCATAGGTGACTAATTCCGACTAATGAAATATAATTGGAAATGGCATGTGCAATTTCTGGAAAGTGTCTCTAGCATGAAGGGCATACTCTTGGATATCCCTTTCCCTGGCTGTAATGCAGACCTGAGGGCTGGCAGAGCAGTGAGCGATCTGGTACATGAGGCAGAAGTAGTAGTAGTTGGAGCAGCACAGGGAAAGCACCTGGCCACAGTGGAGGATCAGTTCATCCCTGGATGCATACCTCTGCATCTTGTTTATGTGGAAGGAAACAGACCTTTATCTTTGTCTCTGCCACTGGTATTTTGTTTTCTGACATTTCATCTGGACCTATTCCCATGTAAGATGGGTAGTGAGGACCAAATCCTGGAGAGCCTTTGTTAGTATCCCAGATCGCAGGACCTCACTTTGCATGTGGAGGCACTCCATGAGAGTGATTGAAACCAGACAGTGATATGGCCATACCTCTATAGATATTTTTTTTGGCTGTAGCTAGAGCCTAGATTTAGGTGTGGGGAGAGGTCCAGAAGATCTAAAGAAGCAGTTACTTCTTGCTTGGGCAGTTCATGGGAGAAGACCAGAAGGGAGGATGGCCAGCTGGGGCTGTGCCTGTCTCAGGCTACTTGCTCATACATGTGTGTTGCTACCACAGTTTAAACACACGACACTTTTTCCAGAAGAAAATTCTAGGTAACATGGATGCAGATTTTATTAGCAATTTGTCCTCTATTAATAATAAATCTCCATTCTATAAAGATTGAGAATGAAGAATCGTATGAATGTATAGGCTTATGATTTTAAATAAAAATAATTTAAAAATAAGGGAATGGTTCTAATTAATATATTACTAAAACACAAAGCCATGCCACTTTAAGGTAAAAAATAAACAGAAAACTGAACAGAGGTGAGAGTGTAGGTTGACATTGGCCAAAGGCCCACTTCTCAGATATTTTCTGACCTTCTGAATTTGTAGCTGTAATGGATAGCTGAATGCCATTTTCTTTCACTTTTCCAAGCTTTCCTACTTGAAGGTTTACAGGTGTTGTATACTTAAAGTCATGTAAGTACCATTAGAGCACCTTTGAATAAGCACAGTCTGAAATACACTGGTTATATTGCTCGAAGTACAATAGTAAGCCATTTTCTATACGTGGAATGTGTTCTGGCTTCTCTTTAATATTAATTACGATCATAATCATCTGCAGTTAGATTTTGTTTGTGCATACCTCCTTCAATCAATCTGAGTCAGCTCCTGTAAATAAATGCCTTTGGAGCATTTCCCTTTCAAAAGATACAGTATTGTACAACCCCCGCCACCCCCACCCCCCTCACAAATAACCAACAAAAAACCCCCAACAACATCCAAAACCTCCTCCAATTTGGTCACAGTAGGTAGTAGAATTACAATTGCCTTTGTTTTCATATAAAAGCTTTAAAAGAGTGGTTTCATTTCTGTTTTTGAGCATAAAAAGGTGAAAGATAGTGTTCTTTGAGAAATGGTTAGCAAGTCATGAATATTGGTATATTCGTATTGCTGGTTGAGTAAAATATCATAAGACGTAGGAGGGAATTTTTATGTGGAGATAAGTGAGGCAGTACATTTTAAAACCTCATGATATTATTTTGAATTGACACAAGTGGAAAGGTGACTGTCCTGACTCAATGTGACCTTGGAGATGTGCTCCCCATGGAATCGTTCCCCTTCCGATTTCTAGGAGAGTGTCTGATTATCTCAGCTATGCCCACAGATGGATTCCTGGGAGTTGCTGAGAGAATGTGGTCACCTAGACCAGACATGGCAAATAGCTCTTAAGGGGGGCACCGTGAGCATGTGGATACTCTTTCTAATGGGGGTAAAACAGATGTCTGCAGAATTTTCACACAGAAGAGCAAAAAGGTTTCTACTCATGGGTGCATGTAGGCACCGGTGATAGATTTGAAAGAGGGAATGTAAATTCCCTCAATGTCTACTAAAAAAAAAAAAGTTAGTTTAGAAAAACATACAAGCCATTGACTAATCTAGGAGAAACAGGAATAAAGGAATCTATATATATAAAAGTCAAGGGACCGGAACGCCGGAACGACCGAATGACCAGTTGCTATGATGCCCACTGTGGCCGGCCAACCAGCCCGATTGGGGGGCAGACCCCGATTGGCCCCCCCCCCCTGATCAGGGGTGGGGCCATCTGGCCAACCTCTTTCAGCCCCTCCCCCAGCTGCCCATGGCCCCTCCCCCTAGCTGTCCCTGCCCACGATCAGCCCTCCCAATTGAGGGCAGGGCCAGCTAGCCAACCACTCATGGCTCCTCCCTCCCACTGGCCTGGCCTGATTGGACCCTATGGTGGGGAGCCAGCCGGACCCCACCCATGCACAAATTCATGCACCGGGCCTCTAGTGAGGATATAATAAAACTAACGAGATATAAAGATAGCCATGATAGAAAATGAAAAAATGCAAACACAATGGCAATCAAAACAACACAACAATTCAACTTGAAAAAAATAAGCTAAAATAGCCTCTAATGAAAGCTGAGTTATTTTTGTCTATATCTCTCATAACTAGCTGAATAGTCTTGTGAACATGTTCTGGCACATTCTGGACAACTTGCTTCACAGCCAGACTATATAGTTGGTTTTTATGTTTTTTGTTTTACCTGAATTAAATGTTTTCCTCCCATAAATTCCCTTCTTTTTAAAATTTGTATTATTTTTTAAAATAAAATTTAAGGAGCGTCTTACTGATTATTAGTTATGTTTAGTTCAAGTAACTAAAAGAGTCAATTATTGGTCTTCTGTGGTTGTTGGCAAGTCCAGGTTCTTTATTTTTAAAAATTTTTATTGGATTTATTGGGATAACATTGGTTAATAAAAGTATGTCAGTTTAAGGTGTACCATTCTATAATACATCATCTGTATATTGCATTGTGTGTTCACTACCCAAAGTCAAACCTCCTTCTGTAACCATTTCTTCCTCCTTACCCTCTTCTACCACTTCCCACCCCTTTCCCTCTGGTAATCACCAAACTGTTGTCTATGTCTATGAGTTGTTGTTTGTTTGTTTTTTCCTTCGCCTTTTGAAAAAGAGTAAATTCCCTTCTTTTAAATGCTGCTATTTTTCTTACCAAATTTGCTATACAAATTTACTTTACTGAGTGCCTATAGTGCGTCCCTATTGTGGTAGCTGTTCAGCTGACACCTGCTTTGGGGAATTGTTTCCCCTAACCACAACATCTGCTGACAACATCCTGGCTAGGAACACTGAAGCCAATCATCACATCCTCTGAGCTGATTGAACTAGATTTGAAGACCCAACTCAGGGGCATCCACGCAGAGGCTTAGCTGAGCTAATCAGATGCTGGCTCCTGGAAACTTAAATGGAAATGTCCCTGGAGTCACTGAACCCTGATGTTCTCATCTACAAGGTCAAGTAGAGGAAAGGGTCAGTGTTGGCATCATGAGAAGCCAGAGCTATTTGAAAATGTGAGGCAGCAGAAACAGGGCCCTACAGAGGAGTGTGTGTAATGGAGGAGAGAAGCAAATATGCAGAGGGAAGCAGATCCAGTCTCCATGTCGCCCCAGGGAAAGAAACAGAGGGAAGCTGCCCAACAATCTTTTAGGTCTAGTCAGGCCCAGCTTCCTATCCAGAGCTGAGAACCTGTAGTTGTCTGTGGCAGAACCATTATAGGCCCACAAACGCATACTCATCCAAGCGGCCCTCCTGCCCAGCTGGGGCAATTTGCCAAAGTGCTCTATGTCCCACAGAGGCCAAATGTGAGTCCATCTCTGAAGCAGCCCCATCAGAATTTGCTAAGGCGTCTGTATATAGTTCTTTTCCAGGTTAAGTATTTATTGCTTCAACAAACTACTCAAACTGATTCAGATTTTACATTTCCTCTTTCAAAACTATTACTGGTGCCTATATGCACCCATGAGAGAGAAGTGGTCAGATAGCACACAGGGGGTGAGAGAAAGGGCAGTCCTGCAGCCAGTCATTTTTAAAAGAATTTTTTAAATATATTTTTTTATTTATTTCAGAGAGGAAGGGAGAGGGAGAGAGAGACAGAAACATCATGATAAGAGAGAATCATTGATCGGCTGCCTCCTGCCCACCCCACACTGGGGATCAATCCACAACACGGTCATGTACCCTGACTGGGAATCAAACCATGACACTCCTGGTTCATAGGTCGATGCTCAACCACTGAGCCATGCCAGTTGGGCAGCCAGCCATTTTCAATGCCCTGTGGAGTGTTTTTCCATTGGTGAGTTCGTCCTTACCTGGCCATGGCAATGGTTGCTGTTGATGGGAATTAGATTTGCAATTCCTCAAGCACCACTCTTTTCTTCTGCTTCCATCTTCACATAATTTCTAAAGGTTCTATTTTTCACTCTACCTAAATAGCTTTGTTAATATTAGAACCAGTCTCTCATTCCCCACTAGACTTCTATATCTAATCTTAAATTTTAAACAAACAAATCCTTCACCACTAAACTTTCTGCTATGATAGAGAGGAAAACATAACGACATTCATTGTCCTTAGGTTAAAGTCATTTAGTTTTGATAGATAAAGTCATTTAGTTTTGATAGCCTAGAGGATAGCAGTCAATATAGTCTTTAAATGTACTGGATATGAAGTCAAAGCAAATCAATACATATGAACTTATGTCAACATTTGTTTATTAAATAGCTATTGTTTACATGCACTGAGTACTGTAAAGAGAATTACAGATTCTTAATATCCCACCCTCAACTTCCTAAATCTCAAATTTTCTCATTCCCTTACTCCTACGCCCACTGCTCTCAAGTAGCTCTCATGATACTTTCTTCCATTCTCTGGCTCCTCAACTCCTCCCTCTTCTTCAGTTCCATTAGCCCATCTGGTCTTCCTTCCTTCCCTTGGCGGCCTAGGAGACACATCACACCAAACATTCTTTGTTATCACCCTAAGCTCCCTGCTCTGTGATCCTTCTGCCTCATCTTTTCTGGACTATGTCAAACCAAGGACAGATGCCACCATCCTTCTATCCTTCCACATTTGGGGGGGGGGGGGCTGCTGAGTGTCACTGGGAATGAGACTGGTGCAATGACAAATTCCCTGTGTCCAATCTCAGCTCTATTCCCAGAGCTGATTAGGAATAATGTCATGGATCTCCTGCTTCTGTTCACGCTATTCCAAGTTCTTGGCTCCACTCATTATTTTTCATCTGGACTTGGTTGGAAAAACAAAGACCAATAAATACTATGTGAATAAAAAAGGCATGGTCCCTCTGCCTCTAGTAACCATACTAATTAAAAAATCTTTGAGCATCTATATGCCAGGCACATGTTGACCACTTCAAACAATGTATGGTAGGGACTATTCTCTGGATAAGAAAACAGACTACTAAAGATTAAATAACTTGTCTGAAATCATGCAGTTAGTAAATTTTGAACCTGGCATGCTCTTAACCACTAAGCCTTAATGACTTTGTTTCACCACTTCTAACACACACACACACACACACACACACACACACACACACACTCGGCAGTGTTTTCCACAGTGCTAACAGTATGGTTTGTAATGTGAGCTTTGCTATCTGTGCCATTTTTAGCTTTAAATTCTTCCCAGACTCCCCATACATTTATGATATAATCTAAACCTTTGAATATGACCCAGAGCAGAGATCTTCATGTTCTGCTCCCCATCTTCAAGAGAGCCTTGTCTCCTGTCACCCCACCCCTTACACCAGCAATACTGGCCTCTGTATTCTTCCCCATATGCCATGTTGTTTGTGCTTCCTGCTCCCTCAACTACTGACTTCTGTTCCCTGAGCAAATTCTTATTTCTCCCGCAAGAGGAGGTACAAATATAGCCTCCTTTTAAAATTTCCCTGTGCTAAAGGAAACATGGAAATGAGAGGCTTCACCTAATTTACAAACTAGTTGAAGAAAAAATCCACATAAATGTGAAACAATCAGAAAATAATACATCAAAATCTAATCAAGCAAGCACTAGATGTTGTGGTATATCTCTGCATACCCCAAGTAAAAAGCCTTTGAAAAAACAGTTCTAAAAGGTGCAAAAGTTAAGGAGTGAAAGACATCTCAATTTAGGAGGATTAGAGTGTGTAGAGAAGCACATTCTTCACAGATGAAGTTCTTGGGGCAATGTGCAGTGCCTGTTCTAGTGCAAGTATTCCATCTCTCCTTGGGCTTTTTTTAATGCTACTCTGCTTTCATCTTTGATGATACTATCCAAATGGAAGTCAGATCATCTGAGAGCTACAAACCTGACTTCATTATTAAGGTTCCTTTCACTCAACTTCTCTTTCATATTAAACCACTGGCCTGTCGAAGGGAATTATAAGAAACAGGTATTCATGCTTGCATGGCTGTTATTGTTGGATGTTATCTATTCCACAAAGAGTGTCTTGTGAATGAGGCATCATGGGGGATATCCCCCTCTAGTCTTAATATTAGCAAGGCTGTGTGTTTAACGACTGCCATTTAATCTTGCCAGTTCTGTAACTCTTGTAAAGTGAATACGTTTCACTTATGCTTTGAATACCAGGAAGTTTATTGGCAAATTTATGACAAAACAGTAATGGCTTCATTATTTTTCCACTTTTATTCTACTTTCATTATCTTTACTTTGGCAATATGCTCTATCCCTTTTCATCCTATATAATAAAAGCATAGTAGGCAAATTGTCCCCTTGACCAGGAGTTCGTCTGGGAGTTTGACCAAGGGGTGGGGCAGGAGGCCCCGGCCAGTGGCAGTGGCAGGAGGCAGCCAGGGAAAGAGAGGCAGTACCTGGCTGGCAGCTGGAGGCCACTAGGGAGCCTACTAGTGCATGAATTTTGTGCACTGGGCCTCTAGTATCTATATAATCTAGTAAAGCAATTGTGAAAAAGTTGGAGTGGGGGTGGCAAATCTATATCTATCTAGTATCTATCTATCTATCTATCTATCTATCTATCTTTATTTATTTATTTATTTATTATTGCTTAAAGTATTACAAAGGGTATTACATATGTGTCTTTTTTTCCCCCCCGCCCTTGACTATCCCCTGGCCTCCCCCACCCCCCAGCGTCCCATGTCCATTGGTTATGCATATATGCATGCATACAAGTCCTTCGGTTGATCTCTTATACCCCTTCCTCCTGCCCCCCAACTTTCTCCGGCCTTCCCGCTGCATTTTGACAATCTGTTCGAGGCAGCTATGCCTCTGTATCTATTACTGTTCAAAAGTTTATAATGGTCTCTATTATCCATGAATGAGTGAGATCATGTGGTATTTTTCCTTCATTGACTGGCTTATTTCACTTAGCATAATGCTCTCCAGTTCCATCCATGACGTTGCAAATGGTAGGAGTTCCTTCTTTTTTACAGCAGCATAGTATTTCATCGTGTAGATGTACCACAGTTTTCTAATCCATTCATCTACTGATGGGCACTTAGGCTGTTTCCAGATCTTAGCTATGGTGAATTGTGCTGCTATGAACATATGGATGCATATATCCTTTCTGATTGGTGTTTCTGGTTTCCTGGGATATATTCCTAGAAGTGGGATCACTGGGTCAAATGGGAGTTCCATTTGTAGTTTTTTGAGGAAACTCCATACTGTCTTCCATAGTGGCTGCACCAGTCTGCAGTCCCACCAGCAGTGCACAAGTGTTCCTTTTCCTACACATCCTCTCCAGCACTTGTCGTTTGTTGATTTGTTGATTATAGCCATTCTGACAGGTGTGAGATGGTACCTCATTGTTGTTTTGATTTGCATCTCTCGGATGATTAGTAACTTTGAGCATGTTTTCATATGTCTCTTGGCTTTCTGAATGTCCTCTTTTGAAAGGTGTCTATTTAGGTCCTTTGCCCATTTTTTTGATTGGATTGTCCTTTTGTTAAGTTGTATGAGTTCCCTATAAATTTTGGAGATTAGGCCCTTATCAGATATGACATTGGCAAATATGTTTTCCCACACAGTGGGTTTTCTTGTTGTTTTGTTGATGGTTTCTTTTGCTGTGCAGAAGCCTTTTATTTTGAAGTAGTCCCATTTGTTCATTTTCTCTTTAGTTTCAAGTGCCCTAGGAGCTGTATCAGTGAAGAAATTGCGTCGGCATATGTCTGAGATTTTGTTGCCTTTGGATTCTTCTAGAATTTTAATGGTTTCCTGTCGTACATTTAAGTCCTTTATCCATTTTGAGTTTATTTTTGTGTATGGTATAAGTTGGTGGTCTAGTTTCATTTTCTTGCATATATCTGTCCAATTTTCCCAACACCATTTATTGAAGAGATTATCCTGGCTCCATTGTATGTTCTTGCCTCCTTTGTCAAATATTAATTGAGCATATTGGTTCGGGCCGTAGTATCTCTTTATTATGAAAAATATAAAATTTTGTTAATCTAGCTTTTCTCTCACTTGGTACCATCAATTAGCTACAACAATGGTTCTCAGGCCTGAGTGTGCATAAGAATCAGCTGGAGGGCTGGTTAAGACACAGGTTGCTGGACCCCATCCTAAGCCATTCTAAGGGTTTCTGAGGTGGTTTCCAAGAATCTGCATTTCCAACAAATCCCCTAGTGATGTTGATGTTGGTCCAGCTAAATAGAGAGAATTAGACTCTCTATTTCTTACATCTGTGATTCTTTCTGGAATGCACATCTTCCTTCCTCCACTCACTATTCTAAACTCATACTTTTTCTTCAAAGCCCAAACTCTATTGTCACTTTTTTGGTGATGCCTTTGTTGTATCAGTAGGCAGAGTTAACAACCACTCATGTGTTCTCACAGAGCTCACTATTCATACTTCCACCAGGCACTAGAAATGCCTGTATTTGATTTCCTTATATGCACATCTCTCTCAGTAGACCCTGAGAGATTCTAGAGGGCACAGACTGTCTCACTCATTTTCATATCCCCATTTCCTGGGAAAGTCCCTGACGCTGTCCATCAATAATGAGCTTTATAATCTCTGAAAACTATAAAAGCTAAGCACATGAAAGAACTTAGGAGTTGGTTGCCTGGGAATAGTGGCCTCCATGCTCCCAGCTATCATCTAATCTTGGGTTGGGCAAAGAGGTTGATTCATCACAGGGTGTAGCTCTGACTGGGGAGAAGGATCTGACACCTGACCCAGAGCCTCTTGGATCCCCATGTGGCAATATTTCTACCTATGTTGGGTATTTCCTACCATATTTTAACATTTCTGCTCAGCCTAAGAAATCTCCCCCCTTAGTTTTGTTTTCTCAGAAAATAAAGGTAGGTTGTTATGCTTGTTCTCAGCAACTAGAGGTAAGGAAGCAGCCCACACATGGAGTGGGAATTAAATTAAACCCTGGGACCTGAATTTAATTTCCAAGTGATAATGAGCTGAGGGAGAAGTCTAAAAGAAATGCCTCAAGCTCTCAATTGGCCAATCGTATCCTAGAATGTCCATAGCACACTAGATTTTCCTTCTTGTGCTATGCAGTGTTCACTTGTGTAATTCCTATTTTCCTACTCAACTGAGCTCTCTGGGAACAGAGGGTGAAGTTCACCTTTGCATTCCCAGTGCCCAGCACACTAGCTGGTCCAGAGCAAGGTATCCTAGTATTGTGGCATTGAATGGCATAGTGAGAATATTATTCCCATTTCAATTCTTTCATTCCATTTAGTTTAGTCAAAGTAAAAAAATCTATTTCTTGATGATATGTTTTTAATACTTCTAGCCTTTCCTCCCTTTTAAGCATCTACCTAAGTGAGCAACCTGTTTTCTGTTTTGCTTTCTTTGTTCTTATTTTTAAGTTAACTTCTATTGGAGGCAAGGTAAATGGAAGTGACATGAAGATTCTTAAAAAATGTTTAAATTAAAAGTGAGTCTATTTTTAGAAAAGTATTAAGTAAAAACCAATGCCAACAAAAGTGGATATGGTAAACATCATGATGGTGGTATGTAAATGATGGGTGTTTAGGAAACACCAACATACAGCAGGTGCTCATTAAATGTTAGTTTAATAGATAAACGACAGTGTCTTGCATCTCCTCTCTCTCTCTCTCTCTCTCTCTCTCTCTCTCTCTCTCTCTCTCTCTCTCTCTCTCTCTTTACTTTTTTAACTTCCACAACAGGTCTGGATCTGCCTCCAGTTTGTATTATTGCAATTATCTCATATTCTAAGCTACATTCCTGTCTCTAGCTTCTGCCTGGTTCCCCCATGCACTAGGATGAGCTACTCATAAATATGCCATGATTTCTTCTCACTTAGCAATAAAGCCCTTGACTTCACACATTCAAGGTCCTCCAAAGCTGGCTCCAATCTCTCTTTCCAAAATACATCAGACCAAGTTCCTTTCTATAAACCACGTGGATGTTTGTGATTCCCAGACTATACCTGGTATCTTCTTGGTCCCGAGGCTTTTAGTGGAAAGCCCTCAGAATCCTAGTCATCTTTTAAGGCCCTTTCAAGCCCTCCCTCCATGAAGCCTTCTTTGTTTATTCCATCTGGGGGTGATCTGCCTCTCCAAGCTCTGAAAGCACTTTGCCTGCGGGGAAAGAGTCATCATGTATTCCTTACATTTAAGGTATTCTGTCAGTGCTTTCCTAAGGGCCCCATTTTCTCTTTTAGATTTCAGGCTCTAGGAAAGGCAAGAACCAATTCATATACATCTTTCTACCCCTACCCTACTTTAGTTGACTAAATACCTTACTGACTGAATTAATAAACGAATGGAGATATTTGGGGATACGCAGAGGGAAGAAAATGTAGAAAATCAGTGCACTGCTTACAAATGCTACCACAGCTGAAGAAATGGACAGCAAACTCAGCAGAAGGAAAACTTCGTTGGGAATTTGAATGTGTTGATTCATCCAACTTGTGGAAATCTATCTCCTTTTAAAAATATGTACTATTGAAAAATATTTTTCAAATTCATGTTCTTTATCATCTAGACCAAATCCTCCCATTTTAAGGCAAGAGAATTGAGATAAGAACAGAAAGAAAATGTCTGGACATACAAAACATTATATACGACCTGCACAGCTTTGACACTGCAAATACTAGTATGCTCAGGTAAAGCAGTCCTGGGTTCTCTGTAGCATGTTTCACACCTCAAAGCTATCACGTCCTTTAAAACTCTGTTAACCATAGATATAACCATAAACAATAAGAGCCGTATTTGTACTCTATCCACTGGGTCTAATTTTTTGGCTGTTTCAGAAACGTTGGAGAAAGCTGTCTGTGGGCTATTTGGGCTGACCTTCCCTTACAAGGTGGAGTGATATTATCCCAAAATACATTTCACAGAAGATCTTTCTACAAGAGCTGCTTCTATTTTTAATTTGTTTTTGTTTCATGCCAGATGCCTCATTAGAAAAATAGCAATATTGAAATGGCAAAGGTACTAAGGTTAATAATATTAGTATATTTATAACTACTCAGCAAAAACCACACCAAAAAAACCACAAAAAAAACCAAAAAAAAAAAAAGAAAAGAAAAGAAAACAACAAAAGACTTATTTGCATGATCTCCCAGAGAGATGGATCACTTTTATAAGGAAACACCAATAATCGAGTCTATAACTCTGGGCTGGAGGACAATTTTTCTTCCTGACCCTACTCTGGCAAAAATTCCCCTTTGCTCCCCTTATACCACCGATAGAATTGGGGTGATCCACTCTCAGGCGCAGCATTTACACTAAGTGTGAACAAATCCTCTCAGTAACCGAAGGCTGTGAAGGACTGCATGTGAGATCAGCCTCCTTTAGCAGGGCAACGCTAACCAGGGCATGCAGCCTTGCTCCACTGAGCCAAGCAGTGCAGGGTCATAGGATGGTGGTCAACAGTGGTCATATGACATGGTAGATGGCCCAAGATCTGGTAGAGTCTACAAACTCTGAGGCAATGCTGGGCTGGCTTCAGAGTGACCTCAACCTCTAAGGAAATAAATTTTAGGAATTTTATTTATTTTTGGTGGGTCCTTAAGCTTGAGGTTAATCCAAGGATAGGCTGGGCCTCTGAGGATGCTGCTGGCAAAATGGACCCACCAGACTTCATCTGGTTCTACTCCAAACTTCAGTCTGTAGAGTCAGATTGTAAGGGCATTGATCATAAGCATTTTGGGGATTGCCATTCGATGGATTTTTAGTTGATGATCAAAGAATCTATTCAAACCAGGAGAAAAGACATTTGATCTTTTACAGTTTATCCACTTCATGAATCACAGTTTAAGGGACAGGCCTCAGAATTAAAGCAAAGCTGTCAAGACAAAATATTTTGTTTTTACAAAGGTGTATAATTTATACAATTCTTAGCTGATAATGCACTAAACTGTTATTTACTCCTTAAGAAGGCTTGAGGTCATTCAATCTTTCAAAATATACTTTGGTTCTTTTCCCACACCTTATACATAAAATATAAAAGGAATAGCCACATGCACCCCACTCATTTGGTACAAATAAATACATTTTCTAGACAACTGAATGTGCATGATTTTGCAAAGTTTTTTAATAGAAATGCCCAATTCCATTATTTATAATCATCATCATCATCACCATCATCATCATCTTTAATCTCTGTTCTGTTTATTTTATATAGTACTTTCACTGGCATTAGAAAAATGATCAAGACAGTTGAAATGTATGTACATAGAGGCAGGGACTAAAGAACTAATAAAGATCATTTGGAAATCACCTCCATCAATCCAATACTGTATCCAACTTTCTCTCTCCTTTCTTTCTTCCTTTCTTTCTTCTTTCTTTCTTTCTTCTTTCTTTCTTTCTTTCTTTCTTTCTTCTTTCTTTCTTTCTTTCTCTCTTTCTTTCTCTCTCTCTCTCTCTCTCTCTCTCTCTCTCTCTCTCTCTCTCTCTCTTTCTTTCTTTCTTTCTTCTTCTCTCTCCTTCCTCCCTCCCTCCCTTCCTCCCTCCCTCCCTCCCTCCCTCCCTCCCTCCCTCCCTCCCTCCCTCCCTCCCTCCCTCCCTCCCTCCCTCCCTCCCTTCCTTCCTTCCTTCCTTCCTTCCTTCCTTCCTTCCTTCCTTCCTTCCTTCCTTCCTTCCTTCCTGAGCAGAGGAGACAGGGAAAGACAGACAGAAACATCGAATGTGAGCACATCAATTGGTTGCCTCCTGCATGTGCCTGGACCAGGGCCCAGGCCAGGGAGGAGCCTGCAATCAAGGTACGTGCCCTTGACCAGAATCGAACCTGGGACCTTTTGGTTTGCAGGTCAATGCTCTGTCCACTGAGCCAAACCAACTAGGGCCAAATTTCTTTATAATTACAAAGTTTAGTGGTGGTCATTACTTGGTGCCAAGGAAAATATCAAAGAAGGTTCTGGTAACTGTCTATCCCCTTCTTAATGTTGTCCAAGATTTTGTCTTTTAAAAATAATTCCCACTGCTTCTCTGGCCATTTCCAACACTGTTTGTTTAAAAGTATCACTGAGTCAGCGATGCAGGGCCCCAGCAAAAGAATAGATTTAGAGTTAGAAAGGACCATAGAATTTCCCCAAAGTATGTTCTGTGGATCTCTAGTCCTAAGAGAGGTTCCACGAAGTAAAAAACAACAACACAAATATTTGGTGCAATATGCTTGAGGAAAGCTGTTAGTAATAGCTTTTCTTTAGAGATTTGAAACACCCTTTATAGCCTATTACAGGCTGTGAACTGTTGCAGTTAAGAAACCTTTTTAACATTTTACCCAGCATTTTGTAAAATTGCCTGGTCACTGACTTTTTGAAGACTATCTCTTGCCATTTCTCAAAAAGAACATACCTGAGGAATTGCTGACCGATAAGTCCCTCATTTCACAGATGGGGAAATTGATCATGATTCCCTCTCCTTTTACCTAAACCACTTTTACCCACAAGAATCTTGGGTAAGTATGACTAACAGGCTTTTGAAGTGGAAGATGTCTATGTTTTTAAAAGAAAAACTTATCTCTAGGAAGTTTAATCGATTTATTCAAAGTCACCAATTAACCAGTGTCCGTGACTAGAATTTAGAATTTCCTCAACTTCTGTTTTCTCCTTCGCCCATGATAAAAGGGCTTTTTCCACTATATAAGGTCGCTTGTCAGAAATTATTACAGCCCACATTTTGTTTTATCTTATGGTGAGTCTTTTTTCCCCCTCAGTTGAGTAAAAACCTTTTCCACAGAATTCTACCTCATCCACTTCCCAGCTGAATGGAAACTCTTCAGTTCTCTCTGAAAACACAGTCTGCCCAAGGCGCAGCACTCACACAGGAAAGCGACTCTAGAACTTTTTTAGACTTTCCCTCAAATCTACTTATGTTATCTATTTGGAATCACAATTATTTAATTTAATTAAATATTACAAGGAGTGTTGAAGTATGAGTGCAGAAGAGTCATTTCCCCAAAAACTTAAAAAAGAGAGTGGTTTATCTTTAAATTCAGCAGGTATCAGAATCACCCGAAGTGCTTGTTAAAACAATCTGATTCAACTGCCCCGGAGTCTGAGAATTTGCATTCTATCAGGTGGCCAGGTGGTACTGATGCCGTAGGCCCAGGGACCCACTTTGAGAACAAACTACCACTGACCTTTCATTGTGATGCACTAATCTGACATTAAGTAATTTTCCACTGCTGGCATATGCTGAGCCAGATAAATAAATATTATCACTTCACCTCTTTGGCAGCCCAGCTGCAAAAGGAGAGAAGAGAAAGAAATGCAGTCATCAAGAACATCTTGACTTGAAATTGGCAGGACCAGACACGAGAGAAGAAATGTAGACATAAAAGAGTTTAGAGACTCAGTGTATAGTGTACAAAATTAAGCCCAGAATAGAGAGCTTGAAGGGTGATTCTATTCTATAGGAGTGTTTTTTAGGGAGGAAAGGCAGTGATATCAAAAATAAAAACCCTTATTTGGAGATGAGAATTTAAAGGGTACAAAAGGAGAGGCCAGAGTTTCTGGTCCATTTTTGATTAAAAGCACAGTAAGAAATATGTAGCTTACTTATTGATCCAGTATAAAAGAAAAGAAAACCAGCAGTATGTTCTATTCTATGTGATCCTATGCTACCTACCTGATTCTATTTCATTTTATAAAATACTGGCTATGAACACAAAATTATTCCTTGACTCACATTTCAGAACACAGTGTGTACATAATGACTGGTGCTGTTAGAAGGCTTGTTTCTGACCATATCAACATCTCTAGGGTCAAACCTGGTGTGGCAATCAATAGAAACAGAGAGGTGAGATGGGTCTGGGAACATCCCAGATCTCTTGCCTGAGTTACAAGTTGGAAAGATGGCAAGCCGACAATGAAAGCCTCATATTGGGGTTTGATTCACACTGTCATTGGTGAGGGCTGACTTGGTGAACGAGTGACCTCAGCAAGCCCCCCCCCCCACTTCCTGGGCTGGGGTGGAAGGAGCAGGTGATGGTTTCTGAGTGGCCGTGGAAGTGCTGAAAGAACCAGGGGCCTGTGGCTGGGGCCTGAAGGACACGGGTGCGCCCAGTGCACCATCACAGCCTGCAGTAGAGATCACAGGCGTCAGCAGCAACAGGCAGCACAGAGGACCCGAGGGCCAGGCAGGTGTTGCCACTTCTCAGCTGACACAGAGGACGAGGGTACAGGAGCCAAAGCTTAGGGACCAGGGAGGGCAGGCTCTGGGGAGCCAGCCCTTCTCCGAAGGCTGGGTTCACTTGCCAGCGTGGCAAGAATGTTTAGTTTGCCCAAATATCCATCTTAAAGGGAGAACCTTGCATGGAGGGACTGTTACCTTCACAGAGCTAGTGTTTCAAGTTCTCGGTTTTGACTAGAGTTGGGGTCTCAAGAGGCAAGCTCACTTTACTGTGGAAACTAAGAAAAGCTATGTTGCTGCACATCTGATTTGTGACTGTAGGTCTGAAACCTGACATTCCAGCATTGAAAAAATTTTTGGTGTATGAAGGCGACATGCAGTGCCTCCTGTTATTTTTAACACTTACTCGTGCCAATGTTCTAGACACTGTACTGAACACTGAATCAGACAAGGTTCCCTGCTCACTTGGCTCACGGGCAGAATGAGAGGAACACAGCCTACCGAGAGGCAGTGTGATGGGGGAAGGGATACGCATGAGTGCGAGTGGGACACATTTGGGAAGTAGAAATAATCTCATGACATATTTAAAGGTAATTGTCATAGGAGATGAAAACTGTGCACTCACACGTCACTGATTAAACACCTCAAAAATAGTCTGTAACCATAGAATTTCGCTCTTAACTCTGCTTGGCTGGGATTTAGGATCTTCGGCAGCACTTTTGAAAAATGAATATTTCTGGCCTCCACTCCTGAAAACCTGCGATTTGACGGGACCACTTGTATTTCAGCATGTTCCCGTGGTGAAGCTGCTGTGCAGCTCCAATGGGTAGCCACTGCCATAGGGTTATGTGTGTTTTTAATAAATGCTCTATCTGCGTGCGCCTGACTATTTATGGGGCATTCTTGAGAGGACAGAAATGACTGATCTAGGCTCTCTCAAATATGTTTCTCAGTGAGAAAACATCCTTACACATATTACGTAACCTCCAATTCTGCATTAATTAGAACAAACTTTAAAATTTTTGTTGTTGTTAATTTTCACCCGAGGATATTTTTTCCATTGATTTTTAGAGAGGGAGGGGTAGGGACAGAGAGAGAAACAGCGAAGTGAGAGAGACATATCGACTGGTTGCCTTCCACGTGTGCCAGACCGGGGCCAGGGATCGAGCCTGCAACCGAGTGTTCCTGACAAGAATCGAACCTGCAACCCTTCAGTCCCAGGGCCAATGCTCTAACCACTGAGAAAAACCAGCTAGGAAAACAGTTAGTTTTGTGTCCTAAACTAACTGTAAGGGAGTACCCATAAGACTGTCAGCTGATTTCTCAACAGAAACTATGCAGGCCAGAAGGGAGTGGCAAGAAATATTCAAAGTGATGAATAGCAAGAACCTACAACCAAGATTACTCTACCCAGCAAAGCTATCATTTAGAATTGAAGGTCAGATAAAGAGCTTCACAGACAAGAAAAAGCTAAAGGAGTTCATCACCACCAAACCAGTATTATATGAAATGCTGAAGGGTATTCTTTTAGAAGAGAAAGAAGAAGAAAAAGGTAAAGATAAAAAATTATGAACAACAAAGAGACGACAAATACATATCTATCAATAAGTGAATCTAAAAATCAAATGAATAAAAAATCTGATGAACAGAACAAACTGGTGAATGTAATAGAATCAGGGGCATGGAAAGGGAGCAGACTGACAATTCTCTGGGGGAAGGGATTGTGGGGGTTGTGGGAAGAGATTGGACAAAGAGCTCACATCTATGGATGAGTACAGTGGAGGGAGGGGGGTGAAGGCCTGTGGTAGGGTGTGAACTGGATGGAGGGGAGCTATGGGGGGGAAAAAGAAAAACATCTGTAATAATCTGAACAATAAAGATTAAAAAAAAAAAACCCCAGCTAGGGCTAGAACATGCTTTTAATAAGCTATGTGAAAAGTAACGAACTTAAAAAAATGTGGTAGAAGCATCATGTCAGGTAGGGGTAGCCTACTCCTTAATCTTGAATAATAGATGTTATGAGGCAAAGACTTGCGTATTTGTTTTTAAGATGCTTAACCCACAGTAATAGAGAGCCTCACTCACCTTGTTCTTCGTGGTTCTGCTGGAAGGTGTGTTTGTTCAGGAAACCCTAGCTTGAGTTGCTGAAATCAGTAGGTAAAAAGCATACTATCTGAAAATATGGCAGTGGTCTGAGGGAGTACAGTTAGAAATGAACTTTTCTCTACGCTGGAAAATCTAACACTGATAATATTGTACTTAAAACCATGACAGCCTTTTGCTACAGAAGGCAAAGAGTGGTAAAAGTAGTTTGTGTCCTAAACAGTTGAAACAAATTGCTGACGATCTCTCCTAAGTGAGATGTTGTTACCATAGGCATAGAAGACTTGTGAGAGTCATGTCACACAGGTTTTTAGCAACTAAGTTCTCTTATTCAAGATGTAAGATCATATAAGCCAAACAACTGGGTGGAAATAGAGGTTTCAGTCCTTGGCTAGTGATATAGTTAATCTGCACTTTTGTATCAAAGTACTGTTATTGGTTACTACCACCTTGGCAAACCATTAACTGCAGTTTTATTTTTTCCTTTATTTATTTTATTTTAATTGCCATTTATCCCCCTTATACTCTTCCACCTCCACCTACCCCCTTCCCCTGACAATCACCACACTGTTGCCCCTATCCATGAGCTCTTTCTTTTTTCTTTTTTGCTCAATTGCTCAGCTCCCCGCAATTAACATCCCCCATTGCCCTTCACCAGAGCTGTCTGCCTGCTCTCCATCTATGAGTCTGTCTCTATTTTGCTTCTTAGTTCAGTTTGTTCATTAAATTCCACATATGAGTGAAATCATATGGCACTTGTCTTTCTCTGGCTGGCTTATTTTGCTTAGCGTAATGTTCTCCAGGTCCAGCCATGCTGTCCCAAAGGGTAACATTTTCTTCCTTTCTATGGCTGGGTAGTATTCCATTGTGTAAATGTACCATAGCTGTTTCATACACTCATTTGATGATGGACACTTGGGCTGCTTCCAAATCTTGGCTATTATAAATAACACTGCAAGACTGAGTTTTGAAAGAGACCAATTCTCTAGTAATGACACTAAAGAAACCCTGGATACTAGTTTGTTGACATTATGACTATGAATCTTTTCTTGCTCTTGATTTTTATTGATTGATGATAAGTACTCCTATTTCACAGAAACAGCAGTTGAATAAAAAGAGAAAAACAGTTGGACTTACAACTTTATAGATTTCTCTTTCCCTTGATTCTCCCAGTAAAGTGCTAATAGTGGGTGAATTCCTTGAACAGCAGGGACCATCTGCTTCATTTTTGGCATCTCCTTGGTGTATGACACACAGAAGGTGTTTGTTCAGTTATTGTTGACTGCCTACCTTACAAGACTCCTGCAATATAATTTCATCTTTCTATTTACGTGGAATGCTAAAAAAACCCTCAGTGTAATTAGATATTCCATACAAGTTTTTCTTTTGCGTAGATGTTTAACACTATTGTGCTCAACTTGTTTTGAGTTTTCTAGAAGAAATGTACTTTTCCTTCCTGTTTTTAAGCTGACTTAAATTCAAGGCTCATACTGATAAACTGCAGCTTTCCTGATCTACCATTATTTCTGATAGGTTCTTGAGAATGCACTTGCAGTAGCATAGAAAATAGAAGTAATCATTTACTACATTTTCATGGTTAAAAACTTTTACAAGTTAGTGGTTGGACTATAAAAATGTCATCCCAATAAATTTAGCCATCTAGTATTCCTACCTAGTATTAAGGAACAATTAAAACATCTTTCCAATGAGCATGTGCCATTATATCATTTAAATTCTAAAGAGACACAAACAAGTAATTTGGAGATGTCATCTTTTTAAAAAATATATATTTTTATTGATTTCAGAGAAGAAGGGAGAGGGAGAGAGAGAGATAGAAACATCAATGATGACAGAGAATTATTGATCGGCTGCCTCCTGCACATCCCACACTGGGTATCAAGCACACAACCAGTGATTGTGCCCTGACTGGGTATTGAACCATGACCTCCTGGTTCATAGGTTGATGCTCAACCACTGAGCCATACCGGCCAGGCTGGAGATGTTATTATCTACAGAACAGCTTCCCCTCTCACTCCCCCATTTTCAAAGAAATAAACATGTAATACATTTGCTGGCAATTTCTGTGTTGGTATTAGCTACAACAGAATGAGAGTAAATTGAGAGAATTTTAGTGATTTTAAGATAAGGAATGCAGAATGGAATTTGATTTTTTTTAAAAATCAAATAATTTCAGATCAAAAATTTCATGCATTAGAACCTGCTTCTTATAGGCCAAATTCAAATTTGATAACCACTTAGAATGAAATGCAACATTTGGGTACGTGACTTCATGTGGACTATAGTATTATCTCCTTAGTGGACTCTAGGACAATTAACACTCTTTAAATGACTGCTTGGGATCTGTGCAAAATTGGTGACTAGGAATCAATGCCATCTGCTAGCACCTGCCTTTGCAGCATCTGGGGGGATGTTGATTATAGAGCTGTATTTCTAGCAAGCTACAGTGGAATGACTCACCTCCTCTCTTGGACAGAAATAACGGATTGAGAAGGGATACCTCATTTTCTAAATATATAAAAATATTGAAGAAAATTAGAAGGAATCTTTCTGATGTCATCTGTGGTGTCTAAAATAACATAAATGTCAAGAGGGGAGGCTTGGTGGAAGTGAGAGGAAATGTCTACAAAACCTGCAAGGATGATTACTTGGCTGGAAGTCAGGAGTCATAGCTCTAATCCTGGTTTTGGCTCACAAATTGCTTGAGGATAAGACATTTAAACCCTCCAGAGTTTGATTTTTCCAGCTGTGAGTTGAGACAGCCTTACCTTAATTAGATGAGTACAAATACAGCAAATATGTAACTCCTATTGCAAAGTTTATGATGGTAAATGCCTATCAGGTAAACCTGCTTTCTCTCTGAAGACAAAGTTTACTGGGCACTTACTTTGCATCACAATTGGGACATCTAGCTTTACATGTAGTGTGCCAGCCTTTAGGATGAAGGCTGGACCCTACACATATTTGATTATTCTTAGTACAGTGGTTGGTTTATCTGCAGTACTCAAATATTGGAACAGAGTTGATTTTGCATGAATTATCTCATAAAAATGAAGGGGGAAAAAAAATCCCTTTCTCTGATGGTGGGTGAGGGGATAACAGATAGTAATCATGCAAAGAAAGTTAAAGTTGGATCCTTATTAAAAATAAGTTTTTTTCTTTATCCTTCATAATATGAATGAATTTCCCTTCATTTTATATGGAGAAATGTACTCCTAGACTCCTCCATAATATGAATAAATTTCCCTTTATTTTATATGGAGAAATGAACTCCTGGACTCTGTCAGTAGATGGATTAAAACACTTAGAGGACTGTTGCTCAGTTTCAAGTTGTCCAATAACTAGAGTACTGCTCATTGTGGGGTATATAGTTATTTGGTGTGCTATAGCTAACTGAATCACCCAGCGAGGAAATTACTGAAATTTGCAGTTCTTCAGATGGCAATGCTAGTCCCTTTCCTCATGATTTGCTTGATGGCTCCTCTGTGAAAATGTCAGCAGGAATAGAAATAAGTCCTGATTCCTTTTGCTGGACCATAGCACTTTCCTTTTCTCTTTTTGTAGCGGGGCTGCCAAAGAGGTTAAGTGATAACATCTACTTAGTTGCTACTGGCTCAACATGTGTCAGCAGTGGACATTTTACTTAATGTCAAATTAATGCATCACAATGAAAGGTCAATGGTAGTTTTGTCTCAAAATTTATTTGGTCTCTTGGTCTACAGCATCAATATCACCTGTGCACTTATCCTTCCTATATAATAAAAGCCTAATATGCAAATCAATTGAACGGCAGAACAACCAGTGGAACGACCAGAAACTATGATGCATACTGACCACCAGGGGGCAGATGCTCAATGCAGGAACTGCCCCCAGCCCATAGGCCCCAGGCCAGCCAAGGCGGCTCCAATCACCCCGCTGGTCGCCCCACAGATCGGCCCTGATCTCTGGCCAGGCCTTGGGACCCTACTCATGCACAAATTTCATGCACTGGAACTCTAGTTAGAATATAAATCACCAGTGATTCTGATATCTGCTATTGTTTTGAAACCCCTGATCTATGATATTTATGCTCCAGTTAACAACTAACTGTTATTCTACTTGGGCCCATTTTTATTTTGAAAAATAAGAGATTATTTTATATGTTAATTTATTCCATATGGATAGCTAAATTTAACAAACTAAAATCAGATTTCTTGTATTCCTAACAACTCTAGGTTATTAGAAATATTAGGCTATTACCTAATATGGCCTATAATTTCAGGTGGGGCAATTTCAATTCACATTAATAACTGTGGGGAAAATGCACTTGAATTAAGACTAGTTCTTTCCACCAGGGGTCTCACACTCTAGTGGGAATATTTAAATATATAAATACATGAAATAAATATACGGCATGTCAAGAGCTCCCTGGAGAAATTCAAAGCCAGGGAGCAGGGGTTGAGCCGTAAGCAGAAACTCACAGTGCTATAGGCGGCTGGTGTGTCTACAAGGTCTTGATCACACCAAGGCCTCAGTTCTATGATTAAATAGGTGAACCTGGCCATGCCAGAGCAAGCCTCCTTTCTGTGCCTTTGTTTCCTTGCTTCTAAAATAGTCTGAGGTGGGCTTGAACTGTGTTTTGAAAGGGCCCCTTTGCTGTTGGTTTAGGAGATGGAAGAGGCAAAAACTGGGGCAACTCTGTACCTTCTGCAACTTACTTCTCTGTTTACATATCAAACCCCATGTAAGTTTTTTTTTGAGAAAAAGATTTCACAACTGAATCAAAAAATAATCTCTGAGCTAGATGATATCAGGTTTGTTCCAACCTACAGTTCTATAGTTGCTACTTCTTCATGAACTTTCTGGGAGAATTCATTAGTAGGAAGAAATACCTTGAATTCTTTGCAGGAAGTTGTTATGGAACTACATTTTAAGGTAAAATGATAAGTATTTTTGTTAAACACAGCTTCTATTTATCATGTAACATGAAATAGAAAAATAGTGAATTCCTGAGTTTTCCTGAAGAGGTATATAATTACTTTTTCTACTTTCCTGATTTAGGAAGAGAAAAGTTTTGTTTTTTTCTATGACAAAATTGAAATATGCACCCTTTTGGACTTGGACCAAAATTTCAAAATAGATCAGAATCTCAAATGAATGAAGAAAATGTCTTATAGTTCAGTTTTCATTATTATTGATCCTTAAACTAAATACCACTCTTCAGTTAGTCTTTTACTTATAAATATACAGGGTGGGGAAAAAGTAGGTTTATAGTTGTGAGTATGGGAAGAAGCAGTTTTATTACTGTACTATTTATTAATTATCTTATTATTTATTTGTATCACAACTGTAAACCTACTTATGCCTAATCCATACAGTGACAGAAATTATATGCTCTCTCTCATACTACCATATGTCTTGCTAGCTTAAAAACATTACAACAAGAATGAAAAATTTTTTTTCCAAACAAAAACCAAGAGAATAATACTCCAATAAATGAACATTGGGAAACCTATGCTGGAAACCTGCTCTGTTTTACTTTCTTTTTTTTTTCTTTTTAAAAAATGTTTTTATTGACTTTTAGAGAGAGAGAGGAAGGGAGAGGGATAGAGAGATAGAAACATCAATGAGAGAGACATGTCATCGATCAGCTGCCTCCTGCACAGCCCCTACTGGGGATTGAGCTGCAACCGAGGCACGTGCCCTTAATGGGAATTGAACCTGGGACCCTTCAGTCTGTAGGCTGATGCTCTATCCACTGAGCCAAACTGGATAGGACTGTTTTACTTTCATAGCAATTTATAAACTCAGCCTTAATGAAAAGTCCTTCCCATGGTCACTGTTGCTTCTTTTAAAACATAATTTTAATAGTTTTATTATAAGCTAAGGGTAATAAGCTCAGCTATGGCAATTCTGTACAAGAATAACTGGGAATACTTTAAGAAAGGATGCTAACTAACCTTCAGTCAAGCCCCCTTGGAGTGAACCTCATGGAGATTTAAAGCAGTGGGTGACCTGAATAAATGATAATTCACTGCACGATAGCTCAATGTCTGAGCCACCCAGTTACAATCTAAGGAGGTAATCAAGACATTTAAAAAGGGATAAGAAAAAAAGCTGGAAAAAACTCTACAGAAAACAGGAACAAAAATTGAAATTGCTAATTATAACTGAAAAAGGCATGGTAGAACTGAATCCCAAACATACGATGTGATTGATCTGTATCTGATATTTGTTTGTAAACTTGGAGAGTTTCAAAATTAACCAGGGGTAGGGAACATCTGTCCCAAGGGCCCTATAAGGCCCTTGAAGTCATTTGGTCTGGCCCTGCCAAGGCTTTAGGAATGAGTTAATGAAATGTTTGACAAAATAGAGCAGGCTAATTTTTAAGTTGATAATTTTGTATGGCCCGCAAATGATGTTATAAATATCCAAATGGCCCTTGGCAGAAAAAAGATACCCCACCCCTGAATTAAGCCTTTGATTTTTTGAAAGTAATGATCAAAAGGGGGAAGAAGAGATAAAATAAGAATATAGTAGACCAGCCCAGAACAGGCTATTTCTGAAACATCAATTATATTTGGATGCTAAGTTTACAAGTTCTTTCTGTTGGGAGAATGTTGTTTCTGAAGACATTTTGCTGTCTTTGTGAAAGGATAGTGAATTCTGACAAGCTTTAGACCTTAGATGAGAAGAGAAGTCAATGAAAACAGGACATTCCCTACTCTTTACTATAGCAAGATGCCCAACAGCCTGTAGAAACGGATGCTACACTAAACTGTATCGCCCTAGCTCAACTGAGCTCTTAACCTCCCTTCCCCTCAAATGTTTATAGTTCTATAGTTAAACGCCTGACAGCTTGATTTGCTCTCTGTGCTGTCTACCACAGAATATGTTTAACTTGTTGGAACCTGGTCTGGTGCTAAATAGCCCAAGGACAGTGATGCCACTTGAGAGACACCCACAGTCACAATTGCACCAGCCAAATTTGTTCCTGTGCGCATGCCTTCCCAGAGAAGAGAGGAGCATATGGAAGGTTCGGGCTCCTTGCCATCTGTCAGGAGTGGGCAGGAGGACTGCACGTGATCCCAATTGGCACTGATGCTTGGGAGATAACGATTTACACAGAGAAGGGTCTGCTTGGCATCAAATAAGAACACTTTTCAAAAGGGGACTGTGAGAAGCCGAATGCCAAAAACAACTTTGTTCCACTCCTCTCAGATCTACGGGTTAACCTATACGACTCTGAGGGCAGCAAAACCCCACTCACTGCTTATTCTGGAGTCTGAACATTCATTCACACACTATATAAATATTATTGTTGTAAATAATAATAATATTTACAGAACTACTGCCCAGCAACTTTAGTTTCCAAGAATTTGTTTAGTATAATAGCCTCATCCATAAATTTGAGACCAAGGTATATAACTCTTTTCCATTTCTATTTGTGCTTCTAACAAGTAAGGTATGAAAATGGCAGTGGGAATTATTGTTATTAGGAAAACTGAAATTCTGATTTTTGTAGCATCCCCTTACCACTCTGAAAATCTTACCCTTATAACTTGGATCAACATCTACACATGACCAAATGAAAAAATATAAGACATACAGTTACTATGATCACCCTATGTATGGAGGTGGTAGTAGATGGCCATACAAGGTTACCATGAAGGCTTCTGTTAGAAGTTTATCCAAACTAATCACTATGTACTTTAAAACTCTTGAGTTATTTCTCAAAAGTACTGCCAACAGTTTGGTTCTTTACTGAGCAGGATTGGTTTACTGAGCAGTTTGGTTCTTTACTGAAACACTAAACTTCTATTTTAGATGCCCTGTTTAAGTTCTTTGTATATTCTAACTCATCAAATCCTGTTAAGAATTCTACAGTGTAGATAACATTAATTTCCTCCTTTTACAAATGAGAAAAGTATAGCACCAAGAAATAAAGTAACTTAACCCAAGTAATATAGATGGTAAGTGGTGGTGGTGGTGGTGGGGGGGGGGGGCGGGCAGGATGCCAGTATAGGAGGGCTGGTGCTGGACTCTGTGCTTATAACCACTAGTCTTTACTGTCCCCACCCCCCCAATCTAGGATTGATGCTTTTGGCAGGGTGAGGAGGACTAGCTGGTAGTAGGGGGAGTGGGAAGGGTAGGAAGACAGAACATAGAGGATGCATTGGGATTTCCCTGTTTCACATATGCTATAGTAAATTTCCCAGGAAATAACTGTACTGTCCGTTGGAGAAGGCAGGTTGCATTAGGGCTGAAGGACCTATAGAGGTGCCAGCAGCATCCTGCCATTGCACCGATGGACAAGGATGGGAAGGCACTGGTGGTCATGCTAAAAGTGCTGGCTACATTCCAAGGACCCTGATATCTCTATTTTTCAGTCAGTGTTGTTATCCTTATGTCCTCATTTCTGGAAGAGTCACCTAATATGTGATAAAGTTTTTTCATGTAATAGAGTAACAGGCTACATTAGTGTTTATAAATGTGGAAGTTTGTCGAGTCATTAGACATAAACCTGGCCAATATCAAGCATCTACCCCAACCACATTTGCTACCAAACAAATTCTAGCATAAGAGGAGACTTTCGTGTTGGAACTATTGAGCATATTTTGGGTGGTTCTTCATGCAACATTATGTATGTAAAGACATGTAGTAAATACTCTTCTAGAGTAATAATAAGCATATTAAACTTGCTTATATCGGGACAAGTGAGTACAAGGAGAAGTAGGTACCTGTGGGAAAGTAAAAATATCAGATAAAAATATCAACATGAGCAAATACCACATTTACCCCCACAGATTGAGGATATGGAATGGTGGCGGCAGTAAGCAATGGAGAAGGAAGATAAAGAAAGGGAGCTTGCTTCCCCCCTTCCCCCCTTAACTGTGTTAAAAAGGAAGAAAACAACTTTACAGTTTTCCTCCCATCTAACAATAAGCCAGAGGATGTGGTACAGAAGAAAGAGCTAGGATATTAACATTACAAAGAACGAGGATGCCTTGCACATTTGCATTCCTTTGGTCTTTGGCAATCATCTCTATTCAAGCTGAGCTGTGAAACACACCATACCCGTTATTACCTGGCTCCTGGACTAGCTGTGTGCTTTGTTGTTGTTTTTAAAATTGTGTCTGTTGCTATGAAACCGAAGCACTCCAGACTTAAGATTTGAAATATGTAAGCTGACTGGAGTACAAATCAACACAGAATAATTCTAGTTTTGAACAAATATATGTCAAATTCAGATAAGTGATTTCATTGATCTGAGCCTCAGTTTCTTTAAAATAAATATGCTGTTAGATGTTTTCCAGGTATCTTTAGTCACTAACAGGTGAGAAGAGACTACCAACCAACTACTAACTAAGCAAGCACAGGCATTAGGGGGGGATAAATGATAAAATACCACTCAGCGGATTATATCACAGAATATTCAATTCAGGAACTTGAGGCACACCCTGGGAGAGCCATTACAATGTTTTTGGAGTCTTTCTCCACAGATTTTCTCAGCCGAAAGAGTAATTTCTACCCATGTTAGAGGTTACTGCAGGAACTGGCATTCTGGGCAGATTGCACTTCCTGGTGGGGGCCAGGGGACAAGGGCGGCTAGAGGAAGTGAATGGAGGGGAACCAGGAGTTGGTCTATTGCAATAGAGGTATTAGTGATGGGGCTTTGAACTAGGGCAGCAGCGGGTGCAGGGCTGGACAGGAAGGGAAACATGGCAGAACTATCGTGACGCTGAATTGAAGAAGAAGGCAAAGATCAGGACAGAATTGCAAGCACTAGCAATGGATATCTCGGGAACCTGTATGCACTGCAGCCAACCAGTACAGGCACTGTACAGGGTTCTAAGAGTTGCACACAGTTCTACGTATGCAGAGGGACAGACAAAAAAGATTGGGTGATTTGTGACATGCACAGACAATGAAAGTTTTGCCAAATTAACATACATGCCATATCAAAGATTCCTGAAAACAGATAAAGTTGGTCACTAAGGAAAGATTGGTGGAGGCCTTGACCTTTCTCTGGACTCAGTTTGTAAGCATGCTGAATCATTTCAATCTCCCCTGCAGGCACTTGAAAAAGACCTGAAATTCGCACATCTAACATCCTTAGCTTTGTTTGAAGGTTCTTCTTGGCAAATAGTTCCCTTCCTTGGCGGTTAAGGAAACTTGATACCAACAGCTGATGTCACCAAGTTTGCACATGCAAGGGTAGGTCATGGCAGAAGCACAGGCATCAGGGGCAGAGCATAGAGAATCCTGGTGAGTTTAACTGGGAGATAAGGCTGGACAACATTTTAAATTTACTGACTGATAAGGGGTTGAGCCTACTGATGGCTGTTGCACAAGGAGGTACCGTAACCATCAACTTTAGCAAGCTAATCTGGCAGCAAAGGAAAAATGGATCCACCCAAGTAGGATTCTTGAGCCATTCTGTCAAATAGGAGCCTGCTGAAATGTGTTAGATATAAGGTGATAACATTGCAGTATGTTGTTCTATGCCAGGAACTGTGCTAAATAAGCTTGTTATCTATAACCTATATTATCTATAACCTATATTAAATAACCTATATTATCTCACTTAATCCTTACAGCAACAATGTTATCAGTTGCAATTCAGTGAAGAGCCCAGAGAGGCTCAAACTTTTAGGGCATTTGCTTGCCCAAGGCCAAGTGACAGAGCCAGCTTTGAACAAAGACTTAATCTGACTTCTCACCTGTGCTCTTAACCAGTAAACTAAGAAAGGGATATTGAAAAGGAAGAGCTAGTGAGAAGCACTGTGAAGCAGAGCTCACACAGTTAGATAAAGCTGCCTGAGAGGTGAGCATCATCTCCCCGATGGGTTCTCTGCAGATGTTCAAGGCCTGAAGAAAAGAACTCTTCCTTTTTATATCCATCTCCTTAAATGTAAAAAATGAACAACTCTGCTTGGAGGCAGGGCTAGTAGGATGGAATGGACTTGCCACGTGAGTTATTCTCACCATTTCTCTGATGCATTAGGAGCCAGCCTACCATTAAGTTCATTAAAATTGTAGTGGGCCACTTTAAAAATGTTCTACCTTCCCTGTGCTGTTGTAATGAATGCCCCATTTCTTTTCCAGAGTATATTCAGTGCTGCCTATTGCCACATAGCTCATCCTTTAATTTCCCCTGATGTCTATGAGGTAAACCTGAGTTGTGCTCTGTTGTATGGTATTGGGCTCTTAGAGTACAGTTATTCTTCCCATCCCACCCCACCCCACCCAAGGATACATGCCAAGGTATCCACGAAGCAATGTCTATTGTTGTAAAAGGCCTTTTTGACCAGATAGCAATCAGTAGTCACATCTTATTTTAAGAGATCACTTGTCAATTGCTTCCCATTTTTAATAGTTTCACTCGGCATTAAGTGCTACATTCTGATTCATACAGTAATTTTATTTATTTTCTATTTCTTCTGGCAAAAGTAAAATTCTCAGTACTCATAACTGTTAGAGAAAATTATTATTTTTTGCCTTTCCAGCAACAGCCCTAACCATTCCAAATCCAACTTGTATGTTTATAAAACTGTAGTTCTGTTACATTTATAATCACTACATGGCAAAGGGGATTAATTTCCCAACATACTGATGTAACTTGGGATGATTCTCTAGCTTAGCAGAAGTAAAAAGCATGTGTCAGGGAATCATTCATTCTTTTATGAGCCACAAATATAAAGAGAGAAAATTAAACTAAGTACCCTAATCCCTAGTTTCTTGTTCTACCTTTGTCATTTCCTTCTGGGTAATATTGGGCAAGATAATCCAATATTCTGAACCAGAGTTTCCCCAATTATAAAATGGGAAGACTACTTGAAAGTATTGTAAGAATTGACTTGAGAAAAAAAAATGAATGGATATGTGTGTGCAAACATTGGTAAAATCACCACAGGAGAAACTTAAATAGTGTCTGTGAGGTGTGAAGTCTGGCTCCATCAATTTCTATACCTATACATTTGAGAATGTTGTTAAACAGTGAATTTCTTGAAGAAGAACAGGTGAATGGTTAGATTGCTGAGACAATCAAATAAATATTAGTTAAACCACACGTAAACTGTAAAGCAATATGTAAATGCCAGAATAAATAGTAAAACTCATGTAGGCCTTATTAAGGGTCATAAGTGAACATAAGCATATACATACTGCTAAGTCAGTTAAATAGGTCACAGGGGCAACTACCTGCTTACCTAGCTTCTGAGCCTCGCTATGGAAATAAGCATGTTCCAGTTCTCTGCTCAGCATTATCTGCAATTGCAGTTGCAGTGAGCTGTAATAAAATCGACTTTGGACTTGATGAGAGTGGGTGCTTGTGGGGTTTTAAGAGAAGCTATCCAGCATACAGAGTGGTCTATTGGGAGATCTAGATTTAGAAATAAAGGCATCTCATTTTTGTTTCTTGTTTTCTGTCTGCTTGTTTTGCCTGCCTTTTGATTATACTCCATGATGGTATCTAAAATCTGTTCTTGAGTTGTAAACAAATTTGAAAGTATATCATCCTTGAGTAAAATTGCCCAGTAGCATGATTTTACATAAGTTCATTTTTGTTGCATTTCTATTTAATAACAGATTTCTGATACTACAAAAAAAAAATTATATCCCAAAGAATGTCATCTGCAAACATAGAGATTTTATTTTGCACTATTTCTCCCATAACCTCTAATAGTAGCATGTCTATGCTAAGGAGTTTGCATTTATCTCTAACTTAGACATGAAGACTGACCCCTGGATTTTATCCCTGAGCAGTCACTTTCAGACCCGGCCTTAGGATGCCCTGTTCCCTCCTGTTATAGCCCTGGCTTACCCTGGAATTGCCATAATCATGAATCATGATCTGCTCTCTTAAAGTAAAAGGCAAAAACACTATTATGAAAATAGCTTCCTTTGGTATAAGCAGAAGTTTAGCCAGGAAAAATCATACAGGCCAATAGAGCTAATACATTTAAATACTTTTATACTTAGGACATACAGACCTAAGTAAAACATAGTTTGTTTTCAAAGCTAAGATACAGAGAAGAAAAAAAAAGCAATAAAGCTTAAGTTGCTCCCATGCATTTATCAGATTCAGGAGAGAAAAAACAAACAAACAACCAAATGGCTTTTGAATATGGTATTTTGACTATTTTCATGCCAACGACCAAAAAGAAAAAAAAAAGCAACCAACAAAAATAAAACTAAAAAAATCCCATTTTGCCCTAACCGGTTTGGCTCAGTGGATAGAGCATCAGCCTGTGGACTGAAGGGTCCCAGGTTTGATTCCGGTCAAGGGCATGTACCTTGGGTTGTGGGCACATGCCCAGTGGTGGGTGTGCAGGAGGCAGCTGATAGATGTTTCTCTCTCATCGATGTTTCTAACTCTCTATCCCTCTCCCTTCCTCTCTGTAAAAGAAATCAATAAAATATATTTTTAAGAATCCCAGCTTAAACAAATACTGAGTTCAGTAAGTAGGTTTATTTTTCTGCAGAGGAATGGGACAACAATTTTGGAAGGATGCTTTCTGTGTATTGAGGGTTGATTACATAGGAAGCACAGAGTGGCTGAAGGAGGCCATGTTTCTCACTGCCAGAGAAGGAAACATGAGCAGGAACACTGTGGGGCTGGATTAAAATGAGAGGTAACAGTATAAGCAAGGGTTTCTCAACCTTAGCACTACTGGCATTTTGAGTTAGATAATTCTTTGTTGTGGGGGGCTGGCCTGTGTTTTGTAGGATATTTAGCAGCATCTCTGGCTTCTACTCATTAGATGTGGGTAGTACCCTTGCTGTCCTCAGCTCTGTCAAGCAAAAATGTCTCCAGACATTGTCAAACGTCCTTTGTGGGAAAAATCGCCCCAGTGGAGAACTGCTGGTATGAACTGATAATTTTTAGTAGATTAGAGATGTGTGTGCACACACACATATTTCCTGGTTCTATTGGGAGGACTTGGAAGCAATGATACTAGAGTAGCAATGAGCACATCTAGCACCCAGGTGTTGTGTTCTAACTGTCCTTCTTGGCCAAAAGGAGTCTGGGCTCCTTGGAGAAATGGCTTCTCTGTCATATCCAGGGCTGGTGCTGGGGAAGTACAAGATGATCCTGAAACAACTTCTTATGCCAGAAAGGAATAAAAAGCTAAAAAAAATAATGGGGACATATTGAAATGACATAAGGAGCTTGCCTAAAGTTGTTCCCTAGGACCAAATCTGTAGCACCAGATTAAAAATGTTTGAGGCAGCTAAACAAATAACTGAATAAAATAAGAATACACAGTCCATACAAAGTAAATTAGAGAGAAAGCTTTTTAATATAGTAGAATATGAACTAACAAAAAAGCAGTGATCCCATAATTAGAAGATTACATAGGCTGATAATTGATGCAGGCAAGAATAACCAATGAGTGCCTAAACTAGTGGGGAAAAGTGGGTGAGTATCAGTATATTTACAACTTAAAGTTCTTGGAAAACCACTGGCTTAGTTGAGTATATGGTTGAATTCTTGTATAAATGTTTTTATTGGAAGATTGAAAGAAGCCTAAATTTTGGCACATTCCAGATTCAAATGAGCATGTATAATGTACTTAGTTAGTATCAATGCCTGTTAAAATTTTTTTAAATGAATGAATGCTGTATTCCCATTAATGTATGATATATGGCTGTTGCATCAATATAAGAATCATAAATTTTCCATGGCAACATGAAGAAAGCAGCTAGTTGTACTTTTCTTAGCCTAAATACATTTTTATCACATCAGTAGAAAAGTTTTAGGCCTTCAATTATGCATATGATTTACAGTTTTAATGCGGAAAAACCATTTCTACTCATGGGATAAGGAAGGCAATTTTTTAAAAAATTATTTGTTTAAAGTATATTTTTATTGATTTCAGAGAGGAAGGGAGAGGGAGAGAGAGAGATAGAAACATCAATGATGAGAGAGAATCATTGATCGGCTGCTTCCTGCACACCCTTGACCAAAATCAAACCCAGGACCCTTCAGTCCACAGGCCAATGCTCTATCCACTGAGCAAAACCAGCTGGGGCTGGAAAGCAAATTTGAATTATTCCTTTTTATTTGTAGTCCTTTAATATGAAGTCCACTAGAGTAAATTGATGGGGATGCCAGCAAGTGAACTTGTTAAGGAATAGAACTGTAAAATGTAAATTATTTATTATATTGTTAAACAGTATGAATTGGTTTTAAAATGTAATGTTAGAATCATTTACACTTTTGTTGACTTATACTGTACACCAATACAAAAAGGTTCATCCCTATTATAATAGTTTTTACAAAACTGAGATGACCTGACTTGCAAACTAGTCATCTAAAGTAGAAGACCTCGAAGATTTCCCTGCTTAGGGATTTTTTACGCAACTTAGTAGTTCACGTTCCTCTGTGTGAACTTTTCACCCTCCTCTCCTCCCCTTCCTTTCTCCCCATCTACATTAATATTTTTTTCTCGCTTCTTTATGGTTTCTGTGGACATGTCCTCTATTTGTATTTCTATCCCACACAGCACCTGGCGCTCAATATATTTGTTGAACTTATCTGACCATTAAGGACACACTAGTAGTTTTTCACTTTTAGGAAGCTAGGTATTGGGCCATTAGAACAAGACCTTTTGACAACCCCTTCAGCAGTTAAATTGTTGCCATGTTGATGCGCCTAAATATAGAGACACATTTCTCACATTAGTCATCATGCTGACATTCATTTTGCTTCTTAAAAATATTCCTACAGAGGCATGAAAAAGGTGTGACTAAAGGCTCTAATTGATTACTTTTAGCAAAAACTAAGAGAAGTAAAGGGAGATATTACTGCTGCTGCTAATAACGACGATAATAATAGTTGGCTTGTGTAGAGACCTTTCTGTGTGGCAGTCTCGGTTCCAAGTGCTTCAGACACGTTAGCTCATTTAACCTTGACAACAATACCACGGGGTAGGTACAATTATCCTCCCACTTTCCGATGAAGAAACTGAGCTACAGAGAGGTTAAGTAACTTGTACAAAGTAAAAAAAGCTGTTAAGTCATGGAACCCGGGCTAAAGACAGCAATCTACCCACTCTGCTGAACTGAAGAGTAAAGTAACGTTGCTTACCTAACCTAGTCCCACGCTAACCCGAGACCTCTACATCCGAGGCTGTCAAGGCCTGGCACACTACCCCCAGGGATTTGCAAATGCATTTGAAATGAGCAACTCCCACAGCCCTGCCCATCCCAGCGATGGCTTTGGGTCACTGCATCTGTGTCAGAAGAGAGAAGCCCACACAGGGCCAAGGTGTGTGGTTCACCAAAGTGGAAACCACACGTGCGGCTTTCTGCTGGGTGCCAACAGGGATGCCAATGACGGGAAGTGCTCTCCTAACTGCCTCTCATCCGATTCTAGCATAGACGCTGCTGCGTGCCACTCCAAGGCCATCTCTCAGAACTGCCCAGTTTCTAGGTGCATGCTGAGAAAGGCTTTCATAGATGTCTCCCTGGGAGCAGAAGAATCCCCAGAAGTTTTTGAAAGAGGACAGAAGGAAGGCCAAGAGACATATGAAAACAAGCTCAAAGTCACTAATCATGTGAGAGATGCAAATCAAAGGACAATGAGGCATCATCTCACACCTGTCAGACTGGCTATCATCAACAAATTAACAAACGACAAGTGCTGGAGAGGATGCGGAGAAAAAGGAACCCTCGTGCACTGCTGGTGGGAATGCAGACTGGTGCAGCCACTGTGGAGAACAGTATGGAGTTTCCTCAAAAAACTAAAAATGGAACTCCCATTTGACCCCGTGATCCCACTTCTAGGAATATATCCCAAGAAACTGGAAACACCAATCAGAAAGGACATATGCACCCCTAGGCTCATAGCAGCACAATTTATAATAGCTAAGATTTGGAAACAGCCTAAGTGCCCATCAGCAGATGAGTGGATTAAAAAATGGTGGTACATCTACACAATGGAATACTACACTGCTGTAAAAAGGAAGGAACTTCTACCATTTGCAACAGCATTAACCTGGAGAGCATTATGCTAAGCAAAATAAGTCTAAGAAGGATAAATATCACATGATCTCACTCATTTGTGGAATATAATGAACAACATAAACTGATGAACAAAAACAGATCCAGAGACAGAGAAACATTGATCAGACCGTCAAACATCAGAGGGAAGGTAGGGAAGGGTGGGGGTAAGGGGGAGAGATCAACCAAAGGACTTGCATGCAAGCATATAGGCCTAACCAATGGACACAGACACCAGGGGGGTGAGGGCATGAGCGGGGAAGGTGGGGGAGCAATGGGGGGGGATAAGGACATCTATGTAACACCTTAATCAATAAAGAAAATAAATAAAAGAAGAATCCTCAGAAATGTTTTCCATCCCTATGGCAGGAGAAACAGGGATATGGCCCCAATCTCTGTGTCTCTGCTGAACTTTAAATCCTATGCTGTGTGTTGCTGTTGTCTACTCATAACAAACCTGCCTTTTGCATTTATCAAAGGTCCTGCAAAGGGGCTGTGTTCAGTTGTTGGTAAGGGTGGGGCAGGGAGGGCCTGGGGTGTGAAATTGCTTTAAAACCACACAAGAAAAAAAACACCAGAGAGCCCAAGGTAACAGGGGACAGAAAGGTTCAGGAGGGACACAGATCGTGTCATTTTTAATGAGTTGGAGTACTTTCTACAAGCTGAGTAGTAACACGATTTCTCCTCAGAAAGGTGGGCAGCAGTTTTAGTGTAATAACACTTGGTGGGGTGGGCGGCAGGCTTATCTGAAATCAGGTAAAAGGCAGGGATCTTCTGAAAGTTAAAAGTGTCATGGAAGGTTAGCAGAGGTGCCTTGAACTGACACGCACTTATAGCCAAGACCAAACATGTGAAGTTGAGGAATATAGACACTGACAAACCAGATCAAGGGAGAGGAGAGATGAGGCTCCATGACTCCAGTCCTGCTGGCCTCGGGCTCCTTCTCCACACGATAGGGAACATTGCCACAGAGCAAATCTCATCCAAAAGCTGCGAGCCAAGTTCGGAGTCCACAGCGCAGTGTGCAAGGCCTCCTGCTTCTGACTCCAGTTGACCTCTTCCCCTTTACCTCCCGCCCCATCTCGGCTCCTTCACATCTGACTGCAGCATCCAAGCCAAACTAACTTTGTCCTTTGTGGTACCAGCTCTTTTACTGACTTCTCTGCATGTGCTCTTCCTTCTGCCAGCAACACCATTCCTTCTTTTTTCCTTATACATACATAATCCTCCCTCCAGGAAACCTTCCGTCTTTGGCCCTTTGAAGTCTGAGTTAGTGACCCTCCTGTATCTCCCAGTGCTGGAAATGACTATGCTGCAATGACTGTGTATTTGTACTCACCACCCTAGTAAAACTAATACTAATCTCCATGCCAGTACTACTAGTAATAGTAATGTAAAACAAGTACTAAGCCAATAGTCAACAGCTAACATGTCTACTGCTATTTCTAGCACCAGCACAAAGTCTGGCATATATGAATGCTCTGTAGATAGTGGGAGAAAAGAGAAATCCCAATTCAGACATGCATTTAAGTCTGCGACTATATCCTGAAATCTTAAACTTAAAAATTTTAGGTAAAATTTTTTCTCAATACAGAAACAATGCATATGCACTACAGAAAAATTAGAAAATGCTTTTAAGCAGAACAAAACAAAAAATTGTAATTCCACCATGTATGGACAGTCACTGTTATCTCACACTACCTTTTTCTACACCTTTATTCAGGTTTTGTAAGTTCCTTTTCCCAATCATGACTATCTTGACCATCTTTGTATGATAAGAGAGCAAAGCCTGCAACATTATTGATAGGTCTGAATATCTTTCCACTGTACAATAATATATTTAGTCAAACCTCTGTTGTTGACTATTCAGATAATTTCTGTTTTTTTTTCTTTTATAAACAACAGCATTCTATAGGTAAGTATTTGTGCATGCTCTATATTTTTCTTAGAACGAATTCCAAACAAGTGTAATTACTGCATTAAATCTATACAGACATTTCCGACGTTTGTAATCTTGTGAGATGAAGTGGCAGGTCACACTCAATGGAAAGTGTCTGAGGGTCAGGCTGCTCCCTGGCCACCCCAGAGTATTATCTTAAAACAATACAAACACAAAGCAAACTTTGCCAATTCAACATTTGGGGAAAAGGTGGTTCATTATTTTAATTTGATTTCTAACGAGGATAATATTTTCTATGCTTTGTGTGCCATATAAATCTCGTCCTCTGTGAACTATCTGCCATGAGCACTTTCTTTTCCTATTTTTCTATTGACTTACAGAAAGCTCTCTTTTTATTTTTATTTTAAATCCTTACCTGAGGATATTTCCATTGATTTTTAGAGAGAATGGAATGGAGGGAGAGAGGTGGTGTGAGGGAGGAAGAGGAGGAAAGACAGAGAGAGAGAACCATTGATGTGAGAGAGACACACACCTATTGGTTGCCTCCCAACCAGGGCTGGGGATCGAACCTGCAACTCAGGCATGAGCTCTTGACTGTGAATCGAACCTGTGACTCTAAGGTGCATGGATGGAAATTCCACTTAGCCACAACAGCCAAGGCAGAAAGCTCTATTTTAATGACAATAACACCTTCAACATGCCAATTAGTCACCGTGTGCCTGGCACAGTGCTGAGCCCACTGCTTTCAAATACACGGAAAATATTTTCCCAGGTGGTTTGCCTTTTAAAATACTCTTCTAATAGCATCATCACTCTAATTTCTTGAGGCAGTGTTTGAAGCAGTCTTTTAGAAGTTGGCATTTGTCCATGTTTAGCACTTAACAGCTTGAGTTGGGGGCTGAGGCTCAGAGCCTGTGTAGGCTGCCCTTCCCAGAGTCTGTGCAGCCTTGAGCCCACCCTTCATTGGAAAGGCCCAGCCCGACAGGGTGTGCACCTGCTCACGCCCTCGTATGCTCTGGCCTGTGACTCGGTGGGAACCTCAGAATTAGGGCCTCTGTGAGCATTCCTCTAAGACTGCTCTTCCCATGGATCCCACAGACAGAACTAGAAGAGTAGGTGTGATGAGTATAATGACACCACTTTCCAGTGACAGTAAAATGTGGGGTAAAAACAGTCTGGAGAGCTCTTGGAGATTTGTCCAAGCACCTGGAAACCACATAGTATTGGGATTGAGAAAACCCAGCAACGACTCTTGAAATATCATGAGACAGACACTTCCCTGGGTGGTTCTGGAAACTGTCAACCCTGTTGTCATGGTTATGTGAAAGGTGGTCTACGCTGGCCCCTCTGTTAGCTTCTGAGCAGAGCCTAACGGGCATTTTCTCTATTGCCTGTCTGCCCCTCCTTTCCCCTAAGAAGGTCCTAAGGCCACAGCATGGGCTGCTGCCTGCCTCTACCAGCGCACTCCACCAAGGCCTGTTGTGGTGGCAAATAGGCCATCATCTGTGTTCCCTTCAGCCTCTCATGGTCATCGAACTGGTACTTACTGCCTTTCCTGCATGGAGAGGTAAGATGCAAGCTTTGAGTTTTGGAATTGGAGCTGAGATAGACAAAAGCTGTCTTTCCATTTACCTGGGCTCTGGCCCACTGAGCTGATGGAACTCGGGGAAGGAGCTCCCCACAGAGTCCGGCCGGCCCTGTCCACTTGGTTCTGGGCCTGCAGATGAGCAGTCATTTGCTTCTGCTCTGGGCATGCATCTTCCTCAGGAACTGGAGGTGAGAGGCAGGGCTGGACAGTGGCCAGACGGTAGCTTTCAAATCTAGATATGACTCAGACTAAACTGGGACCCTTGTTAAAAACTAGATGTGTGGGCCTATTCCCTTTTGACTCGACAGGACAGGACAGGGCCTGGGAATCTGTCTGTAATTAGTTGATGATGTCTGAAGTCATTCTAACACAGCCCATCTGGCATTCTGAAAGGAAGGACTTGAGGGAGAATTGGAAGGGACATTTCACTTGTCCTGGTTAAAAAAAAAAAAAAAAAATCTAAAGGTGCATCACTTTCAATGTCCTCCTTTCAAAACCTGAACAGCAGTTTAGTGTTGCTTTTGGACAGAGGTTATTTTACAAAATGCAAAGTAATTACGGCAGCAATTAACCTCAGTTACAGAGGCTCTGTGCATGGACAGATTATAAATACAGCAGCACCCAGGAAGGCATTTGGGAATCCACATTTTGCTTCTTTCATCATCTTGGCCTTGGTTGTGACTCATCTCCTCTCCCCGCAGTGGCAAGATGGATCGTCTGCGTCCTCCTGGTCCCTGGGTCTCTGTGCTTCCCTCCCATCCCGCCGCTCAGATTGCTTCCTTACCTGCATTTCTAACTTCTCTTGTAACGTGGGCTGCTGCGGCAGACACCAACACCCACAGGCCAGTCACAGAGGTAGAAAGGTTGTGTCGGTGTCGAGAATGTAGTCGGTCTAATTAGGCTCCCTCGGAACTCGCCCACCTGGTTGAACCTAAAGAGAACTGGCACACTGGTGCCTGTTTGGGAAGTGCCATTTGAAAGCCACAGGGCAGATGGAGGTTGTCACAGCAGCCTGAGGTGGGTAGGTGAGGGGACGGATACAGCCCAAACCAAAGAATCCATGACATCCCACCTTCCAGAGTGTGGGGTCAGAAAGTCCTCTTGTGCATGTTCTTCCTTCTGGACATCTAGCCAATAACGATGCCTCACTGGCAGCTTCAGAAGCTCAGGGGCAGATGGGAACAGCCCCCTTGCAAGTTTGTGCCAGAATGAAGTTGTGTCATCACCTTCTGAGATGGAAGGTTGAAGAACATGCTGCTCACCTCCATGGATCCCTGAGGGGCTCAAGGGAGTTTGGCTGATGATGAGGTCAAATCTGGAGGTGACAAAGGCAGCAGAACCCATCTGGTCTCATCTCTGTCCAGTACATCCCACAAGTGAAAATGAAATCAAGAGCATGACTGACACATGACCAGAACCAATGGACAAAATCCACTTAGAATTGGCTTTCCCTAACTCCTCATTTCGTATTCATTTGACCACTTGATGCTAGTTAGTACTAGCCAGAAATAGAAAACCGTGAATTGCTGTGCAGATTATTAGAAAAAGAAATAAGATTCAGTTCTGAGAACATGTACCTGAGGTACAATGTGGAAGGCAAGTAGGCCCAGCCTGATTCCTATCGGAGGATCGAAAGGCAGACTAGTGATGCGTGGGGGGGAGGGCTTTAGCTTGCTGTCCAAGTGCATGCTCTACAACTTACAGATGATGAACGCGAAAACACTTGCCCTTGGGCGTTGGAGTGGGTTCAAGGTAGTGGATCTCCGGGTGGTGCAATGCACTTGGGAAGTCATTCATTTCGCAGCGAACATTCTGGGACTCGGGTCTTCTAACCTCAGAGGCTGTACTCGTTCTTTACTACTCTGCCTCCTGTCGCCCTGTAGAGTGTCCACTGAACTCAGAGCCGAGGATAAAGGAAACTACAGATGGCCTTTGCCTTCCTGTAGCTTCTGCTCTGGTGAGGGAAGTGGACATGCATAAAGTTATCACCACACACAGGCAGCAGGGTCAGAGTTTAGAGTCACAATTCAGGTGGCAGAAATGAAATGTTCTGTTTTTCCAGATCTGAATTCAATTTACCCCCAGGACCCCATTTCTGCTAAGGAGTTTTTCCCCCATAACCTTTTTGGTAATTTCACAGTCAATTTAGAAATCAAATTTGATGGATCCAAAGTTTAAACTCCATGAAAGGATCCCCTCCATTACCCAGAGCTATTCTCTCCACCCTTCCTCACTGGGTGGGTATGGGGAGCAGATAAATGACACAACACCACAGCTCTGGGCAGGGGACTCCTCTGTCTGCAGCTTATTGTTCTTTTTCTGAAAGCCTGGGCCTCCTGGTCACGGGTCAGGGACCTTAATCACAGCCTGCTCACCGGTACATGCAGTCCCCTCCGGGAGAGGAAGTAAAGATATGGTGCAAATGTGCCATTTCTCACACCCTGATTGGTTTGGGACCTGCCCGCTGTCAGACAGAATTGAGGGGCAAGCGAAGGAGATTAGGCTACAAGGAGAGGGCCCGGTACAGTGCCTTCATGGGGACCACAGTTGTACAGAAAAGCTGGTAGACCCATCAAATTAATAGCCTTTTAAGAAGAGATAGTATCTTCCTGCATAATGTTCCAAAAAACTATCTCCCATGGATAATCTGGTCTGAGGCAACAGGTGGCTGAGTCTCGGGTCACTTGGAGTCATGAGAAGCAGTCACATGGGCTGTAGCACACTACATTTGGGGTGATCGTTGTGTCGTCCCACACAGAGAGCATCAGTGCTGGAAGGAGGGCCTCTCTGTTTGGACTCTTAGATAATTGTTACTTTTACGTAGTTACTTTGCCTACTCACTAAAAATGGAATTGCTTTGATTAAAAAAAAGTTAGCAACAAAGTACAGGTATTTCCATTGTGGTTTCTTCATTCCTTTTACTTAGCGACCATACCTGTTCCACTGTAAACATAGACGGCCGTTGTACGAATTTACCTAAAGGTTCTGGGCCTGAGCAGAATGCTTTCAAGACTTATTGCAGTGGATAAGCTAAGGGGCTCCCAGAGGAGGCTGACAGAGATGAGAGTATTCAGACTCATTATCATTGACTCATTCACTTCCTCCATTCAGTCAAAAAATGTTTAAATCTAGGGGCATCTACTATATTTTGGTGTAGAAAGATGGATAAATGGATGGATGAATAAGATAGCATGCTAGGCTTTGTGGACAAAGGTGTAGTTTCTGCCTCAAAAAACTTCAGAAACCTTTTGGTGACATAAGATTATACGTAGACAGAGAGTGAAGATAATATTTTCAGAATTAAGAATAATACCAGACAGTAGTACAAAAGATCCCTTATACTGTCTGCATTATAATTTGGTGCCAAATAAAGAGTCTAGGGCAGCGGTTCTCAACCTGTGGGTCGCGACCCTTTTGGGGGGTTGAATGACCTTTCACAGGGGTCACCAAAGACCTTCGGAAAACACATATATAATTACATATTGTTTTTGTGATTAATCACTATGCTTTAATTATGTTCAATTTCTAACAATGAAATTGGGGGTCACCACAACATGAGGAACTGTATTAAGGGTTGCGGCATTAGGAAGGTTGAGAACCACTGGTCTAGGGGAAGGGAAAATGACAGACTGATGGAGGCCAGGCCAGGCCCTCAGCAGGGCAGTGAAAAGGGGATAAAATGTGGACAGACAGCAAAGAGAAAATGTGTCCATGGAGCAGTGATCAAATCGGCCTGGCTGGAGAGGGGCCTCTTTTTCAAAGCAGCTTGAGGCAGTATAATGAGGACTCAGAAACACAGTTCTGAAAGTAAACCCCTGTCCCCTTCCTGAGAGCTGTGTATGTTTGCCCAAAGGACTTATCAGATTGATTTAGTCTTTGAAAATGGAACAAATGGAGTTACTGTAATGATCATAAGAAAGAATACATGCCTGCCTGGCATACCGTAGGTCCTCAGTAAAGGCTTCTTCCCTTTTCTCTTGTGCAGGGTGGGCAAAAGTAGGTTTTCAGTTGTGAGTACAAGAAGCGTTCTATTCTTGTATTATTAATTACTGTATTATTTTCCATACAAATAACTGTAAACCTACTTTTGCCCCACCCAGTAGGTAGTGCATTATAACACACATCACATCTACAGCTAGATCTCATTTGATTCTCACCACTACCTTGTGAAGTGGATAAAGCAAGTATAAGCATCCTCCATTTATTGGTCCTATGAGATTTCTACTCTACTACCCTCCTTAGGGAAATAGAGAGAAATGCAGTAGCACTCTGCTGTTAGCTCAAACAAAGACTCAAGGATTAGTTAAGGTGTTATACCACTGAACATTCCAAAACAGAAAAATTCAAGAATAGTCACATTTTAGGAAGATTAATCTGGCAATGGTGGGCAAATTAGATTGAGAAGGACTTACTCAAGTTTGCCCATTGTTCCAGGATCGGCGCTCCATCCTCCAAGGGCTTCTATGATTTTGTGAGACTGTATTGAGACACCTGAGTACATTTCTGTCTCTCTGTTAAACTGTGAATGCCTTGGGGAAAGGCCCTGTTGTCTGTCTGATCACCCTTGCAGAAGTTCTGGCCTAGAGTAGGAGTTTAAATGAATAAGTGAGTGAGTAAATGAATGAATAAAATGCTACTGAACAGCATTCTAGAAAGGTCCCAGCATGCCAAAATCTACATAACGATTCACAATTCGGAGACTAACGTGGGATATTGTGGCAATTATCAGCTCACATAAGAACAAAGAACCAGGAATGATGACCCATCCCTGAGAAGTTCTAATTTCCATGCTGAAATCCATTGAAGCTGGATGGAGACAGAGAGAGATGCTAATTTTGTGTGGGCGTTTGAAGTTAGTCAGCTCTGACACACAAGCGACCTGCCTCAGCTCCCATAAAAACCGGTTTGCTGAGAACTCCAGGAGGGAGCACATGATGAGCTTATGACGCAGGGAGAGAAGGGGCTCTGTTGTAAAGGCCAGCTTCTGCAATAGCTTGTGTGGGAAGAGAAACAAGTGCTCCCGACAGCATTACTTTACATCTGCTTTCAATTACTCTCCTGCATTTCTTGCGGTTCTTGCTTGCACAAGAAGACAGCGACTTGCACACCTAGAATGTAGCCACCTACCACTTTGAGCTGGCCGAGGTGCAGTGCTAAATGAGAAGAAACCGCATGGGTATGTCCCGAAATCCACACATGAAAGTTTATGTCCTTTACTCACAGCAGGTCCCCTCAGACACTTACTCAGAGCCAATGTATCTTTATTTTAGATGCGGTTGTAGAGAGGGAGCGGCCTGTATTACAGTGGTGAAGGGGAGGGCTTTGGAGCCAGACTGCTTTCATTCTCATCTGGCTCTGACATTCATTAGCTGAGCCACCATGAATGAGCTATGGACACCCTCTGTGCCTCAGTTTCCTGAATCGAACAGTGGAAATAATAGGCCGTAACGGATGGGGTTGCTATGAGAATGACAGCACTCAGCAGGCACTAGCTATAATTATAAGGTGCAGCCAGCTAGTTCCTAAGCTCGGAGTGGAGCAGAAGCAGCAAGAAGGTGCTACTAAGGCAGATGTGCTGAGAGGGGAGGCAGCTGAGGTGGTGGTGGCCATGCGGTCACCAGAACACAAGCACACATAAAAAGGTTAACAGTTCAGGGATACTGGTCCAATAACTAGAAACAAATGAAAAAGGCCTGTCTGTCCTTTAGATCTTTCAGTCCGACCAGGGAGCTGGACACTTAACAGATGAACATACAATATCAGATATGATAGGTGGTTTGAGGGAAAATAAAGCAGCGCCTGGGAAGAAGTAGTGAGGATGCCAGAGAAAGCCTCTTGGAGGAGGAGCTGGGGGCGAGGCCTAGATGGTGGGCGTTGTCTTGTGCACCAAAAGGTTGTGGTTTGATTCCCAGTCAGGGCACAGGCCCGGGTTGCAGGCCCCATCCCTGGGGGGCATGCAGGAGGCAGCCGATCAATGTTTCACTCTCACTTTGACATTTCTCTTTTCCCCTCTCCCTTCCTCTCTCTCTAAAAATCAATGAAAATATTTTTAAAAATAATAAAAGGATTAACTTAAGTCAAAACAAGTAAGCACCTGGTCAGGTAAAATCAAGTTCTGGAAAATTGGTTCTTGTAAATCAAGTGTTGGCACTATAGTCACCTCAGCAGCATCTTTAAACAGATAAATGAGTCCTAAGATTACACAGTGGGTTTCATTAAAGCTTCCTTTTGTTTATCATCCAGACTTCTGGAAAAATATCACCTTGCTTTGAAATCTCTTCTGTTTGTTCTCTTCAGAGTTTTAAAAGGCAGGTATATAGTGCACATGATAAACAGATGAACTTAAGTGAGTGAAATAATTTTTCATTTCCTGACTTTTAGTAAGGACTTAAAAATTTCAGAGAGAGAGAGAGAGAGAGAGAGAGAGAGAGAGAGAGAGAGAGAGAGAGAGAGAATGGTGTACGAAAGATCCTTTTAGTCTATTAAGAAACTTGGCAGGAACAAATGAACACCTTAGTCCATTACAGTAGAGAAAGCCACGGGCTATGAAGTGGTAATAGCATTTTCTTCCCTTGTTGTAAATGACATCTGATAGTTTGCCATAATACTTTAAGTGCACAGTAAAAGACAAAATTGCAGTGATTAAATTCTAGAAAACCAGGATGTGAATGAATGGAACTTGCAACTAGGGCACAAACATGCCCCTCTGAGTGTGAGTGGTTAGCCAGAGATCTACGCTCAACCAATGGTTTGCACTTGTCAGACAGGAAGCAGGGTGCAGGGCACCACGCCCAAAATGGAACTACACCCATTGAGACAGCAGAGGAAGGTGCTCTGCTTCTGAAGCAAGCTTAGGCTCCGGGGATGTGCCACTCCTCTCAGGGAGCCTGTTGTAGGGGCCTAAACGGGGATGCTGACAAGAGCCTTGGGGACAGAAGCCTAGCCTGAACCAAGGTCGAAGGAGTCTTAACAATAGGATGATAAAGAGAATAGGCCAGAGGAAATTAGGTTGAGACAGAAGTTTGCATCCCAGAATCTGGAGACAGAGGGTTCCAGAAAGGGCAAAGGGAAAAACTGTAAGAGCAGAAGCCTTGAAGACCCTTGGGAGAGAGGAGGAGAGGGAGGGAGACTTTCTTGATCCAAGAGAGCATCATCCGAGGTCATCTCATCCTGTTGACAATAGTAGGGGTTTACTGAGGGCCTTCACTGTGCGCCAGGCACTGTGTCCAGAGATTTGCACATTTTCACTGGATTTCTACAACAGCCTTCTGAGTGTTGTTGTTCTTCCAGTTTATGACTGAGGAAACTGAGGCTGAAAGGGAGGCTACTGGTAAGTCACTTGCCCAAAGCCTCAGAACTAAAGGTGCTGGTGTCTGAAGGCAGATATCTGACTGCAAAGCCTGAGCTCTCCATCACTCCATATACTAGTACTAGTGGCCCGGTGCATGAAATTCATGCACATTAAAAGGGAATTAATTAGAGCAGCGGTTCTCAACCTGTGGGTCGCGACTCCTTTGGGAGTCGAATGACCCTTTCACAGGGGTTGCCTGAGACCAGGGGTCCTCAAACTACGGCCCGCAGGCCACATGAAAATACAAATATTGTATTTGTTCCCATTTTGTTTTTTTACTTCAAAGTGAGATATGTGCAGTGTGCATAGGAATTTGTTCATAGTTTTTTTTTAAACTATAGTCTGGCCCTCCAACGGTCTGAGGGACAGTGAACTGGCCCACTGTTTAAAAAGTTTGAGGACCCCTGCCTAAGACCATCAGAAAACACATATATAATTACATATTGCTTTTGTGATTAATCACTATGCTTTAATTATGTTCAATTTGTAACAATGAAAATACATCCTGCATATCAGATATTTATATTACGATTTATAACAGTAGCAAAATTACATTTATGAAGTAGCAACGAAAATAATTTTATGGTGGGGGTCACCACAACATGAGGAACTGTATTAAAGTGTCACGGCATTAGGAAGGTTGAGAATCACTGAATTAGAGGAAATATTTTAATATTGCTATTTGCCCTTTTTCTATAATAGAAGTGTCAGAGATGAAAGAAAATTAGTAAAATGTATATGAAAATCTTCCTCCTATTAGAGTCTGGGGCACACCGCAGGACCCAGAGTCAAGTCCCCGCCCACCCGTGTGCACCTCAAAATCGCGCGAGACCCAGACCTGGCTGGCTCTACCCCCGTCAAGCCCCGTGGGGTGGGGGGCACAGCCATCTTGTGATGGTGTGATGGAGCGAGGGTCAATTTGCATATTACCTCTTTATTATATAGGATACCTCCTTCCTGGGAGGGAAAAGCGACAGAATATAATAAGTATTACAGGTCCTGGAGATAGAAGAGATTATTGAGGAAAATAATACTCAGACTTGGAAGTGAGTTCTCAGAAGGATGAGCAAATCTATTAGAACCAAATGTGTGACAACCAAGTTTGCCTAAGGAAAGACCTGTGGTATCTTAATGTCTCGCCTACCCCAAATAGGATGGAGGGAACAGAACATGATGGGGTGAAGGTGCCCCTTCCTGGTGAGCCAAGCTGGTAGCTAGAATTAAGATCAGAAACCTTGATCTGCTCTGGGCCTTTTTCTCGTTGAGGGCCGAAATTAATTTTGAACAGTACCTAACACATAGTAGATTATTAATGTTTCTTGAGTTGAAATCATGTATTTTCAAAATTCTAATGAAAAATTCTTTGGTTTGCAAAAACTATGAAGAAAATGAATTTTTCTACCCTCTTAGCATTGGAAATGGGGGTGATGGTTTGGATAGAATTTGAGAGCTGGGGCACCTGGTGGGGGCAGATTCCACCTAAGAGTAAAAATCAGGACTGGTAACATTTTTAATTCTTTTCTACCTAAGCCATCTCTTGATGTAGCTATTAAAAAGATATAAAATGTGGTTTCATTGCCCACTTTCTTTACCATTCACTTTCAGAGAAAATTTGTTACCATTTTCTTTCTTGTTTTCCATTCAGTCTCCCATTTCCCATCTCTTTTCTGGTTATTTAGTTCTCTGGGATCAATCTCTGTGTTAATTTCACTATTGTCTTCCATTTCTGAGTCTGCTCGCCTCTGTCATTTTCCAAGGATGAAAAGGTTAAACTGACAGATATATGCTTTGAGGAATGGAAAAAAGAAAAACAACCTGTGCTATGGGGTTTGGGGGTTTGGCTCCATAGATTGCCAGGCTTCGCTGACTTAGTTATGAAACACTATTTTGATTTTTGCATCAACAAAGAGCTTATTCATGTCAAGGTTTTGAAATGATAAACTACATTGATGGAGGATTAGTGACTGTCATAGAGAATTTTTTTTTTCTTTTTTTCTGGTATGAGGAAAAGAACATGGCTGCCAGGAAATGGTCTGGGCCTAATAGGATTACTCCATTTGGGAATTTGCAAATCAGTAGAACCAGTCAGCCACTGGGAAGAGGAGATAGCTAAGGCTGCAAACCATACCTGCTTCATGACTTATGGCTTCAAGGTGGGTCTGGGCCTTTGTGGGAGGCCCTGGGGGGCCGTCCTCCCGCCTGAATGAAGGGGACCAGGGATGGTTCTCCTGCATGTGGAGGCAGCTCTCTACTGACCCCCACATTTCTCCTCTGGCCTCCCACTCTCCTCCCCACCCCCAGATCACCTCTAACATGGACTCTCAGGGGCCGCAGCCAGCTTTCTGCCAAGGCCTCATCGGACTGACAAAGGCCAGTGAGGGAGCATGCTCAGCTCTGGTTGAAGAAGCACTGCCTGGAATGAACAATGCGCTGAAGAAAGCATTTTCCCTCAGAAGTTGTGCAGGCAGCAAGAAGTTGAGAATCACCTTTTTGTTGAGAGGGTCCCTGTTATGCTTTTACCTTGGGCCTTTGGGACAGACAGGAGGATATACCTGTCCATGGAGGGACCCACATAACCTTCTGCCCAGGCATGGTGGGACTGGAACCTGCCCATTGTACCCCTGTAGAAAAAAAACAACAGTGAATCTGGTTCTTTTAACAACTGAGTTTGGTTGCTTTTTAAATAAACAGTTGGGTGGCCTTTCATCATATTAACTTTGTTTTCTTTTCAAAAAACCCTTAGGATTCCTTATATCTAGGTTAGACTCTTAGAAGCAGCAGAGCCATTGAAAGCCAGGCTCTGGGACTAGAGAGCCAGGGTCTGAATCCCACCTGTTCCCAGCTAACCTCTCTGTGTTCTGTTTTCCTGTCTCTAAAATGGGAATAGCAATAATATTTCCATCATCAGTATGATGTGACTATTAAGTGAGTTAATGCATGTAAATCCTTAGAACATTGCCTGGTCTGTGAGTTCATTAACATTGCCTATTAGAATATCTCCAATTGTATTTAATACTGTGCTTTAGGAAGAAAATAGAACTCGCCAGCAAAGTGTGAGCCAGACTATAAGACAGAAGCAAACTTGAAGCAACGAGCATACATCATTCTTTGATCTCTTAATATTTCATGCTTTGGGGGTATATAATAATAATATTTTAAATATAGTTTGTTTGGAGCAGGATATAGGGCCTAACTGAACACTATGGTTAGTGCTAACATTTATGCAGAGATTTAAAAAAAGGTTAAAGTGAATGCCAAGGTAAATTTTGAAAGAAAAACACCAAGAATTCTTAAAAAATATATATGTTTTTATTGATTTCAGAGAGGAAGGGAGAGAGAGAGAGATAGAAACATCAATGATGAGAGAGAATCATTGATGGGCTGCAACTGGGACATATGCCCTCACTGGGAATCAAACCATGACCTCCTGGTTCATAGGTCGAAGCTCAACCACTGAGCCATGCTGGTTGGGCAACACTAAGAACTTTAAACATACTTACTTAGTACCTTTTATATAAAACAAGGACAGTAATATCTTATATAGGGTGTCCCAAAATTCATGCAAGATTTGCAATTGAATTGAACTGAATTGCAAACCTTGCGTGAATTTTGGGACACCCAATAATAAGTTCAAGAGTTAGTATGTTCTGTAAAACAATGGTTTCAAATAATGAGATTTCCTTTAAGTATAATATGTAATTCTAAGAGTAGATGCCTAAGATAACTTCAGGCTACATATTTAAAATCTCTGTTGATGAAAATTATTAGATAAACTAAAACTGGGGATGATGCTGTTGGCCCTGAGTCCTTCTGCATGGTAGCGTTCAGCGTCACAATCTGGCAGTGAGCTAGTTATCTGTCTGCCTGCCCTCAGGTTCATACCTTGAACTTCCCCTGCTCTGCTCTGCCTCACTGGGTTGGTTGCAAATTCCATTTCCCAGCCTCCCTTACAACTGGCTTGAGTAAGGTTGAATCTGTGGGAGGGTTAGTGGGAACTCGAAGGGTGGGAGCAAGGGAGAAACCAGGCTGTTTCTCCCTCTCTCTGCTTCAAGTGGCCGTAGTGTTCATCGGATCCAGCCATGGCTTTGGGTTCTCATGACACACCTGTTCCTTGTGCCTCCACCTCTGGCTCTAGGGGGGTATGGGAGTGCTGTTAAAATTCTTGCCACCATCTTTGTAACTAATTCCTTATATTAAATCGCCTCTAGTGAGTCCTGTGGCATGGATTCTGTTTTTCTCACAAGACCATGGCTGTTATATCTCCACTATCTTATCATAGATAATTTCACTGGTCAGAACATTTTTTCTTACATTTATTAAACACCCTTTTCTATATAGCACAACATTATCTCAGAGTTATGTAGCGTTATTTGGGTGTATGCGGCTAACTCAATATAATTTATAATTGTCTGTATATAATATCACATAGATAAAACACTTGGCATAAGTACTATTCTTTTTTTTTTTATTCTCAAAAAAGAAATCTGTTATTTTCTCTCTCTAAGAAGATCATTTATAAGACGGGTGAGCTGTTTGTAATAATTAGGCTAAATAGTAGCATAAATCACACTGGGAAATATGTATGCTATTGAAGACCACCTGTCAACACATTTTGCACTTCACATGGTGGATTGTTTCTTAAGGGAAAATAAATTTATTTATTTAAATCCTAAAACACAGATGGTATATGCTAGAAAAATCATTTGAATAGATACAGCTTTATAATAATATCTAAGAGCTGAAGGCAGAGTGGGAAGTGAATTCCATATTACTCAGAGATTTAATATCTTCATGTTCAGGAACAAGCTGATCAGGGCTCTCTGCCTATTTGATTTACCATTTAATGCACAATTGCTTGAGCATCCCTAAAAACCGTACAGAATTACTTAATAAACCTTACAGGGCAGAAACTTGAAAAAACTACTACTATAGTATTTCATCATTTATGGAAAGTCATATCACAATCTTTGTTAGTCCCAAATTAAGGGATAGGTTCATACACATGTACGTCTTCCTTGAATGATTTCTCTCTTGTCTAGTTAACTCCTTTTGTCCTTCAGATCTGGGGTTAACTGACACCGCTTCATTGAGTCAAATTCCCTCTGTTACAGTCAAGTCACAAAGACCATGCCTGCCCTCAGTAGCACATATTTGCTTAATTATTGGAAGCGTCTCTCTTTCCAACTACACAGGAGGCCCTATCAGGGCAGGGAATCTTTCTCATGTTGTTTATGTTTATTTTCCTAGTGAATTGCACATACTAAATAGTTAGTACAAGTCAATTGAATGAACGAATGAATGAATGATAAATAGTCACAGAACTCTTCAAGGTTAGGAAGTGGTAACAGCCCTGGAACTGTCTCTAACTTCCACGTCAAGCTCCAGGTAACTCATAAACTCTGCTTTCATTTGTCCTTTCTGGAGGTAAATTCACTTGGCAAAAATTATCTTTTCTCTACCAGCCCTCAAAAGGGACTACTTGTTCGCTAGATATTCTAATTGTAGTGGTACAATAAAACTGCAAGGGAATTTTGATTGGACAACAATTTAAACGAAAGGCATAGATATCAATGTGAATGAATTATAGGAGATGACAGTTATCCATCCTCAAGGAATGGAAAGATTGGAGAGGAGTTCAAACACAGGGGCGGGGGGGGGGGGGGCGTGGGGGGGAAGGTGGTGAGAAGGTAAGAAAGTGTACCTTAAACAGAAGCATATAAAGGTGAATAATAATTCAAGTAAGAAATTATTTCATCTGCTCTTCATATTTAAAAAAAAAATCAAGTGGTTTGGTGGTTAGCAGAACCTAGACTGAAGAAAGCTCACTTGGTTTCTCATGTGCCCCATCCTATAAGACTAATGCTGTTTATCTAGAGCTTAGTCAAACTAACATTCTAGTTGGAACAAAATGAGTGAATTAAAATGTGATTGGAAGTGGTTTTGTGCTGTTCCTGCATTCTCAGTGCTAATATTAAAAGCATCCAATTACACACATATACAAATAAATACATAAAAATATTTCTGGGGAAGAAAATCACTATAATACAGTGGAAATGAACATCTAATACACTTAAGTTGGTGTTTTATAATTCTTAAATAATTGATTTTAAATTTTTAATGTAAAATAGGTATTTTGATGAATATATTAAAATCTTTGGAGAGTAGTTATCAAAGTATCTTAAAATTGGTATACTGATTCTTCATTTTTATTTGTTTATTGGTTTATCATTTGGTCCTATTTTCTGAATGAATTTAATTTCAAATGCATCCACTAGAGTCTTTTTTTTTTTTTAATATATTTTATTGATTTTTTACAGAGAGGAAGGGAGAGAGATAGAGAGTTAGAAACATCGATGAGAGAGAAACATCGATCAGCCGCCTTCTGCACATCTCCTACTGGGGATGTGCCCGCAACCCAGGTACATGCCCTTGACCGGAATCGAACCTGGGACCTTTCAGTCCTCAGGCCGACGCTCTATCCACTGAGCCAAACCGGTTTTGGCTAGAGTCTTTTATAATTCCAAAAACCTCTTTAGTTTACAAAGAATGAAATTTGACTTATTAAGTGAGTGCTAATTTTCTTGAAGATTTAGGTTATTAGAATTATTGAGAAATATGGGATGGTAGGAAAACACAAGGAAATTGCTATACTGAAGGAAGACAGTTATAAATAGCATATTACATTCTGCTAGAGATAAGCTGGTTTTTAAGATGGATGCCATGTGTGGAATTTTGACCAAAGTAAACTAATATGGACTCAGATTATAACTTTTCTGGGAAGAAAAAAACATTTCTCCATCTCAGGGATAATTTTTACAGCTTTTATTTTTTTACTAGAGGCCCGGTGCACAAATTCATGCTCCAGTGGGTCCAGCCCTCCCGCCCTGATGGGGGCCGATGGGGGCCAGGCTGGTGGGGGGGGAGGGGACACGGGAGGTTGGCCAACCAGCCCCGCCCCTGATCAGGGAGGGGGGGGCTGATCAGGGTGGGGCCAGCCAGAAGGAGGGGTTGCAGCTGGCCGGGGGGAGGGACCACAGGAGTTGGGGGGGGAAGGAAGGGGGTCAATCGGGGTCCCCATCAGGCCGGTTGGCCACCAGAGTGCGCGTCATAGTGACCAGTTGTTTCAGTCATTCCACTGTTCTGGTTGCTTGGCTTTTATATAGATGCTAGAGGGGAAAATATCAAAGAAGGTTTCTTTAAACTCCTTGGCTCTTTAACACGATGTATCGGATAATGTAGGCCTCGCATTGTGACCAAGCCTACACCCTAAAGCAGGTTTTCCATTGCTGGCTAAGTCCACACCACTGATCGGTCCTACTGGTGATATGTATTAACCAGGTGCCCAAATGGAGAAAAGAAACTGAGTAGCCTCTGACCACTCCTGGGGGTTGGGTTTCCATCTAAGTCAACTGGCTGACTTTGGCCACAAGCCTGTAGTCTCAACCACACTAGCCTTGTGTTTCTACTGACGGAACTGGAGGTGACACAAAAGAGCATACTGAGGACAGAAACAAAACCATTGCAAATGCTCTCAGAGAAGAGGGTACATTGACATTGGTCATTCAACTGAATATATATAGTCATTTGTCAAACTTCAATGAGGTTGTCTTACATAATGAAGGGTGGCTATCAGGTCCACTTTTAAGTAGATGAAAGATTTTGGGGGATGCTGAGCAATTTGTCTTTGCTGCCACAGAATCATCAGCAATGGAATAAAATTACAGGCTGGAGACAGTTCACAATAAGTAAATAAGTACTTGGAATCTCTTTAAACAATTCGGAACAGATTGCTACATGTTACTCTCTTGATATATAGGGACATTTGCACATTTAACCATGAAATGATTCATCTACTGAGTTCCTACTAAGGTTAGGCTCTGTGTTCAGTCCTTAGAAGACTGTAAGTTTTCTAATTTGAACTTGGTTATTATTTTGAAGTCTATTAATTGTAAACTAAATATGCAGCATAGCAAATAAGCCCAGGTCTTTAAAAGAAATTGTCCTAAGAAATTGTTTTATCTCAGGTTTGCAAGTAAATAATCCTCCAACTTCCTTAGTTCCTCCAATGGTATGTCCCAGTGTTCCACTCTATTTTTCACGTGGGAATAATTTAACCAAACCATTGGAATATTGTTTAATGATGATAGTAAGGTATCTGATATCACAATCAGTATTGTATTCACACTCAACTTTTATGTCATTGTGATATTGTGATTTATAATAAATATATATTTAGTTTACAACCCTGTTTTTGACTCAGAGCTCCAAAAGCCCTTGGAATTTCCCAAGTTATGAGAGCTATAAAGTCTTTTGCTATGTTAATGAAGTGACTTTGGACTGCACCTTTGGATAAGGGCTGGTTGCCAGGAGAACCAGCCTTGTGATAAGAGGATTGGAACTTTTCGTTCCATCCCCCTGACCTCCCAGAAGAGGAGAGGAGCTGAAGGTTAAGTTCAATTGCCAATGGCCAATGATTTAATCAAGCATGCCTATGTAATGAAGCCTCCATTTAGAACCCAAATGAACAAGGTTTGGAGAGCTTCTGGATTGGTGAACATGTGGAAATTTGGGGAGAGTGGCATTCTCAGAGAGGGCATAGATGCTTAGTGCCCTTTCCCCATCCCTTGACCTAAGTATCACTTCATCTGGCTGTTGATTCATATCCTTTAATATTCTTTGTGATAAACAGCAATCTAGTGAGGAAACTGGTTTCCTGAGTTCTAGCAAATTAATGGAACCCAAGGAGGGAGTTGTGGGACCCTGTAATTTAGCCCATAGGTCAGAAGTACTGGTGACAACCTGGACTTGCAATCTAACATGAGGGAGCGAGTAAGGGAGGGAGTAGTGTTGTAGGACTGAGGCTGGAAGCTGTGGAGCCTGTGCTATCTCCAGGTAGACAGGGTCAGAATTGAGTTACATTGTAGGACACCCAGCTGGTGAAAAATTGCTTGGTGGTGTGGGGAAACTGTCACCCCACAATGGAATTGGGCCCAGAACCCATTTTAGTCATCCCTTTGGAATTCTCATAAACTAGGCTCTAGTAAGATGGAAGACAATGGCCGAGGGCTCCATGGCTTGGATGAAATTTTATTTTCCACTACTGTCAGGTTGTACTGAAAAAGGAAATTATTTTTAAAGTACTATGAGAAGACACTTCATCTCTTGTCCTTAATAGTAGGTAAATATTTATATTTATTTTGCTTTTCTCAATATATAAAAGCTATACGTAATTGTTTACCACTTGCAAATGCATAGGTATATTTTAAGGAAGGGAATGTTTAAATGTGGAAAAGATACAGACTTGGAAGACTGAAAGATCAAATATATGTTAGAATAAACCTATCTTTCTAAAAAGATATCTTAAAAACATCTCCCCTCTTATCATAATTAGAACCATGTTTATATTATGCCTCTAAGGGGATGGGAATACAAGGCTCGGTAGGGTTCTGTCTCTATTCGGAAGCCTCTGAGACTAAACTGCCAAAACATAATTTTTAATGCAAAGTGGTGTGAACAGATTTTATTTTAATTGACACATCTGAAGATGAGTAACAGTGAAAGACAAAACAGTGCAGGTACTTCAATGAAAGTTGAACAATATTTTTACTAAGAGGTAAAAATTTTTAAAAAAGTATTTCACACAAGAAAGTTCCAGTCACACTTAATGATTTTAAAGCAAAAGGTTGTTTGACTTATCTCTCTAGTGCCACAGCATTGTGTTCAAGTAAATGGAAAGCCTCAATTGTCTATAAGAAACATGTGAAGAAGCGCTTTTCTAAGGGTCCATAAATTGCTTAAGGGATGAGGCACTTCTGCCTAAGGGGGAGTCACAAGGGACCAGATTCACCTCCTACCTGAAACAACCAAAAACACTGGACAAAATATATGAAACAATAGTTTTCAAAGCACTGGACATTCGGCAATGAAGGACAGTGTTCCCTAAGAGATGGGAAAGAAATGAGGTGAACTTGACAATCACTCCCACTTATTCCAGAGTGTCCAGGCTCTGGTGCAGGAAACGGAAATCCAGGCAGGGCCATGCTGATTCCCTGAGTTTAGCAGACAGAGAGTCCAGGGAAATCTAGGCAGATTAACTCAGGACACAGTACCACAGAGGAGAGCTACACACAGAGAGAAACCCAGAGATCTGTGGGGAGTCTGACTGGCAACTGCATGTGAAGAAACTACCCAAGGCCAAGATTATCAAACAGTGTGTGGTGCTCATTCAGAGCTGGGAATAGCACCTACTCCCATCAGGCACACTGGGAAGCTCAGAATTTGTGGGGCATTGGGTAGAGCACCCAGGGTGCTCTTGCTTCAGTAGTGGGAAGAACTAACTTCATATTGACAACTGCTCTATAATCATCTAACATATCATAAAAGCAAGACATAAAAAGATCAAGCTGCTTCCAAGCAGTTTAACTGTATCATAGGAAAAAAGAGCTCAAGGATATTTATAGGAACACAAAAAGATATAGTACCCAAACAGGTAACATTCACAATGTCTGGTAATCAATCAAAAGTTAAGTAGAGACACAGAAGCTAAAATAGACACAAACTGAACTTCTGGAGAGAAAACTAATAGGTATGAGATGAAAATACAATGGATGGGATTAATGACAGATTAGACATGGCAGAAAATTTTACAATATAAAAAGAACCCACAGAGTGATGAAAGAATCCCTCAAAGAAAAGCATTGGTGATCTGGAATTATAGACTAATATATGTGTAATTGGAGTCTCTGAAGGCTTATTGAAGAAATAATGGCTGCAATTTGATAAAAACTATAAATTTACTAATCCAAGGGCTCAATTAATTCCAAACATGAGATATGTGAAGAAAACTATAAAAGACATATCATAATCAAATTGAATAAAACCAGTGATGAAGAGCAAACCTTGAAAGTACCCAGAGAAAAAGGACACTGTGTACAAAGGTAACAATAGCAGCAGATTTCTCACAGAAGCAATATAACCAAGAAGATTTATGTTTATAGTAATAAAAGAAAAAAGAGACACCCTATCAACCTAGAAATCTAATCTATACCTAGAGAAATAATTTTTCAAAAGTGAAGGTGAAATAAAAATGTTTCACTCTGAAAGAATGCCTCTGATATTTCTCATTTTATCACTCCTTTTCCAGGAAGTGAAATTGTTAGAGTCCTACTATGTAGGCAGAATAACGACCCCCAAAGATGTCCATGTTCTCTCTCCAGAGTCAGTAAATATGTTACTGTCAGTTCAGGCTGCTATAACAAAAATACAGAGACTGGGTGGATTAAACAACAAACATTTATTGCTTATGGTTTTGAAGAATGGAAGTCCGACATCAGGGTGGCAGGATGGCTGGGTTCTGGCGAAAGCCCTCTTCCAAGTTACTGACTGCCAACTTGTCATTCACATGGTAGAAGGAGGGCTAGAGAGCTCTGCGGGGGTGTCTTCTTTAAAGGCACTAACCCAGTTATGAGGCTCCTCCCTTCTGCTACCATCATATGGGACTTAGCATTTCAACATATGATTTTGGGAAGGGGGAGACCACAAACATCCAGTCCATAACAGTTACCTTACATGACAAGAGGTTTTGCAGGGATAATTAAGATGAAAATCTTGACATTGGGAGGTTATCCTGCATTATCTGGGTGGACACTGGTAATTACAAGTGTCCTTATAAGTGAGAGGAAAACAGGAAAGTCAGAGACAGAGGTTAATTTGAAGATGTTCTGCTGCTGGCTCTGAAGATGGAGGAAGGGGCCATGAGCCAAGGGATGCAGGTGGCCAATAGAAGCTGAACAAATCAAGGATAGGATTCTCCCCAAGAGCCTCCAGAAGGCAGTACATGAGAAATCTGAGACAAACTATGCCAAGGCACACCATCATCAAATTGTACAAAACCAGTGATAAGCAGGAGATCTTGAAAGCAGCCAGAGAAAAGGACAGTATGTATAGAGGAATACAGGTAAGAATGGCAGCAGTTATCACAGAAGCAATACAACCGAGAAGACATATGTTTAAAGTACTAAAAAACAAAAAACAAACCATCCTATCAATCTGGAAATCTAATCTCTACCAGAGAAAGAATACCTTGACTTTAGCCCAGTGACATCCATTTTAGACTCCTGACCATCAGAAATGTAGGTAATAAATGTGTGCTGTTTTAAGCCACTAAATTTGTGATAATTTGTTACAGCAGCAATAGGACACTAATACACTTATATTCAGAGGATGATATTTGGGTGTTAATTGACTGAATAATCAGGTAGATTTTACATGTGTTAGATATTTTTTAAAACTTTTACCTATTCGTTAATAACCACACTAATATTTCCTTTCTACCTTGCATAATTTAACCTTGAAAAAATATTAAAAATATTTCTGCTCCAAAATTATTTTAGATGTTGTTTACCTGAAAATTTAAAATCTCTAACTGTTAAAAGCTTTTACTGTTGTCAGCAAAGTACTTGAATCTATAGTTCTCCAATAAAAGGGTTTCTTATGATCCTAGTCATTCTTCTCTCTTTCATATTCAACAATGGAGAACCCAGTACGGGAATATTAAAATAAAGTCTATATTTGATAGAAATACCTTCTCCAGTGGGGTCATTTTACATTCTTCCCTCTTTCATATATATTTTTGTAACCACAGTAAAGAAGAAGTGGTTATTTCATGAAAATTAGGTAGAAGTAGTAGGAGAGGGGGGCAGTCTGGCCTTGTAGCTAGGACTTTAATGCTAGTGCTAAGAGAGAATTTGTGGGAGGCAAAAAGACAGAATAAACTAGAAGTTGTCTCCTCGCCAAGTCAAGTACTTAGGCTTGGCCAAGACAACAGATGAAAATTGAGAAAAGGCCATTAAGAGAGTTTTCAGGCATCTTCTGCTTATACCCTGACCTTTCCTTTCAAGCATGTAACCAAAAAAGCAAGGGGTGATGTTTGGTCTTTTTTCTTCTTCCACCCACTGATAGTTTAATTTAACCTACTGAAGATTTCTTTCAAACGCAGAAGAAATGTTAGCACCAAATTATATCCTCACTCAATGAACTCAAGTCCTCTTTGTCAACTTTAAATAACTAGCCAGTCTTTTATAGGCTAACTTTTATATCTTTATAATCTCTTTTTTTTTCCTTTTTAAGGGGCAGAAACACTTTTCTCACAATACTTTAAGACCCAATTTCACATGAGAAGAATCTTGAAACAACTGCAAGTGTTTTTCTGAGGCCCTTCTGTTGACCTGGAACTTCTAAACTCTGTCTCATCCAGTTTTTCTCCAAATTTGTTAGACTTCCTTTGCTCAAGACCAAAGGTCTCCCTCAGAAACACGTGAGTCACAAGTGTAATGAAAAAGGTTCTAGTAGCCACATTAAAATAAATTGAAATTAATTTTGATATTTTACTTGACCCAGTATATCAAAGAACATTTATGTAATCAGTATAAAATTAGCAATGGGTTGTTGCCTGTCCTCTCTGTATACAAAGGCTCTGACGCCAGTGTGTATGTCACATTTACATTCAGTTCAGAGGAGCCTCATTCCAATCACGCCACAGACACACTTGACAAGTGGTTAATGCATTAGAGAGCATGGCTCCAATCTCTCTCCCTTCACAGTCCTCAGGAAAATTCTCCCCTGAGCATTACCTAATTTCCAGTATCTTTAGCTTGTTATTGGAATTTTTTTCTTGCCTTTAAACTGCACAGACTTCCCTTGAAAGCCCTTCACTTGAATTATCACCGCTTTGAGTTCCATTTCTCAATTTTCTACCCCTGATAAGCTGTTTAAATCAAACCTAGGGCCACATCATTGCATTAGTCGCTGCCCACAGCTCTCTCCTTCTCTGCCTTGGTTTGCTTTCACAGCTGCCTATCTGCCCCCACCTCCAAACCCCCGCCTTTATTTCTCCTTTGTGCATTCATCCTAAAGGAGGGAGATGGAGACCGGCTGTGATTCTCAAACTTCAGAGTGCCTCGGAGTCCCCTGGAGGACTTGTTAAAACACTAGCTGCTCAGCCCCCACTTCCAGGTTCTGACTCTAGAGATTTGGGGTGAAGCTGGAGAATTTGCATTTCTAAGTTCCCTGCTGCTGGCCTGGGAGCCCCACTTTGAGAACCACTGCTCTAAAGTGTCTGTCCTTGACACTCTGACTTTTCTCCCTGGAAGGGCCTGCGCTGGCCCCTCTCCTGGCTGTTAGAGGCCCCACTCGGTTCACGGTCAGGGGCCCTCACCAGTGTCAGGGCCGACCTTGTATTAGCCTGAGTCCATCCTCTGGCAAATGAGACCTGGGAGGTGGAGGATAGGGGAGCTTCTAGAGCTTTGCATACTCTGTCAAGGGGACAGACAGGCTTGCACTTTTCAGGCCTCTGCCTTTGTTGCCTAGGTGCATCCCTCAGAACTACGGTCATCATCCTGGGTCCCTGAGGGGATGGCCAAAGAGGCCAAGCCACGCACTGACCACAGACAGAGATGAGAGAGATGACTGAGGATTTCACTGAGCCGCTGAAAGAAACCACCTGAGGCCTCCCTCCTGTGGTGTGAGCACTAGGCAGTGTGCATGTCAATTAGGCCATCTTGAACTGGGTTTTCTGTCAGTTACTGCAGAGAACCTCCGGACACTTCCTGTGAGAGCTTCCATCCCACCCTCTCCGATGGCCATGCGCGGTTGGTGTTTTTCTTAAGCCAGCTTTCAGCCCCACTTCCTTCTCTACTGAATTCTCTCTTCCCTCCCTAATTTTTTCATTTTTGAGGTTTAGGATAGGAACACAAATGGAGGGTCCTAGCTTGTGGCCTTGCCCATTTCTCTTCCCACGCTGTGACAGCCATGCACGTGGGCTCCTGCCAGTGTGTCCAAGCTCTGTCCATAACTCCCCACTCCCTGTAAACCACACCCTTAGGCCATCCTTCATCTGAGTATGCCCATTAGTGCTTGGTCAGCCACAGGAGGGAAGACCTGGAGAAGAGCTATGATGTGTTGGAAGTGGGCTCAGGGCCTTTGGACTGGCAGTTCCAGCTTCCCCGAGACCTTGAACATGGTCTAAAATGGGAGACAAGGGGAAGCTTGGCCTTGGGGGATCCCCAGGCTCCTCATGCTACCACGAGGGAAACGACAAAATGAAGGCCACCCTAGGCCTTCTAATGCGGAGCCAGGCAGTGGCTCCAGGTCACTCAGGTCTCATAGAGAACAAGATGAGGGATGCTCATGTGACAGTTGATTCTTGGACTCTGTCACTTACAGTAAAGGCTTCCCTTGCTGAGTAGGAACAGGGCATGGCTACTACTCTGATCATTCTTTGGAACAAGATAATAGCTTAGTGTATTACTTAAAAAAAAATCTGAAAAGTTTTAATTTTTTTTTTAAAAAAGTATTGCATTATGTACCCTAGGCATTTCAACCTTCGTGGTAAGATTTTCTTTTACTCTCATTTCTAAAAACCCCACTCCTTCTTCTTCCTTGGATTCAGTTGCTGAAATAAATTCATTAGTTATTTTTTTTCAGGAAGGACCTCATTTGGTAAATTTATTCAGAAGACTCTTTGTTTTTCTATATTAAATTTGAGTAGGAAGTAGATACAAACTGATGTTCATCTGCCCTCAGCGCTTTGGAAAACTGATCCTATGACTCGTGACACAGACTCACTGATGAAATGTCTAGCCTACCTGCTCTTCCCTCCTTGTGAGTAATCTGTGTCCACCCCTCCCTCCAGCCAGAAACCTTTTATGTATTCATAAATTTATTTATGTCTGGGTATTCTGGAAGTGAACAATGCTGTCATTCAGTTCAGGGAAATATTCTTTTAATTTGCTCACTCTCTTCTCTTGCTTTTCTAAAACTATTAGACAGATGTTGGAAGTTTGACTCTACTCTTTATGTCTACATGTATTGACTCTGCCCATTCTTTCCATCTCTCTGTTCGTTTCATGATATTTTTGAGAATCCTAGAACATTCATTCTTTTAGCTGTATTCATCCTGCAACCAAGTCTTTAGACTGAGAGTATATGTTTATTTTTGGATCATATGGTTAACTCCTGGGAATTTAAAAAATAGTGGCTTATTCTTATTTTATTAATATCATTGACTATTTGAGGATAATTATATTATTTTTATAGTTGTTTTAAAGTTGCCTTAGTTTTTTATTGACAGTGTTTCCTTGGGGTTAGTTCTTCCGTTTGTTGAGTTTGATGTTTCTCTTTGAAGGTGTAGGTATTCTTTCAAAATGTGATGATTTTTGGTTTTCTGTTTATACTTATGTTAAAGGATAGGATTGAAGACTGAGTTTCCTCAGATCAAACAAGAAACCCTATTAACTTTCCTGTTCGTATGGGTTCTGACCTCTGCAGTCTGCCTTCTATAATTATGGGGAGGGCAGGATGGGTGAGACTGACTTGCTTTGGGGAGTAAAGGAGAGGGAATTTCTCTTTACCTGAAGCAACTGGGACCTCTTTTGTCAGAATCCCCATTTCAGAATACACATTCAGTGCCTTACCTTAAGGGCCAACCCTAGCCTCAGTGGCCTCATTTCATTCCCCCAGGTTCTACTCTGCTTATCTCAAAGACAAAGCAGCAGAAGTGCTTTCACTTTGTTGGGAGAATAGTTCTGGGCCATTAGCCTGGAGAGAAGTATCGCAGCTGTCTGGGCTCATGTGTGCCTGAGGATGAGGTGCCCTACTTACCTGGCTCTTCTGAAGGCCATCTCCTAATTACTGATTCACTTGCCCAAGGCCCTTCCTAGTGCTTGGTACAGTCTGCCTCTAGCTTCTTTAGAGCATTTTTTTTTTTTTAATTTTACCCTTGAAGGCCCATTCTCTTGTGTGTATTTTGGGCTGTGTGTGTGTGTGTGAGAGTGTGTGTGTGTGTGTGTGTGTGTGTGTGTGTGTGTGTGTTGTTGTTGTTTTTAATGGAGATGTAATTGACATATAACATTATGTAAGTTTAAGATGTTGATTTGGTCCATTTATATATTGCAATATGATCACAGCATCAGCTAACACCTGTATCATGTCACATTATTATCACTTCTTTTTTTGTGGTGAGAGCACTTGAGATCTAGTCTCTTAGCAATTTTGAGATATCTAATGCAGTATTGTTGACTCTAATCACTATGCTGTGTGTTAAATCTCCAGGCCTTACTCATCTTCTAGTTGCAAGTTTGTACCTTTGACCAACATCTCTCCAATTCAGGCTGTTGTTTTTATCCTCATTTTGATTCCATTTGCTTAATAAGTTCTCTACTGATAGCTCCCTTAATGCTTCTCGGTGTCGTTATGAATTGGCTCTTTGTTTTCATTACCTTCAGCCTTCTCTCTCACTGAAGCTATAGGCATATCTTTCCACATGAGTGTTAGTCCCACTCCAGTTCACTCCATACACCTATGTTATCTTATATGACAGCCAGTAGCCACAGGAAGCCATTGAGCACCTCATTTTGAAGACTTTGTACAAAGAAAAAGGAATGTAAAATATCTATTAATTTTTTACATTAACTACAGCACTACTCACACTGCTGCGAGTCATTCCTTAGATAAAATTAGGAGGATGGGGTAAAGATAATGAATTTAATATGAATATAGACCATCTATACTCATATCTTATCACAAAAAACACAAAAGACTATAATAAATTATGCTCCTAAAAGTAGCAGTGTGGATGAAAAGGAGAGGTCAGACCAAGGATATATTATTTGGTAGAATCTATGTAACTTAGAAATCTGTTTATTATGAGTAGAAAGCTCAGGAAAAAATTCAGTGTTTTAAGCTTGGGACAATGGATCAATAACAGTCCTTTCAATCATGTTAATTGTGATGTCTTTCAGGAAGGAAGGGCTCAGTGGTACACATGCCAATGGAAGTGTGAAGATAATGAGTTTGACTTTGAATTGTGGTATTTGAGGTGTCCTTAGGCTATCCCATGTCCAACAGATAGGTAACAGCATGAACAATGCTGAGAAAAGAGCATGGGGCTAGGGATATGTAGATGGGAGCTTGCATGCAGTGGATGAGACCGCCTGGGAGCATGCACCTAAACATTGGTGCTTTGGGAAACCCGCCTTTGAAGAGTTGGCTGATGAGGAAGAACTTTGAAGGGAAAAAGAGTATCAGTAAAGTGAACCTTGATAAACTTGTATATTCTAAGACCTCCCATAGCATTAGCACAAAGGAGGCTGTTACAGAGTAGAAAATTTTTTAGGCCTGCTTAATTACCTAGCCACCTCAGCAGCTTGACAGCCTGTGCAAAGTTTCTAGGAACTGAGCTCACACCCCTGAGCAACGGCCCACAAAGAACAGACAGATCAAAATTAAGAACAGTCCTGACCTTTAACTTACCCAGAAATGAGTAACAGGAGGATGATGAATAGCTTGGCTAAAACCACGCAATGAGCTTCTGTAACTTGGCTTTGCTTGCTATGGGAACCTGAACACAGATGTAGTTGTCCCCTTTAAATATTGGACTCTGCAGATGGTCGTGGCCGCTTCCCTCTTGGGCTTCCGGAGTGGAGGAGCGGACACTGGCCAGTCAATAAAGGCTCTCTAGATTTTAATCAGTTTGGAGTCCTGCTCATTCTGTCACTCGTGCTCCACAACAGAGGCCACAGGTAGACATGTGTGTCAATAGTAGCTTTTAATACACTTCGTGTTTCAGGAGTTACATGAACATGTTTTAACCCATGGAAGCTTTTATCAGTCAACGGTTTTAAGAGGGCACATAAATGTGAGGAGAAAGTACAAACCTGTGAACAAAGAGAGTTTGCCATGGAAACAAGGGAGTCTTACCTTGGGTTAGATTGGGAGGAATGAATCTAGCTCTTATTCCTGCTTGTTTATAAAAGATTCTACTAAGAAAATTAACTAGCCATGGTAGAAATTGTAACCAAATTTGTGTTAACTCCAAATCTAAAGCCGAGTAGAAGGACTTTTCAAATTCTAAGTACCTGGCCAAGGGGAGATTCCGGTTGTTTTTTATGCTATAAACATGGGGGGAAAACAACTTTGAAAACAGATTAAGGCATAAATTCTTTTTATTTTTTTCCTGTGGCTTAAACTTGGTACACAAAATGCTGAACACCACCACAAAGCATATAATCACTGTCAAATATATTTGAGCTAGGGCTTCAGGTCAACATGGAAACTTCTAATTCTCAAGTTGAAGTCTATAGTGAATAATGTGGAGTACCTGAATGAAAAACTTGATCTTGTTTATTATATTTAAAAATGCTAGCCAGAAGGGGTTCATATTGAGTTCAGAAACATAGTCTATGGTCTAAATTAAAAATAAATACTAAGGACTACACAAAGACAATGGCATGCAATTTCTGTTAAACAGCCCAAGCATCTGTCTTGAATCCACATTATTGCTTTCAGCGTTCAAGAAGAACGGATGCGAGTGTATGAGTTTACCACTGATTAGAATACCCATTATCCAGATAGGAGTGAAGTTTGATCAAATTATAAAATAATACCTAAAGAGTCACCAACATGGTGTTGCAGAAGAAGATAAATAGATTTAAAGTTCATCAGTTCACCATGCTCGTGTGGTGTACTAGGTTTTAAATGATTCTGCAATAAAGAAGACACAGACTTCTGTCTGCTTGGAGTTTACATTTTAGTTGCCAGATACAGATAAATGCTTGACAAACAACTATATAAATAATTTTAAATGCGTTGTAAAGGAAATAAAAATGGGATAGAGAGTGATGTGGTGGTGGGGAACCATTTTGCCCAAAGTGCTTAGGAAAGGCCTTAGGCTGGGGAGGGCACTGCAGGCAAAGGGAACAACAGTGTTAAAGGAAAGAGGCAGGAGAAGCTTGTTATGTTTAAGAGGGAGAAAGAATGGTAGGGTTGCTGAAATCCCATGGGCTGGGTGTGTGGGGAAGTAGCAGGAGATGAGGATAGAGAAGTGGTGTCCTTTAGGCCATGGTAAGAGGCTTGTATTTTATCCTGTTTGTGGAGGGAAGTCATGGGCAAGTTATAATTGTTATTGTCAGATTCACCCTAACAACACCACCCCAGCTGCTAAGTGGAGCATGGACCAATGGAGATGAGAGTGGGAACTGGGAGAGGAGTCACGAAGCTATTGCCCTGGTTTAGGGGAAGAGAGAGAAAGTGGTTTCAGCTGTGGTGCAGCAGGTGAGATGGTACAAAGAGGTTGGACCAGAAACAGTTTGGGAGTGAAAGCTGATCAAATGGGTTTGTGGAAAGTTAGCACGTGAAAGAGATTCAAGATGTTGCCCAAGAGTTTGGCTTGAGCAACTGATATATGTGGGTGATACGTACTGATATGGAGAAAACTGGGGGGAAGTTTGTTTAGACAATGGAGAATTTGGGTTTGGATCTGTTACATTTGAGATGCTTATTAGATATTCAAGTAGACATGCAAGTTGGCAGTTGAATAAATGAGCATGGAGCTGAGAGGGGAAGTCTGGGCTGGAGTTGTAGACTTGGGTGACATCAGCCCATTGGTGTTTTCAACATCTATGGGACCAGACGAGATCATCCAGGAATAGAGAAGGCAGTCAGGAAAAGAGCTCCCTGGGGAATCCCAATGATTCTAAGGAAGTGAAAGAGAAACTAGGAGGTAAGGTGGAACAGAGCCTAGAAAAGAGTAGTTTAAAAAGGATTAGTCAACTGGCTCAAACTGCTGAGTGACTGAATAGGACACAGAGAGAAAACTGAACAAAGGATCTGGCAAGACTTAGGTTACATTACCTAAGATTTTCCCTAAAATGGGGATTATAATGCTTTGTGCACAGGAGCAAAATACCAAATATACTTAAAAAATATCTTCACCTGAGGATATTTCTTAAAATTGATTTGAGAGAGAGAGGAAGGGGAGGGGGGGGGAGAGAGAGAGAGAGAGAGAGAGAGAGAGAGAGAGAGAGAGATATGAGAGAGAAACATTGATTGCCTCCTTTGCAGGGATCAAACCCGAAACCTAGTTATGTGCCCTGACTGGGAATCTAACCTGCAACCTTTTGGTTTAGGACCGTGGTTGGCAAACTGCGGCTCGCGAGCCACATGCGGCTCTTTGGTCCCTTGAGTGTTGCTCTTCCTAAGCTTTAGGAGTACCCTAATTAAGTTAATAACAATGTACCTACCTATATAGTTTACGTTTAAAAAATTTGGCTCTCAGAAGAAATTTCCATCATTGTACTGTTGATATTTGGCTCTGTTGACTAATGAGTTTGCCGACCACGGGTATAGGGGATGATGCTCCAACCAAGTGAGTCACCTGGCCAGGGCTACTTTTGACATTTTATACTTTTCAAAGATTTACATTTTTATTTAGTTGTGGCCTTTTATTATCTTTATGGAGTGCTAAGATATTCTGAAATAAATGCTACTCATTTAGGAGCTAAGGTTATGTCAATGACTCGGTATTTTATTCCTTTGATACAGAGATGTATCAAAGAGTTAATATTTGTGTGTGTGTGTGGAAGTGCCTCTTTGCATTCACAGAGAGAATGTGCCTGACACCTTTGTAGATGGCATTCAGGAAATACTAGTTTACAAACATTCCTTCCTCAAAACAGTTATTGGGTACCATTATGTGCTAGGCACTGTGGTAGGCATGGGGAGAATCTGCAGTGAATGAGAAAGAGATCCTAAGGGAGTAAGATGTAGAACTTGCCAGTTATAAAAACAGTCATGGGGATGGAAAGTACAGCATAAGCAATATAGTCAATAGTATTATATTGTACTGTGTCAGATGGGTACTAGACTCATGGGAGTGATCAGTTGTAAGTTATACAAATATCTAATAATCACTATGTTGTATACCTGAAATTAATATAATACTGTATGTCATTTATAGTTGAAAAATTAAGAAAATAAATTGTCAAAAATATATATCAAGTATACAGTTTAAACATGAATATTTTAGAGAGGGGAGAGAGATAGAGATACAGATAGATATAGAGAGGGAGGGAGAGGGAGAGGGAAAGGGAGAGGGAGAGGGAGAGGGAGGGAGGGAGGGAGAGAGAGGGAGAGGGAGAGGGAGAGGGAGGGAGGGAGGGAGGGAGAGAGAGAGAGAGAGAGAGAGAGAGAGAGAGAGAGAGAAATAGATCCTGAACATTGGTTCTCCAGTGACTTCAGCCACTGTAGATACTCATCCTGGTATTGCAGAGTTTGATTTAGAGCAGTGATTCCCAAAATGTGGTGTCCGACCAACAGCCTCAATAGAACCTGGGAACTTGTTAGAAATGCAAATTCTAGGGCCCTATCCCAAACCTACTAAATCAGAAACTGAATCAGCAATCTGTGTTTCAACAAGCCCCTCGAGGTGACTTTGAGGTGTGTTCACATGTGAGAACCATCAGTAAGGAGGAATGCAGGCTGTCATCTGGAAAGTTTTCTCATTTAAGCTCCACTGGAAAAATTATCGTATCAAATGAGAACATATCACATGCAGAGGTAATGGTGGTATTTGTCACTTTATGTTCCATTTCTGAAGCCAGTACTTGGTTATTTTGGCTTAGGGTGTATTTGAATCTACTTTTGGATTCAGATTATGTGAAGCTATTTAAAACTTTTGGGGGTTATTTATTTCCATTATATAAGTAAAACTGAGAGCTCCTGAGAAATCAGCCAACTGTGCAGATTGGCCCCAGTCTAGATGTATGGCTCTTCGATGCCAAGTGGGAGCCCAGTTTTCCTTGTCAGCACTGCCTCACTTTCTCCCAGAAACAGTTCAAAATTTTCTATTTGATTATTTGCTTATAATTCCCAATCCATAATCTTACCTCTTATTCTTCATGGGTAAAATATGCTATTAATTAAATAAACTTCCTGATACCAATCCTGAAAATGTACCTAATTCCAGCACGCCTTTCTTTCTTTGATCATGCTTAGATGAAGGAACTCTAATATAAGCATAAGGTGCCCAGGTCCCCACCCTCCTCTCCTGCCTCCTCTATCTTAAACCTTCCACTGCCCATCAGTATCTTTCCTGCAGCATTTAACATGCTTCAAGGCTCTATAATCTTAAGAAAAACTAAATCGTGCCTCAATTTCACATCATTTTTAAGCTGTTGATCGCAATCTTTTATTTTATGGAGCAAAATTTTTAACGCTTGTCTCTCTTCTCATCACATTCCCATCAACCAGCTTGCCATTTGGACTGGCGGTCAGTTAATCTTTGCAAAATAAAATGGCTGAATGGACGCATTTAAAAACTTGAAAATACAGAAAGTTACCAAACTATACCATGTATCATCTCTTTACCTAAATAAAACCATCCTGGGAGTTTTAAATAGTTATCATCTTTATATTCCCAGTCTTCAAAAGACAAATAATAGTTTAATGAAGTTCAGAGCACAGTAATGTTTGGGAGATGATATAGAACTGGTAGTCAAAATTTCTGCTAATATTATCTAGGAAAAGTAAAGATAATTGAAATTCAAAGGCTTTTCCTTAAAACTTTAAATCATCATACCCAATCAAGGTTTTATTGGAACAGCAAACAAGTAATACCATGTGAAGGAGGCTTTTTATTTCTCCTTCACCCTGTCCAGCTTTATGAAGCTAATAGAATTATAGCACAATATTTTGCATCAAAATGAGAAGTAAAGAAGAGGAACTAATAAACAACACAACTGATTTTTTTTTTGAAGAGTCATCTTCTTCCAACCTTTAAAATACATATGCTGCAGATGGCAAGAGGCCCATGAAACAAGGGAAAAGAGGTAACTCGTGAACGAGCAGCATTGGGAAGATAGGGAGTATATTTTGAAAGAGAAATACTAATCTCCCTAACAATATTCAAAGAAAATAATGACTATTTATTTAGTTACTATGAAAGAGTATAGAGGGAAAAAATGGAAGTTTAAGATAGTAGTTGAAGTCTTCAGGTAAAAATATTTTCATTTACATATGCTAAATCTGATGGTACTAATATTGGAGCTATATTAGAAATCTCATTACTTATCAAATGGCCCATCAACACATAAAAGAATTTCCAAAAAAAAATAATAGTTTTTAGTCACTTCTTGAAGACAAAATGGCAGACACACAATGAGGTCTCCAATTATGCAGTGACCATTGGCTTTTACAAAATACTGAACATTCTACTTGCTGAACATTCTACTTCATTAGTAACTTGATGTGTTACACCACTGACACATCCAGCTGTAGGAAAGAATATGAGAGAGAAGGATGTTCTCAAAACAAAAAAGATACACATAGAAAAAAGAGAGTGGTCCAGGCCCTAGTTTATAGAAGAGATCTAGAGTAAAGATAACCATACTCACAGAAAAAGAGTGCCATGGCCCAAGTTAAAGAAGTTTCACAATTTCAAAGCAATTAGCAAAGAGGACGCAGCTCTTCAAGTTTTAATTTTAGCTGTGAATATACACAAATCTATGCAAAATAAAAATTTTGCCCTCAATAAAGAGTGCCAACGTTCTTCTGCCAGCTATTCTTTCTTTCAGCTTGTAGCTAAGAGACTCTATCCAAAGATGATGCTCATTTAATGTTCTAATGTGTTTCCTGTAGGATGCCTTGCGTGTCCAGAATATGTAAGGGAAGACTCTAGGACTGACCAGCTTTAAGAAAGGCTCTCTTCAGTCTGTCTGTTTTGTCCTTCTGTTAAGATGGAAGGCGCAGGCAGAGAAGCTGGTAGATTTGTTGTGTTAGGTCGTGGGCGTTCAATCAGCATTTAATAATAATGGTAAGTTTGAATAATGTTTGTCATTGTAGGTAGAGCAACAGAGCACATTTTCCCAGAGCAGGATGAAAGGAACATATTTCAAACATGAAAATGCAGAAATAGAAACAAGTTGAATAATCATTGTATTCATGCACTTTATCCCTCCCTTCTTCATTTGAAAATATGATTTCACTGAATTTTATTCTGGCTAAATGATCAGAACTTTAGTTTTAAATCTTAGAGAATATTTGAGATGATTTGTTTGCATTTTTCAATCCTGGTTTGAATGGTCTTTTTAAAAATGGAGATATTGACATGTAAGATTGTATTACTTTGTGGTGTACTACCTACTTGATTTGACATATGTAGTATACTGTGAAATGATTACACAAGAAGTTTTGTTAACATCCATCACTACACATAGATATAAATTTTTTCTTGTGATAAGGACTTTTAAGATCTACTCTCTAAGCAACTTTTAAATATACAATACAGTATTGTTAACTATTCTTCACCATGCTGCACATTACACCCCCAGGACTTATAGCTGGAAGCTTATACCTTTTGACCACCTTCACCCATTTCTCTCATGTCCTACCTCTGGCAGCACCAATCTGTTCTCTGTATCTATGAGTTCAGTTTTTAAGAGTCCATATATAAGTGAAATCATATAGTATAATTGTCTTTGACTTATTTCACATAACATAATTCCTCAAGGTCCATCCATGTTGTTGCAAATGGCAAGATTTCCTTCCTTTTGTGTGGCTGAATAATATATATATATATATATATATATATATATATATATATGATCTCATATTTATTATTCACTCATCGTTGAGGGACACTAAGGTTGTTTCTGTATCTTGGATATTGCAAATAATGCTGCCGTAACCATGAGAGTGCAAATATCTATTTGACACAGTGATTTAATTTTTTTGATATATACCCAGAAGTGGAATTGCTGGATCATATGGTAATTCTATTTTTAAGTTTTTGAGGAACCTTTATACTGCTTTCCATAATAGCTGCACCAATTTACAAGCCCCCCAACAGTGCACAAGAGTTCCCATTTCTCCACATCCTCACCATTTATTTAGCTTTTTTATAACAGCTATTCTAACAGGTATGAAGTGGTACCTCATTGGTTTTTTTTTTATTTTTATTGTTGACACTATTACAGATGTCCCCATTTTCACCCCTTTGCTTACCTCCACCCAGCCGCCGACCCCCTTCCTTCCTGCCACCACCACACATTGTCACTGTCTATGGGCTATGCATATATGTTCTTTGGCTGATCCCTTCACCTTTCATTCATAGTGGTTTTAATTTGCATTTTCTTGATGATTAAGAATGTTGAAAAAAAAAAAAGAATGTTGAGCACCTTTTCATGTACTTGTTTGCCATTTGTATGTCTTCTTTGGAAAAATGTCTATTCAGATTTTCTGCCCAGTTATTAACTGAATATTTAAACTGAGTTATATGAGTTCTTTATATATTTTGGATATTAGTTTCTTACTGGATGTATGATTTGCAAATATTTTCTCTGATTCCATAGGTTGTGTGTTTTGTGGATGGTTCCTTTGCTGTGCAGACGCTTTTTAGTTTGATGTAGTGGCACCTGTTTATTTTTGCTTTTGTTGCCTTTTCTTTTGGTGTCAAATCCAAAGTATTATTGTCACCAACCATATCAAGGAATTTACCATTTTTATGTTCTTCTAGGACTTCTTTGGTTTCAGGTCTTATGTTCAAGCCTTTAATCCATTTTAAGTTGATTTTTGTGTACAGTGTAAGGTAGTGGTCCAGTTTCATTCTTTTGCATGTGGCTGTTTAGTTTTATGCACCATTTATTGAAGAGACTACATTATTTTCTTAGAATAGTTTCTGGTACTGGAATCATTAAGAAAAGCATGATTCATTTTCAGCATTTAATGTATAAACCAAATTGCCTTTCAAGAAATCTATATTAAATCATAATGCTATCAGCAAGGTATAAAGTCATAGCCTATCTTTAGTGACATATTAAAAATTATGTAAAGTCATGACCTATCTCTAATAACATATTAAAAAGTATGTAAATGTAATAGGGAAAAATTGCTTTTCATGATTTAAACTTGCATTCCTTTAAATTACTAGTGACATTGAATCGTTAACCTGTTTCTATGTGACTCTTTAGTAACTATATTTTCTTTTTAAAATTCCCTTGACACATAACCTACTGATATTTTTATATAGCATTTTTATAATACTTTTCATTTATTTATAAGCCATATTAAAATATAAAAATGTTATATATTTGTAATTGTGTCAGTTTTAAAGTGTGTTAACTTTTATAGTTTTTTCTGTTTTTCTAAAGTTTAAAAGTCTCCCCATTCTAGAATATTCAAAGACCATTTCATTCTTTTCTTCCTAGTTTTCTTCTGGTTTGGTTTTGCATACTCTGCTCCACTTCGATTTTGAATTTGCTGTGTCCATAGGACAAATTTTGATGGGCAGGGAGGCAGAAGGGGGAATATAGCAATGTTTTGGAAGTAGAATTAAAGAATATGTAGAAAGCATAAGAATAATCCACTTGTCTGGGTGAGGTAGTTGCTTTGAGGAATGTAGGTACAGTGAGAGGTAGAGCTGGTGAGAAGGGAGGAGAGGGATGGCCCAAAGATTCTGATCTAATGCATTGTGGCCTATTCTGGAGGCGGTAAACCTGCCTCAAATGGCTCTTGGCTAATTGAAAGTAGCAGGACCTGGGAGCAGTGGCCCACCTTGGAACAGGAACATCAGCTAGACAAGAAAGACTTTGCCAAATTTCAGAGCCAGGTTTTGGAGCAGTGCCTGATGCACAGAAGTAGGAAGTGCTTATGGCATTATAACAATTTCTGCCCCAAATGAGGTGGGGTTTTCATCTTTGCCCATGGTAATTCTATTCAATGTAATTTAAATTGTGTTTTCAAAAGGAAGGGCGTTTTTCTTATTTCTAGCAGAATAACTGAGGTTTGCATTGGATATGCAGGTGTTACTGCCACATATCTTTCTTATTCTTCTCTAATAAAAAACAAACAAACATCACCAGTTTTCATTGCACTGTTCTTTCTCTGGGGTCCAGATAATATATCCACATGTAACTGCTTTCATTTTCTGAGGCTGCTTTTTAAAGACAAGAGCTTAGTTCATTTTTATATAGATTCCTATTTTTAAAGGGTGCTCAAATAAAAACATCGAAAACAGTGGAATATCAAAATGCAAGAAAATTAAAATTAGAAATGCCTGCCTACAACAGGCTCATATTTCTGGATAGGCAAAGGGCAGGGTTTTTGCCACTGTGGAAAAAATGTGCTTTGTTCATTAAATCAGAATTCCTTTTAAAAGACTTGATCATAGTTGTTTTGGAGGAGGCTTGGAGTTTCTCCCCTCTTCCTCCTCCTGTCACCTTTTGTGACATGATTCAAACGTAGTAAGGAAGTAGATGCACTAGCATAACTCAGACATGGCAGAGATGACAGCCCTCAAGATGAGGCAGGCATTGGGGTGACAGAGTTAAAAGGTTACAAAACAATTTAGGGACCATAGAGGAAAGGAAGGAAGAAAGAGGCTGAGGGAATGGTCTCTGCCTATTACAAAGGGGTGGCCCATGTGCTCCAGATGGTCCCATAGCTGAAGACAGAGGCCTGCAAAGAGCTTAGAGAGTCAACTAGGTGAGAAAAGCTCACCCTGAATCTCTAATGCCTTTCAGATTCTGTATAGGTTGGAATAAAATGTTTGAAATTAAAAAATTAAAAGCTGTTCAAATATTGTCTGGGTGTCCCCCAATGGACTGGGCTGGATAATAGAGAATTTGTGGTGTGCTGCACCATCTATCTATCTATCTATCTATCTATCTATCTATCTATCTATCTATCCATCCATCCTCTATCATCTATGTATCTATGTATCTATGTATCTATGTATCTATGTATCTATGTATCTATGTATCTATCTATCTATCATCTATCATGTACTTATCATGATACTGTACCATACACATGTTATAATGTTGGGTTATATTTGTAGGAATTTCCTTGATTGTTCTAATCCACTGCTTGTTCCCTCCTCAGATCTCCTAAGTCACATTTTCATTGCTATTACCATATGACAACTCTTTTGTAGTTATCTTGACTGTTTTTTATTATCATGATGCTGTTGCCCACAGTTAACTTATAGAAAATACTCATGCTTTTAGGGCAGGACAGACAGACCTGTGATGTAGGGCTGGTAATCTACCTTCTGTGAATACTAATGGGTAATGCCAAACACCTCTCAGAGATGTGGTGAGATTTCAGTGGGGTAGCCCATGATAAGCACTTATTACCTATGTGCCTGACACACAGTAGGGAGTAGGCCCTTAAGACATGCATTTCCTTTATATCCCTCTTTGCCCTCATCATTATGCCTTTTATTCCCAGCTGGCCTGGCAGCTCAGTGATAATAAGCAGCCTGTTTTGTCCTTTCTGCTATATCTATACACTCAAGCACAGGGCCTTGTGGAGTTTAGATGATTAACAGTTACTTACTGATTTGAGAATATGATGGAATAGTGAAAGATGAAAATAGGAAACCTCAAATGGTTATATATTTTATGAAATTTGTTTTAAAAGTTTTTCTTAAGTGTAGTTTTCGATATTTATTAAGACAATATAAATTTTTTAAAATGCTCTATTGAAAGTGAGTACCAGATTAAGTCTGTAAAAGAACATAAATTAAGCAAAGAATGATGAATACCACAATGTAGGTGAGATTATGGTATTCCTCACACCCCTTTCACATGCCAAGAACAAAAATAATCTAAATTAAAAAAAAAAAAGTCTTCCATTCTGGAAAGCATTTGCAAAACTTCCCAGGATAAGGAAATAAATCATTAGCCCATTGTAATGATTTATTATTATCTCTTATATTATTATTAATTTTGAAGAGATAACACAATCAGTAGGAAGGTTACAGCTGGGCAGTTTTCATTTTACAGCCCCTTTGATGACAGCAGGTACTGAAATGCTAGCACAGGATCCTGGAACTGTGACTTGAAGGGGCGATATGAAAAGACAGGTGATTTGAAATTCTGAACAGAAAGCAAGGCACAGAGAGCCCTATTTAGTCAGCAATAATGGAAAGAAGAGAAGAGGCTACTGTGGACAGACAGAAGAAAAGAAAAAAACAGCCTCAGTGAATAGGAAGGCTTTGGGTACTTCCCTAGTTTGTAGTCTTGAAAAAAATAATCAGAAAATCCTAAAACAAAGTGTCCAGTATCTTAACCATTTCTCCTTGTGGTTTCCACCTTGCTTTTGAGATGCAAATTTTATAGCTATAAAAAAAATTACAAAAATCAACTCCACCTAAGATGTGTATCATGTATGCTTCTCAGCTAATTCGGCATACACATACTTCATTTAGGTCAAATTTAGTCAAATTTTTGACTCAATAGAGCCACTGTGCTCCAAGATACATAGAATTGAAAAGATACAATGTTGAAAATTAACATTGCAATGTTATTATAATATTTAATCTGGAAGAGCTCAGAGAATGTCAGTTCAGTGTAATTCTCCAGTCCTTTGCTGTGGTTAAAGCTTTAATGCTCATTCTCTTCCCCATTTATGTTTTACTGCCTTCATTTATGAGTTAAATTGTGTTCCTCCAAAGTTTATATGTTGATGTTCTAAACCCCAATGCTGCAGAATGTGACTGTATTTGGAGACAGAGCATTTAAAAAGAAAATAAAATGAGGTCAGATAGGTGGGCCCTAATCCAACATGACTGGTGTCCTTATAAGAAGAGATTAGGACCCAGACACAGAGGGAAGAGCATGTAAAGCAAGGCAAGGCGAGAGGCTGTGGAAGAAACCAACAGCCCTAGCAAACGCATATACTTTTAAGAGAAGGTACAGGGTGGGGCAAAAGCAGGTTTATAGTTGTGAGTGTGCAAAACAGTTTATTCTTGTATTATTATTTACCAATTATTGTATCATTTTCCATATGAACAACTGTAAACCTACTTTTGCCAAACCCTTATTTGTCAATACCCCCCCCCCCCCCCCCACACACACATATACTAAGGGTGCTTTCTCCTCCACCTTCTTTCAGATATCTCTTCACTTCAATTGCCCCAGTTTCACCTGCACTAGATTATTCAAATAGGCACCCCCAGTCTCCACTCAGCTAGAGTCTGCCTCAGCCTTGTGGACCCTAATCCAACGTGACTAGTACCTATTGGACCTTTTTCCTAGGCCAGTGTGCAGTGAACTCCTTACCAGATTCCCACTTCCAGTCTTACTGAGTAGCCATGCATATTGCACTCAGCCCATTACAGATCCGTTTCAGGCTTTGAGCCTTTCTCCTGCCCACAGACCTTACCTGCCCTAAAGGCCCTATAGCATTTGATTCCTGGCCATCCTTACTGCCCATTATTCCCCACTTGTGTCCTCCATTCTAATCTAACAGGCATACCTAACTGCTCTGAGCATGCCTGTGTTCCGTCAGAGTAGTGTCTATTTCTGCCTCACTGTTTTGCTCAACCCATTTTCCCTTCTCAGAAATCCCTTCCATTTACCGACTCTTCCCCATTCTTCAAAGGCGATTTCAGATCTAATTCCTGCGTGAACCCTTATTCAGAGATAACAGCGAGGTGACCCGCCTCCTTGAACTTCAGTAACGTATCCCGCTACTCTAGCTTGATTAGCAAGTACCTCTGAGCCCAATGCGACGCTCCATCCCAACGGCCACCTCTTAGCTCAGGCTCCATTGGACCACTCTCTTCAGTGGGACCTTTCTTTTAGTTCCACTTTAAACTCTTTTAGGGATACATACGTTTCTTACAACAGGAGGCCTCAAAGGCACAAGGCCTGCCTCATGCATAATAAACATGTTAATAAACATAACTATTAATTATAAGCTACTAATAGTTATAACATAAAATATTAATATATAAATAATACTGATCCTATATAATAAAGAGGTAATATGCAAATGGTCATTATGCCGTGACGCGTAACGACCGATCAGCAGGAGGGCGGGGCAGCGAGCTCCGTGTGGCGGAGACCTATGAGTGGCAGAGAGCTACGAGCGGTGGTGGGCAGGGCAGCCAGCCGAGGCAAGCGGCAGCGAGCTACTCGCACATGGATTTATGCGCAAGGCCACTTGTCTTATACAATTAAGATATAATTTCTATACTTAATTAAATTCTAAGCAAATAAAAAGTTGTGCCACTTATAGTCTATGGAAGTCATAGGTTACCATTTAAAAAATTCACTTTTCACCCTGCCTGGTGTGGATCAGTGGTTAGAGCATTGGCCTGCACACCAAAAGGTCAAGGCTTCAATTCCTGGTCAAGGGCACATACCCGTAGGTGGACCATTGGCCCTAGTCAAGGCATGTGCAAGAGGCAACCAATCAATATGTCTCTTTTACATAGATATTTCTGTCTCTCCCTCCCTCCCTCCTTCCCTTTCCTCCTTCCTTCCACTCTCTCTAAAAAATCAATGGAAAAAATATCCTTTGGTGAGGATTATATATCTATTCTAATCAAAGACAAACATGCAAATTGACCGTACCTTCGCTATGCCTTAAGCCACGCCCATCAGCCAATCAGAGCAACTATATGCAAATTAACCCAACCAAGATGGCAACAGGCAGCCACGGAGCTGGAGTGAGCAGGAGGCTTGGTTGCTCCAGTGATGGAGGAACCCAAGCTTCCCGGCTGGCTCTGAGCTCCACTGAAGGCAACAAAGTTTCAATTATAGAAGATAAATAAACCCCAGATACCTGCTTTCAGCCAGCCATGGCCACGTGGCCGTGGAGCTGGAGCGAGCAGGAAGCCAAGCTTCCTGCCTGCCATGGGGCTCTGAGCTCCACGGAAGGCAACAAAGTTTCAATGATGGAAGGTAAATAAATCCCAGAATAAAAAAGAAAAAGAAAAAAAGGAGAGGCTGGGAGCTTCCGTCGCCGGGGGGCTTGGCCAGCCTGAAAACGGCCCTCAGCCCCTAACCCAGACTGGCCAGGCACCCCAGTGGGGACCTGCACCCTGAAGGGGGTGTGACCAGCTGCAAACAGTCAACAGCCCCTCACCCAGGCTGGCCAGGCACCCCAGTGGGGACCTGCACCCTGAAGGGGGTGTGACCAGCTGCAATCAGTCATCAGCCCCTCACCCAGGCTGGCCAGGCACCCCAGTGGGGACCCCCACACTGAAGGGGGTGTGACCAGCCTGCAAACACCCATCAGCCCCTCACCCAGGCTGGCCAGGCACTCCTATATAATAAAAGGGTAATATGCAAATTGACCCTAACAGCAGAACAACTAGGAATGACTGGTCACTATGACACACACTGACCACCAGGGGGCAGACGCTCAATGCAGGAGCTGCCCCTTGGTGATCAGTGTGCTCCCACACGGGGAGCTCTGCTCAGCCACAAGCCAGGCTGACGGCTGCCAGTACAGCAGTGGTGGTGGGAGCCTCTCCTGCCTCCTCAGCAGACTGCAGCTTAGGCCTGCTCCCCACTGGCAAGTGGACATCCCCCGAGGGCTGCCGGGCTGCCAGAGGGATGTGTGATTGCCATCTTAGGCCCAATACCCTGGGGAGCGGGCCTAAGCCAGCAGGTGGTCATCCCCCGAGGGGTCCCAGACTGCAAGAGGGCACAGGCTGGGCTGAGGGACTGCCCCCCCCCCACGAATGCACAAATTTTTGTGCACCGGGCCTCTAATATAAACAAACAAACAAACAAACAAACAAATAAATATATATGCGTATATATATTCACTTTTAATTATTAGTTATATTTTGGGGATGTATGATGGAAGTTTTCTATCAGATTTTACCCCTCAAGGCTGGGGTCTTTGTCTTAATTTTTTTTTTTTTTTGATAAAACAATGCCTGGCATAAAATGAGTACTCTGTAAAGGTTCTTTGTTCAATGAAAATAAATGTAAGGCTCCTTAGAAAGACCCACATATGTTTCCACAGATAAATTGATAAACCAGAAAGAAGAGCTTATTGTTTAGTAGTTTTTTTGTTTTTTTTTCTATGAAACATCTGTTTTTGGATCTTAGGGAGACTTTTTTCCTTTATATTTTGTAGGCTTGAAAAAAATAGTTGTGCTCCATAAATATCCCAGTATGAGTCATTTGCTTAACCAAACAGCTGCTCATTAGCCAAATGCTCTTCATTTTAAGTCATAGACTTAAATCAGTTTTCTCACGTGCCTCTTTCCTTCCCTCAGGAGCCAGCAAAGTGAGACAGATATTTTTCTGGACCACTAAAGAGGTATAGATCTGCCTTTGACATGGGAATCTAAACTTCGCGAAGTCAAAGAAGCCATCCTAGCTCCAACTAATAAGCTATTTACATAGCTTTGGTTGTCCTGCTAACACACACAGTGCTTCATCTTTCATTCCCATCTCTCCCCATACACCGCTGCAACATTCTCTTCCCTGCCACATCCAGACTATCAGTTCTCTCATTTGGGACACCCTGCAGGGCTTTGCCCTTTTTCACCCCCTCCTGTCTCCATCACCTACCTGCCCACTAGGTAGGAGGTAGGTAGTCTGTGTCAAAACCACTGGCAGAAGTAAGTTGTTTCAAGGGAGTGACACGTATTTTTGTAAATTCTTTTGTAAAGATGGGGCTACAAATCAACTCCTAGAATTACTGTCTCTCCGCAGTCACTTTGAACGACTCAACTTACTTTGGCTGATAAATGCAAAGCAACCATTTGCAGTTTTTATCAGAGACAACTGCCGTTCAACTGCCTGCAATGAGCTGGGCTTAATAATTTTATTTCAGCGTAACGATACTTGTTTATCACAGACAAACTCATTTATGGCAATGGGATATTTGGTTCATATTACTCTCTCCCATCTAAGAGAGGCGACTGCACAGTGTTACCTTCTTTAAACGTGGTGAACATCATCAGTCGTTCCTTAATGGAAGACAAAAAGTGCCTAGATGCTTTGGAAGAGGCCAGAGGAGAACAGAACTTTAATTTCTGGAAAGACAAAATGAGAGGAAATAGAGTTCTCCAGTTTTCATTTATGGTATCCGCTGTTCTCAGCAGGTTCCAATCAGATATGCATTTTTTCCAGAGGACATCTCAAACACGTTTATACTATTGTCCTGAGCCCCTGGCTCCAGGCCTTCCTGCAGCCCACAGAAAAGCCCTATAATTTAGCAACTAATGAGTTAATGCCTGACACCAAAACGATCAACAGCTTCAGGCTCCTGCTAAGCAGAGACATTCTGATTGGTTACTGGTTAAATACAGTCTTTTGAGTATTGCCCAGAAAACATCATTTTTTTTTTTTTCCAGGCACATTAGGAATTAGTGCTTTTCTGGAAAGCATTCTGAACATGCTAGCTTTGAGGATGAGGGTATTTACCTCTCGTGGGTTAATTTTTCTCATCTGTGGAAGGTGGAGTGCCCTTGCTTAGTTTTCACACAGTGCTCTAGGGTTGCCTCCAGAGGAGACTGCTGCTGATATAAATCAGCCCCACTTCACAAAGAAAGGCTCCTCTTTCTCTGGCTTACTCAGTAGGGTCCACTCTACCTTTTTGTTTGCAGAAAGAATTTTTAAAAATGGATTTTGCTGTTAAAAAAAGGTTGAAAACCACTAACTAATCTTTCATCCCATTTTAAATATCTAAAATTTAATTATAAATATAATTATAAAAAATTACATGTATGTATAATAATAGCAAGTACTTATATTGGGCCTACTCTGTGCCAGGCATTTTTCCAAGTGTTTTACATATTTAAACTCACTTATTCCATAGAACAATGCTATGAGCTAGTATTATAATTATTATAGTAATTATTAAAGTCTAAAAAGAGAATGGTCAAATATATTTATTTTCACGTTTATAATTTCATTTGAAGTCATAATTTATTCAAATAATCCTACAATGACTAATTACATACCATGATATTGTCTTTCTTATGCACTATAATTACAGATTTCTAGACATATTTTTAAGAGCATTTTTTCTTCGACTCTTGCATTTCATTAGACAGAGTAGCAACCGTGCTTTCTCTATGGCTCCTATGTTTTGTTTCTTCAATTTCAACCAAGACCTAGAAACCCGTTTGTAATAATAGTCTGTGGACATGGGTCTGGGTAGCTCTAAATGTGCTTGGGAATTTCCTGAGCACCAGTTCTTTTCTTCTTCTTCTTCGTCTTTTTTTTTTTTTTTTAAATCTTTATTGTTAAGAGAATTACAGATCTCCCTCTTTCCCCACCCCCACTGCCCCATCGCCACATGGTTTCCGCCCTGCCCCAAGCCTTCACCAGCCTATTGTCTGTGTCCATTGGTAATGTATATATGCATACAATTTCCTTGGTTAGTCTCCCCTTCTACCCCCCTCCCCTAGATCCATCAGTCTGTTCTATGTTTCCATGCCTCTGGTTCTATTTTATTCATCAGTTTATTTTGTTCATTAGATTCCTGGCCCTTTTATTTTGATGTTTAGATACAATTGTTTGTGTGGGTTTTTTTTGTTAATCCTCGCCTGAAGATATTTTTCCATTGATTTTTAGGGAGAGTGGAAGAGAGGGGGAAAGACAGAGAGAAACATTGATGTGAAAGAAATGCATTGATCAGTTGTCTCCTGTAGGAGCCCGACCAGCCCCTGGGGCCCAGGAGGAGCCTGCAACCAAGGTACGTGCCCTTGAGTGGAATCAAATCCAGAACCCTTTGGTCCGCAGGCTGATGCTCTATCCACTGAGCCAAACTGGCTAGGATGATACAATTATTGATAGACTAGAGGCCCGGTGCATAAAATTCATGCGGGGGGGGGGGGGGAAGGGGGGTAGTTCCCTCAGTCCAGCCTGTGTCCTCTCTCAATCCGGGACCCCTCAGGGAATGTTGGGCCCTAAACCGGCAGTCGGACATCCCTCTCGCAATCCGAGACGCTGCAGCACCAGTGACCACACTTTTCCTACAGGTGAAAGGCATCTTGCTGTTGTATGGGCAGCTACATTTTTTTGCCCTGATTCTAAAAAGTAGTACATAACATGATCCTTCTGAGGCAGTAGTACCATTTTCTCCATCTTATCAGTGGAAAAACTGAAGCAGAGAGAAGTTAAGTAATTGGCTTTGTCACAATTATAAGTGTCAGAATCAGGGCTGACCACAAAATGTGCAAGCCAGAGTCCATGCATGTCATCGCTGCATCATCCCGTTTTTTCAGTGTTAGAGTAGCCTTGCCAGGTCTTAATTTTTAAATCTAAGAGACTATTTCCAATATATAGGGTAGGGTCCCTAGAGTCCTGGCCGGCAATCAGGGCCATCTGTGGGGCGGTCGGTGGGCGGGGCGATTGGGGGTCCCCACTGGCACCCTCCTTGGCTGGTGGCCTGGCGCTGCCCACTTGCCAGCCCCACCCATGATCGCCACCACCGGTCACCTCCCTCTTGGGGGGCAGATGCTCAACACAGGAGCTGCCCCCAGTGCACGTCATAGCAACCGGTCATTCCACCAGTTGGTCAATTTGCATATTAGGGTTTTATTATATAGGATATGAATTGCCATTTTATGTTCAGGTTTTTGTTTTTTCTTTCTTCTTCTTCTCCTCCTCCTCCTTCTTCTTTTCATTTTTCTTCACTGCTTTTCTCTTGCTGCTTTCCAGATTCTCTCTTTGATATTGTAAATAACACTGCCATGAACATAGAGGTGCATATATTCTTTCTGATTGGAGTTTTAGGGATTTTAGGATATATTCCCAGAAGTGGGATCGCTGGGTCAAAAGGAAATTCCATTTTTAATTTTTTGATGATTGCTGCTTTATGGAGGAAGGTGAATCATTTATTGTTTATAAAACCTCAAGGCAAATAGAAATTCCAAGTATAATTTAAAAGCCAAGAGGATCTGAAGAAATGAGTCAGAATCAACTAGGATTAATTATATTAATTATATACTTTTATAATCACTGGGCTCACCTGCTGCTAAATTATATATTCCAAACAGACTTTCAAGAATTGTTCAAAATGAAATTATGTAAACTTATTAGAATTATTTTTTTTTAAATTTAAGTAGATCAAACCCACAATTCAGAGTATAGCTCATAAAATACTTGTAGATTCTAATACTCTAAAAGAAAATGTATATTGCTTGATATTAGAAAATTCACCTCATATTAAAGGCACTAGAGGCCCGGTGTATGAGTTCATGCATGGGTGGGGTCTGGCCGGCCCTGTCCCTAATCAGGGGCAGGGCCAGCTGAGGAGAGGGGCTGCGGGTGGTTGGCCCGCCAGCCTGCCCCACCCCCTGGTCGAACTCCTGGTCGAGAGACAATTTGCATATTAGCCTTTTATTATATAGGATTGGAACTTAGCAGCCTGCTTGTTCTGTATCTGACATGTAAATGTTTACCTTACTGTCATATATTAATCATTTACAGACTATGCCCATTACTTTCCAAAGTGTACCATAAAATCAATGCATAAAGAATTTATGCCCTTGCAATATAAAAAAAAATACATATTATTTTATAAAATGTAAAAAGGTTTCATAGCTTTTGATTTTTTAGTATTGACCTTAAGTTTTGGCCCTATTCTTTTTGTGGGTAGTGAGTGACATTATGGATTAATAACTATACTTGATCTTAGTCAAAAGGCCAAGAAGCCATAGGGCTAATTAGTTAATATATTTTGTTAACTAAGAATTCAACTGAGTTGGGTGGAATATCACCAAAAGATTGTCACTAAGCTAAAAGACTCAAGTATCAGCAAAGCATCTCTTCAGAAAAGGAAGGTTTAACAAATTCTTTGTTGCTATTCTACCAAACTAGCAGTTGGTTGATTTGAGCTATCCTCCTTTCCAATCCCCATGAGAACTTTGTGCTGACAACACTGCCCCCTAGTGTTCTCTTGCTTTAGTGCACTGTGAGTAAAGGAAAAGAAAATTACAAGATTTATTTTCAATATACAGTAGGTCCTCGGGTTACGTCGGAGATCCGATCCTACTGCACGACGTAAGTCGGAACCCACCTACATAAGCACCTGCGTCACTCACATGGAGCACATACACAGCAGTAATGAAGTGAAACAGTAAAAAAATTTAAAAGAAAAATAACAATGCCTGATCTTTACTTGTGATAAATAATAAAAACCATAAAGTACATATGTACATACGTTGAAATGACCGAAATTTTTTTTTTTATAAATAAATGGGAGATGGCAACGTAACCACGAAATGACTTACGTCAAGTCCGACATAACCCGAGGGCTGTCTGTATACACTCTTTTTATTGTGTGTGGCTATAGGATGTGTAAGATATTTTTCTGTGAATTAAACATTTTGTCATGTTTGTCTTGATAAAATATTAAAGCATGCTAATATCGCAAAATTTTTTATAATGAGTAAACGTAGAAGTAGAATTTAGATACCATTACATAATTTCTGACTTAATGAAGTGAGGAACGAAGTACCTAATATTTTGGGTGCCTCCTATGTTAGAAGGTCATATTCAAAGTGAAGTATGAGTAAACTTAATTAAATATCTAACTTTTAAAGTTTCTACATTTTATAATAATTTATTAATTTGATCTCCAATTTGGGGAAATAGTAAAGATGGAGAGACTAGAGAAGATTTTAAAACATTTATATTTAAAAACTGAACATTTCAGGAGGGATAAATTGTATTACAATGTTTTACATAGCGAAGTTTACATACCACTGGTGATAAATTATTTTAGGCAATGCAAGATATGTGTTTTAAAGGTACTCATTTTTTATGAGCAACAGTGAAAATAAAACTGAATATTAAACCATAATTTCATAGATATTAATATTTAAGACTACTTTATACATGAATTATAAGGCTCAAGCATATATGTTTCTAGTAACTTGGACTCTCAGAAATAGATCAGAAATATGAATTTCAAGTGCTTCTGAAAGCCTGGATTTTGCTGTTTCTATTCTTCTAGTGTCATTTTATATGTTCCTCTGTTGAAGGTATTTCCTGTAAGTTGTAGTTACAATTAGAGCAGTCCTGTCCAAATAGGAATATAATATTAGCCATAAATATAATTTAAAAATTTATAAGGCATTTAAATAAGGAAAATAGTTTAAATTAGCTTAATAATACAATTTTAATCCAATATATCCAAACATTGGTAGTTCGCTTTTTTCATACTACATTTAAAAAATATATTTTTTTATTGATTTTAGAGAGTAAAGGAAAGGGAGAGATAGATAGAAACATCAATGATGAGAGAGAATCATTGATTGGCTGACTCCTGCATACCTCCCACTGGGGACCGAGCCTGCAACTGGGAATCCAACCATTGACCTCCTGGTTCATAGGTCAATGCTCAACCACTGAGCCACGCCAGCCGGGCCATACTACATTTTTGCAATTCAGTGTGCATGGTACACGTATGGCACTTATCAGTTTGGCCTAGCCACATTTCAACTGCTCAAGAACCACCTATGGCTAGTATTGAATAGCAGAGACCTAGGGATATTATCAGATTACGATTTAGTTACTGGCAAAATATCTCATAGGAGGCATGTACAGGCTTAGATGTTGGTGCGTTTATATAGGCCGCTTCCATCCAGAAGCACTTCTGGTGGCTTTTTGTGTGTGATATTGCCAGTCATTGATTACCATTGTCTCGATCTAATAATTCATTAAAGGTTGTAAATGGTGATATTGGAATTTTAAAATTTCTTCTTTATTTAATCATGGAACTTATACAAGAAGAAACATCTCATCAACTGTGCATCTGCGTGGGAATAGCCTGTACAGAAAAGGCAGAATAAATGCTGAGCTGTTCCCTTTACTTGCTAGTTTGTAAAGTAATGAATTTGGTTCCTCACCTTTTCAAGGATGAGCAATATATTATTTTTTCAGTCTTTTTAGGAATTCACGAACTTGAACACATTTGACATGTTTCAATCCATTGCAGTTGTTATATTTAACATTATTAAACTTTTCTCATCTTTGGCCACTGGGAGACTCATCAACTTGATATCAGCACTCTGATATCACAAAAGCACCCTTTGACATATTCTGGGATCAACTAGCACATTTCCTACCACATACCTGTAATCAGCTATTTCTTCAAGGAATCCTTGATCCCTTTTAGTGGAAAATGGTATGTGAAGACCATTATGTCAGCACTGTTTCTAAGTCTATTCAGAGGACAAAGCTAGGAATCATTTAGTTTTATAAAATAATATGCACTATGAAATATTTCCTATTCAAATTCAACAGATTTTTTTTCTCATGTTAAATATTCAGATTTTTAATGACATGATTGTAATTGCTCATTTGCTTTATCCATATATACACTAACAGTTTCAGAATAAATATTAGGATTCCCCCCACCCCCAGCAAAATGATTTAAAGACCAGTTTAAGCTTCTTCACAGTGTTTTTGTGCTTATGATAACATTCCACTTAGAACAAGAACCAAACCTGTTTTAAAGTCACTTGGAACAGTCCTCTTGGTGTTGCTGTGCCACCTACTGGATGTACAGGCTCAGTTGTCTCAATTTGCTTTTGATGTTCAGGGGTTGCTTTCTTTTAAATTTAATTTTGTTTTATAATTATGTAAAGTTTTATATGACTTTACGTATTCCCCCTTCTATTTTCTTTCTCTACTTTAGGTAACTATTTTATTTTTATTGCTGTGATATCCTTTCATTTATATGTTAATATATACTTATAAATGTGTAATTTTTATATATTTATAAATATCATATACATTTTTCCTTCCGTTTTATTAGGTAAATGATAGCATAATTTGTAGACTTTTATCCACCAAAAAGAATTATATACATATTATTTCAAGTGGAGAAAAGTACATATATGTAAAATAATATATAATAATTATATACTATAATATTGTAGCCCCCCCTTACCCATTGGGGGATAGGTTCTAAGACCCACAGTGGATGCCTGAAATTTCAGATAGTACTGAGTCATATATACTATAATCTATGTTTTTTCCTATACACCCATATCTATGATAAAGTTTCATTTATAAATTAGGCACTATAAGAGATTAACAATAACTAATAATAAAACAGAACAATTATAAGAATATACTGTCATAAGTTATGTGAATGGCTTTGTAGTTCCGATTAAGTAAAACAAGGGTGGAGTCTAGTTGGGCAGAGCTAGGCTGGAAGTGGTTAGGAGCACTCCACCAATAGGAGCGTGGGGAGAGCTTTTACAGAGAAAAGGTGGAAGCAAAGCAGGGAAACGATTGACTACAGCTTGAGCCTAGTTGGTTGGTTGTGATTGGTTGTCCTTAGGTTTCAGTTTTGTAACCTTGAGGCATTTACAGGCTTAGATTTTTGTGTGTTTATATAGGCTGCTCTGGCATTGGAGCCACCTCAGTCTAATGGCCTCCTTGTTTAATTAATTTAACTGACATCACCATTGTTATATTTATGTTACATATTTTCCCATATATATGTACAGAAAGTAGAAAAAGAAACATTTAGAAATGTTTAGGCAATTTGTCATTACCACAAAGTCCAAGTATGTGATTTTGTGGAAAACAACTGTTCCCTTCATTATAGTTAATTTGAAAAGCACTGGTTCATGTTATTTGCTTTCTCTTTTGTGTATCTTTTTTTTTACTTAGAAAGGCATGCATTTCTTTTTCTAATACATTTTTATTAATATCTTTATAAGAGTTTATATTCTACTAGAGGCCCGGTGCATGAAATCTGTGCATGGGTAAGGTCCCTAGGCCTGGCCGGCAATCAGGGCCAATCTTCAGGACGACGGGCAGGGCAATTGGGGGCCCCCACTGGCACCTGCCTTGGCTGGCCTGGAGCCTGCGGGCTGGGGTTAGCTCCTGCATTGAGTGTCTGCCCCCTGGTGGTCAGTGCGTGTCATAGTGACTGGTTGTTCTTCTGGTCGTTCTGCTGTTTGGTTGATTTGCATATTAGGTTTTTATTATATAGAATAATTTATGAATTTATGGATAGTTGTATATTTCCTTTAACCCTTTTTTACTACTTTATCTAATAGCTAACTATAGTAAAACTGAAATTAGCTGGCAATCCCTTCTTGTCCCCCATTCTCTAGAATGTACTTTCAACTAGTACCATTTACTCCCCATTGATACCTTTGAGGAAATCAGAAAATTTATTCTATTCCTTTTCTTCTGTCTCCTGTTCTCTTCTTAATTGACTTCCCTCCACTTTTAGACAGTTCAGTTGAGTGTATATAAAGCAAATGGCCATTAGATTTTATACCCTCTCCCTTATAACCGACAGGTATTCTAAGTTATACAAATAAATACGTAGTTAATGTTTACCACCAGTTTAATTGATGTCTCTTCATTCATCTTGGTTGTCTGAAGCTTGTTCTCCAGTAAATTAGGAAAGGCTCATAGAAACTACACTCCCTCAGTTCTTACATGTGCATAAAAACTGTGACTATTACATTTAAGATCAGTAGAGATGCATATAAAATCCTTAGCCCATGTTTGTTTTCTTTGTATTTCTTAAATGTTACCCCATTGTCTACTGACCTAGAGCATGCCATTGAAGTCTGATTACAATCTTATTTTCTTTCTTTTATAAGGGATATTGACCTTTTAATTTGGTGCCCAAAGGGATTTTTTTTAAAAAAAATTTAAATATCAATTATTTTACTAGACTATGTTTAGGTATAGGCCATTCTGGGAAAATTTTGCCAGGTATGTCCTCTCAATATGTAGTACAAATCTTTTTTTTTTTTTAATTTCAGATAAATATTCTTGAATTATAATTGGTAATATTTGGTCTCTTATGTAACATTGATTCTCACTTATAGATGACTTGGAGCTCCTTTGTCTATTATCTATGTCTTTTTAAAAATATATAGTCATGAACTGGATAACCATTTTGATCAATGAACAACTACATATAGGATGGTGGTCCCATCTATCTTCTATATATATAAAAGGCTACTTTGCTAAGTGTCCGTCCGACTGGTTGCTATGACGTGCACTGATCACCAGGGGCAGACACTCAACGCAGGAGCTGCCGAGCTGCAGTGACTTAGCAGCAGTGGTTCTCAGGTGACGCACCCTAAAACCAGAGAGAAGGGAGCTGGATTCCTTGCGGGGATGCGCGATTCCACCTTCAACTGTGGGTTATGTTGTTGCTGGGGCACCGTCAGCCCTGAATCTGGTTTAATGCACACTTGTGTTTACATTCCACACCCTGTATAACAGCAACTTTGCAGAGTGCCTTCTCACACTCCAGGACCCCTCAGAGATATTGGAGAGCCAGTGTCGGCCTGATCCCCGCAGGCCAAGCCGAGGGACCCCCACCTGCCAGAGGGACCCCACTCACTCTGCAGACACCCTTCAAGCTACAGCGCCACCCCAGGTGTGGCTGGCTGGGGAGGAACTGTGGGAGGTTGGCTCCAGGAAGTGTCCACTGGTCTTGCCCAGTCCTGCACCACCGGCCACCTTCTAATTAATTTCCTTTCAATGTGCATGAATCCATGCACCAGGTGCACGGGGTCACTAGTAAGAATATAATGGAACTCAAAAATTCCTATCACCTAGTGATGTCATAACGTCATGGCACAATGCATTATTCATGTATTTGTGGTGATGCTAGTGTAAAGAAACCCACTGTGCTGCCAGTCATACAAAAGTATAGCATATACAGTGAGGTACAGTGCATAATACATGATAGTAATAATAAACTGTTATTGGTTTATGCATTTACTATATTGTTATTTTACTTTATTTTTTAAAAAATATATTTTTACTTATTTCAGAGAGAAAGGGAGAGGGAGAGAGGAATAGAAACATCAATGATGAGAGAGAATTACTGATCGGCTGCCTCCTGCTAGGGATCGAGCCCACAACCCGGGCGCGTACCCTTGACTGGAATCAAACCTGGGACCCTTTAGTCCGCAGGCTGATGCTCTATCCACTGAGCCAAACTGGCTAGGGTTTAATGTTATTTTAGAGTATACTCTTTCTACTATATAAAAAAGTTTATTGTAAAACAGTATGTTTTCTTATGCTGGCGGCAGCCTCATATATTTCCTGTTTACCACGTCTCTTGATGGCATTATTTTCTCTTGTGCTAGATTTAATCTTGTGCTGTTTTGTACAGTAACATGCTGTACAGGCTCGTAGCCTAGGAGCCATAGGTGTCAAGTACGCTAAACCATCGAGGCTTGTTAAGTCCTTCTATAATATTTTCACAATGATGAAATTGCCTAGCAACACATTTCTTAGAATGTATCTCCATCATTAAGGCAATGCATGACTCTATACAGTTGGCCCTTCATTCTGTGGGTTCTATTTCCTCGGGTTCCACATCTGCAGATTCAACCAATCACAGATTGAAAATATTTGAAAAAAATGTTGTTATTGCTGACATGTGCTATGTAGTTGGGCCTACAATGATTGCATCCAAATTGAAGAGTATAGACTTTTTTTCTTGTCATTATTCCCTAAGCAATATAGTATAACAACTATTTATATAGCACTTACATTGTATTAGGTGTGATAAATAAGAGTTGATTTAACATGTAAGAAAGGGTGTGTATAAGTCATATGCAAATACTAAGCCACTTTATTTACAAGGGACTTGAGCATCTGTGGATTTTAGTATCTGCCTGGAACTAATCCCCTGTTGATGCTGAGGGACAACTGTATATTTTTTATTTAAAAAAAATTTGGATTCTCTGCTCTTGGTGGTGGAGAGGGAGAGGGTACCATAAGAACTGGCCCTGTGTCCAGACCACCTGGGCAGTGTGGGCGGAGGAATAGGAAGATAATGACAGGTAGGAGATGAGAGAAAAGAAACAAAAGAAGACAGTGGCCTAAGGATCCAATTTTCATTTTCTTCAGGCAGCTTAACATAGAAAGCAGATTTATCTTCAAGGCATTTAAAGTGATTCCTGCTAAATGTTCAGCTTAGAAACTCTTTCAACTCTGAACAGAAAACAAAATCTTTCATTTTACAGATAGAGATGGACTCAAACAGGCATCAAATGGGGAATTTTGAAAGAGGGCATTTTGTGTGAAGGTGTTTCTGTCAAAGACAAACAGATGCTATGGGATCTGCTGCAGTTTTAACAGAGGGAGAAAATACAGGCAGGCAGAGATGCGAGGAAGAGGGGCATCACAGATACAGAGAAAATTCCCAAGAGGAGGAAAGGGAGCAGCAAGTAGACACTGGAGGTGATCTTTAGCCAACTTCCTAAATGTGTTTCTCTTCCTTTGTACACAGAGAAATAGCCGTGCTGTGTAGGTGCATTGATGGTCTGTATGGATGCCAGGGCTGGCACTGCCTCAGGCTCCAGGAAGGAGGGCCATCCGTGTTTGTAAAGGAGCTCCAAGGTGGAGAGGAATCAAATAGCCAACAGCCTGGCTGACGTCCGGGTGGACCGTTCAAGAGCTTAATAGCCAAGAGCAGCGATTTTCAACCCTCTCCATCTCATAGTGCACATGAGCTAAATACTAACATTCTGTGGCACACCAAAAAATATTACAACTTTTGCCAATCTGACAAAATAGGTATAATTTTGATTCATTCACATTGGATGGCTATTGTTGTGTAGGCTGTTGTCATTGTTTAATTTGATAATCTATGGAAAAAGAGGTCAGTGCCCCTGACTAAACACCAGTATTGCATGTTTTAAAAATCTTTGCGGCACCCCAGTGTGCCTGCCATGGCACGCCAGTTGAAAACTGCCAGCATAGAGTATATCTGGGGTAAATTTTGAGGAATCTACAGAAGCTACAGTTTTCGGGGAATATTAGTAACGTAAGATCACATCATAATTGCACAACTAATTTATTTATATGTAAGCAAGTAGACTTTTCTTCTGTAAGCAAGACTTCCCATGTGGACTTCAGAGATGGTAGCTTTATATTTCTGAGCCGCTTATGTTTTCTCTTTTTCAGATGTTGTTTCTCCCACAATTAAGGAAGGATCACAGGACTTGAGGTCATCGAAATCCAATTCTCTCTCTGGGAGCAGTTCTTCACAGACAAAGGTGATGCTAACATTACATGTTCCTAACCTCAGTTAATAATGTTAGTGTTTTCTTTTTAGCCCTGAAATATACATGAATTAGACTTTTAGAGTATTTCCGGATACATATCCTGGGGGGCGGGGCGGGGGGGGGGGGGGGGAAGAAAAACCATATGAGTCAGAAGAGTGAATCACTACAGAGGGTGTTTCTAGTCTGTTAATTTTGGCTACACAGTATATAATAACCAGGGTGTGAAAGATTTTCAGTGAGAAGTCAATATCACTGATGTAAAATCAGTGAGGAGTCAATCTGGAAATCATGGGGCACATTTTTAGAGTTAGAATGTTAGTGTGGAGCGTGAATAAGCAGAAGAGGCATGGATTTCTGATTGTGCACTGACCTTTTCCCTCGGGCGTTTCTTTCTGTATTGTGTTTCCAAAAAGTCAGTCAGGCGTTTGCTCTACAGGCTCTGTGGGCCCCCATGATTGCCTCCAGGTGTGTGCGTGTGTGTGTGTGCGCGTGTGTGTGTGCGCGCGCGTGTGTGTGTGTGTGTGTGTGTGTGCGTGTGTGAATATTTCTTGAGAATTTCCTTTAAAGTCACAGTCTTTTTGGAAATCCCTATTTAATAAGTGTACACTATATTAATAACTGTAATCCATTTTACAATTTACAAAGTATATTCATGTTACTTCATTTAATTCTCTGAATAACCAAGGAATGTATTATGACTATTCCTATTTTATAGGTTAAAAAACCAACAATTGAAGCTTGTACAGGGTAAGTGGCTTCTCAAGGCAGCCCAGTGAACCACTGTCTGTAGCAGGAGCAGTACCTGCAGGCTGGGCTCTGTGGCCCGGAGTTCCAGCCTGTGACTGGGAAGGAACTGAACGCAGGGGCCAGCTGCAGCTCTGTGGCAGCGTGCCGGGTGGTCTGCATGGCAGAACAGCAGCCCCCAGCCCTAGCAGAGCTTGCGCCCTTCTTCCCCACCATCTGGGCACATTCTTCGCAGCCCACCTTTCTTCTGACGGAGTACATTTTTCTAAAACAGCTGTACCATGACAGGACCCCACTAAGAAGCCTGCGGTGGTCGCCAGTGACTACTGAAGACAGAGAACAATTCTAAAGTGAGGCCCAAGGCCCTGGGTCCCCCTCTTTTGATTCAGGATCATCTCTGGTCACTTCTGAAACAGCAGATGCTGCCATCGTGTAAGTACAGCTCTGGGAATGCGTCTTGCTTCTCTCACATTGCTTGCCCTTACAGTTCTGCTCCTAGAACACCTAGCCTCTTTCTGGATCCAGAGAAGCGTCACTCATCTTTTAGGGCTGGTTCACATGTGACCTCTACATAATGCTGCCCCGAGCTTCTAGACAAGTCACTCCTCTGTGTGGCTGTGATCCTTAACTCTTCTTGATTATGCTGGTATTTCTGTGAGCCTCTGTCCCTTCCACCAGAATGTGAGGGTCTTGAGGCCAAGAAATGTTACCTGATTCACCTGCGTGTGGTTACTGATTCTTTTAACTCCATATTTAATGCCTAAAGGCGCAGAATGAATTCTTGATATATCTTCATTTTGTGAAGTTTTCATACCTTTCCATTTGGGTGAAAGGGAAAATAGCAACTCTTGGGGACTAGCCAGCCTCTGCATCCTGTGTGTCTTGTGGGGCCAGAGTGAAATTAAATCGTGTTTGAAAGACAGGTAATAAGTTATTCCTGTTACAGAAGGTCCAAGAACACTTGAAATTCTAGCTTTCTCTTCTCCCCATGGAAATGACCCCTATCATTTCTCTTTTCTTCATTAACACTCTCCCCTCCACCCTCATGAAATATACTCCCATTCACTGGTAAAAAGTTAATTTATTTCCTTAGTAAGAGTAGAAGTACACTTTAAGAGTGCTAATGCAGCTGCGGATCTTACTTTGCTGAACGTTGGCAGTCACAGCTATAGAAGCAGCAGCTGCTGCCTCTGCAAGGGGACCCTGAGTACTACGCCTGTGCAAGCCTCGGTGTCTCTCAAAGCTAGATGTTTTGGGGGCTCGATGCTCAGGTGCAGGTTTTAAAAGTTGGGGTGCCAGATATGAGGTCCAAACCCTTTGCTCCTCATGGAAAAGCTCTGGATTGCGAATTCCTTCCCAAGCGGTTCACCACACTGGGGGTGGGGTTCATGGCACAACTGTCCCTCAGCCTCTCCTGGGTGCTTCAGTGTTTTCCCCCTCATATTCACTCACCCAATTTGTAGGTCTCTCAGCTAGGTTCTCCCCCGCCACCCCCCCATTCTGCCCCCGAGGAAATCTATAGCTGTAGATAGATTCTGTGTGTCTGTGGGAAAAGGATCCTCCTATGTCGCCACTTTAAACTGGAAGTTCCCCTTCTATGAATTGCAGGTAGTGGCAATAACAAACAAACAAATTACATAGAAATAGGTCTGTGATGAGTAATACATGGAACAACACATGTTGAAGCATTCAGCTAGCACCTGGCTCATGCTAAGCATTTAATTGCAGTTACCAATATTTTCATCATAGTAGACATAGTCTCTGTTTATGTCTTGGTTTTCTATTTCATCATTATGTAATTTATAAGTATTTTGGATGCCAGTTGACATTTACTTAGGTTGATTTCTTAGTTATTTATTTATTTTTTTTGGTTTGTCTTAAGTTTGCTTCCTTTTATTTTGTTTCTATTATAGTTTTTTATTTATAGCCATTTCTTTTTATGTTAATGGCAAGCTAAGAATTCAAATTTGGACATAAAGAATGATTCAGTCACTAATATATCCTGCTGGGTGTTTCCTCTGGCTGGGCACTCCACCCATTAAGATTTTTCAGAGAACTTGATTGATATTACAATAGCAAAGTTACTATGTCCAGCTACTCTGTGAAATGAAGATATCAACGTAACTCTTTACAAAATTAAACATAAATTTTAAAAATGATTATCTTTACAAGGTGTTTGCATGTTCTCTTAGAAGCTCTCTAAATACAAGTAGCAAAAGACTTAACAAAGTTTTATGCAGAAAGCTGTTGAGGCTTTGCTATAAAAAAATAATAAAAGACATATAGTTGCTGGATATAAATAGCTTCTGAAGGTATCTCTGTGCAAAAATAAAAATCATTTTTCATGCCCAGCATTTTCCAACTTTCTGAATTGTTCTGCAAAACTGTTTTATTCTCATGCTATAAAAATCAGACAAACCAAACTGATGATGGGGAAAAATAATGATCGCAGCTTATAAACATTCACATATGCCTTTTGTTCAGGTAGCACAAGTACTAAATATGCTCTTTTGTGGAGTTCTATTTAACTTTTATGAACAAATGCAGAAAATGGGAAACTGGGTTATTCAAAGGCAGAAGTAGAAGAGCAAATGCTGATACAGCCTTTCTACCAGAAATATGGAGAGATATCCACCTTCTCCTTTTCAGCTCCACGTATGCTCCAAACTCCTTCTGACTTCTGATCTTTTCCATGAAAGAGTGGCTGCAGATGACTGGGTTGCTGCTATACTTTCTGGCATTAGTAATATTTTATGAACTAGAGGCTCAGTGCATGAAATTCGTGTACTGAGTGTGTGTGTGTGTTTGTGTGTGTGTGGGGGGTGTCCCTCAGCCCAGCCTGCACCCTCTCCAATCTGGGACATCCCTCTCACAATCTGAGACTGCTGGCTCCCAACTGCTCTCCTGTCTGCCTGCCTGATTGCCCCTATCTCCTCCTGTCTGCCAGCCTGATCACCCCCTAACCACTCCCCTGCCAGCCTGATAGACACCTAACTGCTCCCCTGCTGGCCCAATTGCCCCCAACTGCCCGCCCCCCTGCAGGCCTGGTCACCCCTAACTTCCCTTCCCTGATGGCCTGGTCACTCACAACTGCCCTCCCCTGCCGGCCTGATCTCTCCCCTAACTGCCCTCTCCTGTCAGCCATCTTGTGCTAGGGTGTGATGGTCAATTTGCATATTACCTCTTTATTATATAAAATAGCATGGGTTGACCCTCAACCACTGAGCAACACTGGCCAGGCTCTTCTACATATTTTATTTTATTTTTTAAAAATATATTTTATTGATTTTTTACAGAGAGGAAGGGAGAGGTATAGAGAGAAACATTGATCAGCCACCTCCTGCACACTCCCTACTGGGTATGTGCCTGCAACCAAGGAACATGCCCTTGACCGGAATTGAACCTGGGACTCTTCAGTCCACAGGCCGATGCTCTATCCACTGAGCCAAACCAGTTAGGGCATCTTCTACCTATTTTAGTTTGTCCTTGGATCTCCCCACTTCCCTTCTATATTTTATAGCTTTGTCTTTACTTTTCATGCTATAAATTTTCTTTGATTATTTTATTGACAAATTGCTCCTATTTCATATTTATGTTTTATGACTGTAGTAGCATTTCAATATTCTGTGAAAATACTTAATAATATTAAATTCTAATTTCTAAGAGTTTTTTATTTTGCCATTGGGGTCATTTATTCATTCTAGCTTTAATCTGGTGTGCTGTTGATTTTCCTTAAATATTTATTGCTAACACTTACTGTGTATCAGGTCCTATTGTAAGCATTTATATATACCAATCATTTAATATTCGATACTAAAGTACTTCTCTAAGGTAGGTTCTATTACTGTCTCTATAATACCGACGAGGACACAGAGGCAGAGGGTTGTTACTTGCCCACAATCACACAATTAAGTTAGTGAGATCCAAATCCAGATAATCTGACCCTAGAATCTTATGGTATGCTACTTTTCAAATGTGTAGTGCCTTTTGGGTATTTGTCCATAAGTTAAAAATTTAGCATTAAATTGATTAATTTAGGTGGTTGACAGAGGTTATCTCTGCTTTTGTGTTGGGAGGACAAACCCCAGTGATAATTTCTAGTTTGCTTTCCTCTCCTCAAACTTCTGACATTTCTCCTCTTCCTTCTCCACGCTCAGTGCAGCTTTCTCATACTTCATGGAGAAATAGAAGCCATCATGTGGGGCCACTGCACATCTGTAGAATGCTTCTAACTATCATAAAATCACGAAACACTAAGTTCCTTAAAAAGTTATCAACGTGTGGCTTCCTTTCATGGTGAATATTAAATATTTAAACATATATTTAATGAATATACTTGTAATTACTGAGTAATCTATTCTATGAATTTCACACACCAAAAAAAAACCCAAAACACCAAACTATTTTATGACCAATGTTATAAGCAATACATTCCTCTAGTTTTAAACCGACAAGATCCATTTCGATGTTTATATTTTAAGCAACATATTTCTGTATTCTTAAACCAACATGATGATTTTACAGATCTAAAATCTTGTTTATGTATGGCGAGAATTTGAGAGACATGTCTGTTCATTGGTTTGTATTCTGGAAGATAACCAGCCTGTTTTTAAGGGCAATACCAGCCCTCCTGTCCTTCACAGCAAATATTAATTATTGTATGATCATTAGAATAAGCCTGAACTGGGCAGAAATCTGTTCAACACTGTGTCCTCATATTTTTGTACAGAGCACACACTCAAATAGTTTTGGTTGGCTTTGCAGAGGTTCTGCCGCACCCGTTCCATGCCCAGGCGGGTCTCAATGCCAGCCTGAGTGGCTTTGACCTCTAGCACACACGGACCTGCCTTTAATCAGATGCACAGAAGATTGGCCCCAGATCCTTGCCAGGGAAGTAGGCCTTTGAACTGTTGGCTGCTCACCTTTTATTGAAAGTTCTTGACAGAAATATTGAAGGAGGAGTGTTTAAAGGACCCGTGGGTCGATGGATTCCTTACCATGACCCTTTCATGGATTAAAAGCATGGCAGTCTCCCCTGGAAAAATATACATAGATATATCCAAATAAAACGGTGTATTTAATTTCAGAGGCGTGCATAGTCTTGAAAGCACCTGTTAACCCTAGAGAATCCAGTGCATGACTATAAATAGGCTTCCATTTTGGCCAATTCTAATCAACTGTTAGTGATGGCCAGGAGCCCAGTTTGGAAAGGAATCTGAGCCCAGCTTGGCCTTAGCAAAAAAGCTCTTTGAGCTACTTGCACATACTCTGTAGGGGTGAGAAAGTGCCGACCCAGGTAATGGGCTAAATTTTGGTATTTTTGTTCTGTCAATTAAGATAGGCCAGCAGCAAGCTGTATATGTTGACATGTTTGCTCATTTTGCTAGCAAATTACTTCCATGGAGTTGGATTGGGCATTATGGGTTTCGCTTGTATTAAGGAAATAATTATTAGAATGATTTCTAACAAACATTAGAACAAAGTATTTAATTTTCCACCATAGAAAAAGTGCTTGATCTTATTCATTTTTTTCAAATACATACAAAAAACATCAGTAAAATGCTTCTGGAACCCCAGTGTAACCAGAGGTCACACATTAAGGAAAGAGTGGTCCTCCTAACCAGCCTGAATTTAAGCACAGGTAGCCTCTACTTCTTGAAAGTTCCCTTTACGCCACTTCATTCTTATGAAAGATCTACATTATCACCTGTGTTCGCTAGCTAAAACACATCTGGAGAGAATTTTCACTTTTATGGAGAATTTTCACTTTTCACTTTTGCTTTAAGGTGATAAGCAAAAAACAGCAATGAGCATTTGTTCGGCAGCGAGCGGTCACAGAGGCAGCATGCACCCTGAGCAGGGAGAGAGGCTCTACGAGCTCCTTCCCCAGGAACTATGCTCAGCATCTCAACAACAAGCCCCTCCGCTTCCAACAGTGTCTGTGGGCGTCTCTGCTTTATCTTGAAGATGATGTTCTTGGTTTTGGCACCTCATGACAAAGAAGTGGCAGACAAACGGATGCAATCGTAAGAGGAAATACAGAAATCGAAACCAAACACTAAGAGCAGATGGGCCAAAAGTGAAAGTTGTCCAGGAACTGAACATGAAGCACGTGTGTGAGATTTTCGCTGTGATGGACAGCGCTGCCCTACATGCAGGAAAGTATGACTTTCGAAAGGGCACCTCGGTTTAGAGCAGGTTTGCAGAACGTTTTGAGTGCCCACCAGAAATTGTATAACAGGAAAATGCGCGAGGCTGAGCAGTCAAGCACACTGTCACATTTCAAGGCTTCCACATCAGCCTCAGTAAAACAACAAATGTCAACGTTGGACATTAGTGACCTGCCTGCCCTGATGAATTCAGAGGACAACAAGATGTCCAGAGAGAACTCCTTTCTCTTTTCTTACGCCCCACTCTCCTGTAGCTCCTGCTACCCCAACCTCTGATGAGTTGGCCCAACCCCATCATCACCACCTCTCAGTCTTCCAGTGTGCTCATTGCTTTCCCACTTTTGCTAAGTGAAACTATGCTGTACATGTACCATTTCTACTTTATTACAGGCTGTGTATTTTTCATATCATTTCTGTTCTAACTATATATTAATGTTATCTTAAGTTTAATGTGTTATTGGTATGATTTGGTAGGTTTTCTGAGTCTGGGAACACTAAAAAAAAAAAAAAAAAAATCCAGACCGAATTTCCCAGGTCTGGCAATTGCTTTTTTGTCTCTATGCCATTTTGGTTTACAAAGGTTTCACAGGAATACTCTATGTTAGATAGCTGGGAAAAATTATAAGGTGCAAAGGCTGAGGCATGAGACAAATAATTCATCTGCATTATAAACAGACACTCAGGTGAAATAGTTTGCTAGTTCTCAATGTTGGCTGTCCTGGTTGGTAAAACAAGCTACCATTACAGTAACTTAACCAAGTATGTCAAAGGCATGTGGCCCGCCGGCTGTGAGTTTGATGTGCTTGACTTAGCGCATAATGTGTACTACGTGAGAAAGCTGGGTCAGTAGGTCCACTGAAAATACTCTGCTGGACCAGTTGATGACTCAGTTGCTTTTCAAAAGAAACCAGCACCATCACCAGATTGATCACGCTCTCTAAGCCAGCGGTTCTCAACCTGTGGGTCACGACCCCTTTGGCGGTCGAACGACCCTTTCACAGGGGTCGCCTAAGGCCATCCTGCATATCAGATATTTACATTACGATTCATAACAGTAGCAACATTACAGTTATGAAGTAGCAACAAAAATAATTTTATGGTTAGGTCACAACATGAGGAACTGTATTTAAAGGGCCAGAAGGTTGAGAACCACTGCTCTAAGCATAATCTGGACACTGAGAATCACTCACATGCAAAATTTTGGGGGAAAACAACACTTTTTTTTTGCTGGCCAGCATCTAATAAGCAATGGGCATTTTGGTAACAAAAAATACAGTGCTGCACTGGATGCTAACAGAGATGGTGGACACAGTAGAGGGAACAGTGAAGAATGGCTCCGACAGGCGATGAGCTATGGCTTAGTGTACCTTAGGCTGGGTTTCCTGGGGACAGACTCTCAGATAGAGATCTGAGCAGAAAGTTCAGTGGGGAACCCTGGGGAAAAGCACAGCTAAAGTGGTAAGGAATGGAGGATGGGGTGGAGGAAAATACTGAACTCTGGAGCTGGGGTGGCCTCTCAGAATTGTCCCAAATTGAGGCGAGGAGGCTGGGCTTTTGTATCCCCTTCACTGACTGGTCATTGGGTGTGGGTTGCCATGGGGATGAGGCATAACCTTGAGTGAGGCAGCTCCCTTCAAGCAAAGGCAATCCACCAGAAGGGATACAGCTTAGAGCCATCAGCTGCCAACACTCCCAGCAGTGTTTAAATACCTTGGCCCTAATGCCTTGGCCAATTACAGCATCCACTACAACTGGCAGCTTTAATAATTGAAGAGAGTCATTGACATATAATTTGCACATAAAGAACATTTGGTAAATATATGTTGAATGAATAAGTTGTTATTAGGAGGGAAGAATGGTGAGCAATGAATTTAAAGATCATTAGAAGGAATCCTATCTAATAAAGAGGGAATTTGCAAATTGGCTGTCACTCCATCACAAAGATGGTGGCGCCCAGTCCCCTCAGCCTCGCCGGGTGAGCGGCAGGCAGGCTGCGCAGCTGGACCCACCCCCAGGAGTCCTCCAGTCCCACTGGTGGCGAGCCGGCAAGCAGGCCCCGCAGAGAGCAGACAGGAGGGCCTGCTTGCTGGTTGCCGCAGTGTTGAGCAGGCAGGCCCTACAGAGAGCAGAGAACCACAGGGAGCGGCCTAAGCCATCAGTAGGACATCCCCTGAGGGCTCCCATATTGGAGAGGGTGCAGGTTGGGCTGAGAGAGGCTCCCCCCCCCCCCTGCACGATTTTCGTGTACTGGGCTTCTAGTTTAAATGAAAAAACAAAACAAAAAAAATTAACTTACATCCAGATAACTGTATTGTAATTTAGTCATTGCTTTAATCATTTAATTATTCAGATTCTGGATTTATTAAGCCTTGGTGAAAAAGTAGAAGGGAAGGTTTCAAAAGGAGCTCTGATTTAAGGACAAAAGTTCAATAAGTGAGGGCACCACCCAAATCACTGTGAAATAGTGATCATTCCACTATGTAAGAAGAGTTTGATAGCAAATTTAATGTCTTTTATGAAAGAAAGAAACAATTAGTCTTGTGTGAAGCAGCAGAGGGAAGTAAAAAGCATCACTGAGTGAATTTTTCCAAAATTAACAACTCTTCCTGCTTGGAGCCCTTCAACAGTCATAATCATCATCTAAAGTTCTTTGTGAAGGTCGTTTCTGAGTACAACCTATTCCACTAAACCCAAGAATCTGGCACCTCTTCCTCTGAGTGTTTGGACCTGCTCACCCTTGCAGCCAGCAATTTCATTACAATGACATTTTCCCAACATTATGCATTCTGGTGTTAGATGATACCCCCTACTTTACTTGACATCCACATTACAAAAAAAGTTCTATGAATCAGATGCTTGGGCTCTCATTGGGTGGTTTAGTTGGTTGGAGCATTGTCCCATATTCCAAAAAGGTGACAGCTTCAATTCCTGGTCAGGGCACATAACTAGGTTGTGGGTTCCACCCCCAGTTGAGGTATATATGGGGTATTATTGTATATGGGGTGAATTAAATTCCTTGTTTCTCTCTCTCCACCTGCTCTCTAAAAATCAATAAAAATATATCCTTGGGTGAGGATTAAAAAAATTAGATGCTTGCAATAAATCTGTTCTATACAGAGACTTGCCTAGTAATTTCAAAGATGCTTCACCTTGTTTTCTCAGTGGTCTTCAAACTACAGTAGATTCTAACACTTAGGATATAAGCATTGTAGCCCCTGAAGATTTATCTGATTAAATACTTTAAAGATACCTAATAAGTTATATTTAACTATTATGATAGTATAACAAAAATGCTTAAATTTAAATGCATAAATTTTCACTATGACTCACCGATTTCATCCCGTTAAGATTAAATAATTTTTGTACAGATCCCCAATGCTTCTAAGTGAAATAAGTCAGTCAGAGAAAGATAAATATCACATGATCTTACTCATTTGTGGAATATAATGAACAACATAAACTGATGAACAAAAACAGATCCAGAGACAGAGAAGCATTGATCAGACTGTCAAACCTCAGAGGGAAGGTAGGGGAGGGGAGGGGTAAAGGGGAGAGATCAACCAAAGGACTTGTATGCACGTATAATAGCCTAAACAATGGACACAGACACTGGGGGGGGGGGGAGGGGTGAGGGCATGAGTGGGGGGGGTATGGGGGGACAATAGGGGGATAAGGACACATGTAATACCTTAATCAATAAAGAAAAAAAGAACCCTGACATACCAGGATTCTAAAATGTGGAATAAAACTTTAAAATAAACATTCTGAAATACGTATGTTGATCGGAGAACAAGAGGTAATTGTAACTCAGACACTTAAAAAGCTTTCATGCTGCCAGGAGGCAACCTACTCATTTGACACTGTATCGGTTGCTAATGGTTTCTGGCTAAGGATTTGATTTTCTTTGTCTTAACCATCAAGGGATCACCTCTTTCCAAATGGATTGCAGTCCACTGGCTAATCTGATACTAAAATACAGCACTTAGTTCTGTTTTGAAAATTCTTAAGTACACGATCAGTCTAATTTTGGTGACAACAGATTTAATGTGGACAATATGTACACATCATGTCCACTTCTATGACAAATATTACCTAGGAAACCTAAAAGTACCATACATTTGGAAAGATTATGGTTTATTTTATTTTTCAGTTATGGAAAAAAATAGGCCAGATACCTTTATAGCAGTTTTCTATGACAGCGTTAAATTTATTTTTTGATTAAGTGGATTAGAAACCCTGATATGAGGTAATGTTAAAAGGAACTCAGCTGGTCATCAGTTTAAGCATCTTCAAAACCAGATATGTTAAAACCCAAAGCAGGTGTGGGGAGAACGTAAGAATTGGCCTAGAAACACAGCCCCTTGAAGGGTACTGCAGCGCATTTAACTCAGATTCTCACTTTTGAAGTGAAGACACCGAGTTCTAACATGATTACATAAAAAATTTGCTAGAGTGGGTCCTCCCCTGATTTTTACAGCCCATTTAACTGGGGTAGAATATTCCTAATTTCCAAATCAGTGCTTCTTTGTCAGGAACTCTTAGAAAGTACTGGATGTCACCTCATAGATTCTTTACCAGAAAACATGTTGTTTGTGCCTCAGTCCACACCTCTTTACTAGAGAGGTTTAAGATGGTCACATTGACACAGTGTGTTTACTTGGTTTGCTCTCTCAATACAGTTTATACATTTCAAGTCCCAGCTGTCTACCACTCATTCAGCTGTGGTTAAAAAAATTTCCCAGGAGTTGAAGTGGAGGAAAAGGGGAAGTTATAAAGTTCTCCTGCTTAAGAATGAGAAAGAGAAATATTCAGAACAAAATTCAGTATCCAAATAAATAAAGCTCAACAATGGAATTTAATAATACAAAAGGAAAATGTATGTGTCCATTTTCCTCTTTACCTTCTCTTCAGTATATTCTATCCTTAAAACTCTAGCAACGATTTTCTTTGTTCACATAGAAAAATTGACATGACATTATATTTGCATGATAGAACCTCTTTGATAATTCTGTAAATTGAAAACACAATTTCTGTCAGTTCATTATTTAGAGATTCCATATTTTATAGTGCCACAAACTATTTGCTTACAGAATTCTTTGCTGGCACTAAAATACCAGAAGGCAAAGTTGTGCTACAGAACAGAGGAGAAAAAGTTGAGAAAAATAGCAACAACGTATTCAACATGTCAGAGGGATATGAAATTATCATTTTAGAGTCAATTTGAAAAGTATATCGCAATTTCTTGTGGCTACAGAAATTTTATAATGTATATTATTAATATGGATGTATGGATGCCGAGTCTATGCTATGTAAAAATGGCCAACTAGTGAAAAAAGAGTTGTGTCCATTGTTTCAACTGATATACATAGTCAGTAAGTTTAACTTTCATTTATATGTATTATAGTCATCCCTAGGTAGCTGTGCAGGATTGGTTCCAGGATGCCCTGTGGATACCAAAATCTGTGGATGTTCAAGTCCCTTATATAAAACTAGGGGCCCGGTGAATGAGATTCGTGCACTCGAGTATGGGGGGGTCCTTCAGCCTGGTCTGTGCCCACCTGCACGCTCTCACAGTCCAGGAGCCCTCGAGGGATGTCTGACTGATGGCTTAGGCCAGCCGTGGGCAAACTACGGCCCGCGGGCCGGATCCGGCCTGTTTGAAATGAATAAAACTAAAAAAAAAAAGACCGTACCCTTTTATGTAATGATGTTTACTTTGAATTTATATTAGTTCACACAAACACTCCATCCATGCTTTTGTTCCGGCCCTCCGGTCCAGTTTAAGAACCCATTGTGGCCCTCAAGTCAAAAAGTTTGCCCACCCCTGGCTTAGGCCCACTCCAGCCAGCAGTCGGACATCCTTAGTGCCACCATGGAGGTGGGAGAGGCTCCCGCTACCACCGCTGCACTTGTCAGCCATGAGCCCGGCTCAGTGCTTCTGGCTGAGCAGCGCTCTCCTTGTGGGAGCACACTGACCGCCAGGGGGCAGCTCTTGCATTGAGCGTCTTCCCCCTGGTGGTCAGTGTGCATCATAGCGACTGGTCGTTCCACCATTCGGTCTATTTGCATATTAGCCTTTTATTATATAGGATGATGTAATATTTGCACATCCGCCCATATTTTAAATCATTATTAGATTATTTATGATACCTAATACAATGTAAATGCTATGTAAATAGTTGTCATACTGCATTGTTTAGAGCAGTGGTTCTCAACCTTCCTAATGCCGCGGCCCTTTAATACAGTTCCTCATGTTGTGGTGACCCCCAACGATAAAATTATTTTTGTTGCTACTTCATAACTGTAATTTTGCTACTGTTATGAATCGTAATGTAAATATCTGATATGCAGGATGTATTTTCATTGTTACAAATTGAACATAATTAAAGCATAGTGATTAATCACAAAAACAATATGTAATTATATGTGTTTTCTGATGGTCTTAGGCGACCCCTGTGAAAGGGTGGTTTGACCCACAGGTTGAGAACCGCTGGTTTAGAGAATGACAAGACAGAAAATTGTGTACATGTTCAGTACAGCTACAGCCATCATTGGCCTAACTACTGGCCACAGCAATCAGACAAGAAGAAATGAAAGGCATCCAAATTAGAAAGGAAGAAATAAAACTGTCATTATTTGCAGAATATGTGATATTGTATAAAGAGAACCCTAAAGATTCCACCAGGAAACTATTAGAACTGATAAATGAATTCAGGAAAGTACCAGGATACAAAATAAATATCCAGAAACAGTTGCATTTACAGTATATATACCAATAATGAACTATCAGAAAGGGAAACTAAGAAAAAAATCCCATTTACAATTGCATAAAAAATACCTAGGAATAAATTTAATCAAGGATATAAAATCCTGTATACTACAAGGCCATAGTACTCAAAACAGCATGGTATCGGCATAAAAAAAGACATTCAGATCAATGGAACAGAATAGAGAATCCTATGTCTTTATGGTCAATTAATACTTGACAAAGGAGGCAAAACATACAATGGGGTAAAGACGGTCTAATCATTAAATGGTGTTGGGAAAATTGGATAGGTACATGCAAAAAATGAAACTAGATCACCTTCTTACATCATACACCCACCTCAAAATAGATTAAAGACTTAAATGTTAGACTCAAAGTCATAAAATCTTAGAAGAAAACATAGGAGGTAAAGTTTCCCACATTTCTCATAGCAATATTTTTTTCTAATATATCTCCTTGGGCAAGGGAAACAAAAGGAAAAATAAACCAAGACTACATCAGACTAAAAAGTTTTTGCACAGCAAAGAAACCATCAACAAAATGAAGAGACAACCACTGAATGGGAGAAGATATTTGCCAATGATACATCTGATAAGGGGTTAGTATACAAAATTTAGAAAGAACTGATAAAACACAACACCAAAATGACAAACAAACCAATTAAAATATGGGCAAATGATTTGAAAAGACACTTCTCCACAGAGGACATACAGATGGCTAATAGACATATGAAAAGATGTTCAATGTCACTAATCATCAGAGAAATGCAAATTAAAATCACAATGAGATATCACCTCACCCTGTCAGAATGGCTATCGTTGATAAATCAACAAATTAGTGTTGGTGAGAATGCAGAGAAAAGGGAACCCTTGTGAATTGTTGGTGGGAAGGCAGATTGGTGCAGCCACTGTGGAAAGTAGTATGGTGTTACCTCAAAAAATTAAATATTAAACTGCCTTATGACCCAGCAATTCCACTTCTGAGAATATATCCACAGAAACCCAAAACACATTCGAAAGAATATACGCACTTATATGTTCATTGCAGCATTATTTACAATAGCCAAGTTTTGGAAGCAGCCCAGGTGCTCATCCTTACATGACTGGATAAAAAAACCTGTGGTACATTTACACAATGGAAAAAGATGGAAATCGTACCCTTCCAACAGCATGGGTGGACCTGGAGAGTATTATGCTATGTCAAATAAGCCAGCAAGAGAAAGACAAACGTCATCTGATTTTACTTACATGTGGAATCTAATGAACAAAATTAACAAACAAAATAGAAACAGACTATAGTCCTTAGGGTTTGGGGGGCTGGGTATAAAAATTGAAGGGATTAAGTAAAAAAAATAGCCCTCATAGACAGACAACAGTATGGAGACTATAAGAGGAAAGGGAAGTGGGGGGAAGTAGAAGAGGATAAAGGGAGGCTAAACGGTGATGGAAAGAGAGTTGACTTTGGATGGTAAACATATAATACAATATGCAAGTGATGTATTATAGAACTGTACTCAAAAACTATATATTTTTTCACCCCAATAAATTCAATAAAAAGAAACATAAAATGATAAACCTGAAATTAATCACCAATTTTATGACATTGAAACAAAAATCTGTCAAGGTAGAAATGTATGAACCATAACAATATTTATTTAATAATGGTTCTTAGGAAGTTCTCCCCTTTTATTCTGCTGAAACTAACATTCATTTATACTAAAAACCTCCAACCAAACATATGTCATATTTAACTCAACCACATAAAATCCTCAAGTGGAGAATATTCTCTGTGTGAAAGATTTCAAAAGATTCAGATATAACCTATATCTTTTTTTTTTTTTATCAGTTTAGATGTAACCTATGTCTTATTTTTTGCAGCTCATCTCTGTAGATAATCTTGGAAAGACAGGCACATTTTCTATTTTATACTTTCTCATCCCTAGCTCGAATTAATAAATTCGAGCAGCCAAGTACACTAAGCTTTCGTGGACCACTACTTTGATTTATAATATCCACAGACAAGAAGCAATTTTTCCCCCTTTGTGTGTATCTTTCCGATGAGCAACAGGACTAGCAAATCTCAGGAAAAAATGTATTGAGAGGAAAAAAAGCTGAATCAGAAACTTGGTGGTCAGTTATTCATTTATTATTTTTTCAAGTGTTAGAAAATGAGAACTAAGTAGGGGAAATTGAGAACATTATCTTAGCAGTAAATAATGAAGAATGATGAATGTCATGTACATTTAAAAGATCACTTAAAATTAGTACTAAACATAAACTAAGTAATATAGTGTATTTGCTCTATGCTGTGTACTAAATACAGAAAGTGCAAAGATAATTCACAAAACAGAGGGCATCATCAATGAAAGGGCGGAATATAAGGACAAGGGAATGAGAAATGAGAAGAAATGCAAAGTTCACCTCTGGCAAATCAGAAATCCTTCAAAAAGTTTTAAGATCAAAGGACAACAAGTTTTTAATAAGAGACAAGGACAAAGTGTAAAGGACAAATGATATTTCTTTTACAGCGTCTATTCAGGTCTGATGGTCTTTCCTACAGAGGTCAATCACTTCATCTAATATCTGGTTTTGAAGGATATTCATAGTCGGTCCACCCCACAGTCAATGAGCTCTGTCTAAATACAGTTTAGAGCCTCCCGGAAAATGGATGTGACCTCCAATAGTAGAAAGCCACAAAGAACATCATTACATACCTGTATTTTGAACCGGGGAATCAATCAGCACACAATTAAGCAAGTAGACATTTCCCCATATGAAAAAGAACAGAAACACTTGGTAAAAATACAAATCCCCAAGCTTGACCTCAGGTACAATGAAGAGTAGAAACAGAATTCTGATAATCTGCATTTGCACAGTGGTCTTCGTGAGCCTTATCTTTGGGCAGGTTCTGAAACACTGCTTGCTAACGCCTCCCCTGCTCACGAACAAAACAAAAAACAAACGCACACACAAAAAACAAGCACCAACAAATACCAGTACCAATGAAACGAGTATATTCATAAATGATGACTGAAGACAAGTTATATTTAACCCAAATTGATTTCTCAAGTCCATATAACCTTTTCTCCTCTGCCTAGGGATGGTCTGACCTGTGGGCAACAGGGTTCCAAGACTAGCCACTCTCATCTCTAACTGACGTAAGTGCCTTTCTCATTCAGGTACCTTAGTCTCTCCTTACCATAAGGGTCTCCTCCTTTTGAAAAAAAAAATACTTTCATATGTGTCCAACATAAAAGAAAAAAGGACCTGCTAACTCCTTGGAATGTTTCAATAATTACTGATCATTAGCTTCCAATTTCTAGAGTTATTCAAATTTTGAGTTTCTAGCAGATATACTACATCATAATTTTTTTTAAATCATGATCTTATTACTGCATCATCCCTACCATTTAATTTATTAATTTAATGTTAACTAGAATTTGTTCTTGATTATGCTATGGATAATATTTTACCATTTGACATTATTTGTTTAAAAGGTTACTCTTTTAATGTTATTTGAAGTCTTTTAAAACTTATTTTTATATATGTAAACCAGACATTACTTTAAACAACTGCTAAGGATATTAGTGATCTCATGGGAGCTGAATTTACCTTACAGCACTACAACTGGAACATTCCATGAAACTGTCTGTTTCCTTCTTGAATTTATCTGCCAATTAAACAAAGGTGCTAACCAGAATAAAATTGACCTAAAAGCTCATTATTTTCAAATTTTAATGAACAAAATCACATATAGATACTTTTGGTAAAATTTACTCCTTATGGTTGTACAATTGTTGACTTATTGGAAGAGCTTCTAATAATGGCATATGATCTACTGCCCAAATCTCAATAATAGTATTTACCGAATTATAGACCAGAGGTGAATAGGAGCATTTGGGGTGAATATGGTGATGAGTGATTTAACAGAACTACTGTTCCTAGAATAACTGGATGTCTTTCCATATCATCTTAACATTCAATAAATGCTGATTAAATAATCCTTAGAATATTTAAAAATACAGTTAAAAATATGCCTGGGGGCTCATAGTCTTATGAGAAATCATGCATATCAATGAACAATCATAAATTGTTAAACTATAGTTCTGTGTACCAGGCTGGGATCCAAGAAAAGAAAATGCTTAATTCTGTGTATCAGGGCATTATCTCTTTGCATCTCTAGCTAGTACTTAGCACAGTGCCTGAAGTATTCTTCATAAATGTCTCTTGAAAAACTAGAATAAATTACTTATTAAATGACCTGATATCAACAGCAAAAGAGTGAATTTGGACTATCTAGTTTCAGAGGAAAAGGAGTTGATAGAAAGTTTTTACTTGAAGAGGCTGAGTTTGATGTACCTGGTGCACATTCAGATGGAGATATGTGGATATATGGGTCTGCAGGTCAAATCCAGGGACAACAGTGCCTTTATCTTTGCTCTCTAAACTAAGCTGGCCCTGAAGGCCAGAATTTCAACAGGTGTGACCAACTTTGAATGTAAGATTGAATAAAACCAAATTGAGATTCTAAAGAGGTGATGGTGAACCTTTTGAGCTCAGCATGTCAGCATTTTGAAAAACCCTAACTTAACTCTGGTGCCATGTCACATATAGAAATTTTTTGATATTTGCAACCATAGTAAAACAAAGACATATTTTTGATATTTATTTTATATATTTAAATGCCATTTAACAAAGAAATATCAACCAAAAAAATGAGTTCGCGTGTCACCTCTGACACGCGTGTCATAGGTTCGCCATCACTGTTCTAAAGACCCTTATTCTTTGCCTCTAGGTGTCTAATCTTGGAACAAGGGGTTTCTGTTATAGAATTATAAGAAAGCATGTTTTCCAGACTATTCTATTAAGTTTCTCCAATGTTTGATTTCCAGAAGAAAATTAAAGTAAAATTGTCCTTACCTTCCCCTGAAACAAAGCAGAAAAAGACATTTACATTGTTAATATAACCGTTTCTAAGCTCTTCTGTAAGAATGTCCTGTCTTTAAAAGACATGCTTAAGCAGTCATTTAGAGGAAGAAAATAGCTTACTTTATCATAACATATGCAAAATTAGCATGTTCATCTGCTTGTGGATAATAATGTAATAAGGAGTTGCAGATTATTGAAAAATTTTTATTTGTAAAGCTATTTTATAAATATTACTGAGGTGCATATAATGAGAATTCTTAGTTATAATACAAAATTGTGTTAGCTTGCATCATAATCAAGTCTTATGCACAGTAGCCAATAGCAATAAAATGGATACAAGAAACAGACTAGATCTTATTTGCCGGGGTCCAACCCCAGCAGGTCCAGGGGTTCCCAAAGGCGTAGACGGAGTCGGCGAAGAAGGAAGGACACGGAGACAGTGTTCAGTTGATCAGCAGCCTAGCCAGGATCTCCAGCCAAGTTCTGGTCTGGATCTCCAGAGAGGCTCTGGTTTGGATCTCCAGCCAGGTTCTGTGTCCATGTTCTCTTGCTAGGTTCTCCAGGTTCTCCAGCCAGGTTCTGTAGCCATGTTCCCTCGCTAGGTTCTTCAGCCAGGTTCTGTCCAGGTTCTCCAGCCAGGTTCAGTCACCAGGTTTTAGTCAGGTTCTCTTGCCAATTTCTGTAGTCAGGTTCAGTCCAGGATCTTTTGCCATGTTCTCTCCAGCAAAGTTCTTCTGTCTCTAGGTTCTGTGTAGGTTCTGTGTGTAGGTTCTGTGTGTAGGTTCTGTCTTCTAAGTTCTGTCTTGTTACATCTGTATTTATACCAGTTGATTCCAATCCTATCAATCTCTATTCCAAAGGTTAGGGCGTTTCATATCTCCATTCCAGGGAGTTAAGATTATGTAGCTTAAGCATGATTGTTCGTAGTTAAAGTGATTAATTACCCGCCTGGCACTTAGTTAAGAGGTTTTATTCCCTCCCTAACTTCAGGGGAAAATCCCTACCTGGGGAAACAACCTTTCTCGGAGAGGTGACCTTGGTTAAAACACATAGCGCCAAGAAGGTGAGCAAACATGTAAAGAACAGTATGCCATACACGCCAGGTCCCTTGAAACAGCAAGGATGGACTGGCTCCCGGCACTTATTTATGAAATGATGACTATTTAAGTACCAAACATAACTTCAAAAGAATATATATATATATATATTCTAGAAACCAAGCCCACTTAGGTATCAATAGCTAGGGGTGGATGTCAATGTTTTTACTTTTAGTCCATTTGTATGAGAATCATAAGACGTACTCTACCCTGAGAAAGAAACCCTGGTCAACCCATTTTCATCCAAATCAATAACTGAGTTGCTATCTGGTCCTTCCATGTGCTCATCATCCACAAAATGGCTTCTCCCCTTAGGTTGATAAGGTTTAATGAGAAACAACAACTTTCATTTGAATTAGGAGACTATCCATCCCAACTAGTCCATGTTCACTTGAATAGATATTAAAAAAATAAGTAAAACATAAAAAATTGTGAATTCTATCGTACCAGAGACTATATAAAAACTCTTAATCAGCCATTTTCAAGAAATGTGTTAGTTTTTGAAGAAATAAAACTGCTCAACTTCAGGAGGAAATACTAACTAAACCATCAGAGCCCATGCTTGACATTTTAAAGTAATGAAATTCAAACTCTGCCTTTTATACTTACTTGTACCATATTGATTCCAAAGTACTTGGGGTTTTTCACAGCATGACAAAGCACAAAGCATACAGTTTTCCAAATCTTTATTTGGTCACAAGTAGCATTTATCTCGAGGAGTCCTGTTAGGCAAGCAGTGCCCACTCACCCACACAGCATAATAATCTAAAGTAGATTTTGATCATTTTATTCTTTTCTTCCCTCAACATTCAAACAAATCCTAGAGCGTGGGTAGACTGACAAACCGGAAACCGTGGCCTGATAAACTTGTGGTCTGTGCTGGGTCCATCCTGCACCAAACTAGAGGAGGGGTGGAGACAATTTTGACTGTAAGTGCCAACAATTATGGAAAGTCTGAATATTAGTTGCCAAGGCAAAAGCAGGAGTAAAAAGCTGCCTTAGGACTGTAAAAGAATTGCCAACATTTGTCACTGTTTGTATCATAACACCTTTTTTTAGTATAAGTCTTGCTTTATAATCTGGAAACTACTTGTATATAGTTTTAAAAACTGTTTCTATCCTTTGCAAGCCATTAGTCCATATATAACCTTTCATCTCCGATCAGTGTGAAAAGCCTGACGCATGTGGGGTAGATGAGCAGGCCATGTAGATGTCAGCCACCGACGGGGCTATATTTGGCTCTGTGCAGCCACACTTGCCGATTCTGTTCTCATGCCAACTTCATCCTACCCAATGTCCAAGTCAATCTGGCTGAATGGCTGCAGGTCTTCCCCTTCTGTTTACCATGCTACTTATGCTGATGATCATGTCTAGGGCCTCTGTGCTCCTGGAATGATGCTCCTGTTCTCAAAATTATGCTCTTGATTGGCCCAAACATGATTTCCCTCCGGGCTCTGGGATTTTGTCCCTGTCCCCTTTGGAATACCTTTTCTGGTAAACTGATAAGCATTACAGTCCCTTCTGGGAGCTGGGGTATCTGCCTTAGTCTCATTTCTGATAACCTCCAATCTGTCTGAGCCCTTGCCTTGCTTCTGACAGTCTCTGTCGTCAGCATGTGACCCAAGGACAGGCTCTCCAGATGTGGATTGCCTAGTGGGGGACACAGTAGTGACTGCTAACCGTGTCGTCTCCTTTAGGATTTCCTATCATAGCCATGGGCTTGGACTGGGTTTTGACTTTTCTCCTGACCATAATTGCTCTGGGAAACAATTGCCATCCATTCATCCTTCCATGCACTCACCCATCCATCCATTTCTTTCATTTGTTTATTCATTTTTATGAAGGGCTTACTCTACGCCAGATCCTATGCTTAGTGCCAGTGATGCAATAGTTCCCAAAACAGACATTATCTCTGTTCTAGCAGGGGAGACAGATGGTTAAGTAAACAATTACAATAATGCATGCTAATTGGCTCTCCACACATGTGCCTGAGTAGGTGGGTCCAATGCCAAGTTTCCATGTGGTCTTTATTGCCCTGTTTCTCTGTGAGCACACAACTTTACCCAGCTGAGGCCAAATAGGCTATTTTCAGTTCTTTTATTGAAAACTTTAGGAGAAAAAAAAAATCATTTCAAGTCAGGAGAGCAAGCATTAGTATTATACACATATTTAGATAATAACTCTTTAGATTTGCATGGAGTTTTAGAGTATGCAAATTCACTTATTTATAGATACTATTCTATCTTCAGAGCATATTTGTGAGGTATAAGTAGGGCAGGTATTATATTATTTTAACCCTCATTTTATTGAAAAGAAACTAACTTTTATATAGGTTAAAATAGCTTTAGCAAAGTTTAGAGCTGGAAACAAAACCAAGTCTTATTATTGCTAATATAATTCTACCCACTGTATTAATTCAATGGAAACTTGCACAGTTTCTAAAATCTCAGTAATGCCAATTCCATGTTTCAGTGTCTACATTTTTATACAGGTTAATGCTCACAGGATAGCCTTGCTTGTCACCAGTTCCAGAAAAGAGGCAAAAGATAACACACAGAACGCTAAAGTGTTGATTTATCTTCCATTAAATATTTATTACTTTAATCTATGAACCTGAGTGGGAAGTGGGAAGATGAAATCACTTGTCTCTTATCTTTGGACGGTGTGAGATCATTACTAAACTCGCACAAAAACATCAAGTAGTACTTGAGATATTTCCCAAAGAACACTGGGAGACTTTGTGGCATGATCCTCACCACCACCCTCTGTGGAGAAGACTCGCCTCTTATCTGTTCTTATATGTATGTTTCTTCTTTCCTTTCCCTTTTCTTCACATACCAATATGACTTTTATTTCTTTAAACAGCCTGTGTCCGTGAAACTCCAGTTAAGAGTTTACTTTTACGGCCAGCTGCCTTCAGTCCACCAGTCAGTAGTTTTGTGTGTGTGTGTGTTTTTTTTGTGTGTGTGTGTGTGTGTGTGTTTTTATGCCAAGCAAAATTCAAAGGTGTCCCATATGACCACATCTTAGCCAATCTATTTTTCTGTCTACCTTATTTCTGGAATGATCAGAAAAGTCTGGCATGTAGCATCGCATACTTAAAATGGAGTTAAAATATGGAAAATTTTCATTTTTATGTGAAATCTTTACATGCAGATAAACCTTAAAAGTGAATTTTATGCATCATGATTATTTTGAAGCAAGAGTATTATAGAAACTAAAAAAAGTCAGTTATAACTCTTTAATCCTCTTAATCAGAAATCAACTTGAGAATTACTGGGACGAGATCAATGGGAAGTGTGACTGCGGCCCTGGTACCCTCTGTGCCATTTGCCCTCAGGTGATTTTGTCACTTGGTTTTGTAGAATGAAGAATTTTCTCCTGCTGGTTCTCACTTGCTCTCTGATCCTTTAGGTGTAAATGTATATTCTCTGAAGATGTTTTGAATAGTACTACTATGCACTTGTCACCCTGAGGGCCCCATGACAGATTCTGCATTAATAGGAAGGAAAAATACCCCCAAATCTCTCATATTGTGGGCTCTTTTAGAATTAAATTTTCCTCAAGGGTTTTAATCAACATCCTTCTTAGGATGGCAAAGTAAGCCTTCAGTCTGTCTTTGAAGAGTATCTATTTCTTGCAAGTTGAAAAGAATCCCTATTCTGCAGGGAGTAGACCACAGTTCATACAATAGCTCCAGGTAAATAACTACAGAAAATCAACAAGTATAAATCATAACTGTACAACAGTGCCATGTGTTGGTAAAACAACAGTTAACGTGATAAATGTCCAAAACCTGAGAGCTGGAAAGGACTCGAGGAACTACCCAAACCAACGTCCATACTATGCACATGAAAGAAACAGAGACCCTGGAAACTAAGAGACGTACCAGTTTGTCGTCTGTCTTGTTATTAGAAGAGCAGAATGCGAAAGAAGTGCTGTTCAGTAGCAAGAACACGAGTTCTGGAGTTAGACAGACGTAGTGCAGCATTCTGACTGTGTGGCCTTGGCAGGTTACATAGTCTTTCTGAATTTTAATGTCCTTTTGAGGTTAATAATATTCATATTATATTTATGTGAGAATTCTATGTGATATAGATATATCACCTGCCACACGACTGTTTAAGAAATAATAATTATTGTTATCTTGCATATATGTAAGTTCTTACATGGCAAAAGCATTTTATCTTTAAGTTCCTGGTGAGATAAAGTATCTGAAGCACTTGGTTCATAACAGGCACCTAATAAATATTTCCTGAATATATCACAGAGAGATCCCTCATTTCGCATTACAAATTACACTTAAAACCATATGTTGGGGATTGATGAGTCTGTAATGGGCAAGTAATATTGAATAATTTATCTCTTCATTTGCTTTCCAGGTGGTGTCCTAACCTGTGAATGTGTGAGTGTGTTTCATGCAAATTAATCTCTGTGTCTCATCTTTCAGAATATTCACATTTTCTTTCTGTGAAAATATTTACAATAGCTAAATGCCAGACTTGTTTAATACCTTCGGAGCAATCATACATTTATGATCTATCATATTTTTGAAAGAATACTAGTCTTGGAAAATTATATGATTCCGGTATGAAGAAATTAGAAGAAAGTCACTTAGAAAGATATATATCTTTGCATAACAATTTCCCTAAGTATGATGGATATGAAACAGTTCCTCATTTTCTGAGATCAAAGCTAAGAAATAGGTCAGAAAAACCAATTAAGTAACAATCAGTGACTAACGCTCTAGGTTTTAAAATATTTGTGGTAAGAAAACAATGAGGATGGTTAGGGAATAAATGGTAACAGAGTAGTTTTTTTTTTTTTTTAAATATGGAATACTTCACGAATTTGCATGTCATCCTTACACAGGGGCCTCGCTAATCTTCTCTGTATCATTCCAATGTTAGTATATGTGCTGCCAAAGCAAGCACAACAGAGTAGTTTTAAAGCATCTTAAATATTTGTCATTTCCTAATGTTATTTTTTAGGTATAATTAAATAATTTTATCCTGTAACATATTCTGTGGTTTCCTTATGGGTGCTAATATTAAATTTGATGATGTATCTAATAACAGAATAAGCAGAGAAGTCCTTATAAAATGAGTAATAAATGGTTGAGAAAGAATTTTAAATGATCTCTCCCTCCCCTCCCCCCCATTACTTTAAACAATAGAGTTAAAAAAAGAAGAGAAGTGGATTGTTGAATCTTAGAACTGAGACTATTATTGGAGAAATTGGGGTGTCCTCTTTCCCACTGGGTGCTGGGGGTGGGATACATACGCTATCTCTAAATAAATAATTTTGAGAAAAAATTAAAGCTTGCTAACCTTAATATTAAAAAAATAGAATTTTAAATCATTCTATTTACAAAATTAGAACATATGCCCTTTAAAATAATTTGGTGAGGTGTGTCAGGAGTGGGTAGGAAACTGGTTATTGATAGTAAACTTGTCACATTTATCTACCATTTCTTTTGCTTCAAACCCTGGGAAACAATGGAAACAATATTTTTTAACCCGTCACAAACATCACCAAAAAGAGAGAAAAGACCACCATCAGCAGAAAAATTAATTTGAGAGATCTCTGAGAGATGTGAAGCAAAAGTGATCAGATTGAAAGAGAAATAAGGCAGGATAAATCACAGCCCCAAAGCTACAGCTGGAGAGATGAGAATGGTGCTGGGCTTGCTGAGTTAATAGGGGCAGGAAATTCCCAGGCTGGTCAACTGGGGCACTACCTCTGCAGTGCCTGAGGGGTTCAACATAAGCACGGTTGCCCTCAGGATAAAGTAGAGAGTATAGCTGAAAATGAGAGGCCCCAGGTGGCTAGTGCTACCTGGAAGGCAGGGTCCTGGCCGACTGACTGGCAGCAGCTTCCCTAAACCCGATCTTATAATCAGACCTGTATCCTCAGGGATGCAACCAGACATCTGCAAACATAAATATGAGCAGAGAACCAAGGATAACTGAACAGCTCCTAAAATTCAATACTATCAAAACAAAAGAAAGACAACACTCAACTATAAAGAGACTACCTTAGAAAACATATATAAAAGAGCTAACAAAAGGCTATAGTAAATGAGAATATTATCTTTATACAAATTAGAGTACTACATGCACTGAAAATACATGAATTGACAAATAACAGAGATCTTAGAAATGTAAATCATAAATATTTAAAAAAACTACAATGGGTTGGCTGAATATTACATACTATGTGTCAGATCTTATATCTGCGATATAAAGGAGTAGTGAGTGTATTAATAAACTGGAAGATGAAAGGGGAAGAAATCTCCCAAACACAACATCCATGAACAATGAGATCAAAAGCACAGGAAAAAAGGTAAGAGACTTGGGAATAATTCTACAAGTTCCAGCATCTGTTTTATTGGATTATATAAAAAAGGGTAATGGATGTAAAGCAAATAATTTAATTACCATATCATAGCTTAGGAGTCCTAAGTTTTTGAGTGAAAAGGATCCTGTGAGTGCCAGGAAGAGTGATTGAAGAGACTTGACTCACAAACTGCGGATACTCCAGAAAGCAAGGATAAATATGAACTCCTATGGCAGCGGTTCTCAACCTGTGGGTCGCGACCCCTTTGGGGGTCCAACGACCCTTTCACAGGCGTTGCCTAAGACCATCGGAAAACACATATATAATTACATATTGTTTTTGTGATTAATCACTATGCTTTAATTATGTTCAATTTGTAACAATGAAATTGGGGGCCACCACAACATGAGGAACTGTATTAAAGGGTCGCGGCACTAGGAAGGTTGAGAACCACTGTCCTGTGGGCTTCTAGGCAGAGCAGACAGGTGACTTAAAAGGAAGAGAAAGAGAATCAATTCAATAGGATCTCTTTCTTCAAGAGCCCTGAATATAATGGAAGAATATACTCAAAATTCAGATGGACACTGTTTTTGTATCTTTAATTTTATGCCTACCTAACCTAGTCATTTTCTTGCAAGAGGCATAGGTCTGTACCCTGGCAAAACAAGACATGTTTCTAAGGAAAAGAAGACTGACTATGAAAAATAGTGATGAATAAAGTAACAGGTTAAACACAGAAAATTGTAATTGATGTACAATGTAAAAATATAATAATACTGAACTGAGATCCCAGATTATCTAAATCTGGATCAAACAAGAATGGGCAGTGAGGAAGGCTGTAAAAGAAAGTTAAAAACATGTTCATGTTCTTATCTTAATTGGGGAAGGTTACAGATACTGACAGACCAGCTGGAGATACTAGAACTCTTATAGGGCTAGAAATAAGATTCTTGAACATTAGGGAAAAAAATGAAAACAATATAAGAAAATATAAATAAAATTATGATTTCAAACATGAGCTATCACAATACATTCAAATGGATAAAATCCCCTGCTTATACTGTAGAGACTCCTGCATCATGTGAAATAAGAAAAATCGAAACAAAAGAATGCCCGCTTGCAACAAACATATCTAAAACTAAATGACACAGAGAGTTATTGCAATAAGTGGATTTAAAAATATATACCAGACTAATAAGAAGAAAGGAAGTAAAGAAACATTAATATAAGGTAAAATAGAATTCATGGCAAAGAATACTAAACAGGACGAAAAGAGATATTTCAATAAAGATAAAAAGGTTCAATACAAAAAGATATAAAAATCATAAACATAAAACAACAGAGCTTTTCAAATATGTAAAGAAAAAGTAATAATTGTACGGAGTCAAACATCATGTTGAGAGACTTTAATACATGTATCTCAGAAATCTACCTGTCATGTGGTTTAAAATTTTTAAAAAGTGAGGATTAAAGCGCTGTTTCTCAGACTTTAGTGACCATATAAATCATTAGAAACTAACCCTACATAAAAAACAACAACACAGGTGTTATTCTCAGGCCATAATCTTTATTCTCATCCTACTCAAACAAGATATGCTTCTTCAGAGACTCCTAATAATTTATGAGTAATGTGATTTTTAAAAATCAGAGATAATCAAAGCTAATGTGGGATTGACTAAATTATTATTTTTGTCTTTTAGATATTACTATATACACATGTATGTATGTTTATAAATATATACATATATACACACATATATATACACACAAAATTTTACTCTATACACATGTATGTATGTTTATAAACACACACACACACACACACACACACACACACACACACAAATACTTGACAAAAATATTTCTTGGAAAAGCAAAATTATTGAGAAGTCCCTGGTTCCTATTTGAATCTTTCCTTGGGACAATTGAATATTAATATAAATACTTTGCCACAAAGAGATGATAACATTGGACATTGAAAAGATAAACTGATAAATCTTATAATTGTTTAAATTTTTCTGGTCAATTGTCCATTTTCTATTTAAAATGCTTCCTGATTTAATAATTTGAAACACAACCAAATCTCAGATTGCCCAAGCAATCACCACATTCTAAGGTAGAATTACCTCTAATAGCCCCATTATCTTAGTAATTACTATTTCAGAATGTATCATAATGACACTATTATGAAGTCCCTTACTACAAAACGTTTTCCTCTGATACTGTAATAGGTCCAATGGGTCTGCTCATTGGAGCTATCTTGCAGGAGAAGAGTAAGAAGCAATTGATAGCCTTCTTACTTTTAGGCTATCATGATGATTTCTCTAAGTCCATTCAAATACCCATTCACGTTACAGAGAGAAAGACAACTTTGTAATTCAGAATTCCCATTCTTCCTAAGTGTATTGCAGCCCCGATAGCTGTATTGCAAGAGTTTCAGTTGATTTAAGGTCATATATTTTGCTCCATTGGGAAGTATTTCTTCACACAGAAGATAAAGAATGTGCCCACATACCTGTGTCTACATTTTGATTATCTCTTGGTTCCTTCAACTACCTTGTGAAGACTGAGGGCACGTGCGATGCCTGTCTGTGTTACATGCCCCAGTACAATGGATATTGAATATTAAACAGGTAACAGCGGTTCTGTGTAGACATTCAGAATCATGTTTTTCTGCAGACCTTTTCTTTAGAACAATTCTCTTGAGCTCAGATAATTTAGAGCCACGAGGCAAGAGGCCCTGACTGCATTTTAAGCTGAAATCTGACTCTACTGGGAAGGTGAAACCTTTTTTTCATAGATGGAGACTGGCTTCTCTTAGATGTGATCTGTCCTAATTAGTCAATGTATTACTCATATTAGAAATCAACATTCATCTTCATCATCATCATCATCATCATCAAAATTTTCATCACTATTGTCTTTATGGTTTTTCCTGTTATGAGCTACATGTGTTAACTCATTGAACTCTCTCAACTCCATGAGGTAGGTAGGTAGGTAGATGTTATTTCACCTTGAACTGACAGCCCAGAAGACTGAGGCCAGGGAATTTAAGTAAGTTTCATATGGTGACAAGGTTAGCAATGCTGGGTCAGAACTTGGCCTCTGGAGTAAATCTGCTTGTATTCAAAATCCTGCTCCCCCACTACAAACAGTGTGACCACCTGGTGCATAATCATGGACATACTTTATCAGAGATTGAGATGGATGGGGAAGAGGAAAAGTACAAACTGTAGGAAGAGGGAAGATTGTGCAAACTGGATGGCATATTAAAAAAAAAAAGAGCCGGGTTTGGTAAATGCCAGCTTCTGATGCACACTCCAAGGTGGAAATATATACAAACGCTAGAAGATGCAGCTGATTATCTAAGAGGAAAATGAAATTAAGAGATCACACTTTGGTAAGGAGATAAATAAGATATTAAAATGTCCTGTGACCACGAATATAGCACATTTCCCCAGAAAGTAGATGAATTCATTTTAAACCTCCAACTTGACACTTTCAAATCAGAAAAGTCACCTTCAGGCAGTGCCATCTGCGGATAATGAAGGGATAAAAAGAGAGAGAAGCAAATCTAAAAATTCTGACAAGTGTTTTAATGCATAAATCAAAGTGACCTTCTTTTAATGTTAGCCAGAGACAAAATAAATAAGCAAAGAGGTTCTTTACACATGGAAAACTAAGTGGATAGAAATTCTAGTAATTTCCTATGACTTCCCCCCAACATCAGTTGCTTAATAAGAAAAAAAAAATCTGTCAACACTGGGAGGAAACAACATTTAGATGTTAATCACCCTCTTTGGAGTTCCTTTGCCAAAAGAGTTAATAAAAGATTATTTATAGCAAAGATTGTCTTAGTTCACAACTTAAACTCCGAGAAACACAATAAGCAACTAACCCAGTAAGATGTTTTTGGAGATAAAAGGAATGAAGCAAGGTCAATATTTTCAAAAGAAAGGCATAAAATGATGGAGAGGCATTGGAGAACATTTTTACAATAACCTATTTAGGAGCAGAGAACCTTATTTATTGGAATAGTTTATTTTGAAGAAAATAAATGAAATTCATCTTTTCCCCCACAACTAAGGCTTTGCAAAATTTGAAAGACTCATCAGGTAACATGCATGCAGTAGATGGGATGTGAATGCTTCATGTAAAACAAAGAGCTTTGAACTAGGAGCTAATAGATATGGATTCTAAATCTAGTTCTGTAACTGCCTACACTTGGGTAAGAATTAGACTTTACCCCCTCATGCATCTGTAACTTTTTGGGGGTCAGATTGTTGAATGGATATATAATTTTTAAGATTCTTTCTACTTCTAATACTTTAGCTAAGCACACTGCTTAATTATATAGTTACTATGGCTTGAAAAGGTTCAGCAAGTTTCTCTCACTTAAAATTTCATAAAAATGACTGCTCTATTTTGAAGGAAGCGGTGGAAGGCGAAAAGGGAGAATCCTTTATCACAGAAATAAGTTTATTCTAAAGTCTCACTGTTATCAATTTTCTATAATTTTAGGATGGCCCCCAGAAACTCATTTTAATCTTAATTTTGACAGACAACTCAAGTGCCAAATATTTTTAAAAGTTAATGTATGACTTAAAAATAGTTCAGCCACCTATATTATAATGCTAAATGTCTTCTCCCTCAGGGCCCAAGGAATTTTTTAAAAACATTTTAAAGTATCATTCTTAGCTACTTTATGTTCACCAAGCTAATAAACTCATAAATGCCTAATTGAACAAACACAACCTGAAGTTTTCTGAAAACATCAGATAAAGACCACTTGTGTTATCAAACTTATCCTTTCTTGTCCTGTAAATGTAAACATAAGTTTTCATTCAGTACATCTCATACTGGCATATTGTTGGCACTCAGGAAATGTTTCCTGAATAAATGGATGACTCACCACATCTAACACACACAGGACAAATCAAGTATTAAAATGTCCAGATTCCACTAAAGAAACTTCAATTCCTGCTCAAAACATTTTTCTCCCTTTTCCATTAATCTAACCTTTTGAAGGTCAAATCTTTAGTCCCATTAGTTTTCTTGACAGTAAAATCACTTAAAACCTTTGCCACTTCAGAATCATCACAATTTGCCAATGGGATTTTTCCTCTTGTTTACTTCGTGGGGCCGGTCATTTGACATTCAACAACGTTCCCAGATCATTACATTAGAAAAAAAATCCGTGGCCATCATTTCTCCAGAGCTTTCTTGTTTCAATATCTTGAAGTGCTGGTAATGGCAATTTTTTTCAACATTTTAATATGATTGCTAATTCTTGGCTTCTGGGTTGTGATTAGGCTAAACTTTTTTTTTTTTTTTTTTTTTTCTGTGTAATAAAAAATAACTAGGAAACAAAATTACTTCCTTTTCTTTCCTTTCTTAACAGATGTAAGAAAATGAAAAAAAATACCCAACCAACCGGAATAGAAAATGTCCTGAATCTCTAACTATAAAAGAATTTAGCGACTTTATCCCACTTGAAGGCAGCCATATTTCCTTCTGGCTACATTTACATGGGAAACATGTGACTGGTCCCCTAATTAGTTTGATGAATGCAGTCACAGGTACACTGTTCCTACAATATGGACAGGAAATAATGAATGGCCAGAATTTCATTGAGCAAAACCAGAGACAGCTGGGTTTGTCTGGCATCATTAATCTGGAAAACAACAGCAAGCACAGAATGCCACTCAATTATCTAGAACGTAAGTATTAATAATAACGTTAAGTTCGACAATAACAGATTCAACTTGACATGTCTTCGCCGCAGCAACAAGTCAACAATGTTTCTCATTAGTGCTGTTCTTTGTTCAGTTGTATTTAAATGCAACATGAGTTTATAATGTCTTACAAGAGACATGCTGATTATCTGAAGAGAATCTAAAGATGTTTAAAAATCAGAAATTGTTGTCTGTAATCTAATAGTGGAGCTGATTATTGGAACTGAACCCACTATAGCCCTAGGAGTCTTTCCACAGCTAACTCTCACCCTCTCTTCCCTTTCCTTCCCACATGTGTCCCTCTGTCCTCCCACCCCCCAACTCTAGTGAACTTCTAAGACCCTTGTTTTCTGGGGGCTCCTCCTCTCCAGCTCATCTCACGCCCGCAGTCCCTCCTTGCTCCATGCCTTCTGAAGTGCAGAAGAAAGAGGGGGTAAGAGATCAACCAAAGGACTTGTATGCATACATATGAGCAAAACCAATGGACACAGACAGTAGAGGGGGAGGGTTGTGAGGGCTTGTGCTTGGGGGAGGATGTAGTGGGGGAGAGGTCAGTGGGGGAAAAAGGGAGACTCATGTAATACTTTAAACAATAAAGAATTAAAAAAAAGAACTGAAGCTTCACTTTTGGTCATCAGCTCAGTATAGTTTTCCCCAATTATACTGTTTTTCTTGTCTCCTTAGAATAACACATTTTTGTAAATAATATATATTGTAATGGAAAGAGCTCCCTAGAGTTGGTACATTTGACAGGATCAGGCAGAAACTTGCCAGAACGGAGAGTTAACAAAGGACAATAATAAAAACTTCATCTACGGAGGCAGCAATGTTCAACCTTTTTCATCTCATGGCACTCACAAACTAGTCACTAAAACTCTGCAGCACACCAAAACTATATTATGTTTTGTCAATCTGACAAAAATAGGTATAAGTTTGATTTAGTCACACTGGACGGCTATTGTTTTGCTGGCTGTTGCCATTTTTTTGTTGACAATCTAAGGGAAAAGAGGTCAGTGCCCCTGACTAAATAGTCAGGTATTACACGTTTAAAACATTTTTGTGGCACACTGGTTGAAAATCGCTGCACCATGGCATTAAAACCTAGTCTATACCTTGGAAGTGTTGAAACTTTTTTTTCATGTATGGAATCGATGCAAAATGAGGAACTTATACAATGAAGTAGAAAAAAAAAACACAAAAGAAAAATCCTAATGTGACAAAACTAAGTTTTAAAAAATGAAGGGTCTGCAAACTATACTCGGAGGCCTCATCACTAAAGCCTTGTGCCTTCGTGCCAATGCTCTGCCCTCTCCATTCATAGGCACACCTCAGAGATCTCACAGGGATGGTTCAAGGCCACTGCAATAACATGACTATCACAATAAAGCGAGTCACACATATTTTTTGTTTTCCCAGTGTATAAAAAGTTATGTTTACACTATACTGTAGTCTATTAGATGTGCAATAGCATTGCCTAAAAAACAAGGCACACCCCTTAATTAAAAGATACTTTACTGGTTAAAAAATGCTAACCATCACCGGAGCTTTCAGTAAGTCATAATCTTTTTGCTGGTGGAGGGTCTTTCCTTAACACTGAGGGGTGCTGACTGATCAGGGTGGCGATTTCTTAAACAGGACAACAATGACGTTTGCTGCATCAATCGACTCTTCCTCTCAGGACTGATTTCTTGACAGCGCTAGACGCTGTTTGACAGCACTTTCCCCAGAGCAGAACTTTCCAAATTGGAGTCAATCCTCTCAAACCCTGCTCCTGCTTTATCAGCTAAGTTTATGTAACGTTCTAAATCCTTTGTCATCACTTCAACACCCTTCATGGCATCTTCAGCAGGAGCAGAGCCTCTCAAGAAACCACTTTCTTTGTTCATCTATGCAGGGCAACTCCTCACTCGTTGAAAGTTTTATCGTGAGATCGCAACAATTCAATGATCACTGACCACAGATCACCATAACAAATACAGTAAAGAAACGTTTTACGTTTTGTGAGAATTACCAAAATGTGACACAGGGACACAGAGTGAGCAAATGCTGTTGGAAAAAAGGCACCAAAAGACTTACTCAGCAGGGTTGACCCTAACCTGTAGTTTGTAAAAAAAAATCGTATCTGTGAAGTGCAATAAAGCACCATCAAATGAGGTGTGCCTGTATATTAAACCACGCTCCCGCTTTCCTTGGCCACATACCTGTTTTCATTCTTTCTTCACAGTATGTATCACTCTTGGTTATGATATAATAAGGGATTGTTTGCTGGATGTTTGCTTCCTTCACAAGAATGAAGGAGGCCCTGAGTCGGGAACTGGTTCTGCTCAGAGCAGGTATCCAGTAGATCTCTGTAATTAGTTTATTCACTCTAAGTAACACAAAGCGTCATGGTTAAAGAACCCAGATTTTGTCCTCTTTGTATTTTATCACCTAAAATGCAGAATTACACAAATATTGTTAAGGAATGGATTAAAATAAGTGGTTACATGTCCAGTAATTTTTTAGGTGACACGAATTTAAAATGTATGTAATTCTAAGTTGAGAAGAGCCATAATTCCCAATGGTGACAAAGCTAAATCTTACAGATGACAGGAGGAAAAGTGAGCTGTTTAAAAATACGTAGGTGCCAACGCCTTCTGTGAATGTAAACCAGCTACTCGACGGCCCTTGCAGGCTGCGAGGCCTCTGTAAAGGAAAGCACCTGAGACTCAAGAGCTCTGAACCACAGGAAGTGGCAAGTGCCCCTGACAGGAGCGTAAGCCGGCCCGGGGACCAAGCAGAATGACGAAGCCCATGGCGGAACATGGCCTAGTCGTGGAGGGGAAGGGCCTGGATGTTGGGAAAGTGTCAGGGCTTTCAACATTGAAAGTATTCCTGTTCATTGAAAACAACAGATACTTCCCTGCATGCCTTTCCAGTTTCAAAGTTTCATGTACACTGGATCCCTTTGCAGGGAAGTAAATTATTAAAGGCTTATGAGGCTTGACAGAGTTACAATGAGATGTAAACTTTACTATCCTTATACTTATCCTTCATGAAAGACTATTCCGTTTAACTAATAAAACTGACATGGAAATACTGACAGATTAAAGTACCCACAGTCCATTGCTGAGGCAAGCAGGACCAGCATTAGGTCACGTGATTGGACTCATAAAACTGCAGGGCATGTTTTCCAAGTTACACTCATTTATATTTAAAAGAAATCATTGTATAAACGGCCCAGTTTAAGATAAGTAGGGGGAAACACCAATCAGAAAGGATATGTGCACCCCTATGTTCATAGCGGCACAATTCACCATAGCTAAGATTTGGAAACAGCCTAAGTGCCCATCAGCAGATGAGTGGATTAGAAAACTGTGGTACATCTACACAATGGAATACTACACTGTGGTAAAAAAGAAGGAATTCTTAGCATTTGCAACCGCATGGATGGAACTGGAGAGCATTATGCCAAATGAAATAAGCCAGGCAGAGAAAGATAAATATCACATGATCTTACTCATTTGTGGAATATAATGAACAACATAAACTGATGAACAAAAACAGATCCAGAGACAGAGAAGCATCGATCAGACCATCAAACCTCAGAGGGAAGGTAAGGGAGGGTGGGGGTAAGGAGGAGAGATCAATCAAAGGACTTGTATGCAAGCATATAGGCCTAACCAATGGACACAGACACCAGGGGGCGAGGGCATGGGTGCAGGGGTGTGTGGGAGGGGGACATGGGGGATAAGGACACATATGTAATACCTTAATCAATAAAGAAAAAAAAGAAAGAAAAATTAAACAGACCTTGCCACATCTGGTCAGAAAAATTAAACAGACCTTGCCACATCTGGTCATGCGTGTGCACATACATACACACACACACACACACACGCACGCAAGATAAGTAGGGGGAAAGCACACTGGGTGTCTCTCCAGAAGGCCCATGAGTTGGTATTTTCAATCCTTCCCCACTGTGACTCATGTGAAACCAGGGCAGACTGCCTCCAGTGTCGCTAAACTTGAAAGTGAAACCCTAGATATTTCACCCATTGGATCTGTTAAATCCTCAAAATCTCAATTTTTCACATGAAAAACTGGTATACAAAGAGGTTATATAAATGCTTATGGAAATGCCAGTGCCACAATTTTACAAAACCCCAAGAGTCTTTCTCACTTACTTTTTTTTTTTTTTTTAATTTATTTTTTTAATTGCTTAAAGTATTACAAAGGGTATTACATATGTGTCTTTTTTTTCCCCCCCGCCCTTGACTATCCCCTGGCCTCCCCCACCCCCCAGCGTCCCATGTCCATTAGTTATGGGTATATGCATGCATACAAGTCCTTCGGTTGATCTCTTATACCCCTCCCTCCTGCCCCCCAACTTTCCCCGGCCTTCCCGCTGCAGTTTGACAATCTGTTTGAGGCAGCTCTGCCTCTGTATCTATTACTGTTCAAAAGTTTATAATGGTCTCTATTATCCATGAATGAGTGAGATCATGTGGTATTTTTCCTTCATTGACTGGCTTATTTCACTTAGCATAATGCTCTCCAGATCCATCCATGCCGTTGCAAATGGTAGGAGTTCCTTCTTTTTTACAGCAGCATAGTATTCCATCGTGTAGATGTACCACAGTTTTCTAATCCATTCATCTACTGATGGGCACTTAGGCTGTTTCCAGATCTTAACTATGGTGAATTGTGCTGCTATGAACATATGGGTGCATATATCCTTTCTGATTGGTGTTTCTGGTTTCCTGGGATATATTCCTAGAAGTGGGATCACAGGGTCAAATGGTAGTTCCATTTGTAGTTTTTTGAGGAATCTCCATATTGTCTTCCATAGTGGCTGCACCAGTCTGCATTCCCACCAGCAGTGCACAAGTGTTTTTCTCACTTACTTTGAAGTAATATAACATAACCTGGAAACCCTGTATTCAATAATGTTTCTTAGGTAGAAGAATGGAGCGTTCAAGGGAGGAAGGTGGTGGCGTGCTAGGTGTAGACTCACTTTTCCTTAAAACTTGAGGACTGTTAACACAGTTTGACATTCCCCGTGACAATAAGAGAAAGGCCACAGCTTTCATCCCCATGTGGACTAGCTAGCAATTCTCTATTTTACGGCCACAGATTATATTCCTGAACGTTGACTGTCTCGCAAATACATTCCCTTATGGATAAAGCTGACAGAGTGTGGTTTGATGAGCGAAACACCATCATCACTGCTGAAGACATCCATGGTCCAACCCATACTGGTGGGGCTGGTCAGAAACAGCATAAACTTCCCCTGTAAATTCAAGGCAAAGGGAAGGGGATGGGCAGGCTTGAACTGTGTGCCCCATTAGGCCTATGCTCACTTTCAAGCCTTCACTGCTTGTAGAGAGAAGGGAGCTAGGAGAGAGAGGGGACTGGTGGGAGGGTGTGTGTTGGAGCTCTTTCCATAGATTTGAGCCAAGAGACCCTGTCAGGTTTCTTTTTTTCTCTCAATCCAGGAACGGGTGCTTGATTTAGGGAACCACCAACAACAAATAAACCAAAAACCAAAATAACACCTGCACAGGCAGTGGGCTAAAAGAAGCAGAGGTCAACTGACCAGGGGAGAGAAAACAAGCAGGAAAAAAAAATCTGTGCTTCTGATCTTTTCACCTTGCAGATCTTACCAAACCACTCATCTGTCATCTATTTCTGGGTGCATAAGAGATTATATGGATGCTTGTCCAACTTTAATGTGGGTAAGAATCAGTAGCTTGTTAACAATGAGATTTCAGGTTCTTATCACTAGAGTCCCTGACGCAGTAAATCTAGTGTGTAGCCAGGAATGTGCAATTTAAATAACCTCCCAGAAGTGAGTCTTACACGCTCTTGGAGAAACAAGGGCCCCAAACAACTATTAACCAGCAAACATATCTCTCATAATATATTTCTGTCAAGTTTAATCCGGATATTAAAGTATTTTTTCATCAATTTCTTCTTCATTAAGAATGTTTAGAATCAAGGCAACAATAAAGTTGGTATCATAAACTAACCAGGGAGCCATTTCTTTCACTTTTGTTAGGTAATATCTAATTTTAAAGAGCATTTCGAGTCTGCCTATGTTCTATGAAAAATGCCATCTAGTCAAATAGCCATGTTCCTATTTAACAAGAATGTGAAATGAGAGAACAATAGATTTAAAGTTCTTTATGCCTAAAAATAGATATTTCATAGTGCTTTCCTCTATTAAATTTGCTTTTGAGGAATCAGAATTTAATTTTAAATCCAATTTCACTATGCCACACTATGACTCTCTTATTAATGACTAGAGGCCCGGTGCACAAAATTTGTGCATGGGTAAGGTCCCTAGGCCTGGCTGGTGATCAGGGCTGATTAGGGCCTTCCAGCTGCCAGCCAGGGCCTTCCTTCATTCCACGCTGCCCCATGGTGGTCAGCGCACATCATAGCGAGCGATCCAACTCCTGTCTCCTGGTAGAACTCCAGAGGGGGCAATTTCACACACACATATATATGCATATCTATATATATATGTGTGTGAAGATAGGACACTTGCTTTATATTTCTTAATTCTTAAATAGTTTTCAACATTAGTGACATCTGATGCACATGATTGCCATTAACTGTTTATATTAAAGGTTCTCAACCTTCTGGCCGTTTAAATACAGTTCCTCGTGTTGTGACCCAACCATAAAATTATTTTCGTTGCTACTTCATAACTGTAATGTTTTTACTGGTATGAATCGTAATGTAAATATCTGATATGCAGGATGGTCTTAGGCGAACCCTGTGAAAGGATCCTTCGACCGCCAAAGGGGTCGCGGCCCACAGGTTGAGAACCGCTGATCTAAGTGTTTGTAGGAATTTGTGCACTAATAGGGATTTGAAGTCCTATTGTAAAAACCAAAAATTCAAATCTATTTAAGAGACAGATGACTATAGTTTTAAAATTGTGGGCCCTGCTCCTGACCATCGGTATCAGCAACTCTGAGCAAGAGGCCTGGGAACTACTCTTTTTTAAAAATGTTTTATTGATTTTTAGAGAGAGAGGAAGGCAATGGAGAGACAGAGAGAGACAGAGAGAGACAGAGACAGAGAGAGAGAGAGAGAGAGAGAGAGAGAGAGAGAGAGAGAGAGAGACATTGATGTGAGAGCAAAACACTGATTGGATGCCTCCTGTAAGCCTCCTATTTGAGATGGAACTCGAAACCCTGGTATGTGCCTGGCCTGGGAATGGAACAGCGACCTTTAGGTGCATGGGATGATGCTCAACCGGGTAAGCCATACCGGCCAGTGCATAGAGGCCTATATTTTTAATTTTGAGTAACATTGGTTAAAATATTATTCCTACTGTTTTATTTGCCGTGTTTTTAGAAAACACCTATGTAACTTATTGAGCATTACTTTGATGTTCTTGTATAAACATGCATAATTCATATTACATTCTTATTTACTTTATGTTAAAATAGGTTTAGGTTTTTGACAAAATGACTTTGTTCTAATTTTGTTTTGTTTCATAACATTTTAATTTCTTTTGGTTACATTAAGGACAAGATCTCTACCACATGCTCATATTTCTCTTTCTGTGAAAACAATGTTTCTTTTTCTGGATATAAAAGTAATGCATGTTCCCTGTAGAAAATATGAAGACAACCAAAATTACCCATAACTGATCAAGTAGAGAAAATTTTTTGGTATCCATCATTTTGTCTTAGGCATTTATATAAGGATAGGTATATATTTTTATGTTTATTGTCTTACTTATGGATTGATTAATTGATCAATCTATTTCTACTTGGAATTACAAAATTCATATGCTATTGTTTTTTCATTTATTTTATCCTAAGAACGTCTCTTGTGGAAAAAAAATGGCTCTTTAACAAAACTTGTTTAACAACCTATCCAGTGTTAAAAATTTGAACTTGCCCTAACCCGTTTGGCGCAGTGGATAGAGGGTTGGCCTGTGGACTCAAAAGTTCCAGGATCGATTCCGGTCAAGGGCATGTACCTTCCTTGCGGGCACATCTCCAGTAGGGAGTGCGCAGGAGGCAGCTGATCGATGTTTCTCTCTCATCGATGTTTCTAACTCTCTATCCCTCTCCCTTCCTCTCTGTAAAAAATCAAGAAAATATATTAAAAAAAATAAAAATGTGAACTTGTTCTCTTCTTTTTAAACGTTTTTTGTGCTTGACTCTAATCAAGGACAGCATGCTTCAAGGAACAGGTATCAACTTGATGGGGAACATATCACGTACTCAAAACTGCATATCCTAAGTCTATGAATCAGGAGGGTTTTCTGTACTTACGGGACATAAATATAGAACAGATCACTCCATACTGTTCTATATATACTAGAAGAAAATTGCTGAAGCAGGCCAGGCAGTCTCAGGGCAACTGAATAGTAAATTAAATGCATAAATGAAAACGGAGAGGGAAAACACTATTTGCAGAAGCTTTCCAAATGTCAACCTCTTTAAAAATCAAGAAGCTAATTATTTACTGCACAGACAAGTCACCAAGGCAGGAAAAAAAAAATATGGGCTGCCTTGGGGTTTGATTATTTCCCCCAAGCAGTGATTATATGCATCAGCATCCTATTCACTGCCATGCTAATTAGGAGCTTCATCTTCATTGAAGAATCTGCTTCCTTTGTTTGATTCAGCAAAACCAGCTGAAATCAGAAGTCTGTTCCTTAGGAAACCTTTATCCTCTCCTTCTCAAGCATCCTGCTTGATCTCAGCCCCCAAAAACAAAATGTGTTTTTCTTGCTTTAAACATAAAGGGTTTCCTTAGGTAACCTCGGAGCGTAATTACCTGGTCCAGGCAAACAAACGGAAACGGCCTCCTGCCATTTCCCCCGACCGGAATCCCTCTTCCTTCCATGTTTCAGAGGTGTCTCTATTTTCATTCCCTTTTGAATTCTGGAACTTCTTTTGAAAGTGATTATTGTCTTTGCCATCAACATGGTTTGACTTAATAATTTGGGAATTTCAATAAACTTAAACTGGGCGGAAATAGGAAAAGAAGGTCTTTCATCCCAAATAAATACCTTTCACTTATTTTATTTACCTCTTCCCAGTGGTGACAATGAAGCTCAGAAATGGGAAATGGTGCTGAGTGGCATGGGAGAAGGTGTGGGGAAGGACTTTGGAAAAATTGTTGCATCAAACTTAGAAAAGAGAAGGCTGAGAGGGCATTCCACAGAGCACTGTGTTTTGAATAGGTCTAGCTTGCCATTTGCTGAAAAGAGCCTGGATTTAGTCATTCAACTGCCATCTCAGTCTCAGTCTATTCAGCCTTAAGACCAAATAATAAAGTATAAACAAGTCTTTTTTCTAAATTGTAAAGTGCTAAGTAAAAAGTGGCTTTATTATCATTAACTTATTTTTTTTTTAATTATTTTTATTGATTTCAGAGAGGAAGGGAGAGGGAGAGAGAGATAGAAACATCAATGATGAGAGAGTATCATTGATTGGTTGCCTCCTGCATGCCCCCTACTGGAGATCAAGCCCACAACCCAGGCATGTGCCCTTGACTGGAATCGAACCTGGGACCCTTCAGTCCGAAGGCCGACGCTCTATCCATTGAGCCAAACCAGCTAGGGCCATTAACTTATTAATATATGTCTTGAGTAGACATCATTCAAATTCTAGAAAATAATTCTAAATTGAAATGCCACCGACTGGCTACACATTACTAACTGGAATCAGTTGATTTAGGCCGAACTATCCACGTGGCTGGAGTGAGGACACCGCAGTAATTACTAAAATACTTCAATATGGATGAAAAGTCATTTTCATAGTCACAATTGGCTGGGATATTTAAAAAGGTAATGGTTTGATTTCTGTTCCTTTTAGCTCTTTGTTAGAATTGATATATTATTGGATGTGTCTTTCTGATACTGTGCTCTCCATGGCAAGGGAATATAAATCAGCAAAAGATACTATTCCTGCACTCAAAGAGGGAACTATATGGGTAAAAGCCAAGTGGAGAACAATTTTTGCAGCTCCCACCAAAACTGGAAATCTTTTACCCTCCTGGGGGTCTTGAGTAGCGCAAATACATATGAGGTTCTCAGTAAATGAAGGTTGACTGCTGAAAAAAATAGCTTATTCATTAGTATAAGCATTTAATGCTATAAAATTTCCTTTTTAAGTACCGCATAAGCTGTGTCTCACAAGTTCTGATATTTGTTTTCATTTGCATTCCACTCAAAATAACTTTTAAATTCCTGTTGTAACTTTTTCATTAACCTGTGGGTTTCTTAGAAAAGAGTTTTCTCACTAGCTCTATTGGCATGTAACTGACATATAACATTGTGTAAGTTTAAGGTATAAAATGTAATGTCTATATATGACCAGACGTCCTTCCGAAGGAAATTGGGGCTGCGAGGGAAGCCCGGATCCCAGGTGCCTGCCAATGGCTGGAGGGAAGAAAGGCCTACTCTTGAACAAATTTCGTGCATCGGGCCTCTAATATCTATATATCTATATATCTATATATCTATATATCTATATATCTATATATCTATATATCTATATCTATCTATCTATCTATCTATCTATCTATCTATCTATCTATATATATAACTATAATAAGGTTAGTTATTACCTCACACAGTAAATTTTATTTTGTGCTGAGAACTTTTAAGATCTACTTCTTAGCAACTTTCAAATATATAATACAGTGTTAACTATAGTCACCATGCTGTACCTTATATTTCCAGAATTTGTTCATCTTATAACTAGAAGTTTGTACCCTTTGACCACCTTCACCCATTCCTTCCCTGCTCCCTTTCTCTGGCACCCATCAATCTTCTTCCTCCTTTTCTTTTCTTTTCTTTTCTTTTCTTCTCTTTTCTTTTCTTTTCTTCTTTTCTTTTCTTTCTTTTCTCTTTCTCTCTCTTTCTCTTTCTCTTTCTCTTTCTCTTTCTCTTTCTCTTTCTCTTTCTCTTCTTTCTTCTCTCTCTCTTTCCCTCCCTCCCTCCCTTCCCATATTTTTATTTATTTCAGAGCAGAAGGGAGAGGGAGAGAGGGATAGAAACATCAATGATGAGAATCATTGATCCGCTGACTCCTGCATGCCCCATACTGGGGATCAAGCCTGCAATCCAGGGGTGTGCCCTGAACAGGAATTGAACTGGTAAACTCTTGGTTCATGGGTCGACACTCAACCACTGAACCACATTGGCCAGGCAAGATCTCTCCTTTTTCTTAATGCAGGCATTTGTTGCTATAAACTCTTCTCTTAGAACCACTTTTGATGCATCCCATAAGTGTTCCCATTTTCATTTGTGTCAAGATATTTTTTGATGTTTTCCTTGATCCATTGGTTGTTCAGGAGCTTGTTGTTTAATCTCCACATATGTGTGAATTTTCCATTTTTCTTTTTTTGCTTTAGGACAAATAAAGCTCTATTTCACGTAACTAGGAGACAAGTCTATTATCAGCTGTCAAAATTCTTGGTGAACTTGACCACTCTTGAAGAAAACAAGTGGAATGATTACATTTGTAGGAAATAAGCAAGCTTGCTTATTTTTTCCTTCTGTTTACTGTTTATTTTTAAATAATAGCAAGAATGGAAAATAAGCTCAAAATGATCTAAAAGGGCTAGAGACACTGGAATTGTTTATTCACCCTCTTAAGTGAGCAATTACACAACTGCAGCAGCTGCCTTTTTAAGGGCCTCATTTCTTCAGGGGTTACCTAGGCCTGCCTCCCACTTCCAGCCTGCCCTGCATTTGGTGCCTCTGAGCCTGGAGCTGCAGTGGGCTTCCCATTGGTGAGAGTGCCTTGGCGTTGAGCATCATGTGCTCTTCCTCTGTCCATTCATTATTCTCCCCCGTCCCCCCATCCCTGAGATCCTAATTGATTTTTAATCCAAAAATATATAATTAAATGTTTTTGGTTTAAAAAAGTACAACCAACACACTAACGCGAAAGGCTCCCTTGTCAATTATATTTCTTCTTCTTGGATTTGAATGTTTGTATCCTTTGCTTAAGTTTGTCATCGATATTTTTCTTATTTACATGTAGAAGTTCCTCATATATTTGTACTACTTGTTCTTTGTGGGTATTTGTACCAGTCATTACCTTGCCTTTTAACTGTATCTATGTGCTTTAAAATTAGTTGTGAATTTTTGAAATGGTGATGCCAATGTATCGGCTTTTTTTCTTTATACCTTTTTTGCATTTAGTATCTTTTTTCTAGAAAAGTCTTCCCTACTCCAAAGTTATAAATGTATTCCCCATTTTTTAAATTGCTCTCTGGGGTTTAGATTTTTCTACATTTAAAAAACTAGGTTATACATTTACATGCTTGAAAAAATCAGCTATATAAAAAGATATGTACTAGAAAGTCTTGCTACCCACTCTGAATTTGTTCTATTTATCCTCTTGCCACTATATTTACCCATTTAATTTAGCTTATTCTTCCAGAGCTCCCTAATATACACACACACATGCAAATATATATTTGTAACTGCTTATCTATCTATTAGAGGCACAGTGCACGAAATTCATGCGTGGGTAGGGTCCCTAGGCCTGGCAGGTGATCAGGGTTGATTGGGGCCTTCAGGATGCTGGCTGCAGCCTCCCTTCCTCAGTGGCCAGCTGCCCGCCGGGGAACCCCATGGCCAGATTGGAAATGGGCGTGGGTAATGACGTCATGTAGCAATGCCCAGCTTTCTCTTCCTAGCAATGACTAACCCCCTTGCAGTTTCTTCAGCCCGGGAACACGACCTGGTGCAAACAATTTACACTGTAACCAAATGCTTGTGAAGCATTTTTCCGTGCCTCATCTCATTTAATCCTCACAGAAGTCCTGAAGTAGGTACAGAGGAGACTCGGTGGAATCCTATTTTCTTTTCATTAGCCAGAAAACAGAGATTTAGAAAGCTCAGAAACTTGACTCAGCTGAAAAGAAGACATGGTGGACCTTGAAAATGACTTCGGGTTTCCTCACTGTGAAGAATATAGTCAAACACTGCTGCAGTTAAATATTTTACCCTTTGTTCTCCCTGTGTGATCTACAATAATAACCTGCTTTGTGTTGATGTTACTGCTGTATTGCTGACAATTACCTGAAAGAGAAGTTGGGGTGCTTACTGGGCTGGAAAAAGTTTAGCTACATCAGAAAGCAGGTCTAATTAAACAAGTTTACTCTAAATCTATAAAAGGCTAAGTTGACTCGCACATGCGTGACACATATAAAGCTCTCAATGGTGCCAAATGCACACGTGTATTTTGATCTGTCATTGTCGATTGTGAATTTGGTTGACACTTCTATTATAGAGAAAGGGCGAATAGCAATAGTAAAATATTTCTTCTAATTAATTTCCTTTCAATGTGCACCAGGTCACAAGTATATCTATAGATGAACATAAATAAATGCATATATATATAAACATATGTATGTATATAGCCTACTTTACTAAACAGAAGAATGCCTTAACACTTTAGTATACCAATAAGGCTAGAATTTTAAAAATAATCTGATGTAAGAATTTAATTTTCCCCCCTAAATAGATGTTTGACTTAACTTTTTCTTGCTGTCTCTCTTTCCCAACTGTGCTGAGGTACCACTGTGGTGTCTCTTGCCTCACCTTCTGGAAAGCGTAAATTTTCCTTTGAGAACCCACATCTGACCTAGTGGCAGCCTTATGGGGTGTGTAAATTGAACCAATGCTCAGGATTGGGATGGGCCCAGCAGTCGCTTATCATAATGGCCATATTAGGTTTAGGTATGTAATCTAAGCCATGTAGAATGAAACTTAAAACTTTGCATGGAATGCTGAGCAGCGATGGCCACTTTTACACAAGATATGAGAGAAATCCTCCTCACACCTACGAGGGGGCCCCACTATCGAATAAAACCCACATCATGTAACACAGAGCAGACAAAAGGAAGACACAGGATCATTGGAGATGTTTGTAAAGCTCTTGGCTTAAGCACTACCTGAAGCCATTGTTCATGTCCCCTCAGACTTTTCAGTTACATGTGCCGAGAAATGACCTTAATTTTTAAGATAATAGAAATGAGGTTTTCTGTTACCTGCAGCAGAAATAATCACACCTGACATAGCTCATTTTACCTTACAGTAAGTATCTACACGTCCCTGAATGTGCTCTGGTGCTCATTTCTGTTCTCACAAGCAGTTACGTCCATTCTTGTGCCAACATTAAATTGTTTTAATTGCTTTATACTTTTTTGTGTTGGGAAACTCTATTACTCAGTCCCATGTCTCTAAATAGGGATTTCCCACTCCTGTGTCTCCCCCAGGAGAAGCAATTTATTTGAGAAAATGAAGCTCTTGACGTGGTCTCTGGGCCTGGCAGGACCTGCAAGCCTGTGCCCCCCCCTGTCCGCTCCCCTCCTAGGTGAGGTTCCTGGCGGTGCGTTCCCCCACCTGTCCCGCCTGTGGCCTGGCGGGTAAGTTAAAGTTGAGGGAAGAAAGAGGAAGCCCACGCTGCATTCCCCCCTTTGGCTTTATCGCCAGTGAAGGAAATTGTATTTCAATTATTTCACAATCAGGAAGAGCACCTGGGAGGGGGTGGTGTTTGAAACCCTCGGCAGTACGTTTTGATACCTGGTAGAGAAAGTGTCTCTTGTTATTTTTTTCCTACTTCTTCGTCAAAATTTCAGAGGTAGAAAGACCATTTTAAAGTTAACTGTAAATTCAATCTCAAGTCATAAATTACTTCTAATACTTTAGCCTTGTTACCTAAAGTCTTATTATACTCATTTATCATTGAGTTCGTGAATGAAATGCATCTAATTCAACTCAGCAAATTTGATTTAGCTTTGACCTTTAGGGTTAATACAAAGAAACATGTAGATGACAGAAATTCATTGTTATCTAAGATAATTTAAGAACAATCTATTTCTAGAAATGTTCATTGCCTCTTTAACCCCAATCCAAATATCTAGGAAAAGAAGGATTTAAAAGCACCAATTAAAAACAACAAAACCTATTTAACTTAAAAAAGAAACTTAGAATATTTTTTTTTAAGGAGCAGCAGTTGCTTACTTTTTATAGTTTAGAAATAATACATGGCAGGGAGAACACACATTCCTTATATCTACTCAGAGAGCAGCATAGCCAGTGCCAAGATACTGCACTATAAAATACTACAGTAGTATACTATAAAAAAACTGACATCACTATAGGTCATACAGAATCCTGGACCCTTCCCAACAGCTCGGCACACACAAAACGTCTTTCTCTGAATTTGCTGCTTTTACAACCACTACATGAGGATCTTATTGGCTGACACAAGGCTGCCCTATCAGCTGTCATGTCCCCAAACCCTGCATGTATCACCTTTCCACATTCGGAGATGCGTAGGGAGGGAGTCCTTCCTGTGCGTAGGAGTGGGTAGGAGAAACGTCATTCATCTTTGGAAATTTTAATACTGACCATTGCATTTCCTTGAGCTCTTTTTTATTTTTATTGAGTTCAGAGAGGGAGGGAGAGGGAGAGAGAGATAGAAACGTCAATGATGAGACAGAATCATTGATCGGCTGCCTTCTGCAAGCCCCCTACTGGGGATTGAGCTCGAAACCCAAGCATGTGCCTTGACTGGGAACCAAACCCTGAACTCCTGGTTCATAGGCTGACGCTTAAACACTGAGCCCACCAGCACCCTTGAGCTCTTTTAATGGCACAGACCAGAAAATGTGCTCCCACACTTGCTACAGCAACCCCATCAGGTGCCTGTAGTACTCCTATTCAGCCAGCAGAGGGAGCAGAGGCACAGAACTTTGGAGACCTAGTCATGCACTGCTTATCTTCACAAAGGGCAACCCCCCACCAAACTGTGTTTTCCTTAGAAAAACAGTGCAGAGAAAAATAGCATTTTTGAAGAAGGGCATTTACCAGGGCTTTTAATATTATATCAATATATCTAATTTCATACTTGATGTTTCTGATTTAAAGACTTCTATATACACCCAAATGAGGTCTGAGGTGAACGCAGGATGAACAAGATAAACAGCCAGTGCCAGCCATCATTCAAATTTAAGTCAATTCTTAGATCAATGCAGAGTTTATCACTCTCAGAAAAAAGTCGTGCATTTTGTTATAACTGTTATGCTTTAAATAAACATTCCATTCACATTCTGATAACTTAAAAATAAAATGCACTAGATTTTCTTTAATATTCTGGTCCCTGAAACCTAAAGAAAATGAAAACAACAACAACAAAACCCACATAGGCCTTATTAAAAGCAACCCAAATGAAGCATTTGTTTTTAAATTGCCTAGCTCAAACACAGCACCACTTGATTACAATTGCCTCTTTGCTGAAGCAAGACACACACTGTGCTTAGATTCTCCTTCAGTCTGAACCCCTTTTGAAAGGCGAGGGAGAACCCGGTGGTGAGGAATGTAATTCACAACGTAGCCTTTTTATAAGCTCTGACACTTCCATTAGGTTTAAGTGGAATCACACAGCGAATTTTCCACAAGCTAATTTTACTAGGGAAAACTGTTTTGAAGATGTCTGCCTTCTAAGAGATGCAAAGCAGTCCAGTTGGATCTTCAGAGAATATAGACATTCTTTTACTCATCGCTTGCTCCCTTTTTCCATTTCCCAATTTACTTCTTCTCATGGCCCCAAATGCATGACAATGCCTTCTACCTCACCATTATGAATAACGGGATTGGGGGTTTTCTTTCTGGACAGATGGAATGTTTTTACAGTAGAATATCGTAATGGTTGCACAACACTGAATGAACACACTAAAACAATTTGAATCATACATTTTAAATGGATGAACTGCATGGTATATGAATTATTTATCAATAAAGATGTTACCTTTAGCACTAACCGGTTTGGCTCAGTGGATAGAGCGTCGGCCTGCAGACTGAAGGGTCCCAGGTTCGATTCCAGTCAAGGGCATGTACCTTGATTGTGGGCACATCCCCAGTGGGGAGTGTGCAGGAGGCAGCTGATCGATGTTTCTCTCTCATCGATGTTTCTCTCTATCCCTCTCCCTTCCTCTCTGTAAAAAATCAATAAAATATATTTAAAAAAAGATGCTACCTTTAATACTTTATATCTTGAAAGATTTTGTTCCTTTCACTTACTAGTATATAGGCTGTTCTGTTTTTCACTAATCAGATTCTCATCTCTTCCCTAAGGTGACGTCCAGACCCTGAAACAAATTTTAACCATAACTTGACAAGTACATATATTCAAACCAATCTCAAGAAAGAATAAATAAAAACAATAAAAAAAGGTTAGTCCATAAAAATTCTAGAAGAATCCAAAGGCAACAAAATCTCAGACATATGCCGAAGCAATTTCTTCACTGATACAGCTCCTAGGGCACTTGAAACTAAAGAGAAAATGAACAAATGGGACTACATCAAAATAAAAAGCTTCTGCACAGCAAAAGAAACCATCAACAAAACAACGAGAAAACCCACTGTGTGGGAAAACATATTTGCCAATGTCATATCTGATAAGGGCCTAACCTCCAAAATTTATAGGGAACTCATACAACTTAACAAAAGGAAGATAAACAATCCAATCAAAAAATGGGCAAAGGACCTAAATAGACACCTTTCAAAAGAGGACTTTCAGAAAGCCAAGAGACATATAAAAACATGCTCAAAGTCACTAATCATCCGAGAGATGCAAATCAAAACAACAATGAGGTACCATCTCACACCTGTCAGAATGGCTATCATCAACAAATCAACAAACGACAAGTGCTGGAGAGGATGTGGAGAAAAAGGAACACTTGTGCACTGCGGGTGGGAATGCAGACTGGTGCAGCCACTATGGAAGATAGTATGGAGTTTCCTTAAAAAACTGAAAATGGAACTCCCATTTGACCCTGTGATCCCACTTCTAGGAATATATCCCAAGAAACCAGAAACACCAATCAGAAAGGATATATGCACCCCTATGTTCATAGCAGCACAATTCACCATAGCTAAGATCTGGAAACAGCCGAAGTGCCCATCAGTAGATGAATGGATTAGAAAACTGTGGTACATCTACACGATGAAATACTATGCTGCTCTAAAAAGGAAGGAACTCTTACCATTTGCAATGTCATGGATGGAACTGGAGAGCATTATGCTAAGTGAAATAAGCCAGTCAATGAAGGAAAAATACCACATGATCTCACTCATTCATGGATAATAGAGACCATTATAAACTTTTGAACAATAATAGACACAGAGGCAGAGCTGCCTCAAACAGATTGTCAAACTGCAGCGGGAAGGCCGGGGAGGGTTGGGGGGCAGGTGGTAGGGGGGCAAGAGATCAACTAAAGGACTTGTATGCATGCATATAAGCATAACCAATGGACATAAGACACTGGGGGATAGGGGAGGCTAGGGGACTGTTTAGGGCGGGGGGATAAAATATGAACACATATGTAATACCCTTTGTAATATTTTAAGCAATAAAAAAAAAAAAGTTAGTGACAACGGCTAACTCTAACAATGATAATAGAGAGAATGCTCAGAAATTTCAACAATTTAAAATAAACAATTTAAAATATCTAAAGATTCAAAAAATAAAGCTGTTAAAATAAAGGGGAGATTTCTCTATTCCACTAAGAAAGTAATGAATTTAGATATGAATGTTTGACCTCTCGACTTTCAACTAAATGAGTGTCAAAGAAACATCATTTAGTTGTTGGATTCCATTTCTTTTTCATTTTGTTATACCTCCATGTAGTGTGTATGTGATTTTCTTTCTATGCTCTGATCTGATTAAAAGTTAGCCTTGTTCCTTGTTTCTTTACTAGAAAAGAATTGTAAACATATCCTATATAATAAAAGCCTAATATGCTAAGTGTCTGACTGTTCATTTGACCGTTTGACCAGTCACAATGACGTGTACTGATCACCAGGGGGTAGACACTCTGACTGGTAGCTGCTGGGGTCTGGCTGGTTGGGACTGGGCAAGATAGGCCAGACATGCCCTGGAGCCCTCCCATGGTCCTTCCCCAGCTGGCTATCCTGATTGGCCTGATCGGGACTGGGTGAGACTGCCCTGATTGGCCCCGATAGGGACTAGGCGAGACGGGCCGGACACACTCTGGATGAATTCGTGCACCAGGCTGATTTCAGCCTGATCCCTGCAGGCCAGGCCAAGGGACCCCACTGGTGCATGGACTCTAGTCCTATATAATAAAAGGGTGATATACAAATTGACCCTAACAGCAGAACGATCAGAATGACCGCTTGACCAGTCATTCTGAGGTGCACTGACCACCTCTCGGTCCCTCCCCCAAGCCGGCAGGCTCCAATCGCCCAATGGTGAACAGGGAACCAAGGGTGGGTGGCAGGGGATGTGGGTGGTGCCAGGCCAAAGCTCCTACCCCACTGATCACCCTCCAAAAAGAGGGTGACCCATGGCGGGAGCGGCGCCGGCAAGCAGGCAGGAACAGCTGACCTTTTAGTTCCTCTCCCCAGCCAGCAGGCTTTGATCGCCCGAAAGCGAAAGGGGAACCAGGGAAGGGAGGGGTGGGGCCAGCTGCTAGCAGCTGGGGGAAGATGGCCCTGATTGCAGGCCAGGCCTAGGGACCATACCCACACATGAATTTCATGTGCCGGGCCTCTAGTATTATATCGTCAAAGAAACAATCCAGAATCTTGCATTTGTCTTATTTTAAAACTTTATTACCTAACTAGAGGCCTAGTGCATGAAAATTCAAGCACTGGAGGGGGGATCCCTCAGCCTGGCCTGCCCCCTCTTACAGTCTGGGAGCCCTCAGGGGCGGGAGGTGACCCGGTGATCAGGGGAAGGTGACACCCCCATCACACCTCTGCTGCTGCCACTGCCATCAGCACAAGCCTTGGTTGGCCCTGGTTATCTGTGCCTCAGGTGGCCCTGGGTGGCTGGGGGGCTGAGGGGACTGGGGGGCTCCGGAGTCAGGGGGACAGTGAGTATATGTCAGTGGGGCTGACGGGACTGGGAGCTGCCATATTTGAGGGTGGGGCAATCAATTAGCAAATTCCCTCCTTATTGGCTGTGGGCACCGACATCTTTGAGGGTGGGACAGTCGATTAGCATATACCCTCTTTATTAGATAGGATGCCATTTATGATGTGACTATATGCAAAATGAGTTTGGGGACCATTTCCTGTCAATGAAAATTAGCTAGTCATGTGATATGCAGCAACATGTTTTACAGCAAATTTAGGCAGCATTTATTAAAGAAAAGTATTGAGACTGAAGAAGGAAATGGTCTTCTACTTGGTACTGGTCAGACACATCGGAGGCTCTCTGTTCATTGCTAAGCAATGCTGTAACCTGGAACACTCCCAGAGGAAAGAGAATGAGCCCATTGAAACCAGGAGAAACCAGTACCCACCTTCAAAAAACTGAAGGGCAGTCAAGTGAAAGATCAACTTTGACATAGCTTTGATAGTATAGAACGGTATTTGCTGTACACATAGTACAACAGGTGTAAGTTATGGGGAGACTTAGGTAAGGGCTCTGCAATGTTTGGAGCTGTTCAAGGGGGAACAATGCTTGCTTTATGCCCCACCAATGGTCTATCCTTGAGAACATTTCATGTGCACTTCAGAAGAATGTGTATTCTGCTCTTGTTTAGTGGTTTATTCTGTTGCTAAAGTCTGAATTGCCAGGGAGGAGGGGGGTTGAGGGAGGTAGAGGAGCATATGGGGGGGTAAGTGGTGATGAACAGAGACTTGACTAGGGGTGGTGAGCACACAAAACAGTGTACAGATGATGTGTTGTAGATTTGTACACCTGAAACCTGTATAATTTTGTTAACCAGTGTCACCTCAATAAATTCAATAAAAATGAAAAAAGTCTGTACAGTGGGGCCTTGACTTACGAGTTTAATTCGTTCCGTGACGGAGCTCGTAATTCAAATTACTCATATGTCAAATCAAAAAGTGAATGAGTGAGACACGTGATGCTGGGCTGATATTGTGGTGTCCACTGTGACGTTCGCTGCGCCAACTAGCGGTGGGGTATCTTGCCGGGGTCCAACCCCAGCAGGTCCAGGGGTCCCCAAAGGTGTGGATGGAGTCGGCGAAGAAGGAATGACACAGAGACAGCGTTCAGTTGATCAGCAGGCTAGCCAGGATCTCCAGCCAAGTTCTGGTCTGGATCTCCAGAGAGGTTCTGCTTAGGATCTCCTGCCAGGGTCTATGTCCATGTTCTCTTGCTAGGTTCTCCAGCCAGGTTCTGTAGCCATGTTCCCTTGCTAGATTCTCCAGCCAGGTTCTGTCCAGGTTCTCCAGCCAGGTTCAGTCACCAGGTTCTAGTCAGGTTCTCTTGCCAATTTCTGTAGTCAGGTTCAGTGCAGGATCTTTTGCCATGTTCTCTCCAGCGAAGTTCTTCTGTCTGTGTAGGTTCCTTCTTCTGAGTTCTGTCTTCTTCATTCTGTGTTCTGAGTTCTGGCTCTTGCTGTCTTGTTGCATCTGTATTTATACCAGTTGATTCAATCCTATCAATCTCTATTACAAAGGTTAGGGCGTTTCTTATCTTCATTCCAGGGAGTAAAGATTATGTAGCTTAAGCACGATTGTTCGTAGTTAAATGATTAATTACCCGCCTGGCACTTAGTTAAGAGGTTTTATTCCATCCCTAACTTCAGGGGAAAATCCCTACCTGGGGAAACAACCTTTCTCAGAGAGGAGACCTTGGTTAAAACACATAGTGCCAAGAAGGTGAGCAAACATATTAAGAACAGTATGCCATATGTGCCAGATCCCTTGAAACAGCAAGCATGGACCGGCTCCCGGCAGTATCTAAGGCTGGCTCATAACCCGAATTTTAGCTCGCAACTCAAAGCAAAAAATCAGCTGAGAGATGGCTCATATCTCGAAAAACTCGTTAGTCGGGACACTCGTAAGCCAAGGCCCCTCTGTATTTGTGTTTATCATCTGTTCAGTTATTCTATCCATTATTAAAAGTAGAGTACTGAATTTTCCAACTATTGTTGAATTGCCCATTCCTCCCTTCAATGCTGTCAGTTTTGTTTCATCAATTCTGTTTGTGTTTTGGAACTCTGTTGTTAGGTGCATATATGTTAATAATTGTTATATCCTCCTAGTGGACTGACTCTTTTATGAAATATCCATCATTACCACTAGCAACATTTTTGTTTAAAAGTCTATTTTGTCTATACTAATATAGCCATTCCAACTCTCCTAAGATTGCTATTTGAATGGTATATCCTTTTCCATCATTCATCTTCAAGCTATTTATATATTAAATCCTAAAGTATATCTCTCAAACACAGGATATAGCTGGATATGTGCTTTTACCCATTCTGATAATCTCTTTTAACTGACTCATTCATATTTAACTCTTTGTACGCTATAAGTGTCTATAGATGTTTTGAAATCTTTTTTTCGTGAGAATTTTCACCTTATCATTGCTGCTATTGTGAAATTTATGCATTTTATAAATCCAACAATACCATGATATGCATATGTCTTATTTAATTGCTCTTAAGTCAGTTTAGAGAGTAAAATAAAATAAACAATTATACACTCTTTTACTTTAACCTACATAATTACCTTGATTAGCACTCTTTTTTCTCATGTGGATTCAAATTATTCTCCAGTGTAGTTTGCTTTCAGTCTGAAAAACTGTGCATACTGCCTACACTCCTGCCCCATTTTAGTTGTTTTCTTGGTCATTCATTTATATATTTAACTAGTGGCCCAGTGCACAAAATTTGTGCGGGGGGGTGGGGGTGTCCCTCAGTCCGGGACCTCTGGCTCCTAAACGCCCACCTGCCTGCCTGCTTGATCACCCCTAACCACTCTGCCTGCTGGCCTGATCAACCCCAACTGCCCCCCTCTTCTGGCCCAATCGCCCCCATCTGCCCCCGTCCCCCGCCGGCCTGCTTGCCCCCAACTGCTCCCCCCTCCCCCACCGCCCTGCTCTCCCCCAACTGTCCCCACCCACCAGCCTGATTACCCCTAACTGCCCACCCCTGTTGGCCTGATTGCCCCCAACTGCCCCCACTGCCAGCCTGCTTACCCCCAACTGCCCCCCGCCGGCCTGCTCACCCCCAACTGCACCCCTGCTGGCCTGATCACCCCTAACTGCCTCTGCCTCTACCCCACCACCATGGCTTTGTCTGGAAGGACATCCGGAAGGTCTCCCAGAAGGTCTCCCGGTCCAATTAGCATATTACCCTTTTATTAGTATGGATGACTTGAAATCTCTTTCCCCCAGCCCATACAGCTTCTTGTTTTATGATTTAGCCTGGCTACCGAGGGATTTCTCCTGGGAAAGCATAAGCCAGTTATTGGTCAAAGGTTGTGCTTAAGCTCTGTCAGCCAGTTATATTTTTACTCTTTACCACGTGATGCCTGTCTGGCTTGTAGGCTGTGATTACAGCTTAAGTAGTTTATGTGGTTGCCTCGACATTTAGCCAGGGACTACTAGCTTGGATTTCTCTTCCCCTAGTACTCCCGAGAAGGAGCAGTCTTAGGCACGCACATGGTCTTTCAGATTGCCAGGCCAGGTGCGGTTTGTTCTTATGCCTGCATTACGAGGAATTGCCTCGGGGTCAAGGTAAGATTTTGTTTAGACAGTTTTGCTGAAACCCCTAATGCCAGTGAGGCTTCTGCCCTTCATTGATGGATCTCTGTGTGGTTGAAGGGATGTTTTCTAGCCTGTCCACTTCCAGCTCCCATTGCTCCTGGACGGCTGCAGCCAAGCACTTGCACCCAGCCTCCCTGACCACCATGATCTCAGGCAGGCTCTTCTTTCCACTGTTTCTCTCTGTTAAATTCTCACGACTCTGCCATTTTGCTTGTTTCTGCTTGTATCATGGAACCATGAGTGCCTTCTTAAATGCTCTCTACCCAAATGCTCATTGCTTTTGACAATGTCCTTGAGTATGAAACTCTTCATGCTCTGTTCCTAATAAAGTCAGCTCCCTCCAGCAGAACTGGGGAGTTCATCATTCTTGAGACCTACTTCCTGCCCTGGCAGAACATCTGTACCACCATACAAGAGCTGGGGCAGAACATGTCGGCTCACCTTTCCCAGAGTGACACCTGCCTCGCCAGCAGAGGGAGTGGCAGAGATGACCCCATCTTCTTGGCCTTTCCTCCTGAGGAACCTTGGCCTTACAAGTGAGCTGGCTAGAGAGATCAGGGAACTAGTTTGCTAAGCCTGAGTAGAGTTTCTACAAATGGAACTTCAAGTGGAATAAAGGCATCCTGATCTCTTAGTCACACCTGCCTGAAATTGAGCTTTTACAAAATGGGACTGGAACAGATGAGGATGGCAGCAGCCTGTCCTTCCCAAGGTGAAACTGTGGCCCCAGACCGGGAGCTGGGGAAAAGAGAGAGCCCGATTTTCTGAATTAGAGTATCCAGAACATGGGGTGGGAGGTGGGGTCATAGTTCAAACGTTACAGACTCTTGCCTTAAAGGAGATTTTTTTCGTTTTCTGGAATGAGTATTTCTCTATTTGTTCTCTGTCCTTAGGACAATTCTCTTTAAATGGTTGTTTTAAAGAAATAATTGCTGTATCCAGTTGAGTGACTGTTTATTAGGAAGAGAATCTGCAGTGATCCTCGTTTCTATTCTGGAACTCATCTTTTCCTTTGCATTATAAATAAGGCAAATACAAACAATGACTCCTTCTTTTGGATAAACTTTTTTTCTCTCTCACAAAGATGGTACCTTCTATTAGTTTCATACATGTTTTTCTATAGCAATAATTTTATTTCAATATTTTAAATAACAGAGTCACCAATAATTAGTGCATTACAGGACAGAGAAAAGCTCATACCCTCTCAAATTGGTTTATATTTAAACAGCATTTTATTGTTTCGCAATGCTATTGAAATTTTAATAGCATCTGTACTCACTGGAAAGGGGCTGGAATCTTCTTATCCATAAGAACATATAATGAGGATAAGTGCCTACGGCATGCAAGTGATTGGTGGCAGAGCTAGACTGGCATCCAACACTCACTCTTTTCATTAGAAAAAGTACTGTAAAAAAATCTGTTTATTTTATGTCTGGATGAGTAACTTACCTACCCACGAAGATTTAGATCATTATTAGACTGGAAATTTTCTCTTTCCATATTTTAATTCAATAACAATGTGATGAGACTTGTGCTTTTGGTAAGATTTCCCATGAAATGAGACATCACTTGGATATATAAAAATCTCACTGGTGAAATTACTTGACATACACACCTATTCTTTATTTGATACAATGACTGAATTTTAAGTATCTCTTTGAGGTAAAAAAAGCTATTGACAATTTTTAAAAAAATCTTTTGACAGTAGAAGCAGCTGGCTGAATTATTAAAAGGGAATGTGTTGAATTACGGCTCATATTTAATTGAAGGATTCTCATCAACTCGATCACTATCTTGAAAATGAATATTTACCTTGACTGAAAACTAATGAAGATTAATTATAATGCTATTTTAAAGAACCTTTGAAAACCATTAGTTGTTTGAAAAACACCCTTAAAATAACCCCCCTTCAGACTATGTTAACAGTTGCTAAAAAGAGCAGTAAGCTGCTACTAGATATATCAAAGTGCCTACTTCATGGTCACAGGTCATCAGATGGCATCACTGACTCGTGGAAAGACTATATTGCCTTTGCCACAAAGGAAACGATCTAGACATTACTGGCTCTGTATGTAATCCATGTCATGCCCGAAAGCCAATATGAAAAGGTGAATTGCACATGTCTCTTGACTTTTCATAATCGCGGTCCACAGATTAATCTTGAAGTGAATCACTGAGCGGTAACTGGTAATTATAAGACCTGCAGTGTCAGTCGGGCAATGATAGACAGGTAGGAACCAGCTCTGTGCTCAAAGCAGCTAGGGAGGTCTGAAGATTTCTCCTGACAAAAGAGATCAAAAAATGGCAGAGTAATTGGCCACTATTTGCACAGGTTCTGGGTTTCTTCCTGATTTAAATACTCAGTCTTGCATACAAATCATTCACAAAGCCTGCATTTCTTCCTTCTCTCCTTCTTTCCTCTCTCTCTCCCTCCTCTTCCTCTATTCTGCCCCCTTATTTTTCTTTCTTTTATTCATTCCTCAAATATGCATTGAATGCCTACAAGAGGCTGCACACTTTGATAGAAACTGGGGATACAGCAGATAACAAGGTAAACATGCTCCTCATTCTCAACACTCACATCCTAATGACATTGGCTGGGGGAGGGACAGACAGACAGCTAACAGTGAACAAACACAGGGTGATGTCAGGTTATGAAAAGTGTTATGAAAAAAGTAACAGAGGTGGGATGAGATGGGGTGGAGACCAGGCGCTTTAGTTAGGGCCATTAAGGAAGGCTTTCTTAAAGACATAAATCTGAGACCTGAGAGTAAGAAAGGATGGACTGTGAGAACATTCCAGAAAAAGCCAGGGCAGAATCCCTAAAATGAATGGAAGAAAATGTAGATAGATTTTTATTAGAATATACTCATAATATGGGAGAGAAACAATGTTCTGGCAGGAACATATCAAAAATAATAATTTGAAGTAATGTTTACCTAATATCCCCAAATGATTAGAAGTCCAGTGGGCAGAGCAATTGGAACATTAAAGGTGTTAAAGGTGGTTCATTTCCACTCTTCAATAGTGAAAGAAGTAACTGGACCCACTGCCTGAACCGAGTGTGACCTAAGAGTTCTGAGAACCAGTGGAACCTCTCAGCCACTGCTCTGGGAATCTGAAAAGTGAGAGTCACCCTCCCCTTTCAGCAGTGCCTTAGTCTAAGCACAACTCCTCACGGAGATTTTGGGGAAAATCTCCACAGAATGCTGTGTACAATGCATATTTCTGATGGGTTGATTTTTGTCCCCAACATGAACTATTAAAATGTACTATTATTGGTAAACAAATGTTAAATACTGTCTCTAAAAGTAGTTATCTCTCTCACCAACCATAAGTAGCTCAGTGCTTTGAATTTTAGTGTTGTTGAGGAAAGGATTCTCTCTGGCACTGGGGCCCCTGATTTAGAAACAATCCCAGAGCAGGCCTCTGGCTCACAAGATCCAAAAGGGCTATTGACCCAGCAGAATTGGGTTTCAGTTGACACCATCTGCTCACTTTGAAATAATGGCCTTGACTTTTCAGGCCTTCACCAGAAAATATTTTGGTATCCTGTTAATTACCATTAAAGGCGTTAAAGGTGATTCATTCAATATTTTTATTTTCCTTTTGAGGAGGAAGGTCTAGGCTTGGCATGTTCAGAGTTCATGAGAATCATATTGCTTTCATATAGATTATTTCCCAGCCTGAGATAGAGAGAGCATCTGCCCCAGACATTTAGCCACTGTCAACTCCAATGGAAACCACAACAGATCTTTCTGGAGACTATCCACCACTAGCCAGAGTTAATGGGCAAGAGAGGGCACCTGGGAATCAGGTCATAGGGCACCAGGCAGGCAATCATGGAGTCTAGTTTGGTGGTCAAATGTCATAGCTTAAGCACAGACAATGGCCAGCAAAGCCTAGTGATAGCTGGATGAGGCTTGGAGGTCAATAAATATATAGGATGCAGGCAAAGGGTCAGTTATTATATGTAGACCTATCCCTTAAGAATGCAGATCTTAATTAAGTCTCATTTATTCACTCAGGAAACATTTTTAAAAGCACATATTTGTACCAGGCACCAGGAGACACAAAGACCAGTGTGTGGGGGGAGGAGGTGACAGATACATAAATGGATAATTATGAGTCAATGCATATGTTTGAAATATGCACAGGCCATCTGGAGAGCACAGCTAGAGAGCATCTAGCCCAGCCTCGCAATGGCAGCGTGAGGTGGTGGGGGAGGCCAGAGAGGCTTATACATTGATACCTGAGCTGAATCATAACAGAAGCAGAACAACTGCTCAGACCAAAGAAATCAGCATTCTGGCCATTAGTGACAACAGGGTGGTCGCAAACCGTGTTTCAACAGATTGCAGAAAACCAAACAGTATTAGCAAAAGACTCAGGCTCTGTGCATGACAGTGTAGAAATAGGACTGAGATACTGAAGATTCAAGAGGCAGGTCTATGTGGATCATGGATGTGGTAACCCTCAGGAGGGCTGAGCTGTGGGCCAAAAAGAAATAAACAATTCCAGGGCATGACCTGTAATCACAGGGAAAAGTAGGGACACTGAAGACACTAATTCGAGTTGACCAAGCACTGAGATTAAATGCACACTGACTTGTTTCTTGGCCAGAGATTTACTGCTCTTTATGACTTGGTCTGGGGCCAACTACTTGTCCCGAAGTCAGAGCATAGAGCTGGGCCCACAGGTGGATGCTACAAACTCCTCAGGACCAGCGTGACTGAAGCCACCAGGCTGGGGAACCACAGGGACTAAGAGGCAAGGCAGCAGCGAAGAAGGAAATAAGGGCACCAGCCCGAGTTTGTGACTTGATGAGTGAGGCAGTTTTCTGACCTAGTTCAGACTTTCTCCTGAGTTTCCTGCGTGGCAGGAATCAATCCCAGCGCAGCTGGGCTCCGGCTTCTAGACGGAAGCCTGCAATTAGAAGCACCTGGCCAAGGCAGCGTGCAGCGCAGGGACTCAGCTGTAGCTTTCTGTAAGTGAATCCTCTCACGGGTGGGGTGGGGAGTCATTAAAAAATAAATAAAAGCCATTGCAAAGATGGATATGGAGCTCTCCGTGCCATTATTAAACACTTTGTCTCTGAGCTGACTGTGTACTATCTAAGTGCAGGTATTACAATAGTAATCTCAGCTGTGCACCAACTCATTTGCTCACAATAACAAAGGGACAATTTCTATATTACATCTCTCTGTAAAATACAAAGCTCATTAAAAGAGCCAGCCCAGGGTTAACCTGTTAAATCCCATGCACAAATACATAAAGTACTTGTACAACATTTTCAAACATTTCTGTTCCTATTTGTTTTGATTATGTAGTTATCAAAATTAAAGCATATGTAGGTATATGTATAAATATAAATATATGTGGATAGTTTAAATATATAGCATATTTTTATGTATCTACATATGTCAGCCATGCATTTATAGTTCTAAAAGGGCAGAGATGCCTTTGTTATTGAAATATACTTTTAAGGATATCTAATCTGCTCAAAACCATAAAAAGGCTTTTTCCCTAACCCACCACAAGTGTGTTGTGCAATATAGTTGTAGCAACCCTATCACTCTAACAGCGATTACATATAGTGCCAAAATATGTTTTTACTCTTAAAGCATAGCAACCTGATATATAGATATTAAAGAAACGTTTCAGAGGTTACCTCTTCAAAAAGGATAAAACCTCTACAGATAGCTGCCCCAGATCAATGCAAGTTTTTCCCTTCATAACAAAAGGTAGCATAACAGTATGTCCAGAAGATGAACAGCCTTCACTTGGTTTTTCTTGATACTTACAGCAGTAGGCTTTTAGTTCTACTTTAAAGACAAAGATTTGCATAATGATACTTTTGTATTCCTATTCATTTGACCCAGAACATGGTGATATCAGTTGAAATTTCTAGGAACAATTACATCCTTTCAGAAAGAACTAGAATAAATCATCTGAATTGAAATATAAATAAGGTGGAAATTCTGATCACCAACACGGGCTCCCACACGCACACCTACATTTCACTCTCCACAAAGAAGGATGTGGTATTAACAGCTGAGAAAATAGAATAGCTCCCAATAATATATTTCAAAAGAATAAGTATTTGTCTGAAAAGAAAAAAAGAACGACTTAATTCCTTCTCCCTGACATCTCAGGGTATCGACACTCTCCTTATAACCGCTAGTCAAATTGTATTGCAGAAATGGAGGGGTAGAGAAGTACAAGGAAAAGGCAGAGGAAAGGTAAGTACAAGGAAGAGCTCAGATTCAGAGGAAGGACAGTAGAGAAAACATTTGGAAACATTTAAGGTGACTCACTGATGAAACAAAAAATGTCAATTGATTTCAAGGAGCAAAATCGATATTGCCATAATAGCAATTGCCTTAATAACATTTTTTTCAGAAGGAAAAAGTATTATCTGAAAGAATAACTGAACACAATTGTGAAGAGCACATGTTTGCTACAAAATAGGAAAACCTATTAAAATCCTATTTTGCTACAAACAAACTCAAAAATACAAACAACAGAAGGGTGGTTACCAGTGGGAAGAGGGATGGGAAGGGGTATAGAGCAAGCATGTCAAACTCTCGGCCTATGGGCTGCATGCCTCGTTTATTTGGACTGCGTTAGCCTTTGAGTTTGACATGCTTGGTGTAAAGAATAAAGGGGTCAAAGTTACGGAGGGAAACTAGACTTTGGGTGGTGAACATCAATGCAATATACAGATGATGTATTATACAGTTGTAAACTTGAAACATATATAATGCTATTAATCATTGTTACTCTAATCAACTTAATTTAAAAATCCTATTTTGTTGTTAATTCTCTTCTCACATAATAGTAAATTTAAACCTTGGAAAATAAAACCTGAAAATAAGAGATTTTAAAGATACCTATGTCAGGTATAGCAAAGCATCTAATATTACATATTAAATTTGTATATATAGTTTATTGGCTTTCAATTAACTTTAAATCATCCAATCACTGAAAATTCACTAGATATGGTTCAAGACTGTATAAAATAGGTTCACATATCAGAAGAAATCACTGGATACAATAGTCCACAGCAAGACTTAGTTTTTAAAGCATTTTGAGTTTCAGTAAATCCTATTTTTAATGAAACTTTTCCTTCCTTTGTAAGCTACATAATATTTTCCCAAGAATACCACGAAATTTTATAACAGCATTCTATATCACTAGAGGCAATTGTGTATCTCCTGTGGCTGCTGACTTCACACGTGAAAATATGATGATACTTATAATCTCCTTATGCTATTCAAATGAGGGGAGCAGTAAGGCCCCAGTAAACAGAAACTCAAGATAGATGGGAACAACAGCAATGTCCGAGTCCTTACAAGATAAGAAGTTCCTTAAAAGGCAACATTGGTACAGAGTGGTAGGAAAATGGATCGTGATATCAGCAAAAATCCAAGTTAATTCACAAAACCTCCAAAGTCAGCCACAGTCACTAAACAGAGGGTAAAATATACACCCAAAGTCTAGCAGAATCAGTATTCAAGCTAGAAACAAATGCAAGATCTCTTGATTTTCAATATGACATTTTGGGCCACAGATCATGGTATTCCAATGACCCAACTGAATTGGTAAGTGGTGGGAAAAACTGGAAATTAAGTCACTTAACTTATAGTTTTTCCAAAATGCCTGAAAATTTTCCATGTAAAGGTTGTTGTCAGTGTTCTAAAATAAATTAATGGTAAACTCCTAACAATTAATGATTCTATAGAGTCATGTAGGGGCAGGGTAGAGGAGAGTGGGATTGCAGTCTAAGGCCATCCTTTAGCACAATGGTGCTATCCAAACGAATGAATACATCACAATGGAGGGGCTACAGAAATGGGAGAGATAAATTTCTAGTCATTGCAAGAAGCACAAGAAATAAAGATGTCCCTCTGAAAAACTCCACAGAACGAAAGACTAACCATGATGTTTGGAGATGAAGAAAGAGGAGCCTTTAAAGTGTCTGCATGTTTCAGAGGGATGCATGGAGACCTAGGGGTTGCAAAACTAAAGTATTACAAAAATATTGTATGTGTTGGGTCAGCATGCAGCTGACAGAAAGAGCACCACTTATGGTAAATAACATCTCAGCATTTGGTAACTATTTGGCTGTATAAATATTGTAATGGGCCATGTTGGTCAACTCTTCTGCTTTTCCCTAATTATGGAGAGGGTGGGAAATGGGACAGACTGGAGTGAAAGTTGTCAGGCACACTGATCCATCATCCTCACAGGCCAATCTATATTCTCATAGATACATCGTTCTCTGTAACTACAAAGAATGCTGCAGCCTTCCCTGAGACATCGGACTTACAGGGAGGTAAGGAAGGGTAAGGGGGAAGCTGTGGACTGTTTTAAATTGCCTCTGACCACTCCCCCCACATGAACATTCCACTCAATGTCCACTTTGGCAGTGGCTTACTCCGGGGTGTCAGGACTATGGGACTCAGCCTGCAGCAATGCCAGGAGCAGGTGGGATTACTTGGGCACACAGCCCCCTCTTTCTAAAAGAGGGATTGGGAAAAATGACATAAGAATCTACAAGATAATTTTCCAAGTATTTTAACCACTAGGTAAATGATTATTTATTTCATTTAATTAATAATCAACATAATTAGTACCATCCTGAACTATTTATTACGTAACTGAACAGGATATTCCGGAGCATGCTAAACAGATGCCTTGTCATATTTTCTTAAAGAAGCTTAATCACACAATCATTGACTGCCTTTCTACCACGTCCAAACCTTCTCCAACACTGTGATTTACACTATTGTAGTCCTTTCGATTTCATTACAAGAACATTAAATACCTTTTCTCCCTGTTGGTCTTTCAGGCTATTCTTAAAGCTCCATGTAACCTAAAAAACTTTCTCAGTTACATAGGCAAATAACTATCTGCTATTTCCCAGATTGTCTGCATGTGTTGATTCCAGAGAAATCACTGACACAAAGGCACCCACATCACCTTAAGAAGGAAAGGGACATATATATACCTGAAGTAATGATTATGCAATGATAACTGACCTATTAGTAAATTAATGCATAAATGGTTTTAGTGGAATTGGGTAAAGATTCTGATTATATTTAAATGTGCATTAATATCTCTTGCCATTTTAACACTTGAATATTTAATATTTATTGAGCCCCTACTATATTAGATATTAGAAAAACAGTGAACACGATAAATTCAGTCCTTGACTTTGTGAAGTTTATATTCCAGTAGAGAGGGCAGGTACCAGCCCTACACACACACACATATACCACACACATCAGGAATGTGGACAATGAGAGAATTACACATTGTGGAGTCAAAATATCACATAATAAGAGATGAGGTAGACATTAAAAAGTGGCCATGGAAGGCTACTCCGATGACATTTTAGCACAAACCTAAAGAAGGACATTGGAGGCAGAAAAAAACCCAAGACATGCTTGGGTAGGAGGAGAAGCAAGAAGTTGGCTCTGCAAACATGGTAAGGAAAGTATCCGCCTTGTTTTGCGAGGAGGCAGCCAGTGGGAGGGATCATAAGAAAGGATGGCAAGGAGGCAGGGACCACATGCAGAGAGGTTTATTGAAGAAAAGCTTCATTCAAGTCTTTATTTGCACCACATTCTATTGAAAAAAATCATGGAACACTATGTGGTCTTAATAAATAAAGGTCTTTAAATGATCACAAAAAACATCACCATGTCTTTTTTTCAGATATATACTATGTGACTACGTCATTGGTATAGGGCAACTGCAGACACTCAGACTTTGCACAGAAAGAAACAAAAACCATTATTGTGGCCAGTTTATCAGCATGGCAAGAGCGAGAGCAAGAGCGAGAGTGAGAGCGAGAGAGAGAGAGAGAGACAGAGAGAACAATTACATACTCCTATGAAAAAAATAACGTGTAGCTCTTTATATTGAAGTTCAGTCTACCATAAACATTTTCTTTCTTTTTTTTTTTTAAATATATTTTATTGATTTTTTACAGAGAGGAAGGGAAAGGGATAGGGAGTTAGAAACATCGATGAGAGATAAACATCAAGCAGCTGCCTCCTGCACGCCCCCTACTGGGGATGTGCCTGCAACCAAGGTACATGCCCTTGACCGGAATCGAACCTGGGACCTTTCAGTCCGCAGGCCGATGCTCTATCCACTGAGCCAAACCGGTTACGGCTACCATAAACATTTTCTTTCACATGGTGAAGAAAGTGAGAAGTAATGACATTTTAAAATATAGCAAAGAGCTGTGATACTTTAGAGCAGAGGTTGTCAAGTGTTTTCTCAAAGGGCCAGGCTTTGTGGGTCATACTGGTTCTATTCCAACTACCCAGGCTTCACCTTTCTGGCACAAAAGCAGCCACAGACAATACATGGAAGAACAGGTCTTGTAAACCTTTCTATTCACAGGAGATGGGTCAGATTTGGCCAGTGGGGTGAATTTTGCTGACCCTTGCTTTAGCAGCGAAATGATATCCAAAAGAACAGCTCCTAGTATCAAGCAGATTCCTAAAATGGAAAAGATTCCAGAAAGAGTGACAAGAGACCCTGCTAGGCTGGATTGGCCAGATATCCTTCTATTTTACTAGCCATAGGCACCAAGTCATGTAACAGTGTACATGACATGTAACAGTGTAAAGAATTCCATTAACTGTCTCTATTGACTATATGCAGATGTTAGAGAAACATTTGTCAAAGCTCTAGTTCTAAGAATGTGTGTGAACCCTTCTGGCACTAAGTAGACAGCTGGCACAGATGATCCTGAAGTTCCCATCCAACTCTGACATTTTATGATTCCAAAATTCAAATTATAATACAATTACTAATACCTGGCAGAATTTCAAACACAGGAGAAATGGTGTTTTATGACTTCTTTTTCCTGGCTTAATATTTTTGCAAATTCTAGATTGCTAATTCCTGAAGCTTGGCAGCTTGAACAATACTTGACAATTTCCAAGTCACATTGCAATTGCTTTCTTTTAATTGAGGATGAATTGGTACAGCATGAAACATCTGAAAACTAAAAATGGATGCTTTGGACAAATCATTTTTTCACTGAAATGAGTCAATCACCACTAAATAATAATTCCACTTTTATACATCAGTCAGTGGATATCTTTGACTAGAACTTATATAGTATAATTATTAAGTACACATTCACTGGCCATCTGTTAGAGCCTAAAATCATGCCTGATATATACTGTGATATAAAAATACTTATTAATTGAGTGAATAACACAGACTCTGCGCCATAGTGCTTAGGTTCAATTTCCTGCTCTGCCACTTACTAGCTGCATGGCTTTAGAGAAATTCCTTGAATTCTATGCCTTTCTTGCTCACTAGTAAAATGGGACTAAAATACTATCTACTCCATGGGGTGTTATGAGAATAAAATGATATATTATCTATAAAGTATGTGGCATAGAGCCGGTTACATAGTCTCAATAAAAATTGATATTATTTCCACTTCTATTTTCATTCAACCAAGTAAAACAGTTATCTAATATGTTAACAGTTTGTAATCCTAGGGCAGAAATGAGCTTCCAGGAGAGCCTGGTGCTATACTAATTTATGGCAAAGCAATACTCAAAGTTCTACTCTAAACTATCTTGCATTCAACATGGAACAAGGCAAACATCATAAAATAAAGAACTGTTAAGATAAATAAACCAAGTACTTTTATTTGCTCTCTGTAATATACTTTTTGCTAGGTATTATGAGGGATACAAAAGCATGGAAAAGGTAATTCCTATTATCTAGGAGTTTTAAATCTTCTCAATAAAATAAAATATATAATCAGATAAAGCTAATTGATGTACTCATTACACATTTATTGAGCATTTACTAGGTATCTGGCATTGATAGCACAACGGGCGATTCAGATGTAATCTTGAGAGGCAAGTCACATAGCTCTGTGAATCCCAACAAAATTTTATGAGACTCAAATGTGATCACTACACAATGGGCTACATGACAGGTTCTCAACACCCTGAGGACTTTGAGGAGAGGCTATCGGTGTCTGGAGGAGAGACACAACCCTCCTCCAGGACGGTTACACCGGAGAAGCGTCTAGGTGATTTGTGAGGCAATGATCTGGAATAAATCTGCTTTTAATGCTATAACTAGTGTCCAGCTCTGATTTTCTTTGAACTTCCCAGCTAATTCCTTCTTCCTGCCCTGCCCCTCCTAAATGAGGGTCTTCCCTGGAATTCAATCATCCATAATTTTTCTTATACCTGTCTCCCTGGGGTAGGAGGTTGGAGGGCAGGGTTCATCTTAATGTTAAGATCCTATTGGAACTCAGGCCCTCAGTTTACCTGCCCAAGGAACCTTTTCCCATGTTTTAACTATGCACAATTTTCCATACTTAGATACAAGTTTGAGTTAAATATAATGAAAATAGAGGGAAAGAAGGAACAATTTAAATGTCAAGGAAGAGATAAATTATTCAAGCTTTTTATACCAATGCGTATGTTATTTACCAGTTACTTCTCTTAAATAAAAATGGATCAAATGTGTGAAACTTTCCTTGTATCCCTCATAAAATATTTTCTTATATATAAGGTTTATAGTTTTAGATCCCAAAAGGAGATTGAAATATGTGGCCAATTAAGCCTCACTATAAGTTTCAGTTAGAAACATTTGAGTTTCTTATTACTTAAGACCCAGGAAGTCTTTGATTAAGAAAGCTGCCTTGCCAGGAAACCAATTTCCCCACCATGGAATATAACTAAAGAGTGAAATACTGCTGAGAACGTGTGGGTGTCAAAGGCAAAACACTCTACTTGTCAACATACACATACAGTATCTTTATGGAGAAGAGAAAGTATCTTAACCTTTCTATAGTGGATCGTCCATGAATATATTTACACTCAACACCAACACAACCACTAAGAACAAAATGCAAACAACACAACAACAAACCACACATGGGAATTGAATAGTGGGGCCAGAAACCAAAACACATTAGAAAACATCAGCAGAGCATAGATCTGATATCCGCACTCTCTTTGACTGTAATCATCTAACTAGGGCAATAAAACACTAGATGGATAATATGGAATTTCATTCAACAAATTCATTCAAATTTACCCAAGGTGGGAGGCAAAGAGATTTCAGAGATGACTCCCAGGTTTCTAATGTAAGCCTTTGGGTGTGTGGGTAGCGGTGACAAAGGTGGGGACAGAGAAGAGCAGAGAAGGGAGGGGCAGATAGGAGGAGGCATTTATGAGTTTAGTTTTGGAAATAATGAGTTAAATGTGACTGAAACACCAGTGGATGTCCTCCTATTTCACACACAGGCCCCAAACATGATGAATAATTCATGTCTGAGTTATTTAAGGAAATGAATTCAGGTAATAACTCAAACTAGGCCATTCTTGCTTTGCTTTTGCTATTCAAACATTCAGGAATCATTTAAACCTACTTTTAATTTATGGTTTGAACTGCTTTCTTCTAAGTCTAGCTTCATAGGTTATATAACACTCCAATTGGTTAATCTCAAATCGGTAGCATCCTTATGTTAATAAATTAGATTTAATCTCAAATTGGTAGCATCCTTGTGTTAATAAATTAGATTTAATCTCTAGTTCTCTCCTCCTGATATAAAAGTTTAAATTATTTCTTAAAGACCAACTCCTTGCTTTCCACCTGTAAAACCAATATGGACAGATAATACAGTAGCCAAGTGGCTCTGATGGCAGACCCTGCTCTGCCACAGACTAGCTCTGTGTTCTCTGGCAAGTTAGTTAGTGTTTCCACAGAGTCTTCATCTCTGAAATGAAGAGTACATTTGAGAATTGATTCATGGCTTAGCACATAATTTAAAAACATTATACATGTACTTGAAAAGAGTTGGTATTCTCCAACGGTTGAATGAAGAAGTCTACGTATAACCAGTAAACGAATCTTATTTGTGTGTTGATCATATCTTCTGTATCTTCAACAAGTTTTCTGTGAGCTTCCTCTACGATTGAGAAAATATCATGGAATCTGTTACTTTGATGATAGATTTGATGATTTCTCCCTGTAGTTGCACAGTAAGTTTTCTCACAAGTGATAGTGAAGATTAAGTGAGGTAACTTAGGTGAAATGCTTAAAACAATGCCTGGTGAAGGGAGTCAGAATGTGCCACCCCAAAATATGGCACTTTGGCACAGGGATTATTTTGAGCCAAAGGCACTTGGAAAAAAGCAGGAAAATAAAACATTACCCTTTGAGACAGCATAGAGGGACTTGGAGAGTATTATGCTAAGCGAAATAAGCCAGTCAGAGAAAGACAAGTATCACATAATCTCACTCATATGTGGAATCTAATGAACAAAATAAACTGATGAGCAAAACAGATCCAGAGGCATAGAACCATGGAAGAGACTGTGGAATCTCAGAGGGAAGGCAGAGGTGGGTGAGTTGTGGGAAGAGATCAACCAAAGAATTGGTATGCATATATGCATAACCCATGGACACAGACAATAAGGTGAAGGCCTGGGGCAGGAGACAGGGTGTGCTAGAAGTAGTCAATGAAGGAAAGAGGGGGCTATATGTAATACTTTCAACAATAAAGATTTAAATTAAAAAAAAAAACTTGTGGAAACAGAAAAAAACACACATTTGTGTGCTTTTCTCATGTTAATCTGTCTTATGTCAATAGCCAAAGACTCTAAGGGTAAATATAAAATTATATCTCCCCTACATTGGCATATACCTAAGTATTTAAATCATGTTTGCTATCATGTTTTTAATCATAAATAAATACCAATAACCAAAAAGTCCTCAAATATTTGAAGTGCCAGAGAGATAGGCATTGTGAATCACTATCATTATTTAGTCAAATGTGTACCTTATTTGATTTATAATTCCCAGATTACATGGGAATGGTAAAGAATTCTGGCACTAATGTTTAAAATGGTTCCATCTTTTCTCTAACCTTAGCTTTTATATAGAAACTAGAGGCCCGGTGCATGAAATTCTTGCACAGGTAGGGTCCCTAGGCCTGGCTGGTGATCAGGATCAATCGGGGCCTTCTGGCTGCCAGCCAGGCCTCCCTTCCCCGGCTACTGGCTGCCAGCTGGGCCTTCCTTTGTTCCACGCCACCCCCTGGTGGTCAGCACACGTCATAGCAAGTGATCAAACTCCCCCTCTCCTGGTCGAACTCCCGCAAGGACACTCTGCATATTAGCCTTTTATATACATAGATGAGCTATTTTAGGTGAAAATTTCTAGCACATGATGAGTATACAGCAAGAACGAAATAATCTCAGCTAACATGCCTTCCCTCCTTTTCTTGTTCTCCTATAATTCTCATCAAGCTGAACCTTTTACTACCTAGTAAATTGTTCTTGGGTATTCTTACAATGTCAACAACTACTCAAAAATGTGAGTTATAATAAATTCCATTATATGCTATTTTATAAAAAACTTATCCTTGCCGAAACCGGTTTGGCTCAGTGGATAGAGCATCGGCCTGCGGACTGAAAGGTCCCAGGTTCGATTCCGGTCAAGGGCATGTACCTGGGTTGTGGGCACATCCCCAGTAGGAGATGTGCAGGAGGCAGCTGATCGATGTTTCTCTCTCATCAATGTTTCTGACTCTCTCTCTCTCTCCCTTCCTCTCTGTAAAAGATCAATAAAATATATTAAAAAAAAAACTCTCAAAAAAAAAACACCTTATTCTATCATACAACAAAAAATACGTTTCTTTAAGAGAGTTCTTAATAGGTCAGTTAATAAGAAATGGCAATTTCAGTTAGAATTAATCTATGTAGAAATAACTATTCTACTGTGAAGGACTGAATTGTCTAAGTAAACAATTTCACCACCACCATGCACTCTGTGTGTGTGTGTGTGTGTGTGTGTGTCCTTAGGGCTTGAAATGACCTCATCAGTATGATTTTCATTTTGACACTGATATGTTTCTGAGACATGACAAATAAACACAACATTCCACAAGTAGATCTTAGCTGTCTTACAGATGTCTGAAACAGTTATGATACTCAAACAGCACCAGAGTTCTTAGCTCCTAAATTATTTGACTTACATAAAAGTAAAACAGTAAGCTATACCTCAAAACACATAAACTTGCAGAAGATTTATAGAATAATAAAATAGAAAAAAAGCAACAGGATTAAAACCTCTGCCAAGATTGATGAAATATACCCCCAAACTTTTTTGATCTATTCCTGTTAAGTAGGCAGCTCTGAATTTCTGCTGAGAAAGTCCTGGGGTTAACCAACAACAAAGTGACAATTCAACCTCAAAGACAAATAAGAGGAGCAGACAAATTCATTATTTGCATGTATCCTGTAGCAAATAAAACATCTATTGACCAAAATTTGATTTCATTTGCCTGTGGGCATAAAGCTGCATGCATCAGGCAAATTGGCTATAAAACTAGGCTTTTAGAGGACAAGAAAGAAAGGGATACATTTGAACATACTAAAATCAGATATAAAGAGTATAGGGACATTTATTCAGGCTAACCCTTTTTCTTAAAGAATCTATATTTTACTTTCTGCCCAAACGGTGTCTAGATAACAAGTCAGAAAACAGAATACAATTGCCAACTTTATGCTTTGACACTCAAAGAGTCACTCTTTTTAAAAAAGGGCCTTGCTTGCTATGTGTAACCAGTGGCAATGGACAGAGCCAAATTTCCTGGATAGATGAGCAAATATTCTGAATTTTCCCATTAGTTTTGTAAATATCCAGTGACTACTAGTAAATTTGGGATACATTTTCTAAACTATGTTCCTTTTTTAGAGTCTAAAATAAAAATTTCCTCCCTTGTAGAATGATATTGGAGAATAGGAATGTAGTCTCCATTACCTTCTAAAACCATGTCTAGGGCTCTGGTCAGCTTAGGGGGCTGCACAAGTCTTTAGAACTAAATATGTTCAGCATATAAGCATGGTATTAACTATTTTTAAGATTTATCTCTAGTCTTTAAAGCAACCTTGCTGGTAACACTAACACTGCCCCCATTTTACAGATAAAAATACTAAGTCACATAGAGCAGTTCAGTAAATTCTCTAAGCTCATGCTGTTAATAGGTGAAAGTTAAGTTTTGAACTCAGATCTTTGTATTCAAAACCCTATTCTTCCAACTTTATTGTCAAATATGTGCCATTAGTCGATTGACTGACACACACATACTTTTGTGCATAATTTTAAGTAGCTCTTTATGATATGCATCCTGAGATTGCAAGAGAAGGCAGTAGAATGAATCCCCAGGGACATTTATCCTAATTCCTTCTTTTTGTAATGGAGGTAACCGAGGCCTAAGGAATCAGCCAAGGACATATAAGAAAGTAATAACAATGTTGGAAGTGAGATTTTTCCTTTAAGCTTAACATTAGGAATGCCATAACATGACATGAAAATTTTAATGTCCTACTATTAGAATAAATTATGAAATAAGTTTTAAAAATAAAGTTTTAAGAATCATGTCATACATTGTTATTATTTATGCTAATACATAGCTGCAATAAGCTTTTTCCAGGGTGCATTTTGAAGCTGATGCTACAACAGAACACATCACAGGAAAAAAAACGTGGGGACTTGGTTTAGAAACACACAGAACAAATTTCACACTGAGCTCTAAAAAGTAGGCATTGAGCCCACTTTCTGGAATAAATCAAAGAGTAGGCAGAAAACAGACAGCAGGAACAGTTATTTTAGCAAGAAAAGTGAGATAAATTTACCAAGCCAATCGCCGGATGAAGGATGCAGATGAAAAGATGCAGAGAGAAAATGTGCAATGTTGATACGTGAACACATTTGAATGCAAGAAAGCAAAAAACCAGAAAGCACAATTGTCCTAAATGTGAACAAACATTCAAATTATGCTGCAGCTGCAAAATTTAAACTCAAGGAAGAGACATTTGCAAAGGAATTTATTAAATAGATGTGATTTCCTGCTTTCACATACCCAGTGGCTCTTTTATAAAGTAAAATGTCCAATTTGTCTTGATATAAATGACATTTCCCTTGTTGTACTCAATCAAATAGCAGAAATTCCTTTGTGAACGACTCTGCTTATTAGAGAGCACAATGCTATTGATAACCAGACGTGCAGGCTCTGAATCACAGAGCTATTCCACCTAATAAAATGCCTTATATATTGAGTATGGTCTTATACAATAGGGAGGTTTTCATGCGAAGGAAATTAGTTTTTCCCTAATGGCATATGCCAGAGCAGTTTCTTTGTAAGAAGTTATGTTTCTTGCTGAAACCAACCCTTGGTTTCCAAACCTGTCCATCTGTCTTCCTGTTCTCCCTCCTCTCTTCCCTCCACATCCCCCACCCCCGCAACCATCCAACACATATTTATAAACCTAAAGTATATAACACAGCAGGGCATCAAATGTATCAAAAGACTTACTGTTGAAGATTTTATGATATTAAGTCATTATCTGACCAGAAAACAGATCCTGACCTTTACACACCTCCCACACTGGAAGTTGGCAAGCAAGTCCTCGTATTGCCAGCAGTCTTGACTGCAGCTGCAATGTAGAACTTGTGACACCAACCTGGATCATTCGTTTTACTTAGTGGTTCCCAAAGTAGGGTCTCTGCACCAGCAGGACCAGCATTACTCAGGAACTTGTTAGACATGCCAATTCCTGAGCCTCATCCCAGACCAATCCATGAAATCACTTGGAAGCCTCCATACAAGACAGCGGTCCAGACCACTGGTAAGTGAAGTCATTAGAAATAAGTCAGGAAACAGAGTGGCAGGTTTTAAATGTTAGTGAAGAAGTTTGGTCAATGGCGAATTGATAAATCAAAGAATATTTTCTGAGCAAAAAGCAGACATGACCAAACTTATATTTAGCAAGACTTCAGGGCTGAATGAGACCGGAGAGGTGATTGCCTTGTTCAGGTAAGAAGGTATAGTCATTTCCTCTTTCTTTGACAACTCAGGAAAGTGACTGGGACTGTTCACTGGGTTTGCATTCTGTGCTCAGGATGTGATTTGTTCTAAGACATGCTCTCTACTGTCAGCCATTCTCTTCACCCCATAGTTTGATTCTGTCTTCTCTTTGGCATTTCTGCCTTGCCATCTGCCACTACCCTGGTTTACCTTTCCCGCCTCTTTCTGCTGCCCTTTTCCCTCCCCCCTCCACTTTCATTTCATTTCAATTTGCACGCTAATGTACATTCTTTAATTTTAAATGTTTGTTACCGGTTTGTTTTAATAGATGCTCCTTACAGAGTTCACCAATTAATTACATTCCTCCTCTAAACAAATGATCTTCCAGGTCACAACACAATGGGAGGCTTTACCTGACTTTATTTTAATCTTATGTCAATCCTTATTATAATCTTTACATCACAATAACAAACAAACTTGGAATCAATTTACTGTGTTAAATCCATTTTGCTGGCTGACCATCTCTGCCACATTATGTTCTGACATGCAAATTTAAGTCACTCATTTCATACAAATAATGACACTGTTAACTGGTTGTTTCCAGATAGGAAAGAGAATAATTAAATATTTGTGTGTCCACAGACACCTTTTATATACAAAAAAATATACAGTGAATAATAAATATAGATATAACGTTATTACATTATCTTTAATTCCAATGTTTTGGTCATACTTCAAATCTTATTATATGATGGCTCAAATGTACATGTGGACCAAGATGTACTTCTTGTTCTGGAATGGGAAATTAATCAATGAATAAGTTAGTTTTGAAACAGAGCTCACTCTGGTTCTATGACATTTGGAAATCACTATTAACAACTTTAAAACACAAAACATTTTCTTCCTGGAGATAGTTCACTGAGGAGGAGGAATATGTGATTTATTGTATGCTTTGAAAAGAAGAAGGAACTATGACAGATGCCTCTGGCTCCCTGGATCACCCCACCTTGGCCCACCTCTGACCCCAGCCACACTCACAGACATACCATTCTGGGCCACTTGGCTCTCTGGACTTTTCAGTGTCTGCCTCCAGTGACAACTCTTTCTGCTTTCTACTTCATGAGGTACCAGCATAGTCCAGCAGGTGGTGCTGTCAATGCCCCAGGGAGCAATTGACAACCAAGGGGAAAGGTCAGTGGATAAACTTGCTGCACATCCTTCAGGCAGAAATTCTGGAAGGTCGCTCTATCATTTTAGGGGTCCCAGAATAATCAAGTTCCCCTGGTACACAGTGGTGGGCTGGTTCACCCACCCTTATTTTGGTCTTTTCTTCCCAATTCATTCTCTGCTCTCAATTTTTGATCCATGGGATTAGCTCCCCAAAAAACTACCCATGTCATTCTCTCATACAAGCAACCTAAACAAAGATGCTAGTTTACAGAAGTACTCAGCAATATCAATCCCCTGTAGCTGACTCCACACGCGTAGTATTCCTGATTCATACTTCATTAAGACCCTTCTTTTAATCTTTTCCAAAGCTACATAATAAAATAAAAGGAGTGAAGGTCATAGTATGGCCTCTGTGCTTCCCCTGCCTTTCTTAGCACACGTAGATCACATTGAGCATGTCTGGGCTGATTAACATTTGTACAACACTCTAAGAAAAAATAAAAGCTGATACTATGCCACCCGTTTTCATAATTCCATGCTTAACCTAAAGTACAACAGTTTGATCCACAGTCATGCCAATGGCATTTGCCTGATCTGCCACTGCAGATTAACAATAAGAATGCAGGGGAAACATGTACAACACATCTCATTCAGAATCCATACAGCCAACTAGGGAGTTAAAAATCACAGTCTCTAAGTCCAGTTGCCTGTTAATGTGTCTGGAATTACAATCCATAAATGTTTATATTCAAATATACCATGCTATCAAAAAAAAAAGAAATTGTTTCCTGTAGGATGGTTGAAGAGAAAGCTGTAGGGATGTGATAAATAAAGGAAAAAAAAGACAGTTTACCTTTGAATATCAATTCTCCATTTTTCTAGCTTGTAAGACAGGAACAGATCCAAACTTTGCAGTTTTTTAGCCCGTTACCACTCGGGGCACGTGATGTGTGACTGTTCTGAAACAACAAAGTGCAATAATTAGATGCAATAACTATCCTGAAACAAAAAGATACTTAAGAAGATCTCATAAGAACTCCTCTGGCAGGCTCCAATTCAATGATGTGAGGAGGGGGTCTCCCAGAAAAGTTACATGGCTCTGGTCTTGCATGATGAAAGCACTTTGTACTTTTATGCTTTTCAGAAAATAAAATCAATCATAAAAATGTCACTGAAATAAATAGGTTTGATATGCTACAATCTACTTTTCTACTATTCACAATTATATCCTCTTTAAAAAGCAATAACATGCACGCATCAATCACTGATTTTATAAGACATATTACACACACGACTGTATTTACTTCCTGTGCATTGTTGTAGCAACACTTCAACACAGCAGCTGTGACTAAAAAAGGAGGTAAAAAATACTATTCTTTTCAGAGTAGTTCATCTGACGTCACAGGAAGACAACAAACATGGCATAACCTTCCCAAGTGTACCACTAGGGGTTTGCCGTTGCCTACGCCACACCACTCCCCTCATGATTAATGATGCCTTCTCAAGAAAGCGCTAAAATGGGACTTCTGCTTGGGCCCAAACGTATGCAGAGGTACGTATCCCCACATCACTTGTTTTATGTGAACTGTAACTATTCTTTCAAAAAGGTCACAAAGAAAAGGACATTGTCACACACAAAAATGATCTGGTGTTGAAAGGGACGGAATTAACAGAGTTCTGCTTCTCTTTTCCTTTAAGCAATATACTTTTGTGGCCCTACCTAGCATATTAAAATATTGTCAGAAAAGAATAAGAAAATAGTAAACCTAAGTATTAAGTGGAGATGTAATGATATTCAGAATTGAGAATATTGAAAGGTTTGAGTAATTTTTTTAACCTAAGTTAAGAATGACAGTGCCTGGCTCTAGCTGTTTTGATTCAGTGGATAGAGTGTCGGCCTGCAGACTGAAGGGTCCTGGGTTCGATTCCAGTCAAGGACACATGCCATGGTCATGGGCTCGATCCCCAGTAGGGAGCGTGCAGGAGGTAGCCAATCAATGATTCTCTCTCATCACTGATGTGTCTATCTCTCCCTCTTCCTTCCTCTCTGAAATCTATAAAAATATATCTTAAAAAAAAGAATGCAAGTGCCTGAATGAATGTAGAAATTCTCTTACAGAAGAGGAATCAGAGGCCAGACCAGGTGACAGGGCTAGCTCGATCTTACTGTGCTAATAATAAAGGCAGGAGGACATCCCAGAATCTCTGCTTTGAAGTTCAATCCCTTTAGAAACTCATACATTGTATTTGTTTCTAAAGAGAATACCAAACATTCAAAAAGTTGAGGGCTTATACAATTCTCTGCAGAACTTCTTTGAGCAATATTTGAGACTGGCACAGTTGACAGGTTAAGTATTACAATGCTGTGGGTGATAAACTGCAAGAACAATAATAACAATGGTATGTACTTTCATAACACTTAAACATGCTGGGAATATTATATTTTCACTTATGTCTCATTTATTCAGGTTACAAAGGATAAAAATGAGATTGTATTATCAAAAGCTATCAGGTATAAGTATGATTTTCATGGTTTAAATATAATTATTACCTTAAATATTCTCATTATACCACTAAACCAGACAAAATCTGAAAGGAATTTTCCCCCTACAAATATGGGGAATTGGTAACTCAAGAAGATAATGGAAAATTGATTATTGTTAAACATACAGAACTGACATTTATTTCTTCATAAGTATTTACTGAGAATATATTTTGTGCTAGACATTGTTCTTTATTGACTGTAAAAACAAAATGGAAAGAATATGCAAGTTCTGGAAAAGAATCCCAGATCCCAAGATATACAATAATAAATCAATTTTAGCCCTGGCCAGTGTGGCTAAGTGGATAGAGTGTCAGCCCTATCACAAAAGGGTATTGGGTTCAATTCCAAGTCAAGGGCATGTGCCTAGGTTGCAGGTTTGATCCCCGGCCCCAGTAGGGATGTATGTGGGAGGCAGCCAATGGATATGTCTCTCTCACATCTCTGTCTCTCTCTCTCCCCCTCCCCTCCCCTCCACTCTCTCTAAAAATCAGTGGAAAGCATATCCTCAGGTAATGATTACCAAAACGAAAAAAATCAATTTTATTACAATTGGAGTATTTCCTAAGTTAGATAAGTAATATAAAGAAGTATCTTAAACACCGGCTGGTATCTTAAATGTCATCTAGCTAGTGGTTCCCAAAATGGATGATAATCATAACTGCCTGGATGGCTGCTGAAAATACGAATTATGGAATTTCACACAAGAGCTATTAAATGAGAGTATTTACGGGTACAGTCAGGGCAATCTGCATTTTGAAAAATGCTCCCCAGTTCATTCTCCTGATCAATAGGTTGGGAAACTTACTGATTCTTGCCTAGGCTCCTCATTATAAAGATGAGGAAATTGGCACTATCATCTCAAAATCAGGATGGCCAATCAGACCAGGGGATTGACTTGCCCAAGGTACTTGCCCCTTGGTGACAGAATTGAGATTAGAATGTCAAAATCCTTATTTCCTGGGATTTTAGCCAGAACTAACCAAGGCCTTCTAACTCGTAGTATAGCTATCTTCCATCTCAAATAATCTCTCTCAAGTTTTCCACTCAATTACCTCTTTTACTGAATAAGCAGCATCATTTAAAATATAATGTTTTATCCTAAAATTTTTATTCAAACTTTATAGCCCATAAGGTAATGATTGTTTGAAGACAAAGTTAAATTATCTGCTTCCTGGTCCTTCTACGCCTGCAGATCCTGGAGTGAGAATGAATTTCAGAACAAGGTCTTCATTTATTTTGTGATTTTCCATATGTCTGAGACAGTGTCAGATCACATAAAAAAAAGACTAGCCCATTTCCACTTCCTCTGCAAACCACTTAGCTAATTGATCCCTTATTTGTGTATAAGAAACATCAAGGCAAAGCTGGATGCATGGGTATGCAACCTGGGCAGTTGCATGAAGCCTCATGCTGAGAATGGGCCTGTGCTTTAATATTTATCTTTAAACAGTGTTGGTGGATTGAGACCAACAGGATAGTGGCACATGTGGGTGAGCAGGGGGTATCTACACATCATGCATGTCCTCAGCCACCCCTTGCTATCTCATCTGCATATAAGTGTGCATGATGGTGAATTCTGGTGGACCCAGGATTTCTGGGAGCTCGGTGAGATTCAATATGAGAATGAGGTAGAGTATTTATGTCCATGACTAAGTAAGTGGGGAAGCTGACAGTCCCCAGGGGCCATGTTGTCTGTTCCAACCAGAATTTGCTTTGAACTTCACAAGAAGGTAATGGTGCTAAGAAATACGGATGACCAAGGAGCTCTATAAAGGGGAGTCGAATATGCCACCCCAAAATACACCACTTTGGTATATTGATTATTTTGAATTACTAATAAAAGTACTCGAGAAGCAGCTTGTGTAAGAAGCACACTCTGACCCTCCTTTGTCTCCCTGAAAGCATACTAGTAAGATGAATTTCCCCTGGGAAAGGTACCCTCCGTGTACCAGCATAAACTATCCTCATCACCAGAGAGAGGAAATTTAGGGCCAAGAGGCTGCATAAGCAAATCTTGTTACTTCTTCACCAAACACCTTTGTCTTGCTAGTTTGTCACAAATTTATTGTTTCCTTGTCTAAAAGGTATAAATGCTTCCTGCTTTGGTCACTCGAGTCTAGTTTTTTTATGGGACTCCCATACATAAGAAATTACATTTTTTTCTTCTGTTAACTTATGTCAAATTAATTATTAGACCAGCCAAAGAACCTAGGAGAGAAGAAGGGAACTTTTTTTCTGTTCCTACAATTATATATCTTTTATTTCTTTAATTTTTTTCACTTGTATTAGCCCAGTTTTGCTGAAAATGATGGCAAAGAGAAAGAGAGAAAGTGCAATCCATAGTTCCTTTTGTTCAACCCTTCCCTACTCATCAGTGAGCCAATGAGAGAGAGAGTTGGTAGAATGTACCCATATCGAGAAGTGAAATAAAACAGTAAAGTTTTATGCAGTGTTTCCACTGGTCTGGTAAGAAGGGTATACATATGCATGATCTACTAGTATTAAATATAAATTGCGTAATTTTGGTGATTTTGCAAATAACTTAAATATTCTTTCATTTACAATGTACAATATAAAGATGAATAGTAAAACTCATGCTAATCATTTAAACTTTTGTTTTTTCTTTCCTTAGAACTACCTTAAATAGTAAATGTAAACATTATGATAAGTTGAGAGAGAAATGGCAGAAGAAAGAAACAGTCTTGTATTTTAGAACATTTAACCAACCTTCTGCCCTGCCTTTGGAACAAGTGACCTGCATTTTCATTATGCCCTGGGACCTGCTAGTTATGGGACATTAACAGTTACCCTGTTGCAATGAACTGGCACACACTCTAGCAAGTGCTTCAAGCATTAACTTATAGTTTAAGCATTGGATGTAGGATATAGGAAATGAACTGAAAATCCTAATATAACTGCCAACTAGACTGTTCTCCTCACATGTCCAAACGTCTTCTCCTTCCTTCCCAAATAGCTCTTGCATATCTGACCAAAGCTCCTTTATTGAACCAACCGACCTCAGAAGTCCTTCTGTTTCTAATTTAATTTAAATTAATAATTTAATTTAAATTTTCCATTTCAGACTCTACTGCCTTCAAGGTCAAATCCTCAGTTGGGAAAGAGAAAAGTCAGCAATAAAAACAATTTACTTTTTTTTTTTAAACTTTTTAAAAAATATATTTCTTTATTGATTTCAGAGAGGAAGGAAGAGGGAGAGAGAGATAGAAACATCAATGATGAGAGAGAATCATTGATTGGCTGCCTCCTGCACGCCCCCGACTGGGAATCGAGCCCATAACCCGGGCATGTGCCCTTGGTCTGAATCGAACCTGGGATTCTTCAGTCCACAGGCCGACACTCTATCCACTGAGCCAAACTGGCTAGGGCAACAATTTACTTTTAAAGTGTGAATAAAGGAGATACCTTACACTTTTGAGAGATATTTATATTTTAAAGAAGCACTTACTTGCTAAAGTATAAACAAACTTACTGTGTAACAAATAATTTTAAGGGAGGAAACTTTCCATTATTTTCTGCTAAGAAGTTCCTTCTACTCTAATCCTGTTGGAAGAATGGGCTGTACCTATTTCTGAACAACTGCACATGATTTTTTAAAAATGGGGTAATGTGTGCTCAGATATAACCAAGAAATTTTCCAATCAACTGAAAAAGGCTTCACCATCATGCAATATATGTTTATTTCATGTCTCTTTAAGGCTCACTAAAAACAAAGCACCTTAAAATGTGTAGTGCTAGTTGGGAGCTTAGCCTCCATTTAACTGCCTTTGCTTATTTGACCCGTGTTCTTCCCTTTGCATCCTCTCCTTTATATCTCAGCCCAACTGTGACAGCTTTGCAGCTTCAGTTTGGCTAAAGAACTCTCTGTGCTGAAATTGTAAGGGACTGCCCCAAACACAGACTCACTTCTCCACAGACCCGATGCTTTGGGGCTCCCGGTGAAAGGCAGGCGTGCAACGACTCACTGTGATGGTATAGCTGTGCCAGCAAAAGAATAATAATCTATTTACAACTTTTAGAGCATTGCTCAGCAGCATCTTTTAATCCATGTGGCAGAAGACTAAAAGATCTTTTCCTTGGGCAGGTTTCTCAGTTAAAAGGAAGGCTCTCCCTGGCCAGGTGGCTCAGTTCCTTAGAGCGTCGTTCCGTACACCAAAAGGTTATGGGTTCGCTTTCTGGTCAGGGCACATATCCAGGTTGCAGGTTCGATCCTGGCCATGGTGCATACAGGAGGCAACCAATTGATGTTTCTTTCTCACATTGATGTCTCTCTCTCTTTCTCTAAAAAATCAATAAAAACATACAATCAGGTGAGGATTAAGAAAATAAAAAGGGTAGGGTGCATCACCCAAGATTTTAAAATTGGATATTGTATAATTTTATATTAAATTGGTTATTTATTGTCAATGACTGAAGTGGGATCTCTCAATACCCTGCATTTACACAGCGTTTTTTCCCCCTGAAATCTCAAAGTTTAATATGTTTGCAAATAGTTAAAAAAAAAAAAACCCACAAAACACAACAACAATCCACTAGACCCGTGGTCGGCAAACCATGGCTCGCGAGCCACATGCGGCTTTTGGCCCCTTGAGTGTGGCTCTTCCACAAAATACCACATGCAGGCGCCCAAGTACAGTGCAATTGAAACTTCGTGGCCCATGCGCAGGAGTAGGTATTTTGTGGAAGAACCACACTCAAGGGGTCAAAGAGCTGCATGTGGCTTGCGAGCCGTGGTTTGCCGAGCCACAGTTTGCCGACCACTGCACTAGACTATTATCTATTTGGCCTGCTGAATTCCCATTGTTTTTTCTTCATTCAGTGGACTTATAGTCTTTCCACATCTCTTTTAATTACCCGTGTGGAAAAACTTAACAGAACATAATAAGAATAGCTCCATTTATTGAGGGCTTACAATATGCCAGGCATTGTTCTATGCACATTACATTGATTGCTATTATTATCACCATTTTACAGCTGAAAAGACCTAGATGTAGAGATGTTAAGAAACAGCCTAAATTATTAATGCTAGGAGGTGGAGGTGCCACAATACAGACCTACTCAGCCATGTGCTCACACACTGTTTTACCTTTCAGTGCCTCAGGCCAAATACACAGATTTATTTTCATGAACAATTTTTTCACTCATCTAATTACTTTACATTAGCCTGGCTGTAAGGCTGTCAAAGCTTCTCATGTCCCAGGAACTTTAAATAAATCACTTTATTTAGATATCATCATTATCCTTATTTACAGATGCTACAATTGAGCCATGGAGAGATTAAATTACTTGGCCAAGCTCTCAGAAAATTTTGGAGCCAGGATTTAATTCTAGTTATTTTTATCATTATGCTACATCTTTCTCTTCTGCATCAGATTTAGCTTTCTTTATTCTTAAAAATCAACTTGCCATGCCAAAGTTTAGAAAAGCCTTAAAAGAATGAAGTTGGTAATTAGTTTAATTGTTAGAGCCAAATTTTTAGTAGCCAGAGACCAAAGTCTTAGTTCCAAGCCCTGACGTGCCAGTTGGCAACACTGGTGTCATGGCCACAAACTGTAACTTTATTTCCAGTTGGCTGCTTCCCAAATGAATACTACTAATCATGAATCAGTGACTTATGCACTTTTAAACATGGGCTGGAATTTATCACTCATCCAATCTATTTTCGTCATTTCATAGATAAGAAAGACACAGAGAGGTTAGGTGGCAGGCCTGATACCACACAGCGAATTAGTAGCAGAGGGGACACTAATTTAGATTTCCTTATACTAACTCTGGGGGTCTTCATACTGTACCACAAAGGCAGCCTATGCTGACTATTTTTTCCACAGTGTTTAAAAAAATGTATTGATACATTCAACAAATATTGAATGGCTACTATGTGCTAGAACACTGTTTCAGGTTCTGGGGTTAGGGTAGAAAACAAATTCCTTCCTGGAACTTCACATCCTGGTATTGTAATGGTAAAATGAACTAAACTTTTAAATGATAAAATATTATATGAATTTAATTACTTTGAGTTTAATCACCGACAAAAAGTGTTGAAGACATATTGGCCTGAAATATGGATAATCAAAAGTTATAACATCTAATGGACATAAGAGTTATTACTATAACTACCATATTGCACATAAAATTAAAGCCCAGTCATTATACATAAATAGGGGTGGTTGTTGGTTTTGTGGCACTAACAGAAAGATGGGGAAGGTAAGGTTCTTGCTCTCAAGAAGCTTAAGGATAAACTATGAGTCACGTAGATTACAGAAAAATATTTTCCCCTCAAGTTAAACTACATTAAGCAAATTCTACAGCATTTAAAACTTATCTTTTACTTCATGACCATTAAAATTAATTCTCCATAGGTGCTGAGAATTACAGCTATAATTAAGTGAATAACCTGAAATCCCAAAGCCCCAGTTCAATGTTCTGAAATTGATCTATTTAACATTTTTTAAAATTATGCATACTTTATTTTGTGTCAACTTGTTGAGGATCAGAGGAATAACAATAATAAAAATGTAAATTTGCCTCTAAATCAATATACAATCTCTTCTTCTTGCCAATAATTATGATAATAAAGTGACAAAATTGAGCTCTTGGTCACAATGGCTGGCTGCATTTGTTTTTAGTCTAAATAGAAACAGCCACCTTAAAGCAATTTCATAATGGAAAACATAATGGAAAATAAGTTTAAAGCACTGTACTAAATCTATTCTTTAATTACAAAATTTTGCAATGTCAATAATACCATTACCTGCAATAATCAGGGTTTTAAAAATATGTCATGTTTTGAGCAGACCATAAACTATGCTTTAGTGTCTTCCAACATAGAAAATTCTTTAGTCTGACTCACCCACCTAATAAGTACATTGAACAGATATGGTCGACTTCATATTCCCTGAAGACGTACCTCTGAGGGACAACACTAAAACATCTTGACTAAAGCCCAGCAATAGAAAGATATGAAAAGTCAAATGTAACTTATTGTTATAAATTCATAACCACTACACTTACAAGCTTGCATAAAAGTGCTGAACCATTGAAAATGCATCCTCTAATATACATATACCCACTATTCAGAAGTGTATTTTCATCTATTGTGGATCACTTATTCACTACTTTTTGAGGAATAAAGATACAAGAATTCACATTCAGAAAATATCTTGAATGGCAACAGGTGGAGAAACATGTAAAGGGTTAGCAACTGTAGTTGACCCACCTTGTCTTGTTCATGCCTACATTCCTCACTGTGCCTTTCGAAGACCCAGGGAGGGAAACATGTTTCAGGTGGCAAGGTTCCCTGAGACCTGCGGAGTGCTCCCAAAGTGCAATTTGCTGCAACAATTTCTTTGGTTCCCTCATGGTTCACATTGGGCAGAAGATTCAGTAGAAATAAATTGTGCACTTGCTTCCCTGGCCAGTGCCATCACAGTAAAATGTCTGCTACAAAAGAGGGCACAAAGCTCATTTTTACGGTATTTAGGTGAGAAAGTCTATGCCAGAGGCAAAAGAAGTACAGGAAGACAGGGAGCCTCTTTCTATTGCCTTTATTTCCAACATGGATGGGAAACGTGTAGGGTCATCTGTAGAAAAGGCTATGAAAGACACATTTTTGTCTTTGGCATATTTCTGTACATCTCTTTCCCATTTTTATATCTTTTTTTTTTTTCAAATTTTGTTACACCAGGTTGCCTTTATTAAACTTCACCACCTGAGACGTGGCCCAGCCCAGAGAGCCTCTCTGTCCTGCACACCTGTGACCCTCCTTCCTAAGTGAGAGGCGTCCAGAGGCATGACCATCAAAAGCTGATTCAGCTCCATCAGGCAGTGCAGCTCGGACTAGTAATAAACCTCAGCAACACCACTAAAGCCGGCAGACCAGAATCACAAGGGAAACACATTGGAAGATAAACTGTCATTGGAACCATGGCCCAAAAATGTAGGGGAGGACCTGCATCTCAAACTTAAAACAGTGACCGCCTGCGACTATAAAACACTTAAATAGGATCCAAAGTCTCCTTTGTCTAACTTTACAGAGAAAATATCCAGGATATAATAAAAAACTACCGATCATACCAAAAAAAAAATCACAACTCACAGGAGAAAGGACAATTAACTGATGTCAAGATTAAGATGAGTCAGATGGTTGAATTATCTGACATGGATTTTAAACAGCGATCAAATAACTGTTTAAGCAATCAATTACATATTCTTCTAGAACACATGGAAATATAGAAAATTTCACCAAATAAATGCAAGTTATAAAAAATAAGCAAATGGAAATCATAGAATTGAAAAATACAATAACGGAAATAATAATAAAAGGAAATAAATTGGAAGATGGGCTCAAAAGAAGAGTAGAAAGGACTGTGGACAGATCAACTGATTCACCTAATATGAACAACAGAGTATAGATAAAATATTTTTTAAATAAACAGGAACTCTAGGATCCGACAGGACAGTAGCAAAACACCCAACATTTATGTCACTGAACTAGCAGAAGGAGAGGAGATAGATAATGGGCCTAGAAGAATATTCAAAGAAATAGTGACTGAACACTTCCAAAATTTGGTAAAATACTCATATGTACAAATTCAAGGATCTGAGGAAATCCCAACAGAATAAACCCAAAGGAATACATACCAAGTGTTTTTATAGAACATTAATTTGAATAATAGTAGATTGGCCATTTGGAACCATGGAGATGAGAAGAAAGTGGCATAATGTTTTTCAAATAATGAAAGAAAAAAATGTCAACTATAAATTCAATTTTCTGCAAAATTACCCTTCAGAAATAAAGATGAAATAATGACTTCCTTATAGAAAGGGAATATAAAAGAGTTTGTCACTAGCAAACCTAACTTTAAAAATTGGTTATAGAAGGTTCTTTTAAGCCAAAATAAAATAAAATAAAGTGGAGCATAAGGAAAGAATAAACAAAGATAAGAGCAGAAATATAGGTATGTGCAATCTTTTTACTCATGAATTCCATAAATCATATTATTGACTGAAAAAAAGGCAATCTGATATTCAAGACAATGACATCTAAAAATGTGGGAGATAAGAGACCTAAGTAGAAGTAAGGTTTCCATAGATTAAGGTGGTAAAATGTTGGTACTAGTTGACTGTAATAAGTCACATAAGTATATTGTAATATCCAGAGTAACAACCATGAAAACTGTGAAATAAAATACACTCAAAACCACTACTGAGAAACGATTTCAAATCATGTATCTGATAAAGGATTAATATCTAGAACAGAGAAAGAATGCCTACAATTCAACAATGACAAAAACAAATAATTAAAAATAGGAAAAGAACTTAACAGACAGTTCTCTAAGAATATATATAAATGGCCAATTAGCACATGAAGAGATGATCTACATCACTAATTATTAGGGAATTGAAAATCAAAACCACAAAGTGACATCACCTTATATTTGTTAGAATGGCAATCATCAAAAGACAAGAGAAAAGTGTTGGTGAGGATATGGGGAAAAGAGAACCCTTGTGTACTCTTGGTGGGAAAGTAAATTGGTGCAGTCACTATGGAAAATAATGTGGAGATTCCTAAAAAAATTAAACATAAAATTTCCATAATGATCCAATAACCCCACTTGTGGGTATATATCCACAGGAAAGAAAAAACAAAAATCATGAAGAGATATCTGCACTCCCATGCTCATGACAGCATTATTTATAATACCCAAGATTTAGAAACAACCTAGGTGACCATCAATGGATGAATGGATAAAGATGTCATATATATCTATCTATATCTATATCTGTCTACCTATATCTACCTATATCTATATCTATATCTATATCTATATCTATATCTATATCTTATATCTATATCTATCATCTATCTCTATCTATACTAGAGGCCTAGTGCATGAAATTCATGAACGGGTAGGGGCCCTAGGCCTGGCTGGCAATCAGAGCTGATCAGGGCCTTCCAGCTGCTGGCTGGGGCCTTCCTTCATTCCGCGCTGCCCCCTGGTGGGCAGCACACATCATAGAGAGTGATCGGTCTCCCAGTTGAACTCCCATGGGGACAATTTGCATATTAGGCTTTTATATAGAGAGATATCTACACACACACACACATGCACACACACATATATAAATATATACATGTATATAAACCAATGTACTCTGTATGAATTTTGCTTTTTAGATTCCATATGTAGTTAATATATACAGTATTTGTCTTTTTCTGTTTATTTCACTTCCCATAATGCCCTCAAGGACCATCCATGTTGTTGCAAATGGCAGAATTACCTTCTTTCTCACGGCTGAAAAACACCAATGGAATATAAATAAGTTCTGGGCATATAATGTAGAGCGTGGTTATTATAGTTAATATACTGTATTATATACTCACAGTTGCCAAGAGAGTAGGTTTTAAATGTTCTTACCATAAAAAAAATGGTAATTATGTGACATGATGTAGGTGTTAGCTAAGACTATGACAGTAATCATTTTTCAATACATAAGTATCAAATCAATACACTGTACACCTTAAATTTATACAATATTTCATGTCAATTATTTCTCAAAGCTAGACATAAAATATTAAAATAAAATGGTACAGAGTGATAGTTCTTGAAAAACTAAATAAGAATTACCATGTAATATAGCAATTTCACTTCTGATATATACCCCAAAGAACTGAATGCAGAGACTCTAACATGTATTTATATACCTATTAGAGGCCTGATGCACAAAATTTGTATAAGGGGCTCAGCCCCCACCACTGCCACCTCTGCCTCGGCCCCCTGCTGCCACAGCTTCATCTGGAAGGTCATCCAGAAGGACATCCAGTCTAAGTAGCATATTACACTTTTATTATTATAGATGCTCACAATGGCCTTACAAAAGCCAAAAGGTGAAAATGACCAAAATGTCCACAGGCAGATCAATGAATAAACAAAATGTGGTACACAAACTATTAAATACTAGAGGCCTGGTGCATGAAATTCATGTACCAGTGAGGTCCCTTTGCCTAGCCTGCAGGATTGGGCCGAAACTGGCTCTGTGACATACCCTGAGGAGTCCTGGATTGTGAGAGGGTGCAGGCCAGGCCAAGGGACCTCACCGGTGCACGACTGGGGCCAGGGTGAGACACGGGAGGTTGTCCAGCCAGGGAGGCACCATGGGAGGGCTCCAGAGTGTGTCCAGCCTGTCTCATTCAGTCCTGATTGGTGGCACCCCAGCAGCAAGCTAAACTACTGGTTGGAGCGTCTGCCCCCTGGTGGTCAGTGCATGTGATAGTGACTGGTCAATCGGTAGACTGTCTGCCCCTTGATGGTCAGTGCACGTCATAGTGAGCGGTTGAGCAGCCTTAGCAAATCATTAGCATATTACGCTTTGATTGGTTGAACGGCCAAGTGGTTGACCAGATACCTAGCATATTAGGCTTTTATTATATAGGATTATTCAACCTTATAAAATTCTGATGTATGCTATAACATGGATAAACCTAGAAGATATTATGCTAAGTAAAATAAGTCAGACACAAAATGACAAACATCACATGATTCCACTTATATGAGGTTCCCAGTACAAGGCTAATCATAGAGAAAATAAAATAGAGGTTATCAGGAGCTGGGGAAAAGGGGGATGGGGAGTTAGTTTTTAATGGAAATTGAGTTTCAGTTTGAGATGATGACAAAGTTCTGGAGATGATAGTGATGATAGCTGCACAACAATGTAAATATATCTACTGCCACAAGACATTTCAATCAATGATGGACCACATACGGAAGGGTGGGCCCATGAGATTACATATAATGGAGATGAAAATCCCTCTCACCTAGTGAGGTTGGGTAGCCATGGTTAGGTGGTAGTGCAATGCATTACTCATGTGTTGGAGAATTGCTGAAGCATGATAATTCTATGTTTAACTTTTTGAGGAACCACTATACTGTTTTCCATAGTGATTACACCATTTAAATTCCCAACCAGCAATGCACAAGTTCCAATTTCTCTACGGCCTCACCAACCCTTATATATGTAAAATACCAGCCGACTCAAGGATGCGAAGTGGTACCACACTGTGGTTGTGATTTTCACTTCCTTTATGTGAACAATAACGTTTAAAACACATTTATGTAAGGATTGTGAAGAGAACACACCCTGTTCCATCCTTTATGATCAGAAAAATAAATTACTTCAAATCTTATTCAATAAATGTCCATATAGTGGTATACTCAAGGAAGATAATTTCAGAAAATATATATAGAAAATTACAATAATCTATTGTCACAGTTATCATTAACATGCACTGCCTGTTCTGAATATAATTTTAAAAAAATTCCAGCCGAAACCGGTTTGGCTCAGTGGATAGAGCGTCAGCCTGCGGACTGAAAGGTCCCAGGTTCGATTCCGGTCAAGGGCATGTACCTGGGTTGCGGGCATATCCCCAGTAGGAGATGTGCAGGAGGCAGCTGATCGATGTTTCTCTCTCATCGATGTTTCTAACTCTCTATCTCTCTCCCTTCCTCTCTGTAAAAAATCAGTAAAATATATTTAAAAAAAAAAAAATTCCAATTCCCACATGACCTGATTTCAACCCTCAAAGGAAGATCTCATGTTTTCATACAGCATTAACTAGAGCTTAGTTTGCTAAACTTCTAGTTATATTTTCATTTTAAAATGTTATTAATCAAATAAATGCATCCTTAATGCTTCATGTGCATGAATTATGCACTACTTGGATGGGCAGAGCACTGAGTTTAGTTCCAGTCCTTGTTCCTCCTCTGTATACTTGTGCCACTGTAAACCAGTCACCTAGCCCTTTACAAGACTCAGTTGTCATAGGTGAAGAGAACATGAGTTTAGGAATCAGAGCCTTGGGCAAGAATTACTCCATAATTCACAGTCAAACTCTTAATGTCACAGGGTCCTTATTTATAAGGTATGAAAATAATCCACTCACTGCATCTTACACTCACCTCTGTCAGAATCCAATAAGGCACCACAGGAGATAAAGGGGCAGACAGACTGTCAGGACTATTGCAGAGGTCTGGGCATCGGGGGATGATGGTTTTGAGTAGGCCGGTGGCCTGGTAAGATTATATGCATCTTTTCAAGGCAAAGCCAATAGGGTTTGCTCGTTAACTGAATGTTGGACATGCAAGGGAAGAGCTGAGAAAGACTCCAAGGTTTTGGGCCTTAGAATTGGGAACAATCGAGATCCATTTACTTTGAGGAAGACTGAGCTTGAAAAAAGTTTTGGGTGTTAGGGGGAGCTCAAGTGTTAGGTTTGAACAAGTTCAGTTTATAAAATGTCCGAGACATGCAAATAAGCATGGTGAGTACGAGGTCTGATTTGTGTTTTATAAAAATTCTTGGAGAAGAGTGAGACTGGCTATAGGGACCAGATGGAAGCTAAAGATAGAGTGTGAGCAAAAATGAATTAGGGCATGTAATAATGCTGTGGCAGGAATAATGAAGAAGGGACTTAAAGGAGAACAATGCTCAACTGGGGATTAAAAAAAAAAAAAGACAGAGGAGGGCTCATGGGTGAACCCAGGATGGCTGGTAGGAAAAAGAGCAAATTTGAGGGGAAAGATGAGTTAAGTTATATAAGAATCACTAATAGAGATCATTTAGATATAAAAATAAATAAAGGGCAGGCCCAACTGTTGAGAAGCTCACTGGGGAAAGCAGACAATAAAGTGATGACAGTAAGAAAAGAGTGTCAAATGTGCAAAAACTTGAGTCATGCAGGGGTGACATGGGGGTCATATTGATGAGGTAGCTGGGTTTGAAATGCCCTTGGAATGAGAAAATCAAACTGCTTGTCCCTGTTTTTAAATCTGTGAGTGATACTTTGCAATGTTACATATCTCATTTTCAGGCCACCCAAAAGTATTGACAGGGTTACATAAGAATAACATTATTTACGTCTCTCCCAAATGCCCACAACAAAGAGAATAATTTGAATTATTTTGCAAATCTTGAAAGCGAACACTAGTGCTCCTTCAGATTCTATACAAGACTGTTTGCTTTTGGTGGGAGGATGGATGAAAGGGGGAGATGAGGACACAGCTTGAGAACAACGTTTGCTTCTGTCCTGATTTTTGCACTGTGCTCTGTTTCTTAAGGTACCACAATTTAAGGCTTAAATATGCACATGGCTATATACTATACCATCATAAATTGGACATAGGAATTATTCATGTTTTGAAGTCCTCTTTAGTTGTCATCCAAAAAAAATGTACCTTTTATTCAAGAATACTATATTTATATTCACATATATACTCCACTAGTCAAAACGGACCTACAGAAATAATTCCTTGAGATTAACACTACATTGTGTTCTCTGCAACCTGGATGCATATAGCCTTTTTAATTGTTAAAGACAGTAATCATTTTTTAGGGGGGAAATTATTGAGATAAAAATCCACTCAGCAGTTGAGAATTAATGCTTTCAGGAAATGATCCAGTTATTTGCTAAAATAAATTTTATTGCAGAAATGTCAAGTTCACTCAAAAACCTAGCTTCCAGTGTTCTCTAATGTTGAAGACTAAAAATAGTTACAATATATGGCCATTATATGCTTTTCAGTAATAAAAGCTTGATTCCCCCACTACTAAGCCAACTTACACATCCCTTTTACAAGCCCACCCGTGAATGCATATTTGGAAAAATTACAAATTTGGGCCTTATCTTATTAAAATAGACTAGTGATTAAGCAACCAGGGTGCAGAAGCTCCTAGATCTTGTGTTTCAAAGGCTATTTCTCCTGCACTTGAGATAAAAAGATCGAGCCAGGGGACAATCACTGTGATACTGAGTTTCTCTTTTTCCTTTCAAAGAATTTTGAATTTTGGTTTGGCGATGGTCTTAAATATTCATTTGGTGTCACCATATGACAGAGGCAAAGACAGATCATTAGAAAGTTGGTCCTAGGGTAGAGAACCCTTACCAACGATACAAGCATCTTAAAAGCAGAGAGGAGAGCAGAGAATTGCATTTATGGAGAATTGCATTTACCTCCAATAGTAGTTACATTAATTTTGACAGTTGTCAATGAAGTTGACAATATGTGGTCAACTCCAATTTAAAATAATTTCTCTGTTCAGAATGAATGCCAACGTTTGTCGCTTTTTATTTCTCTGAACCTCATGACTTAAAATCACACGTCTTGTACACAGGCCAATTTCTAGATATATCACATTTAGCCTTACATGTCCATGCATAAATATATGCTTCTCACACATACCACTTGAATTCTTAAGTTTTCTAAAGAAATAGTTGGATTCCTTTATATCTAATCTTGTTCTTTCCAGGCTGATCAACATTGAACCTGTCCATGGAATTAAGATAAAATAGCATGATTCAACGTAGAAAAATGTCAACTGCTGAACATAAGGGTGCTGAAATAACCAATCCTAGTCTGGCAAACACCCAAGGCATCCCCCATAGCAACAGAGCTGATAGCATAGCAACAGCAGCTACTTTGCCACAGAAAAATCAGAAGCAATATTCTTGGAAAAAATGTAATCCATGTTAAAGTCAAATATGACATTTACTTCAACCAAAAAAACCCCTGTGAGTGCATGTGTTAAATGATGCTATTCCTTAACAACTGTAAATTCTCCCATGCAGGGTGAATGCCACTTTGATACATTTCAAGGCCAAGTACTTTGAAGCTCAAACTTCCTAGGTGTTCTCAGCCAAACTGTTATGTTCCTTAAAAAGCTAGAGAACAATCTTTTTAAAATTTATTTTGTTCAGATAAGTCCTTCCACAGTTTTTAAAAGAATCATTTGAAAGAAGAATTTACTGAAGTTATAAGTTTAATTCATTGGCAATATTAAGCTATAACATGAAGAATATTAAAATATAATATAAAATATATTGATTAAAATACTCTAATATTATTTTATTTTTTTAACCCTTATGCAAGGATATTCATTTTTAGAGAGAATAGAAGGGAGGGAAGCTTGGGGAGGGGGAGAGAGGAGGAGAGATAGAGAGAGAGAGAGAGATCAATGTGTGACACATCAACTGGTTGCCTCCTGCACACCCCCCAACCAGGGCCAGGGATCGAATATGTAATCCAGGTACGTGCCCTTGACTGGGAATCGAACCTGCAACACTTCAGTTTGTGGACTGATGCTCTAACCACTGAACACACCTGCCAGGGTGAAAATTTCATTAAAATGAAAACATGTAGGATTAGATTTTGGATTTGCCAGGCTACGAGCTGAGCATTTGCAGAGAATTGGGACATATGTCACAAAAGAATTTGATCACTGGACATTTTCTGAGTTTAGTAGAGTCTGAGACTTTCTCTTGTGAATCAAAGGCCCATGCAACCACCATAATAGGGTCTGGATCTTGGAAGGGACAAACCCCATGAATACCAGCTCTTCCTCAAGTTTTGGTGAATATGTTGTTCTGAGGGAGCCAGGGAGCCTGAGAGTTGGGCAACAACACTTGAAGTGTCAAGAGTAGAATGAGCCGAAAGGTGTCTAATAATGACTAGAAAGAAAAACGTCTGGAGACAGACTGGTCAGTAAGGTTCTCTGCAGTTCCAGTACCAAGAAGCTCTGCTGGTAGGAGCTACTGGTGGGTTTAAGGAAAAATGAAATAATATTCTCTTACTGCCCAAACAGATAACAATGCCTCACATGTTCTTGCCTATGGGACCTGACTTAATAAGATGATTGATGTGCAAGACTTTTCACATTTCTTTTAAAAAATAGGGACCCATTTATCACCTCCATTTTCCCACCCTAGTTATTCATAAGTGAAGTGACACAGTTTAAAGACCAGAGAAAGAATTAGACTTCTGTTATTGCATGTGATGGACTAGTTTTGTGGCAGTTAAACCAAATGAGTTAAGTAGCAATGGAAAATATTCTTTACTCCCAAAACACTGGAATTGTGCTTTTAATTTTCGTTGAAATGCCACCAGAGATCCATTTAAACTGTTTTTGATAAGATACAAACTAACACACTGCATCCGACTGCTGTGTGGAGAATTTTCTTAATTTCACAGTTGGTTGGAAAGTAAACTATCACAGAATAAAGGAGAAAATTCAGCACTGGCTACCTGTAGTAAAAGAATATACGTCAGTAAGCGAGAAGAAGCACTATCATCTTGGTGGAAAACACTGTTATACAGAACATAACCTTATCTAATCTCACAGAACTTCAAGGAGCAGCACTTACTACCTCATCTGGACAAAAACCAACCTTTCATTTACTTGACTACACCCTTGTTAAAATCTCTTTGGAGTTCTCCCTGTTTTAAGTGTCTGGTATTTTGGCTCTCTCACTTCTCACATGGGCCTAATTTATGTGTAGTTCTGATAAACACACCTCCAACTGACACTTTGGATAGATAATGTTCTGTTTGTTCTAGTGAAAGAAATTAGGGGAGTTCTTACTGAGAAAGTGGTAGCAGTAGTACTAATAAATACAGCGGCTGTTTTCTTGCGTTAGATTAGAAGAAACACCAATAGCATCGTGTGTATCCCAATCTGCAGAGCAGCCAATTAAAGAGAATGTGTTGGAGGGATTTGCAGAGCCTCGGGTGTGTGTTTATTTTACAGGTTTGTGCTGGGGCCTGTTAGTAGTGGCTGGGGAGATTGTGCTCATCTCTTCCCAGCACAGAGGTCTGTGAAGACTTGCTGGTAGCTTGAAGTTGGCCATGGAGAAAGTATACACACCACTAAAACTGGAAAATACTATACATCTTATTCTGAAAGCTGGTTATTAACTATTGCCAGCATACCACTGTCTATAAAAGATATCTGGATTGTGATTCTGGACCATTTATAAATACTGGACCACGGACAGGTATAACTGAGTGAAATAAAAATGTGTTGAGCTTACTTAGGGATTGTCTGTAATAGATGATAACTTTGAATTCACCTCAGGAGGAAGAGACCTGTGTGTGGAGAAGATTATGGACAAAGAAGGAAGTTCTTTTCAGATAAAGGTAATCATATTTGGGCTCCTTAGGAATAGCAATTATAAACAAATCCTTACTACCTCACAGATTGGCTAAAGGTTGCTGGTTAAAGAAACATGAGCTGCCAAGGTAAACTAAAAAAATGAAAACAAACAAACAAGAAACCTCTTTAGAAATTTTTAAAAGTATATTAAATAAAATTCTTGGCATCCTAATTATGCAAGAAAGTTGAATATACAACTCAAGCTGAAAGCCATGAGTTCCTTTTGTATATAACTTGGAGTCTACAGAGCAAAGATTTTCTCTGTGTCTTTTTTAAATAGGCAATCTTAATTCTAGCACAAAATTTAATGACTATTAATTTATTTAATGTAAAATGCTAATTGAGGAAATAAATATTTAGAAAGAAGAGGGATATATCAGGGGTATATAGGATTTCATAGATGGTGTGAGAGTAGACAGGTCAAAGAGAAGATCCTTTGTACATTATTTCTCCATGCATAACTGTATGTTTAAAAAACGTAGGCAGTTTAGAGAAATAAAATAATATGTTAAGGTAAAAACCATATTATCAACAAATGTCTCTGGTACCTTTTGCAATATCACTTCACTTTCCTTAGCTTCCTGTTTCATTATTATTCTTTTCAAATTATGTGGCTACTTTAGGATGGCCCATGTCCTCTTTCTTTCAGAAACATAAGATCCATGGATTTCAACTTTCTCTCTAGAAGCCAAGAAGAACTAAGTTTTACATAGGTTTCCTTGAATGACAACGGAGTAATCTTAACATGTATTTCATGCAGAATCGCTTCTCAATAATGTTAAGTATTAGTTGTACCTCTAAGTTAACTCTGCCTCTTAGTCTCCCCGTAAGGTCTTAAAACATTGCTTTCCTTCACATCAAATATTGTGTAAGTGGCCTTTTCATTTTATTCTACCAGAAAGCTTTCACAGGAAAACTGAGATGGGAGGGTATTTTCTCATCTTGTTCCAGACAGTGATGGTACACAATGTACATTAATGCCCACACAGAAAAGTTAATAATACTCTACGAGGAGTCTATTTTTAGATTAATAGAACTCATTTATGCAAAGGAAATCTGTACTGTGAAAAGAAGAAAAATCTTCAAATGTTTGGAATAATTCTGGATAAATTTTAAGAAAAAGGCAGCCTTTTCTTTTCTACATTGGATCTGAAATAAGTAAGTGAATTCAAAGGCTTAGCCATGTTGCAAAGGCTTTTTAATTGCTCCTATTGATCATGACCTACATCTGCTTCTGCTCAGTACATAGGGCTGCATTAGGCACTGGAACCAGTACCCTGGGAAGGAAAATTCACAGCCATCCTAATGTTACCCAATGGCAGGATAATTATTTATATTTAATGTAGAGATGAAGATCATTTTGTTGGACAACATGATAGCAAGGTCTTTACTGGTTAATACTGCATTAAAATATACTGCTTCAAACACCATTAATTCTCCCATTAGGTTTTAGCAGACCATAACATTCCTTAACCCACAAAAGACAGAGCTCTCAGTATAAAGGTAATTATTCTAAATTTATACAAAAAATTGGGATTATACATCACCCTCACAAACAGACACACTGGTTTCATTCAATGGCACTGTTTCTAAATATCAATAAATCTTTGAAGAGCATAAAGCACACCACCTAGGGACACACTACTTGGGAAAAAGCCAACAGCCCTCGGACTTTTCGGTTTTAATAAAGTGACAAGTCATGAGTGCTTTTCTTAATGCGAGGAGTGGAATCTGCCCATCACTCCGGGATCCCTCCCTGCTTTTAAACAGGGTGTGATGTATACAGCTGTGATGTATACAGCTTTAATGAAGGAATTCTATATGTTTAAGTGGTCAGAATCTGTATTTTGCCTTTGTTCAAAATACATTAAATATGCTACATGCCTTCATCTCATGTCAAACTGAAGAAGGGAATGTGAGAAGCTTGGACTTCATTTTACGGCCAAGTCCCAGGAGTTAGTTGCACTTTGCTCATGCACATGGGTGGTAGGAAGGAAGGAGGCACATGATGGGGTGAGAAAGTAGAAGGGCCAGTATTTCCTCCCCCTCCGAACAAATCCAACCACACATGGTGAATCCCAAAGTGACAGAAACCCTGGTCCTAATTCCTGAAACGGCTGGGTGGGCCAAGCAGGCGGATTTGCTCCAGGCTTGGGACACATCGAGGAGGGTGGCGAGTCTTCTCCAGAAGTGATCCCCTGAATTAGGCAAGGTAGAGATCAGAGGAGAGTGGAGACCTCCGGAATCGGTGGGACAGTATAATGACTGCCTTCTTCCAGCTCTTAAGTCCCACCTGGGGCAGGATGAGGAAATGTGGCAAACAGAAGGGAAGGGAAAGAAAGGACGGTTTTGTGCAACGAAATGCTGCTGCATGGAAAGTGAGCATCCAGGCCCAGCCCAGCCCGGCCTCAGCCTCTTTCTGCTTGGGGGCCAGTGGACAGAGAGAATAAAATGTGATGGATGTCTCCCCTCCTATTCCCAGCCTCCCCTCCCACCTGGGTCTGTCCCGCTCAATACCCTATCCTGTAGCCCAGCAAGGCCCAGCTGAGTAGCTCCCATCCTCAGACAAGTCATTTAAATTCTGAGGGCCTGAATATGTATGTCCAGTGTCCAGTACTGTCACAGAGATTCTTTATTATCCCCACTGACCTCCTCGTCCTTTGACATTCTGTGAAAGTTGGATCACTTACTACAGTTTATTTTAATCATTTGTGTACATTCCTGCCTTTCTACTAGACTGTGTACTCCCTTATCATCCTTTCCTTATTTATCTTTTATTCCCAGGGCCTTAGACAGTGCCTGTGAGATACTATTACCTCAATATTTGCTCAGTATGTGTAAGGCATGAGTAAATGGTCCTTTAAATGCTCCAATAAATGCACCAAACTGGTGTTTGTATTTCAAACACCAGTTTGAATTTTTAATTCAAGTTTTAATTTTCAAGTTTTAATTTTCTCTCTAAAGTGTTGCATTTGATGTTTTATATGAAGATTTGAATGCTGAGGTATTAAGAACTAACACCATTTTTAGAGAAACTCCCCTTTTCAATGAGTACATTAATATTGTGTATACACAAAAGATACACACTATATATAATATACTACATAATTTTGAGTGTGTAGATAAACCTAGACACAAAATTATACATATTTATATATTCCCATATTTGCCTATATATAAATTCAGTTTGATGAAAAGCAAACTGTAATTATTATCACTAATTTCCTGTATTGCTTCTGTGAGATTTGGGCTATTTCCAATACAATAATATTTTATGAAAAACTGAACTGAAGAGTGTAATCTCTCTTGTGAAATAATTAAAGGTACTTTAAATAAAAATTTAATGTTCATTTTAGAATAAATTATATAACTAAAATTTATATCTAAAGGATATTGGTATCTGATTATCTTTCCCTCCTTGCTTTGATTGATAAAAAGCTAATACTGTACTAGTAATTTTTAGTTTTTCCTTCTAGTGAAGTATAATTAACTTAAAATATTACATTAGTTTTAATGTATTATATAGTGATTCGATGCTTAACTAATTCTAATAATTTTTCAAAAATTGATGGTACATATTTTTGTTTTTTCTGTATGCTTATTGGTTTCATCTTAAAACTCTGTCAGTACTTCCTCTTTGTCCCTACTTATTTGTTAACTTACTCACTGTAAAATCCAGCCATTAATTCAATTTCCAACATTTATTGAAAACCAACTATGTGTTAGGCAATATTTTCCAATAGGATTCATTCATGTTACTTCAGATCCTCTTTGCAACAGTGCAAAGCATTTTAAAATGACATTGACAGATTAAGTTCAATTACATAAATTCACTGGTAGACCTTTGGATAACTAAATTTCTTTCAAGAAATAATAACTTTACCAATGTTACTTTTTCTTAACTTTTATTACATTTATTGGGGTGACACTGGTTAATAAGATCTGTTAGGTTTCAAGTGTACATTTCTATGATACATGGTCTGTGTATTACATTGTGTGCCCACCACCCAAAGTCAAATCACCTTTCATCACCATATATTTGGCCCCCTTTACCCTTTTATATCCCTACTCCCTTACCCTCCATGCTGTTATAGCTGTCTAATGAGTTTGTTTTATATCCCACATATGAGTGAAATCATATGGTTCTTAGCTTTTTTGTAATGACTTATTTTGCTTAGCATAATAATAAATGGTAGTACTGCATCTTTTCTTATGGTTGAGTAGTATTCCTTAGTATGTATTTACCAAATCTTTATACAATACTCTATCGAAGGACACTTTGGTTATCTCCGTGTCTTGGCCACTGTGAATAATGCTGAAATGAGCACAGGGGTGCATATATCTTTGCAAATAAATGTTTTTGAATTTTGGGGGTACTCAGAAGAGGGGTTGCTGGGTCATAAAGTAGCTCCTCTTAATTTTCTGAGATACTGCCATACTATTTTCCATAGTGGTTGTACCAGTTTACACCCCCACCAGCAATGAACAAGGGTTCCTTATTCCCCACAACCTCTACAACACTTGTTATTACTTGTCTTATTGATAACAGCTTTTCCAACAGGTATGAGGTGGTATTTAATTGTAAGTTTGATTTGCATTTCCTTAATAGCTAGTGAAGTTGAACATCTTTTCATATACCTGTTGGCCATTTGTATGTCTTCTTGGGTGAAGCACCTGTTCATGTCCTCTGCCCATTTTTTAATTGGATTGTTTGTTTGTTTGTTTGTTTGGTGTTGAGTTGCATGAGTTCTTTATGTATTTTGCACATTAACTCCTTATCAGAGCTGTCATTTGCAAATATCTTCTACCATTCAGTTGTTTGCCTTTTTGTTTTGTTGGTGGTTTCTTCTGCTGTGCAGAAGGTTTTTAGTTTGATATAGTGCTATTCATTCATCTTTGCCTTTACTTCCCTTGCCTTTGGGGTCATAAAATGTCCTCTATGACCAAGGTCCATAAGTTTAGTACCTATGTTTTCTTCTGTGTAATTTATTGTTTCGGGTCTTACATTTAGATCTTTGATCCATTTTAAACTAATTTTTGTACACCAAGAAAAGGAAAAAGCAACACAAAGGTTCATTGCAAAGGGATTACAAGGAGAGAAATAAACAAATTTAGATAAGATAATTAACTAAAAGGAAAAAGAAACTTCAACACATTTGGTTTGGGATATCATTTTCCCCTGACTATTAAAAAGCTTCTCTTTATGAAATTTTCTATGTGTGAAGAAGAAGATTCTGTTTGTCAAGATCGGTCTCCCATTCTCCTGGGAGAAACATTATAAGAAACCCAAAAGCCCTGGTTTGAAATTCTATTCTGTTCTTTCTATTCTTTTCATTGAAGAAAGGCACTGATAATCCATTTGACTGATGATTCAATTGACTGTGTATAAGAAAGCAGAGTGGTCCTTAGATATAGCAATCATGGATTGTTCAAGTGTACCTTTCAAGGGAAGAATGAGAGTGTTACAAGCATGCTGTGTGATAACCACTGCAACTTATTCTTCCCCCAGAACAGCAAGTTCTTAGAATGGTATTGGAATAAAATAAAACTTAATCCTTAAAAGCATAAGCTATTTGCTTGTAACCTCAACTAATTTGCACTTTGTTCTCTACACTGCTCCTTACTTAAGGCATCTTATCAGAAAGACACAATCAGAACAAACTTTGTAAAGGTGGAATCTGTTTCTCTTTCCCATTTCTATGATTGCATAACAGTATTATTTGTCCCTAAGAGGAAAGAACATGGAAGCCAAAAGGGGTCTGTCAAGTGAGGATCTGGAGAAAGAGAATTCCAAGTAAAGGAAAGAGAAACTACTCCCTAAGGTGGGGAGATGGAACCAATGGAGGCCAATGTGGCTGCTGGAGTCTGAGAGGCCAGATGCCAAATCATGGGTGCATAGGCTTTGGCGAAATTCCAGCTACATTTTGGATAAGATGTAGACAGAAGTTATTGATGAATTTCAAGGGAGAAGAGATGTGAAAATAGTAAACAACTTTCATTGAAGAAAGGCACTGATAATCCAAATCCCAAGAAAAAAAATATCTTAATCAGCTTACCCTTGAAGGGTGATGTGAAACTATATAGTGTAGATTTTCATATATCCTCTTATCGACGTTCACTTTAAATTTCTAATGTGTGTCATTTGTATAGGCTTCTGCTGGCACTGATGAACCAGCCACTGTGTAAAATTGAAAACAGTGCTATCAAATATGTTGTCATACTCAAGCCAAGAGTACTGAAGACTCCGCTCACTCTGCTACAACAACATGGCTTCTTGGAAACAGGCTGCAGAGAAAAGCCTGGGCTGGATGCAAGCCTGGCCTGGATTTCAGTCCTGGGACACAGCCAGCTCTGGCTAGCATTCATTTTTTAAATCTTATTTCCACATGTTTTATTTTTTCTAAATTATGCATAAATTATTGAAAGTAGATAAAAAATAAAACCATCAGTTACGTAAAGTTAATAATTCACATTTGCAATTTGTCTCATCCACAATAAAGGCTTAGCGAAGATTTGCAGTTGGAGTTGAGTGGAGCCAACATTATGACTGTGTGAAACTGCCCAATCACTTGGAAACAAAAGTCAAACACTGGACTAACACCAATTTCAATCCTGAAATCTATAAAAAGAATAACAGCAAATACCCTACAACAGCTTTATGGCTTTTGATTGAAAAACCCACACTCTGCTTGTGTCTTTGCTGTTGCTAATGCTGGTGGGTGAGCTGGCTTTCGGGCAGGGGGGAGGTACTTCACAGGTACTTGCCCCTCCTGGTGACTGAGAACCTACCTCATATAACTTGAGGACCACCAGAGGCTCTGTCAGAGACTGAGCCCAACAGGGACCAGTAGGCAGAGGCATGCAGAGGAGGACCTTGGGGTGCAGTGGGACTTTTATTGACCTGCCCTTGAGCCCGGTGCTGGTAAAAGCTGGCCTTGGTGCGCAGCTTGGTCCTTCCCACACACACCCAGGAAAGCAGAGGCAGCCACAACCCGTGCATAGCTTTGTAGCTCCGAACAGATTTCTCAAGGCCAATCACAGGCAGCGTCTGACATTGGCCTGCACCAGAATGCCTCCCAAAAGGCCTCAGAACCAACCCACCCAGTGGCCAGCTTCAGACAACAAAGTAGGATCCAGTTAGCTTCACAAGCAGCTTATCCGAAGAAACATCTCAGCAGGCCCCAGACCCTGCGGAGGTGCAGGGCGTGTGGCTAGCACCTGCACAGCAGCTGCACTGTAAATGAGGCTGATCCTCCGTCAGCCGCTGAGGGGTTGACCTCACACATGAACGGGCCAGTAGCAATCAAGACGCAATTACAACAGGAGGGGCCCCTACAATGATGACTTTTTGAGAGACAGAGAGGAATATCTTATAGAAATGCACAACATTTTATCACAGGTAGTCTACGTGCACTGGAAGACTCTTAAATTAAGCAATTCCATCCAACATTCATGAGGCATAGAACTCTAGAAACTGTAAAATACCTTTTAACTTCATGAAAATCAACTCCAGGAAAGAACAAGACATTTGAGGAAACATGCATTTTTTACAAAATTCTAAATCTACACATAAGCAGAGTACGCTTAACATGTTATGCTCACCCTCACTGTCTGTAAATATTCTAAAAATGACACGAGGCGAAATTGGCAAGCAAACCTTTAAACCTTTTTAAACTCATTCATCAGAATATCAGATGGCACTGTTTCTTCCATAAAACACTGCTTTTTAAAAGATGACCTGTTCTCTAGAGCAGATGATATGGCCAAAGATGAGGGAGTTTGCAGACAGAGGTAAACCTTAGGAGTAAGAAAACGAGAACACAGAAACCCACACTCTGCTTGTGTCTTTGCTGTTGCTAATGCTGGTAGGTGAGCTGGCTTTCGGGCAGGGGGGAGGAGCACTTCACAGGTACTTGTGTTAGTGTTCCTGCAGCGAGGAGAGGCAGCGGAACCGAAATCAATGTGGGCCCAGTGCCCTTCCTTCAGTGCTTCACTCACTATTCCACCACCTTGTGCTGAATACGCCGCCTGTCAAGTGTCCAGCGTGGCAGTGGGATATCATCATGCAAAGGAACAAGCAGGTGTCCATTCTCATGGACAGTGCAGTAAAGGAGACAGATATCAAGGAGTCACACTGATGCATCAACTATTACAAACTGTAAAAGGGCCAGGGAGAAAGGGTCTCTAAGAGAACAGAAATTGACCTCATCTGGATTCAGGCAGAGTTTCTATGGATGCTATGCTTAAGAAATAAAACTTCTTCACTCCCAAATTTAAAAAACAAACAAAGGCACCCCTTCCAGTTATAAAGAAGTCATGGGCATGTAATGTACAGCATTGGTAATACAGTCAGTAAGACTGTAATACTTGGAACAGTGACAGACGGTAATTAGAGTTTTCATGGTGATCACTTTGTAGTATGTATAAATTTTGAATCACTATATTGTACACTTGAGACTCATAGGATACTATATGTCAACTATTTATCAATAATAACAATCCCCACAAAACTCTGCGTGCCATGGGGATCTTATTTGTGAACTATTCATGGATAACTCTTTTATCAAAACACAATGTTTCCTGAACAACCAGTGCTTATGGAGCACTCTCAACAAGACACATATGAGTGTGACATAACTTCTACTTCCAATGCATTTATTGACACCTAGACAGAAAGACATATATTGTGGGCACAGTAAAATGTGTTGAATATGACAGAGGAGAATCTAAAAGCCAGAGAAGCACAGGGACAGGTGAAGGCTATCCTGAAGATCAAGCTGCCCTAGCAAGTGCATGAAACCCATTGTCATGCCTTTATTTTTAAATTTTATTTTGGTTTTGGGCTATGTGCATACGTTTATTTCAGTTTCGCATCACTTGTATGTTATGTAATTTCACAGTGTTGTATATACGTCATTTTTGTGAGGCATCTTAAACCTTTCACTTAGAGAAGAGAGGCACAAATGATTTTTAAGGGAAAATTGTGGGTGGGAGGGAGAAACAGAAGGAGCGGCAACCCTTCCAGAGCAAGGCTTTCCAAACTGGGGGAGCTACCCAAGTATGAAAGAAGGCACGGAGGCAGGAAACTCAAAGGCTGTGCTGGGGAAGGAGGCCCTGTTGGTAAATTGCATTACAGATCCATGGGAGGAGATAGGGCAGACGTTTTGCAGAAAGAGGTTGATTTCAAACTATAGAAGTCCTTGATCGGGAGAATTCTAGGAGTTTAGCGGTGAGTGTGGCAGTGCCATGGCAACGGTGCTCAAGTCTGCATGTGAGCAGGACAATTCTGGGGCAGTGTGACCTGCAGAGCATGATCACTGATCGGATTTACAAGGAATGAAGTGTGGGGTCTAAATGGGGGCAGAGTTAAAGACGTTCCCAATGTTTCTAGCCTGGGTCCCTGAGAAGATCAAAATGTTCTACATGAAATACAAGAGAGTAGGGACAGGTACAGGCGTTGGGATGATGGGTTCCATTTTAGACATGCTGTCCACAGAATATCTATGGCTGGGATTTCTAACTGAGGGTAGGATGCAGGTAGTTGGAGAAAATATTGACTGAAAATAGTAGGGAGCAGCACTTATTACTTCCCAGAGTTGCCGCAATATGTGGGAAGTTGAAAATCCTTGCTGACAAAGATGCTGAAACCAAATCTTAGAAAAGACAGTCATGACCTATTTAAGATACACACTACACATGGGGAAGAAACTAGTCCCCTTTCCGCCCCCACCAAGAGGATCTCCAATAAGGGTTTAGTAATGAAAACAATAAGCTTCTGTCCCCACAAATGTCCGACAATGTGTATTTCTTTTTTTTAAGTACTGTAATGTGTCCACTAAACTATCAGGAGTCATCATTAGAGGACATATTTCAATAATCCATAATTAAATAATACATCAGACAGATATCACCCTTTGTAATCCTTGAAAAATCTATTAGGATTGTCATTGGTAATATAATAAAAACTCTCTAACCTCAAAAATGAAGTTCATCAAATTTAACAGGATGAAGAGTTGCCAGGTGTGAACTGCTCCAGTGGTTCTCAACCGACCCCTTTCGCAGTTGAACAACCCTTTCACAGGGGTCGCCTAAGACCATCCTGCATATCAGATATTTACATTACAATTCATAACAGTAGCAACATTACAGTTATGAAGTAGCAACGAAAATAATTTTATGGTTGGGTCACAACATGAGAAACTATATTTAAAGGGCCAGAAGGTTGAGAACCACTGTGCTAGACTATCAAGGTATCATATTGTAGTAAAAGGTTCTAATTTAGCAGTTTTTGGGTTTTTATAAAAAAAAATTTGCATCTCTAATATGGTCTAATTTGCCAGAAATTTAACACGAATAAGGACAAGATATTTATGGTACCTGAAATATCTTAGAAACCTCAAGCCAAGCTTCACCTTTTTCCCTAAACTCCATATAGGTGAGTATCAAACGATCCGTTACCCACTAAAGTTTTACAATGATATACATAAAACCAATACAAAGATACATTAAATAATAGCCTCACAGCAATGCCACTCTCACTTACTTGCATCGAAGTGGGACGCAAACACCACGGCATCTTGCGGCTCACGCAGAAAGCAAGCGCTGTGGTGTGAGGACGGACCGGAAACTCAACAGTGAGGCCAGCAAGGGGCATGCGCAGTCTCCATCCAGCGCTCATCCTGCAGGAGGTGCAGCTGGAAGCACTTGGGCCCGTGGGCGGTCTCTAGGAGAAGGGCCCTGCTTATCATGGGCCATGCATGCCCATGGGGCGTTTGTGAGCGTGAAGGTGGGAAACTGAAAAAGCACCCCGAGCCTGTGTGCAAGCTGCTCAGGGAAGCAGCACAGAAGCACTGACAATCCTGCCCTGACCCTTCGGGAGGTCGGGCCTTCTGCCCAAACTGGAGGAAAGCATCCTAGTTAGTCTCTTCTCGCTTGAATTCCAACATGTTTTCCTGATTAGGGCAAAGGAGCAGTGATTGTAAGCAAGTTAACGTTATTGTCTTAAAAGATTTTAATCTCTATGAAATAAGGGTGCTTCTTACAATCAATGGCATGTGGTAGTTTAACTACAAGCATTATTTTCTGACTCTTTGGACGCACAGTGTATTTTACAACCGGTATCAAACTTGCTGAATGAAAATAATTATGAGTAATCACGCCAAAAGGAATGTGTCATTCATGCTAATACTATCTGGCATGTCTGAACAGAGGGAAAATGACCTCCCATTTGACCATTGCCTTAAAATAATCACCACATATGCACAGAAAAGATCTGACTTCTGGGTTTGCCTTTAGGAATTAAGCCATTTTTGGAAAACTACCTTCACCGTTTAGCTTTAGGACCATGACAAAGAATGGGAGGTGAGGTAGTGTGTTTGAATCCCAGAGGTATTTCTTCCTCTGAGAATGTTGGGACCCCTGACATTATAAAGAGGATGTAAAGGTCTCCTTGTGGTTGCAAAACATTTCCCAAAGAGCTTTACAGGAGACTGAGCAGCATAGTGGTAGCTTGATTACCTAGATAACATCATTTTTCAAAAGGCTTTACATTCCAATATATAAGTGTCAAAGTTATAAAATTAGAGTCCTATCACCCTAACACAACTGGTAATAATATGGATGTGTTTCCTTCTAGTCTTTTTTGATATCATATTTTACACTGTTATTATATGCATATACAATTTTGTAACTTGTGTCTAGTGACAATTGGATTACAAGTATTTTGTCAGTGATGTTCAACCTTTATTAGCTGCCATCTTTAATAGTTTTTTAAATAAATGTTACTGTATTTTACATGTGATTTTCACTATTGTTTCCAAAATTTGGCACTATAAAGCTTTAAGATTCATGTATGTTGAAATAGTTTTTAGCGTTAAATCAAATTTAGGATATCAACGGGGGTCCATTTTATTATGGCTTTTGTAGAATAAGTGTATTAGTTATTTTTATACTATGTAGAATAGCACAGATTCTATTTGCACTGTACTCTAGTGTTGATAATTAGCTTTACTTTTATTGCAGGTTTTTTTTTAACAGATGAGAAACTGAAACTACCTTGCATCTACTTGATTATTTATAAAGCCAAATAACTTCCCACATTTGTTTGATCATTAAGGTTCTTGTTTTGTGACTTGTCTGTCCATACCGTTTATATATTGAGTTACTTTAGTTTTCTCACTCAATTATTATAACCTTTTTCATATCATGCAACTTTCTGTTTATGTCTTTTTATATGGAGATTTTTGATGCTCAGAAGTTGAAAAATTTACATTAAATACTATGTCTATTTTTCTTGTATTTCTTAAAGCATAAGAAGTTTCTTTCAGACCATCCAGAGAGTTGGTAAATATTAAATTGAGTTTTCTTCAAATGCTCTTATAAAAAATAAATGTTTAAATTCTTAAGGATTTATTTTACTACTTTATATGAGAAGAGGGTTTACATTGATTTGACTCTTTTTATTAGCCAATTTTTCTAATACTGTATGTTGAATAATTTTTATCTTCCACATAGATTTATGATCATTCTAGCAATATACTAAGTTTCCAGATGTGTTAGGATCTATTTCTATGGCAACTAACCCATCTATCTATTCTCAAGATAACAACAAATGACTTTAATTATTGTTGGACAAATGTCTCGCAATGCTCACTTGTAACCTTCTTACCCATTTATTTCCTTTTCAATATTTTAGAATAGAGATTTAGAAACATTTTTTTGTCTTATAAAAATATGTTTTTAAAGGCTTTACTGAGTTTGTAATGAACCTGTCTAATTGTAGATAATTAAAATATTTATAATGTGTACTATTCTCTTTTTAGAAATACGTCTTCTCTTAAGATTTTTTGTTTATTCACATAGGTCATATGTAATTTTTATTAAAATGATTACTAGCTATTTTATTGAATTTTGGCACCAAAATAAATTGTTTTCCTTTCTAAAAAATGTTCACAAAATTACAATTACAAAATATCGTTTATCTTGCCAAGTTAACAGCATTTTATTCATTGTAATTTTTAGTTGATTCCTTTTGATCTATGGTATATACAAATATCACATAAAGAATAAGAATCACTGCTTGTTTTTAATGTGTACATCTATTTTTTCTTATTGTATTGGCCAGAACTTTCAAAACAATATTAAATTATTATGGTGATATAAAGTACTATTATTATATTTCTCATTTAAAGACAAATGTCTCCTATAGTTCTCAGATAAATTATAATTGACCAATTTTACTATATGTTGAAACAAGGGCAATTCTTGCCCTTAACCTTCCATGTGTAAGGCAATTAATTGGTCAAAATCCCTACAATGGTGTTAAGTGCATTTCTATTTTTCTAATAAAGGATATACTTCAGAATACTAGGGAGATAGAAGGTAATAGACAAATGATCAGGCTCCCTTCATTATTATCATCACAACTTTATAATGAGAATCTTCTTTGCTCAATTTTCCCATTTTATTTTGAGTAAAATTTGATCAGAAAGATAGGCCATAACCAGGAGAAAAATACAATATAGTTAAAACCAACACCAACATCAACACTTTATGGCAAGCCAAAATCATTTAGAAAATATTTCTATAATATTAAAAGAAAAAAATACAAATTTTGTACTTGATAATAATGAAAGTTGAAAATGAAATATCACAGTACTGTTAGTAAATATTATTCATTCTTATAATTTTTTCAATTGATATGGCTTTAAGAATACTCAACAACACAATTCATGACATTTTTAGATATTTACCTTTGTTTGGAAAAGAAAGATAAGAGTGGTTTTGCAATAAGATTTTACCACTTAACCTGAGAGTTTTATTCTATTCCTTTGGTGAACCAAACAGGTTAAGATGTTTCAGAATAGAACCCATAAAATGAGGTCAGATTTTAAGATGGCTGGGCTTTGGGATATACAACAAAAAACAAACTTGTAATAGTGCAGGGAGGAGGGGGGAGATCTGGTAAAAGAGAGAGCAGACCACAGTACAGGGTGAATAGCCACTACTCGGGGGTCAGTATCCAAGGTATCGGAATGCTCACAGGTTACATGTGACAGTTGAAAGGTTAGTTTACTTCAGAAAGTTGCCAAGGTATAAAATTAGGTAAAACCTTTTCAAAAACTGTCTTTTAATCTCTAAAATTAGCAATTAAACAATGGTGATTTTGTGGGTATACATTCCAAAACCCAAATATAAATTCATCAAATCAGACTACAGTTCTCTAATCTATATATATAAAAGCGTAAGCAACCATTTGACCTTTCAACTGGTAGCTATGATGTGCACTGACCACCAGGGGGAAGACACTCAACGCATAGGCATGGAAACATGGAACAGACTGATGAATCTTAGAGGGAAGGGGGAGGGGAAAGGGTGGGAAGAGATTAACCGAAGATCTTATAAGCATACTAGAGGCCCGGTGCAGGATTCGTGCACCAGTGGGGTCCCTCGGCCTGCCCTGCAGGGACTGTGCTGAAACCGGTAGTCCAATATCCCCAAGGGTTCCTGGATTGTGAGAGGGTGCAGGCCAGGCTGAGGGACCCCACCGGTGCATGAAGCTGTGGTGGGTCAGAAGTGGGTCAAGACAATGTGGGCATGTCTGTCATGCTGGGTCAGATTACTGAACAGATGAGAACATAACTGCATTCTATCTATTATGACCCTCTAGCTGAGGAGGTCCTGGAATGTGGCATGAAGGTATCAATGAAGCATAGCAACACAAACTATGATGAGCAACATCTGTTCACTCACTTCACATGGCAACTCTTAGTCCAACATAAACACCATATGCTAAAAATACAATCAAATAGGAAAACAATAATTTAAATCATGTTTAAATCTAGGTACAAATGGACATAGGCAGATTTCCTCTCTAAATTGGTCCTGACATCACTTTATTAAAACATGAAATTCTTACAAAAGGGTGTTATTTTAAAGCAAAAATCCTATCTAATAAAGAAGGAATATGCTAATTGACCCTCACACCGTTGCAAAGATGGCGGTGCCCATAGCCAATAAGGAGGGAATATGCTAATTGACTGCCCTGCCCTCAAAGATGGTGGCACCCACAGCCAATAAGGAGGAAATATGCTAATTGACTGCCCTGCCCTCAAAGATGGTGGTGCCCACAAGATGGCCAGCAGGGGAGGGCAGTTGTGGGCTATCAGGCCAGCAGGGGAGGGCAGTTAGGGGGGACCAGGCCTGAAGGGGGGGGCAGTTGGGGGGGACCAGGCCTGCAGGGGCGGGCATTTAGGGACAACTAGGCCAGCAGGGGAGGGTAGTTAGGGGTGACTGGGCTGATGGGGAGGGCAGTTGAGGACAACCGGGCCAGCAGGGGAGGGCAGTTGGGGCGATCAGGCCAGCAGGGCAGCAGTTAGGCGTCAATCGAGCTGGCAGGGACGTGGTTAGGGGATGATCAGGCTGGCAGGCAGAAGCGATTAGGGGCAATCAGGCAGGCAGGCAGGCGAGCAGTTGGGAGCCAGCAGTCCTGGATTGTGAGAGGGATGTCCGACTGCCGGTTTAGGCCCGATCCCACTGGGATCAACCTAAACTGGCAGTCAGACATCCCCTACGGGGTCCCAGATTGGAGAGGGTGCAGACTGGACTAAGGGACACCCCCCCCTCCACCGCCCCTAGTGCACGAATTTCGTGCACCGGGCCTCTAGTATAGAATAAAATACTCCTTAGTTGCAAGAATGCATCCTTGATAGCCATTAAATATTTTCAAAGGGCCCAAAAGTTTGTTGTGAGGAATTACTTTAAGAATGAGTAGAGCCCTGGCTGGTTTTGTTCAGTGGTTAGAATATTGACTGTGCACAGAAGGATCTTCGGTTCGATTCCTGGTTAAGGGCGCATACCTGGTTTGCAGGTTTAATCCCCAGCCCAATCGGGGCAGTGCAGCAGCAACTAATCAATGTGTCACTCTCACATTGATGTTTCTCCCTCTCTCTTTCTCTCTCTCTCTGTCTTAAAAAAAAACACAACACAATGGAAAAAATATCCTTGAGTGAGGATTTTTTTAAAAATAAAAGAATGAGTAGAATCTAGTTCTATTTTTCAGATCTTTCATATAGAAGCATTTATCAATTAACCTTTGAAAATATAAATTTGTTTACCATGAGTTTTTATTTGAGCTTCTACATTGACACACTTTAAACCTTTTAGATCTTTTAAAACTGAGGAGCTTTAGGGTCTTAGATCTCATAAAATTTTATGAGAATATGCTCATCATTCATTTTGCCTAGAAAATAAGCCCCTTAAGATTTCCTCTCTTCCTCCTCTTCTTCCACCTGGACACATTTACTGAGTGCCTACCTCATATTAAGGCAATGTATTGAGCTCCAGGGGATGCGATTATGACTAATAGGACATGGTACTTTGCTTCAAGAAATGCAAGCTAGTGAGGATGCAGAAATTCGTACATCTAATTACAATATAACCCAGTAAGTCCAACGATAAATGTATGTCTACACAGGTTGCTTTGGAGCATGAAGAATTTTCCCACTCAGCCTGAGGAGGTCTGAAGGTCATAAAAAGAGGAGGTGGTGGGGTTAATGCATAAGCCCTTCCTCATAATTCTTTTCTGATATAATTCCCATCAAGACAAGAGGCTTAGGGTTATCCCCATTCCTAGATTTGACTGTCAAATAATTCATGGTCCATAATGTTAAATCTGATCAACTATAAAACTGTAAAAGTAGGAAGTAACAGAAACCCAGTCATTATGTATTCATAATATTCAAATCTGCTTAATAACCATAATTCTTTTAAATGTCTGTACATAATAGTATCAATGAAACTAGAATAGTTTGAATAGGTACTAAGGATCAGACTCTTTAAAATAATCATTTTTTTTAAATGGCAATAATAGCATCCTCAGAAACATAACAGATTGCTTTGCTTTCCATAAAATCAGTACATAAAGGATGCTATTCTCTTTACCCTCCAGTGAGCTCAAAAGGCAGGAATGCTGCCAAGATAATTCAATGTGCAGGAAGTCTTTTTTTCCTGGGAAATTTCAAAAATATCACTAATTCGCTTTGATTTCTTACAATGATTATAAAACATTTATAAGGCTGGCTGTATGTACTAGTTTTAACTGACAGATTTCTTTTCCCACTGCAGTGCATTATTTTTAAAAATATCCTTCTTCCTCCCCATCAATTTCATAATAGGAAATCCAGGCAAAGTGTTTTACTCTTGCTTAACCTTGAAATATATATGTTGTGCTCAATGGAAAATCTATCACTTGAATAGTTTTTAGAGATTTGACACGAGAAGGAAAAAAACCTTTGAAATATAGACAAAGTTAAAATGTAAAAGAATACAGTTTGGGATTGTCAAAAAATAATGTTAGATGTTCTATGAAGGTCAAAGCCCACCCCTTCCCTTATATTCTCTCTAAAGATGCATCAGAGTATGCAGTGGTGGTAACTGTGGTGATCCCCTTACTTCTTTATTTGTCAATGTTCTCTTTCATAATTCATTTGAAATTTAGCTTGACCTTTTTTTTCTGACCCAACATATTAGTTATCTATCATAGGTAATAATTTTGAAACTTACTTTCTGACAGCTTAAGGGGAAAAATGAGATTTAGGATAATGGACAGGAAACGAATTGCCAGTCAGCATGTTAAATGCTTTGTTAGAGAATATACAAATTGTAATGGGAGGCTGAAAAGGAAATGGGCTGATGCCCGAGGAGATAAAAGGCTTTTCAGAAGTCACATCTGAGCATAGCTTACAAAATTTATAGGTGTTCACAAGAGGTTAAGAAGAGAAAGAATGTATGAGACAAAAATATACACAATCAACAACACACAATAGAACGAGCCAGAACATAAGGTCCTTTTGGAGGAGGTGATGAGTAGCTGTGGTCATCTTCAGGATAGGTCCTGAGTGAAGAGTAAGGAGAGGGGACAGGGTACAGGGGAAATCTGTCATTGGCCCGTGAAGGACTTACATACCATGCCAAACATTGGGGATCTTATCCTTCAGACTTTCAATGTCCAGTATGATAGCTGCTAGCCACATGTGGCTGTTTAAATATAAATTAAATAAATACACGCAAATATTCAATTTCTCAGTTGTAGTAGCCTTGAAGGGGAATCTAAAACAATTGGGGGCTAGCAATCTGAATCCGTGCCAGTAACCAATATCCTAATACACATTCTTGTTAGCCTATAATTTAGTCACTGCCCCTTCCTTAGGCAATAATCTGTTTTCCTAAATACTTCTGGTTTACAAGGGCCATAAACCAAGAATGTAACAGTTTAGCCAGAGGGGAGGTCACTGGCACCACTCAGACCCGGCCTTTGGGTATAATCTCACTTCCCCCATCCCAACCCACAGAGGGACTGCAAAGCCCGTGAAAAGTCTGGAAACCTGGTCTATATGTGATGAGACAAAGAAACCGAGGGGATAAATGGGAGAGTCCCTCCGCATTCAGTACTCAGCTTAGGAAACAGACTCCCCCGAGTCACCTGTACTAGTACATCTGCAAATAAAGGGTTTCTCCTGAATCTTCTGAGTACCCATTGTGTGTTTTCTGGTCGCCTGGCAAATTCTGCAACAGCCTTATTTCAAATGCCTAATAGCCACATGTGACCCCTGGCTACACAGCACAGATACAGCATGTTTCCCTATCACTGGAAGTTCAATTGGACAGCACTGCCTTAAATAAGGAGATAATTATAAAGTGGAGATTGACCGGATTGTACCTCTGCTTGATTTTAACAAGTAATCGAAGTCAAGTAAAGGACTAGCTTAGCCCTGGGGCTGGAGGCAGAGGGCCAATTAGAAGGAAACAGAGTAGACACTGAACTAAAACTGTAACTGTGGGAAAGTGGAGGAAGCTGCCTATTTGAAGGGGTAGAACCAAGAGGACCATGCTAATTTCTAGTGTAGATGAATGGAGGATGGTGATGCCGTGGTTCTCAACCTTCCTAATGCCGCGACCTTTTAATACAGTTCCTCATGTTGTGGTGACCCCCAATGATAAAATTATTTTCGTTGCTACTTCATAACTGTAATTTTGCTACTGTTATGAATCGTAATGTAAATATCTGATATGCAGGATGTATTTTCATTGTTCGCAACCCACAGGTTGAGAACCGCTATGGGACATTATAGTGGCTGGAGCATCGAGATTACTTTATTTTTTGACCCGTTGTGCTGTAGGGGCCTGGGGTTTAGAGAGGAGGTTTGAGTCAATAGGTTTCAAAAATAATTTCTCATCATTTTTCCTTTACAAGGAACATCCTTTCACAGTTGCCTAAAAACAAACACTCTCAGCTTTCACATGACGCCTAAAGTTTTAAACGTAGGTGAAACAAGAAAGTAGAGTTGAAACTCAAATTGGCAAAAATGAAGGCTTTGCCGAAACCGGTTTGGCTCAGTGGATAGAGCGTCGGCCTGCGGACTGAAAGGTCCCAGGTTCGATTCCGGTCAAGGGCATGTACCTTGGTTGCGGGCACATCTCCAGTGGGGAGTGTGCAGGAGGCAGCTGGTCGATGTTTCTCTCTCATCGATGTTTCTAACTCTCTATCTCTCTCCTTTCCTCTCTGTAAAAACTCAATAAAATATATTTAAAAAAAAAAAATGAAGGCTTTGACTAGGTTTAAGGCTTTTTCTCACTTAATCTTACTACCTGCAAATAAGCAGTGCAAATGATAAGAGCCATCTGAGGGTACTAGGAAGTGGGGGCTGCTCCCCAGTGTCACCCTAACTCCAAGGTCTGAGAGACTCCTCAGGAAGAAGAATCTTTAATATCCCCAAACTCAGAGAGAGTCCACATCAGCACTTAAGGGTCTACTACTCTCAGCTGTGTTTTGCACTACAGCTAAAGGCTTCAGTATTCCACTTCTTACCTCTTCATACTGACCCTCCCTCCCCCACAGTTATCTCCCACCCCATCCTCTTTATGCTAAACTACTAAGCCCCCTTCTTTGCAAAGAAAACAGAAGTACACCCCAACTCCAAGGCAACTGCCACCATTCATCTCCATCACTTTCCTGCTTTTTTCTTAGGAAGGCATCTGTGTTTATTTGCTGGTTTACAAAAGGATTCACAGAAAATTTCCCACCATTATATTTAAAAATGAAAAATTGCTCTATTTATCCTTGACAACAATCAAAGAAGAAATGAGACCTAAAATTGCTGCCAGACTGATTTCCTGAATGTATTCACCTTAGTTGCAGGCTGTGATTGGAAGTTCACTTGTAAACGGCATGTTTGGAACATAGAACATTAGAATGTAATTTTCACATGAAAAATATTACAAATTAGGTTTCCAAGCCAACTGATAAAAGCAAATTTGAGACACATCTACTTAAAATACCATAAACTTCCATGAAATAATAGAAAATGGCACATGATATCATAGTTTATTTTCCTTTAACACACATTTAAACACTTTTGAACCAATGCAAAGTCCACTGTTTCCTTGGCTTGACTAATTTAATGCTGGAGTCTTAGCCACAGGTGGAGTTGGTGTTCCGTATGCCGTAACATATGTGCTATTGAAATTTAAGAGGAATGGGACCATGGGGGGTGAATTTCACATCCAAAAATCTCAAAAATCATTAATTAATTAATTAATTAATTAATTAGAGATCAACAAAACCAAGAGCTGGTTCTTTGAAAATACAAACAAGATCAACAAACCTTTAACCAGGCTCAGTAAGAAAAAGTAAATAAAATCAGAAATGAAAGAGGCAAAGTAATGACTGGTACAAAAGAAATACAAAATATTCACTATCTATACTTCCTAGCCACCTACCTATTCCTTAACTTATGGCAATTTGACTTCAGCTATACTCCATTAAACTTCTCTTCATGTCTTCACAGGTGGTTTTTCATTGGACTTGAACATGACCTCCTTCAGCTTAATTAAATTTTCTTGAAAAGTTCTGTGTGGGCTTAAGATTCACTTCCTTGGAAAACTGTTCTTCACCATGTAGACTGAATTACTCCATCTAAGTGTTCTCATGGTCATCTATCACTCATCAAACATTTTAGTAGACAATTCATTATCTGTCTGATTCCTCCCAGGCCTGTTAACACCCTGAGGGCTGGCACCATTTCAATTAGGTTCATCATTAAACTCACTTCCTTATCAGAAATGTAACTAAAAGGTGTTGAGTAAGTATTCGTGGATGAAAGAATGAGTAAATGAGTGGAAGAATGACTCTGTGATCATAATGAGAAGCATCAAGTTCAAAGCAGTGGGTCAAGGAAGGTAAGGGTGCAGATGTAGAAGTCAGCTCATAGAGTGACTTGAGGTGGGACACTACTGCCTGAAACATTTGGACTCAAGAGTTATTATTAATGACTCATATGTGTTGGACTAGGGATAGGAAAAAATTATTGAAGCACAAGAGCCTTTTAACCATGATATTTACTGCCATGACATATTCCATATTTACTATGCCCATGACACTACTCAGGAAAATGGGCCCAGGGAATGGAAAACTTCACAGACAAAAGGCAGGTACTAGCCTTTCAGAGAACAGACCTGACTGAAGATCTGGAGTGGACACGGCGTTTATCTAAATCAGTGGCTCTGAGATATAGAACAGCTACATGAAAGCACCTGAGGAAATTCAGATAATTCCACATTCCTAATTTCAGTCCTAGAAGATTCTAATTCACTAGGTCTGGGTGAGCCGTAAAAATCTCTAAAACTCTTCAGGCAATCCTGCTGTGCAAAGAGAATGCCTGATCCAGTTGAACTCGTTCATTTCCACAAAAGGACACTGACCTCAGGATAGGCTTGGCATTGCACAGGGCATCACTGGCAGAGCTGGGACTACAAGTCCCATCTCTTAACCTTGACGCTAGAGTTCACATCATTCTAAAGAAGTGCAAGAATTGACCAGATGTTGGAAGAATAAAATTAAAAAGGGATAATATATCTTAACCCGCTTTACAGCACACTGTTGAAGTTAAAGGTAGTCAATAGTTCTCTCCCCTTGAGCACTGAAGCAGTGAGTGAGGTGAGACCACACTACCATGCAGCCACTTTGTTTAGTGAACTAAGATTACAAGAAACCTCACCTATTTTCATGATGACAGTGGATCTACAGATGGTGGGATGTTTTACACTGTGGGGTGAGTTATAATTGGCATTAATAACGGATAGCTCATAGAGGATAATAAACATCTGTTCTTCATAATTTCTAAGAACAGAAGAAATAAAGATGAACTCACATAATGTTATAGGCTTGAGCCAGGTATGCATTAACTCTTTTCATTTATTAAATGTTAGAATTATCAAAGGAGGTTGCTTCATTGTTCTTTATGGTGGGGCCTTTAAATCTCAGAGGCATTACACCTATTCATTGCAAATGGCAGAGGGTGACACAAGTTGATGTCTCATTAGAGACCAGTAATACCTCTGGCCTTTTATGTGTTTCCTCAGTGGAATGTCCTACATGGTCCCCAACAGAATCGGTATATGTTGGCACAAATGCTACTTGAAAAGCTTTGGGATAAATCACTATTCCCTTTATTTTACCCAGAAAAATCAGCAATCACTCAATATGCTTGCACAGAGAAACAATGGTCAAGATCTTCCTTAAATCTCTTGAGATGAGGACAAAATATGTAAAATACAGGTGACGGATGGGCAACTGCTTTTGTGACATCAGTGTAAGTCACTGTACCAATTAGGCTTTTATGAATTATATTCTAGCTTCATTTCCTACCTCTTCTTTTTTTAAAAAAATATATTTTATTGATTTTTTACAGAGAGGAAGGGAGAGGGATAGACAGTTAGAAACATCAATGAGAGAGAAACATCGATCAGCTGCCTCCTGCACACCTCCCACTGGGGATGTGCCCGCAACCAGGGTACATGCCTTTGACCGGAATCGAACCTGGGACCTTTCAGTCTGTAGGCTGATGCTCTATCCACTGAGCCAAACCAGTCAGGGCCTCTCCTTCTTTTTTGGTCTTTCTTTCATAGCTCATTCACCCAGTAAAGAAGGAGAGAATGCAAGCATGTTTTGATGTTTTCAGTAGTTCTATAAAAGTCTCTTTAAAATATAAATATATGTTTATTTGCATTTTTGAAAATTTACTAATTTACCACACTTTGTATATACGGTTTCTTTTAGCAAAAGTAGATGTTCCCAATAGGAATACAGTTTCCTTGCAGTATTAGAATCTACACAGGTCCATCTGGACGCCACTTAACTCTGTGACAGGAAGGCAGGCAGCTTGTGCCTAATGATGGCACTGACAGGAAGGACAAGGGACACTGACCTCCTAATGTCATCAAATAGGAGGACTTTGAGGTACGCCTGTTAAACTGAAGGATGTTGGCAGAGCCATTTAGTCCTTAAAATACAGCATTTGTGTCAATAACTCCCAAACTGACCTATTCTGCTACTAATCTGGAATGTAAGAGAAGGGAATAGGATGATTTAATTCTTTAAAATAGGGGCAGTAATTATACTACCTCATAGGACCTTTATGAAAATTAAATAGCCTAGTGGATATGTCATATGCTTTTAATAATATTGTTTATAATATTTTGGTTAATAGGGAGTCTTATAACATATGGATTATTAATTTTTATGGATTATTAGTTTTAATAAGTATAAAATACCCCATTGCTGAAATGATGTTTGATATAATTAATTTCTACCCATTCAAAAAATTTTCAGTAAAACTATCCCCAGTAACTCAGAAATATTAAAATGATCATATTCATCATAAATGAGGGTAACCAAGTCACAAGAAATCTATGGATAATAAAATGGCAACTAAATTATATTTATGTTACTGTATAAGGTACTTTCCTATGTATTAAAGTCTAATGAAAATATTTACTTATATTTTCATCTGTTTGCTTATGTATTGAGCAATATGTTTGGGGCATTAATTAAATGCAAGCTACTAAATTAGATTTTTGAAGGTATAAAAATTAAGAAGACACAATCTCTGCATTGAAGCAGATTCCAGAGTGAACAGAGGCCAAAATATCAACGTTGATCCTGAGAGATTACATTTTCATACTGAGGGCCACAGAGAACACTTGAAGGGCTTGGAGGAGGATGTGATGCAATCAGCTGTGCATTGAGAGCGGTGTGGAAAATTATTGGAGGGAACCAGCTGGAAGGCCATTGCAGTAATTCAGGCAAGAAATGATAACAGGCGTGCCCCTGAACCAACAGTCAGAGGGGAGAACAGAGACAAGTAGATACATCAAGGAGACATTGAGAGTGTAGGATCCACTACTAGTTTGAGGGTTAATGAGAGGGAGCTTATTCCCAACTTAAATTTGGGTCTCTGAAGAGTTGATGGGACCACTCACAGAGATGTGAAACATGGGAAGAATAGCAAACTCAATCACAGGGAAATGATAAGATACATTTAGGGACTGGAAAGCCAATAGGAAATTCCAATAGAAATGGCTCCCCTTGGAGTTTTTTAAGTGAGAGCTATATACACATAGTCATCAACAGTGTCTAATAGCTACAGAAAACCATGGGGATATCCCCCCACCCCAGGGAATATTTTCTGAGAGTAAGAAGACAAGGGCAAGAACAAGCCTTGGTCTCCCAAGCCTTAGGTAGTGAAAATTGTGACAAGATCAGAAATGAGCCAGATTAGCAGGAGGAAAAGCAGAGTGATGAGTGGCGTCGGTGTCCTGAAAATCAAAGGCAAAGAAAGAGCATGCGGTGGAGGTCATCAGCTGAATGAGAATTTAGGTGGGAAAGCCTCTTCATGTGGCACCCAAGAATTTTCAGGAACCTTGGCCAAAGAAGGGTCCTTGGAGGCCAGAGAGCCCCTGAATGAGGGGTAGTTGCCACAGAAGATGAGTGGAGGAGACGTCAAGTGAAGACAATGCCTCCAAGAAGCCCAAACATAGAAGCTCTGAAAAAATACGAAGATGGAGAAGGAGTCAAAAGAGGCCTTTGATTATTGTTTGGAGACAGAAATGTTTAAAGGACCAACAGAAAGAGAAATATCAGAGAATCAAAAGAAAGTGAGAGAAACCGAGGAAGTGAGGAGGAGGCAGACGGAGGCGGGAAATGGAGCACCGGATTGCTGGTAAGTCAGAGCACAGCCCTGTGGAGGAGTCAGGGTTTTCCTTTATTTTATTTTACCTTTTCATTTTGGAAAGCAGTCAGTAGAAAGCTCCATACGTGACGTTTATTTTACTCTCACAGTGGCCCACTTTTCCTCTTGATAAGAATGTATTGAAGGTCTATTTCACCCAGATGCTGTGCTATGTGCTCACAGGACAATGGTATATCAAACAAGGTGCCTGCCATCAAGGAACCCACTGCTTTAGGGGTAGGATGAAGACAGAGGTGCACACATACGTTTCTAAACCCAATGGCAGAGTGATAATCTTAGCATCGATTTATAGCTTGCAGTGAGTACAGAAAAGCCCTATGTATCTTTCTATCTCTTAGGCATGAAAGAGCCCTATGTAGCTTTTTATCTCTTAAAGCCAATATTAAATTAGTCCACCCCTTCTCATATAATTGCAAGCCACAAGCTTATAAATGTTGACCACTTGAGATGGCTAGATTAGTTATTAATCTAGCCAGGGAACTGGAATTAATTAACTTTAGCAGTGAATGGCATTTTGACCTTGGTCTAATCAGGCCAATTTTCCACTTTGGAGAACATGATTGATTATCTAGTTCATTTAGAAAAAGAACCCTAACGGAACAAAACAGACAAACACCGTAAGTTTTACCTTAATTACTAGGATTACAGTGCAATTCTTGATACAGTGTGTTTTTCCTCTGATAAGAAAATACACAATTAAACCAAAATGACTCTTTAGAACTATAAATGGTTAAGGAAAGATATAAATGAAAAGTTCAGGCAAATTTATCAGGGAAGGTGAGATTTATTTTACTGTAATATCAAATGTATTCTTTGTTGTTGTTGTTGTTAATCCTCACTTGAGGATATTTTTTTCATTGATTTTTTTAGAGAGAGTGGAAAAGGAGGGAGGGAGGGGAAGAAAGAGAGAAACATTGATGTCAGAGACACACATTTACTGGTTGCCTCTTGGACTCACCCTGACTGGGGCTGGGGATCAAACCTGCAATCCAGGTATGTGCCCTTGACCAGGAATGAAACCTGAGACCCTGGGGTGTGCAGGCCAATGCTCTAACCACTGACCCACACTGGCTAGGACATGTATTCTTTTTATTCTTCACTTTATTTCATTATGTTTTGCACCCAGCCTCCCTTTTCACAAGATGCAAAATACTTTCATGCTATTACTATCCCATATACCTATACCTAGTAGAGCAAAATGTGATAAACTCTTCTAAAGTACTTTGAAATTCTGCCATCTGCACAAAGTGTTTTATAGTATACAGGTAAATAGCACCCTTGATTATTTAAAAACACTTCAATGTGAAACACACAGTGAAGTTATCCAGATGTACATCAACTGAGAGACATCACAGTGTAATATATTAAATGCTATGCATGAGAAAATGCTATTTTATGCGGCATCTATGCTGCTACCAATGACCTATATCAATACTCAGAGACAGGCTCACACAATGAACAAGGTTTTCAAGAGAAAGAGTGAACCATGTTAACATATACCAAAGAGGCAAACACAGTTTCCTTTGCAGAGTGCATTCACATGATTTAGGGTTCAGCCAGCCACACTGCTGTGTTTTTATTGAATTGATTTACCAAATAAGCCTTAAAATTAAATACTCTTGGGTACAACTACCATTTTGATACTTCAGTGAGGACTTCTGGTTCTATGTGCAAGTAAAAGGGACATTTCTCTCCTTTCATTAAAACAGAGTGGCTCATTTACTGGCCAAAAATGAGGAGAATCAGCATTAATTTGGGGCATCCTTTCTGTGCCAAGGATATAAATACTCAAGTAATGGTTTGGTGCATTTTTAAAACAAGCATTAGGGCAATTTCCATAGCAAAGGAAAAACCATCATTGGTAATGTTGCAGTGAACATAGGGGTGCATATATCTTTGCAAATAAATGTTTTCAAATTTTCTGGATAGATACCCTGAAGAAGGGTTGCAGGGTCATATGGTAACTCTATTCTCGATTTTTTGAGGAGCCTTTAAACTGTTTTCCATTATGATTGTTTCAATGTCACCCCCAATAAATTTAATTATTTTAAAACAAACAAACAAAATCATATTATTGGCAGTGCAGCTTCTCTTAAAATGAAGGTACTTTCTCCTTGCCAAAAATTGAGCTCGAATGGGTTTTGGAAGGAAGATGGACATGGGTAATTCACTGGAACAGGTTAATGTTTGTACCAAAGAAGCAGAGACGAAAAGGAGCAAACCTGAAGCAATTATAGGACACACAAACTAGTTGCATCCTTTAAAGTCGCTGATTCTTTAAATACTGATTCTTAAAAGACTTCTCATCAACTGATTCTTAAAATACTGCCAACTTAGAATTGTATATTCAGTACAAATATCTTTCAGAACGAAACAGAATTAAGTACTTTTTCATATAAATAAAAAATGAAGAGTGTGTTTTGCCAGTGGCTCCCCTATAAAGGGAATTCCAAAAGATATGTTTTAGGCTGAAGGAAAGTGACACCAGATGGAAACCTGAGGTGCAAGAATACCGAGGGATAGGAAAGTGGCAAATATGTGACTAAATCAACACAAACATTTACTAAAGAAAACCATAATATCTAACTTGGTGGAGTTAAAAAGCAGAAAAAAAAATAAAAGGACAAGTCAAGATTGGAGTGACTATAAACAAAAAGAAAATTAAGGAAATGATGCACACACATTCAGAATGTTGTCACCATTTTATTTGAAAATGGTGTGTAGGTTACCTAGATGTTAGTGTATAGTTTTCTTTATATCTTACAGATGATTTTATAAATATAGATGCTAAACTGCCCAAGCAGTGGCTCCAAGTGTGAGTTTCTCAACCACCACCCCATACTGTCAAAGATGGTAAGCTGCTTGCCAATGGGCATGAATGAACCATCTAAGGTTAAAAATCACAAATGCATAATAGCCAATTAGAAGAGATGTTTTCTCATGCATTTATTGGCTCATTTATCATGTACTTAATATCTCCCTGCCAAATATTAGTGTCTATTTTTGTTAGACACTCTTTAACTGTCTATAAGCAGAAGCAGAGGGAAAATTTGGTTGGATTTAAGGTTGGGATCAAGGACATGTTGAATCCAATGACTATGTGGTCAAGGAATTGAGGGTGTTACAAATCGTAATGAAATGACTGACTGGCCAGGTCCAGGAGAGACTGAGAATCAAGAAAACTAAGAATTTGAGTGATTGGGACTGTGTGTACATCTCAGTTAAGAACTGGAGAGCATTATGCTAAGTGAAATAAGCCAGTCAATGAAGGAAAAATACCACATGATCTCACTCATTCATGGATAATAGAGACCATTATAAACTTTTGAACAATAATAGACACAGAGGCAGAGCTGCCTCAAACAGATTGTCAAACTGCAGCGGGAAGGCCGGGGAGGGTTGGGGGGCAGGAGGGAGGGGGGTAAGAGATCAACCAAAGGACTTGTATGCATGCATATAAGCATAACCAATGGACATAAGACACTGGGGGGTAGGGGAGGCTAGGGAACTGTCAAGGGCGGGGGGGAAAAAAAGGACACATATGTAATACCCTTTGTAATACTTTAAGCAATAAAAAAAATTTTTAAAGAACATGGATAATAAGAATAAATAAGATGAGGACTATACAAATGTTTTATGGTCAATTAAAATTATTGCACACGGAGTTACTTGGATAATGGCAAGGATCAAGATGCACCAATATGAGGAAATTGCTGAAATAAGATGGGAATGGAGGGGCAGTAACTGTGACACCATCACAGTTGATTTCCCATATTGAGCTATTTCTATTAATATTCGTCTTAGAGGAAATAAATTCTACTACATAAAAGAAAATAATACTATCTACACACTATCTGTTCTAGCTGATCTATAAACATGTAAGACTTAGGTCCCTATCAACCCCTAGAACAGTGAACAGCCAATTGTTTGCATATAAGTCCTTTATTCTTTTCCCTTCATTTTTTAAATCCTCACCCCAGGATTAAGTTTTTATTGATTGGAGAGAGAGAGAAAGGGAGAGAGGGAGAGAGAGATCAGCATTAATTTGGAACATCCTCTCTGCTCCAAATCACTAGTAATGTGAGAGATGTGAGAGAGAAACATCTTTGTCTCCCATATGTGCCCTGACCCAGGATCAAACCCGCAACATTTTTGGTGCATGGGATGATGGCCTGGACTCCATTTTTATTTAGCAAACATTTATTGAGAAGTTCAAGAAATGTTCTTAGTGTCACAATTTAGCATGGGAGATAGACTATCAGCCATTTTCCTATCCTTGAAAACTTGGTAAACAATGTGCACTGCTCCTTCTGGTCCAGACATATTTACCCTCATATAAAACAAGCCAAGAGGACGCTAACTCCATCATACTTCCCAGAGGATGCAGTCAACGGCTACGTGGTAACTCACTCTTACGACAGAAAATGCCCTAGTGAGGGAAATGCTCAGGGTGACTTCCATGACCAAATAAGGCTATGATCCTCACCCATTTGTAATCTGTAGGACAGGATAGATTTGTAGTTCCTGCAGCTTCCTAGAGATGTATAGCTGGAGAATTTGAGTCGTGCTAGAGTCTATGCAGTTTGTCACAGGGCTACTCTGGTAATGTTTCAAGGGTGATGCTGGGGCAAATTATTACTTTTAGATTAGCTGAAAGTGTTCCCAGACTGAGCCACCAAGTAGCCATTGACTGTCTTTTTTTAAATCAGTTCAGTCGCCTTCTCTTCAAAATTCTTTGTTTTCTTAAGATCCTTCTATTAAATTCCTGATATGCTTATGTTACACAGAGTTAGTTTCGGTTAGAAGCAAAAGAACAAAAAGGAAGCAATTGTTGCCTGGGTTATGAGTAGACAAAATGCAATATTTACAAATGGCTTTAGTGACAGTGTGAATTATTCATCTTAAACAAAGTTAATGTTAACATGAATCACTTTGTAATTACGTTATGACTAGAATCAAATGAATTATTATGAGCTAAAGCTATAATAAAAATATTATGACACAATATTATTATATATGTACAATAAAAATTCATTAGAATTCCCACCCTGCAAAAAAATCTGTAGATGACTTATATCATTTAAAGTATTTCAGCTATGGCTATTTATATTTGTAAGATGTAAATTTCCTCTAAGTCTGTTTCATCATTTGTAAAAGAGAATACCAACTTTCTCAAAGTATCATAAGTTAAATGAGATATCTATGCAAGTTCTTTGAAGTCCCTCCATAAGTTATGAACCAAGTCTAAATAGCAATTCCAAACTATTTTATATTAATAACCAAAGGTCAGGTTTATGCCCTTGTTAAGTAGAAAAAAAAAGAGGCTGACATCTGAAGTTATTGAGATCATATAAAAGAATAAATTTAGCTTTTAAGTCAATTTGACAACTTCCCAACAAAGTATAGAGGAATTGTGTGTGTTTTTTAATTAAAAAGAAGTAGAAAAGTCTTCTCAGTGTTAGGAAAATTTTTTTCAACTATGTAAATGTACAGTAAAACTGAGTAATTATATCTGCTTTCACATTTCATTTTTTGTATCCTTCCTTCAAAAAACATATTCAGTAACTATTGAGAAAGTTTATTCAGTAAAAACAACATGATGATAAAAGATAATAAGGGATTATACATTTATAGTAGCACCATTTCTTTTTTTAAAATATGTTTTTATTGATTTTAGAGATAAAGGAAAGGAGAGGGAGAGAGAGAGAGTAACATATATAGGCTGCCTCCTACATGCACCCACTGGGGATCGAACCCAAAACCTGGACATGTGCTCTGACTGGGAATCGAACCAGTGACCTCTTGGTTCATGGGGGTTGATTCTCAACCACTGAGCCACACCAGCTGGGCCATTATTTCCAATCAAAATACATAACTGCCCTTTTAGGCTACTGAAAGCAAAAGAGCTAGCAATGGGAGCTGCTTAGTGCTTTCAGATTATTAAAAATAGGTACCCTTCAGGCAAAGATGTCACCGAGAGTAATCTATGGACCACCTGCATCAAATTACTTGAACTAACTTTTTAATAAATATTTGTGAAATTTTCCCCAACCCTCGGATTTATTAAACTACAATTTCTTGAGAAGTAGAAAACAGGAATGAGCAATCATAATGAATGCCCCATGTATTTTCATGTAAAAATTCATCTATAGTTGACTTTATCACTGAGCAGAAAGAAGGCAAAATAGAATCACTACATGATGTTGGAAGAGTTGTACACTGAACATCTTTGGAGGGCATTGTTGATATCAGTGTTGATATACAGAAGCTCTGATTTCCAAACTTCATTCATACCTTATAACTGCCAAGGAATAATTACCAAAACAGCAACTGAGAAAATCCACTGCATTTGCACTTTTCAAAACCTCAGTTATCAATGTCATTCAGTATGAGATGTACAAAGGGTTGCATTTTGATCTACCTCTTACATATTAAGTAAATTATCTATATCACTTGGCAAATTAAATGTTTCATCATATATTTGATGGAGTCTGGGCTATTAAACCAAGGAGCCGAAGAAGAAATAAATCCTTTGTTAGAAAACTTAGACCAATAGAGTATTGAATAAGCAATTTTACCTAATGTGAATTAATGGTCTTTACTCCTTGGTTATTTAGTATACATTTAAAACACTTCTGAAGAGAAAAAAAAATCTATCTAAAAATCTATTTCTTCCCTTGGGAGTAGTACAAAACCTGGTTTGTTTCTTTAAAAAGTAATCTCACATTATAAAAATTAGTTAATGCTATGGTCAAGTGATAATCGGGATGAGTGGCTTCAAGAGCCACAATCAGAACTATAGCCTCCCAACACCTATTTTTCTCAAATCAAATGCTAAGCAAAGTGTCTTCAATTTAAAACCAAACTACCCAAGCCTCCTTGGTTATCTGCATTATCATTGATCTTTTCGGTAACTGAGTCTAATATAATATTGTGTTGGGAGATTATAAAGTATCACCTTCCTCAGTGCAGGTTATCCAAGTTGGTTCAGATTCAACACTGAATCCATCAGCATCGCCCTAATATTATTTCCTGACCCACATTTTTATCCTTTTGTTCTCAAGATGCATTTGTTTAAATATCTTCTTTCATCTTTAGTTCTGCAAGCATGTCAAGTTTGTCCTCCAAAGAGACATTTCCTTTATCTTGTAATGTACTTGTCAGAAATTCTCAATTAACCTAATAGACCTTTACCGAAATACAGTACAAGTTATCAGACGTGAGTTGTTGTTTTTAATAGGAAAGAAAATCCCAGTGAATAATTTACTGTTGACTTGATTTTTTTCACTTGATATGTGTTTTTAATGAAAAAAGTGTTTTTTAATCATATATCCATCAAAATCTACAGTATATTTTATTAGAGAGAATAAACACCATGATGCCATAACTTTATTGCATACTATTACAAATAAACTATTATGTTTAGTATTTCCATAAATACTATTATATTTAAACATACTTTATAGAAAAAAGTTAAAATAAAAATATTGTCTTAGAAAAAAATTGAGAATTAAAGGGAAAAGAATGTAGGATCATCAGAAAATGACCTTTTTTAATGATAGAATGTTCCTAGAAAATCAATATCAGACTAATAACAATCTCTAGTAATCAGATTTTCTGATGAAAGTGGAGCTTACAGAAGATCAGGTTGAAAACCTAAAAAAGATTAAGTTGTGCAATAATTTCCTCTTCCTATATATAAATAAATATGAAAATAAATAGAAAAAACATGTGTTCTAACATGATTCACATAATCAGAGCCTTCTAGAAAATTTTAATTATGATCCATGGAAATAACTTTATCCGTTATGCTGTGAACTGAGTAGCTGAGAGCACGGACATAGAGAACGGGTTTTATTAAAGATTGGCAAAATTTTCAGATCTATTTCAAGGCGCATTATGGTCCTGTTTAAAAGATCGACAATTGATGGCCTTCTTATAAGTCCCATGAGGGTTCCAAGCAATCATATGAATGTACACAAATTCATTTGGGCTCAACGATGATGGATACCTAACATAATATAAGATGTACGTGCCATTTGATCTCACTGTTAATGGACCCATCATTCACTACCACTTTACTCCCCATTTCAATGGAGAGGCTGAAAATAAAAGGAGGAAAAAAAATAAAAACAATGGCTTGTTCACCTCTTTTCTTGGTTAACTTGAGAAACTCATTTTTGTATATTAAAAGCCAAAGCAGTAAGTTACCAGGCCTTGGGCCAGGTCTTTCATCACTTTTCCAAGCTTCCCCTGCTACTGGCTGTTTCTGCAGGGATTCCTGGGGATGGGGCCCAGCACTGTGTGGCTGAGCAAACCTCCAGGGGTTCTGATGATGGTAGGTTTTCAAAGACTGACTGTTGATGCCCAATTCAGTGCACCTGGGGTTAGGACCCCAAACTGGCATTTCCGACAAGTTTCCAGTGGTGCTCAGAGGACTGCCTGGGAACCACGTTTTGGTCACAGCATCGGTGAGTTAACCTGTCTGTGAATTTTCATAAACTGCCTTTCACTTTCATTAAGTTATCATGATGACATCTCACCACAAGTCTATAGATAAAATCAGACAAAAATAGACTACATCAGCTTAACCACACATCCTGGAAAAAATAGTTTTATATGAAATATGTGCATAGGATTGAAATCACACAGCCCCTACGAAGAGGCGCATCTTTGTTGAATGGATGGATAAGGAAAAGGAAATAATTGCTTCTAATCTGAAACAAATAGAAATGCAAAATCCAAAAGCCCTGTCTGTAAGCTATGGTATGTTACCAGTGTACAGTAGGGGGCCTCATCTTTCCCTTTATTCCATTTTTAAATAATATGGATTTTTATGGACTGCCATTATATTGCTACACATTAGTGTGCTCCTGAATATTTTGGAAAGAAGCCCAGGCAATGATTCTGCCAATCTACTGAGTGGCCAGTGATACTATCTTGGGGTTTTCTCCTTTACAGTTATTTATCTGGGAAGCTCACATTTATAGACAAATCATGTGTTATCTTGCTTCCATCATGAAAATCATCAGGGGCCACACATATCTGCGACTCACAGCCTGAAACCCATTATTGCAGTTTGTAGAATGTGTCTCTCCGTAATGATGAAATGCACTCCACTTTGTTGTTTTAGGAAAACGACAGCTTCCTCTCAGGTCTTTTTAAAGGTCAAAGGATAGTCTCCATATCACCACTTTCTCAAGATTCACCTTGAAATATTTTGTGCATCCTGTTTTTTGCATCCATGTCCTTTACCAGGACACCATGCATTCTGGCAGCTGACTGCTCTGGAGTGTGCTGGCAGGTACACCTAGCATTCTGGGAGACAGACCTGAACCAAAGAACACAAGAGCCCAGGGTAGTTGGGGGTAGATCTGATCTTGGAAGTGCACACTTAGAAAAAACGTTCTGCTTCAGAAAAGAGTCATGATATTCTTTGAGACGTGGCAGAGCAAAGAAATCTCGCTATTCTACTCATTCAGAAATTCTCTTCAGAAACGTTAGGACACGAGGACAGCAAATAAAGGGGGAAGGTAGGCGGCAGCAGTAGAAATGAGGTGCTGGTGCTGCGCATGGTCCCCCGCGCAGTGCACAGGGGGAGGGCTAGAGCCGCAGTGACGCGTGTGCCCGTGAGCTGCTCAGCCGCTGCAGCTCACACCAGCGGAGTAAAAGGGGAGCGTGTACACACACCCACCAACACACCTGCTCTCTCGGCGGCCCCGAACCCAGAGCTGATTTTGTCGATGAAGCTGTCCTTCGCAGCACTTTGCGAAGCTTATGCACTTCAGTGTAGTGGCTCAGTGGGGAGTTCTGGAGTCACACCCCTGAGCATTAAAAGTCAGCCTTGGACACTTAAAAAACAGTTTCTTGAAACATGTTACTTAAAATCTTTCTAAGCTTTAATTTCCCCATCACAGGGATATTAACAGGCTACAGAAGGTAGGATAAAATTGCCTTTAATTCACAGGAGATACGGCGCAGCATAAATCCCAAGTATCTTAATGGCATCTGGTGTAATCCCAGTGCAAACACATGGGGCTTAACAAGTCCATGGTGATAGCACAGCCTATTGGTAGAGCTTTACTTAGAATGCAGCAAGTGTCTACCACTACATTTTATGACTAGTTTGTAAAACTCAATAAACATTCAGTTCTTTATTCTTATTATAAGGATAGTAACATTAAATCATATAAATTATCATTCTTTAGGGTAAAAATGATCAAATATTAGCAGCTTTGTATTGTTCATCCCAGCAACTGTGATAGCTGCAGTGACTACTCAAAACATTATCACGATCGCCAAATCGTGGAAGCTCAAACATGTGCTTGGGAGGATGCTTGGCACATGGTGTACATGAGGGCTATTACTCTAGCATTAATTCTGTAAAGTGCAAATATTTCCATTTTAATTGCTATGCATGCCCAACATTCTATGCATACCCTCTCCTCTGTCAGTATTACAAAAGGGGGCCTTGTGATGAGTGTCAAATGTGACCACAAACCCACAAAAGACATAGGTTCTCTTTCAGGGGCTTATGTTACAAAGAGATTTCCCAGCGCATTTATTTAGCAAAGTAAGGGATTTCAGAACAACAGTGATGAAAAAGCTTGTTGTTTTAGCAGCTTTGTTGCTATGTTTTTTTTTTTTAATGCAAGAAAATAAATATTCCAATCTCATAAAAGTCTTAATTCTAGCAAAGCTATTTTTCTTTACAAGCAATAGGCCTAGATTTTTAAATGAGCAGCCAGTTCCAGACCACAATAGCACAGAGATAACACACTGAGTCCCAGAGCAATTCATTGACCTGACAGCAGGAAGTAATGATGCATCATGAGAATCCACATGGACAGTATCACTTTGCCAAGAAGCATTAGGCTTCCTTTTTAAGGAAGATTTGATTTGGCTGCTATTTCTAGAGAGCTTGAGAGCATCTATATCAATAAGATGCAAACCTGCCCTTTTATTCATCTGAAGCGATCACACCTACATGCTGAAAAGAAAGCAAAGAGATTGGGGGCAGGGTTCAGATGCGTAAGTTTTTTTTCTATGCAAGTTTCCAGTGTAAGGCATCCTCGTGGAATGGGAGAACCTTTTCATAAAAACCCAGTGCCTTAATGACATACGCAAACCGCTAAAAAGAAACAACAGTTCCAAGATGGACTCACATGTGCTAAGCCCCGCATCCACAAACCAACACTTAATGCCTAACCTAGTTGCAGTCTCAACCTCTTCCAGGGCTGTAACCTTTAGCCAGCCAACCTGGAATGATCTGGTCAGCACTAGTGAGGCCATCTGCCACACAGACTCTACCATCTTCTGAAGGAAAGTGACCTTCCCTGGAATCCTTGAATAAAGCCAATTTGATCTTTAAAGGTACTCAGTTGAATTTTGTTTTTCTTAATGAACATTACCACTGAAAACCTGCAATTTTTAGCACCACTTGAAGATGAGAAAGAAATATTTGTTGTATATTTTTGTCTCAGTTATTATAGGAGAGTTTATGGCTATGTTATTATGAGAGAGGGGGGATATGAATGAATCTTGGGGAATTTATCTAATATTTTCAAGAAGCAGAGCATGAGAAAATTATAAAATGTAATAAAGCATAATTTTTATGAAGTACTTAACATAGATACTGAATAAAACAAGATAACAGGCCCCAACTGGAATGACTTAGGCTAAGCCCCATATCACCAAACCTCGCCTTAACTTAATTAGAGTTTCTAGCTCTCTCAGAAATGCAATCTTAAACCAGTCACTCAGGAATCACCTGATCAGCACTACTTGGGTAATCAGCCCGATAATAAGATCTTTAACATTTTCTCAGTTAAATTTTGCTTTTTAACCATACTAAGGAAATGTTCTGAATGATTTTTTCACTTCCCTGAATTAAAAAAGGAGAAAATAATAAGCCAAGGTAGGTAGTATTATTTCAGAAGGCTGAAATTTCTTTAGAATTTCTAGCACTTATGTATAACAGTTTTGGATGCAACAGAATTGTATGATTTGGCAGTAACAGAGAAGTACAAACTAATCGTATTGTTAACATTTGTATGTACACGGCTAACTCCATACAGTAGATACTTAATTGTAAACAGCTATCATGTCTCTATTATTTCAAACTATTCCACCCTTGTTCTGTGTTACTCACTCACATAAGATGTCTCTATTAGCACTGTTCTGTGTTGGGGTGGTTTTGCTTTCTAAAAGGTAGTTTTAAAGTGGGCTGTCTCCTAAGCACTGAGAGCTGGAGGGCATTGGCATCAGTACAATGTCACAGCAATATCTAGGACATTGCCACACCTTTAGCTTCCATTTTCCTCCATTGTGAGACCACTATGGACTAGGCATTTCTGGGTGTGAGGATTTGGCAGAGAACAAAACAGGCTATGATATCTTGTTCCAGTGAGGAGGTGCCAACTTTCCGAGGCCCGTGTGAGTCCCAACTGTTCACAGGGTATGTCTGCATTTGCTCTACCACCTCTCCTTCTTAATTATCAGGACTTTTGTCTTAACAGTGGAGAAAACAAGATTCTCCTAGTTTATCACGGAATGAAAAAAGAGTAACATAGACAACAAAGGTTATCCAAGAATCAGTGTGGCCTACACAATGGATGATAAGCATTATGTGCTATTTCACTGATTTGGAATGAGAAGACTCCAAAGTGGTTAGGTTTCTTCTCAACTCCTTAGTGACATTTTTCAATTCATTTTAGCTTTATTTCTCCATTCAGAAGAGGAAAGGAGAGAAAAAGAAAAGGAGGGAGAAGAGAGAGAGAGAAAGAGAGAGAGAGAAATAGTTTCATTCTCAGACCTTATTTCAAAGCTGTGAAGTCCAATGAGATAAGGTCTCTTATCTTATTCCAATACAATGTCTTGGGATTCTGGTAACCACAAAGAAGCTTTGGTTAATCTTAGAATTTCACCTAGGGCAGCAGTAGCAGGAAGAGGAACATAGCAGTTGCAAGGGTAGGACTACTGCTAGTCAAGATAGTAATATTTATGGTGAATCACTACTGAGTGCATTCATGTGTTTGGCATCTTTGTGGGTATTTTTATGGTTAATCTTCAGAACCACCTGCTAAATGACACATAATACTCTCAGTCCCATTTTCAATTGAACAAATTGAAGGACAGAGAGGTTAAGAAACCTGGTCAAGTTCACTGAGCTGGTAAGGAAGAGAACCAAAATTTGAACCCACATAGCCTAGCCTTGGCTTTTGTGGTTTTAATGACTATAACATACTGCCTCAATTCTATGCCCATTACAGTGAAAAGCATCCTCATAAATATTCTCCTCTGTGTTTTCCACAGAATATATTTGAAAGATGAAGATGCTGTAGTCAAGAATGTTAAATGCCTTTTCCAAGGTCACTAAATGATAGATAGGGGAACATAGCCTAACTTTTCACTATAGTTTCTACTTATAAAATTAAATCTCTATACCTAAAAATTCAGCATATACTGAGATATAAAATTCAATATGCTAGTGATAAACATAGCAAAACTATTTTAAATCCTTGGGTATTAACCTGGTGCAGGGGGACTGAAAGATGGACAAAACCTTGGTGATTTTGATCAAAGTCACCCTCAAATGGCAGAGTTAGACACCACACTCCTGGTTCCTGGCTCTTCCCTCAAGAGGCACAACCACAGGCCCATGCTGTCGGCCCACGTGCCTGGCCCGGGTTCCTATATGACCACATTAATTAATTTAGTGAGAAAAATGTAAAAAAAACCCTGAAGACATTAGCATCAATGTTGACTTTAAACCTCAAAGGAAACAATTAACAATGACCTTCACAGTGAAATGAAGAACATTAACTCAGGAGCCCTGACTATATTTTCAATTCCATAAGGATATTGACTCATTTGAGTCAGCACCACTTGTGAATATTTCACTCCGTAAGGATTTATGTTATCCTGAAGTAAACTTCCTTTTCTTCTCTATTTTCCAGCAAATCAGACTTATGAATTGCTCTCTAATTAACTGTCTTTCATATCATTTTCTTATAGAAGCTGCTGAGTGTTTAATTATTCAAGGGAGAAGAGGGAAGACATTTAGAAACATTACCATGAATATAGGAAAAGGAGAGCTAGAAATATCCGTGGAGAGCTCTCCTGAACTCCGGATTCATACATTCATCACACTGTCTCCACCTGGATACCTATTATATGCCTCATGCTTACCAATGACCTCCTCATGTCTCCCTTTCAGTGAATTTTCAATTCAGCAGCCAGAGGTACCCTCTTAGAAAGCCAGTCAATTACACTTAAAAAGAATATAATCTTCTATGTCAATTATACCTGAAAAAAAAGTCACCATTTTACTCGTTTCTCAAAATGTATTAAGTGGCTTCCTTCCTCTTGCAGAGAAAGCTGAAGTCATCTGGGTGGACACTCAGTCCTGCAAGGTGTTTGTACCCGTGTGCATCCCCCCTGCTGCTCCAGCTCACTGGTCTGTATGCAATTTCTGGAATTTGCCAGACAGCACCCTACCCCAGGGCCCTGTGTGCTCCATCTGTCTGGAGCATCCAGATGTCTACATCGCACTTGTCTATTTCCTACCTTTATGCAATTGTGACTTGTTCAGTGAGGCTTTCTTTCCTTCACTCCCCTATTGAAAGATGCAACTTTGTCCTCAGCTACTCCAGTCATCGCCCTGCTTCATTTCTATCCATTGCACCTATTCCCATAGCCTACATTGTATATCCTATATAATAAAAGCCCAGCGATGGAATGGCGGAACAACCAGAACAACTGGTCAACCAGTCACTATGATGCGCACTAACCACCAGGGGGCAGACGCACAATGCAGGAGCTGCCCCCTGGTGGTCAGTGTGCTCCCACAGGAGGAGCACTGCTCAGCCACAAGCCAGGCTAACAGCTGGCGAGCACAGTGGCCTGCCTCTGCAGCAGTGCTAAATCGGACATCCCCTGAAGGCTTCTGAACTGGGTACAGGCCCGGCTGAGGGACCCCTACCCCTGAGTACACGAATGTCATGCACCGGGCCTCTAGTATTGTCATAACTTTGTTCATAGTTGCATACTACCTCTATAGTGTGCATGGAAGGAGGACGAGTCTTGGTCTATATTGTTCCTGATCTAGTACTAATGCAATGAATACTGCCTGGCACATAGTTAAGTGCTCAATGCATATTTCTTAAAATAATGAATAGGAAATAAATGAATGACAAGTGGAATTTTATTTTATTAAATAAGGAAAAGAGGTCAGATGTGAAAGGACCAACTGTGCACCAGGCTACTTGAGAGTACTAAGGAGCTCATTAAATTAATGATCTGATGTGGTTACATGTCCTGGCAAAAGTAATCAATAGCAGTGAATGTTGGTTCTAGATACGCTCACCAATGGAGCCGGGCAACACATTTACTCTGTGTAAGTACAGTAGCCATTCAGGAATGACAGACTTTAGTATTAAAAGTAGGCCGTTTTTAAACGTTCCTTGGCCCACAGTCACATCCCTAAGCTCATATCCTTCAGCTCCGTGGCCATGGGCAGGTAACTTATCCTCTTCATGGTTTTTTATAGAGAAAAGGCTAGAGGCTACACACTTAAAGTCTAGCAGAAGTTTCTCAGGGACTTCACTGGAGGCAGGGCAGTGTTTACAGATAGCCCAGCATTGGGTGTGCTCATTTCCTTTCTATTCCAGGATCCAGACTTCTTTGCCCTTGGCCCACAGCAGTTTCAAAGAGAAGATATCCATCAGAAGAAACAGAAGGCCTTGTTATCTGGGAGAAGTTATCCCTGCATTCACCTTGGTGAGCTCACTTCCACCATCAGGTACAACACTCCCAGCTGTCACCTCCCTGAGTAATTAACAGGAACAGACAACCAAACCTGTCAGTGTGGCTTATCTGTCTGTACCTGAGAAGGCCCTGATGCTAACAGTTTTGAAGATTACTCATTTAAGAGAATTTTGCTACTGTTTTCTATTTCATGTTCAATTAAATTACTGAAGGGCTAATTTATTTTTCAGCTCAGGAACATTTGTTCTCGTAATTTTTTGTTCCTGTTTAGTAGCATTGCACCTTCTCATGCCTGTCACCCTTATTCGTAAGCAGGATTTCTACCAAGAAGCTTCAGTTTAAGGAGAAAAGCTGTCTTTGTACTTGTGCAATGTAACTTCCCACCATGAAGTGGTGTGACAGCATGTCACTTCCATCATATAGATTCTCTATGTGGAGCCAAACTATAGAATACTTTGTTTAAACATTTGAACTTAAGTTGAGTCAGCTAATGTATTCATTATATTCAACACTAAAAAAACAAAAACACACACACCATCCATAAAAAAAAAAACACATCAAAATAACCCCATCTCATATCTGGTTAAAGGAGACCACAAAAATCCAAGTAGAATTTACACAAGTAAAATCCAAAATGCCCAGAAAACTGAGTGGAACTGGAGAGTTAGAGCATTAACTACTCTATAAGGCCTCTAGCTTCCTGGAATATACACTTGATACACTGAGGGGGGGGGATGGATGTGAATCTTTCTCTTAAAAATCCTCATAGACATACATCCTATAAATTGTTTATCTTTTAAGGAAGTTTTTCCAGACATGGAGCTGGCCGAAGCATTAACGTCATTTCCTCTGAAAACTTGATCTTGTGGAACACTGAGCTTCAAGGGAGTGCAGTAATGTGTGGTCGAGCTGGACACCAGGGCTTCTAACTTAGACCCAGGTGTCTTTCTTAATGACTAAAATAGAAGACAGTCTCTTTGGAGAACGACAGACTTTTCTTAGAGTTGAAAAAGAAAACAACCTAAGAATTCAATGTTTCATTTGACAGATGAGTAAGCAGATGCCCACAAGTGCTTTGCCTCATTTAAAATCCAGTGAAAATAGAGTACATTTTCTTGCCACATGCTTTTTCTTTCTTTATGAAATAGGATTTAAAAAAATATGTGATCCTTACAACCCCTGGTTTAAATAAAATCACACATCTGTCAATATTAAAACGGATGGAAGCTGAGCTTTTCTAAAGAAAATATAAGTGGGGCTCCCTTCAACCTTACTCTAGCTTGAGCTTTAGAAGTTTCCTGGACACACATTTGAAGCTACTGTTGTAGAAGAGAGGATATTGGTATAACTTTCAGCTTATGTGTCTCTGGGACAAAGAACTTGAACCTTTTCATCTATTTCTAAACCATTCATCATTTCCATGGCTCCTCTTTCGAAGTCCTCACATATACTTTGGCAGCACAGACAGAGGGTGGGTAACACACAAGGACTGAGCATTTACTCTATCCCAGGCACCACTCCGATTCTCTGTGAGCTCAAGAGAGGAGCCAACAGAGTTCTGGACTAAATATCTCAAGAAGTAGACAGGCCCCTTGAACCCCAAAGAGTGTGTCCCCACATGGCAGGATACTGAGTTGTCACAACCCATAAAGGAACTTCAGGGAGTCTGCCCAGTGACCTGTGCCACGGGAGTGGCAATGCCTTCAAGGGGAACAGAGAGCAAGGCATTCTGTGGAATTCTCAACTGCTCTCATATCTATTTTGCCTCATGTTGGTTATTCTGAGACTGTGATTGTGAAAATGATGTCTACACATTTAGGTCACTGTAAACTGAATGAGCACCTGACACAAGATCAATTTTGGAGGGGTATATTTTTTGAAACTAAATAAAACCCCTTTCAGTATTGATGAAGGGATCTGGTAAAAGTATTTGAAGTTGGGGTTAGCAATGGCTTCACTGAAAATAAACTTTGTGTTCACTTTATTTAGTGAGGAGAGTCAGAAAAGAAGGAAAAAAAGAAAAATTCGGCAACATTCCCATGAAGCATTGTATTCTAGACTCCTGCGTTGCACAAGGGAACACTTGTAACTCTTGTAGCAATGGGCTTTGAACACATTTGTGCTCTCCCTTTAACTAATAGCTAAGAAAGGGAAAGCTGAATATTCAAAACAAGACAAAGCAGTTAGATTTACCTTCAAATCCAAGAACAGCAGTTTTTGCACAATTCAAATGCAGTCATTGAAGATAAAACATTTGCTGATGATGAGACCAGAGAGCATTGCCTCAGCGGTCACCGTTATTTATCGCCTCAGAGCTGAACATCAGAAACCAATTCAAACATCACAATGGCCACGACACTTATCATGAGCCACCTTTTTTATTTTCTTAAACAAAGACATCTTTTTCTTACTTTCAAGAATTTTTTTGAAGCTGAATGCTTTCAAGACACTTGGAGATTGATCTTCAGATTCAAAGTAGCATAGCAGTTAGAGATAAAAAATAAATTACCAACAAGCCTAGTGCGAGAGCTGGCATTTGAAATTCCTGGAAGAGGATAAATGCCGGCAACTGCCTCAGTATGAACAATGCAGAGTGATACGTCAGCCGACGCACCAACTTGCTCTGCTTCTGGGGAAGTTGCAAAGGACCATTCACTAACTCAGTAAAGTCACCTAAAGGAAAAATCCTCAGGAAAACATTCATGCACTATGCAGTAGGATTTTGTGGCTAATCAACTGCATTCATCGAGCCCTAACGAAGCTTTTTCAAGATGCTAGGAGTAGTTACAAAAGAATAAGCAGTAGGATTATGATTTACCCAAAAGATAAGTTGCAATGAGAGAAGGAAAATGACATTCTGAAACATTCAAACATAACAAACAAAACATATTACTTAGAACTATTTTACCTGAAGATGGCATCCCTACTTATAAGGCAGCGGTTCTCAACCTGTGGGTCGCGACCCCTTTGGCGATCGAACGACCCTTTCACAGGGGTCGCCTAAGACCATCCTGCATATCAGATATTTACATTACGATTCATAACAGTAGCAACATGACAGTTATGAAGTAGCAACGAAAATAATTTTATGGTTGGGTCACAACATGAGGAACTGTATTTAAAGGGCCAGAAGGTTGAGAACCACTGTAAGGAATCACAATTTAGGCTCTAGACACTAATGACTTCGAGTCATAATGAGCATAAATCCCTACCCAAACCTTGGCAGACTTTGCTGAAGACAAGACTGAATTCCTTTGGAATTCATTGATTCCCTCCACTTACACGTGTATTATGCATGTTGTTTCTACTTCTTTTTGCTCTCAGGTTCGGCGGTCCTGTCTACCATCTCTGTGTCGGCACCCTCTTCCTCCTTTCCTTTCTGAAATGCTTATGCTTCAGAGAAGATGAAAATAAGTCTTTGGTAGATAACATCTCATATTTTATTTCTCCTCCCCTTCTTTCTCGCCCCTCTAGACAACCCATGATACACAATAACTCTGAAGATCCACATATATTTATTGTGCCCAGGTTTAGAGACTGTTGGTAGGAGGGAGAGAAGGCTTATTCTTGGTTAATGTTTCCCAGGAGGTTCCTTCTTCTCAAGATCTGGGATTTGGGATCCTAATTCCTAGAAATGGTTGTTCTCTCCAAGTGCCATGACCCAGAGGTGCCCTATTTTGTATAAAGAGGTGCTTCTGTTGATTATCTCAGTTATCAGCAATTAAATAAAAATGTAAACTCTGAAGCTGAAAGATTAATTAGAAATAGATGAACTGGTCTAAGCTGCCTTGAAATTGATGGCATTGTGCCCAGAGAAGGTAAACACTATGCCCATGGTCACTCAGCTTGTTGTACAAAATTGATAGTTCAAGAGGTTAATTCTGAGATATCTCACAGTTTGTAGTTGACTCAGGTTTAATATGTAGGTTTTTATCAATTTCAATCATGCCTCAGGCAAGATATCACTTTTAGCTCTAGTAAACGTGTCTTGCATATGGGAGCGTACCCTGAATCTAAAATGATTCTTTCACTCACATTACTTCTGTTTTCAGAAGATAGACAATGAGACCATTTTCTGAGGTCAATAATCAAGAAAACAAAAATTTTAGCATGTTTTTTAACATAAATATGCACCTTTTGGCCTGTCCCAGTCTATGAAAATTGGGGAAAGGTTGAAGTGAAAACATTTCTTCCCATCTGACTTTATTTCTGAGTTCTCACGGAAACACATGGAATTTAGGAATGTTTTGCAGTGGCCCTTGATTCTTTGAGAACTGGAGAAACACAAAAGAAGTAGCTTACTTGCAGAGAAAATATGGGGTGGGCAAAATTAGGTTTACAGTTGTGAGACAGTTGTGAATGCACGAAACAGAGTTTATTATTAATTATTGTATTGTTTTCCACATAAATAACTGTAAACCTACTTTTGTCCATCTCGGTATTAACATACAAAAGCATAGGCCAAGACAGTCTGCAGTCAGATGCTACCCTGTGAGAAATAGAATCGAGTTCACTAGAACAACGTCTAGAAAGACATGCAGAGTCTTTAAAAGATGGAGAGAGAAACCATAATCAAGGTACAGAGTTAGCATGCCAAACAGTGAAAAAATCAAAACAAAGCAGAGAAGAGGTGCTGGGGCACAGTGGGGAATAGTGTAGAAATTAGTTTCAGGCACGCCAGATTCAAACCCCAGCACAAGGACTTAGGCTTAATGCATTATAGACTAGATTTTGCATTCAGCTTCAGCTATTCTTTAGCTTGCCTTTTGCTACAATTTACTAAGCCTGTGTGGGAAGTGGAGGTGGACACAAGAAAGCTGACAAATGAATATAAAAAGTTGTTTTCGTTAGTCCTAAATTGCAGATTTCTGAGCCCTTAATTCATGCATTTGACAAAATATTGCCTCTTCATCTTTCAAAAGAAATTCTGTTTTCCCTCACTCTTTGTTCTGTCTTTCAAACCGGCTTTACTTACTCATACATATATTTATATTTTTAAAACTATACTCATTAATGGCCATTGTTTTTCTTATTCAGTGAAGTGCCAACTTAGCATGGAAAAAAGAATACCATCGATGAAACCCAGCATCTTTCCACCACAGTGGCCTATCAAAAACACATCTTATAAATCATTTCCACATGCTCAGGTCTAAAACCAAGGCTGAGAGGTGTTACTATTTAAACCTCAATTAAAGTTTATATAAATTTAACTTTTCCCCAAATGAACCAAATATAAACTTAAAATTTCTCACTTTTGCAAAAGAAAAAGGCAAAAATGCTTAATGTAAAATACTATAGTCTTTTTAATCAAGAAAATTTCAATCAATTCTAAGGAAATTTAATATCAATAATTCTTACTTTTTCTTTTTAGCAATAGAATTAAAGACTAGATTTTAGCTGTCCCATCCCATCATTTATTTTAATATTCACATGTAAGAACAAGGGCTGGAGGAAAGCACAGAGTGCTCTGACAACTCAAGGCAACACACAAGTATGAAGATGCTAATCCAAGTTGAACTACTGACTCTCTTCATTAACACAAGCAAATCATTTGATGCACCGCTCTTCTGGCCAGCCCTGTGGCACACCTAGTCCAAAACAACACCAGTATTGAAAATCCAACTTCTGTACACAAGTCCTGCTACTGCAAAAGAACTAATGGTATTCCTTTTACCTTTTTCTTTCCAAAGAAACTGACAAGTATCAAAGTTCAGTTGGAAAATTGAAAATATATATATATATATATATATATATATATATATATATATATATATAATTAAAATATACATTGCAACCAAATTTAATGACTTGGAAAAAATAATCCAATTTAGTTGATTCATTTCAATACCTTCCCAACTGATAATGCATTAGAAACAATACCTCCCATGATCCTAGTGCATGCACCAAAATAAAAATGGTCACAGTAAATAAATAAATGAATAAATAAATAAATAAATAAGGTGGAAAATGCAATGATTTCCTGGATATTTGCTTTTTCCTTGACTTTGGAATCCTGTTTGATCTTAAATCATTGATCTAATAGCTGATTTTAAAGTTAGAAATACTGCCAAGCAAATTCAACAATGCCTTTACATGATTTTGTATTTTATTAGTCACTCAAGCAACTATATACCAGTATATCTGAAGGCATTACTCATTTAATATTGATCGATTATGCTATAGACTAACTATTTGTGTCTTTCCTAAATCCCTGTATTGAAACTTAATCTTCAATATGATGATATTTGGAGGTGGGGCCTTTGGGAGGTAGTTAGGTCGTAAGAGTGGAGCCATCATGCATGGGGTCAATCTCTCATAAGTGAGACCCCACAGAGCTCCCTTGCACCTTCTACCACATGAGGACAGAGTGAGAAGACAGCCAACTATGAACGAGAAAGAGGAATCTCACCAGACAGAGAATCTGCCAGCCCCTTGGTCTTGGACTTCTCGGCCGCCAGAACTGTGAGTAATAAACTGGTGTTGTTTATAACCCACCCTGCCTATGGTAATCTGTTTCAGCAGAGCTGCCTAAGATATATAATAATTAAAGCAAATAGTCATTTTCTATTCAAAGCTTTGTTTTTTTTTACAGGGCACACATAAAGATATTTCCCCACAACTTCTTACAAATATAAAAAGATCATATGGGCTTTGTTACATTACATTCTGAGGGCAAATGTCTGGTAGACAAAATCAATTATAAAGTAAAAAAATCTATAAAGTCTTTCCAGCAGATATTTGCTTTTTTTTTTTTTTTTTGAAAAGGAAGTTAAGAATTCCTGGAGTCAGGGAGATCCTTTTACACTGAACTACAAATAAAGAGGGAGTATATCTATATGCTATAATCACTCCAGGGCAATAGTTTGTTTGTTCATCCCCACAATGGGCGTCATTCCCCTCTAAGCCATCAGGTGTCTGTGCTGGGCTCCCACAATGAGATCCAACCCAGCGAGAGGAAGGGAGCCCACCTTCATTGTCCTTGATGATCTCTCTATCAGTGGCTACATTACTGCCCTTGTATCCACACTGGCCCATAAGATTCATTTCCCACCTGCATTTACACTGCAACTCTGCACCTACCTGAGCCTTGCTCCTGGCACCCCGCAGCCTGTTCTCAGCCCAGTTGGCTGCCACCCCCGCTTCTCAGAATCCCTCTCTGTCCTGAGCCAAACCCTAATATGACATTACTTTCACTTGATTTTTTCCTTCAATGTTTAACATTAAAGGATGGAAATTATATAAGGAAAATGCAGGCTACTAGTAATTGGCTAAATTTAGATGAAATATGTTGAATCGATAGCAACTGAAGTTCTTAGCCTTTCCAACTGGTTCTGAAGCTCACCTCCAGCAGAGGCCAACTTGCAGCTGTGTGGGAAGGGAGAGATGGCAGGGTTTTCTCCAGGTATATCAAATGCCACCACGGCCCTCAGCAAAACCATGAAGAGGCAGAATTTGTCTATGGAATCTTTTAATCTCACTTTTGAATTTCTTTTGTGCTTTTCACTTGCTTCGAAATGTTCCTCTGGGCAATACAATAAATCCCCACCTAGAACTCAGATTCCCCTTCCTATTCCTTGTGCATCAGTTAAAACTCTCAAAAATGACATATTTCTGGCAAATTTTAATCTGGTTAATACAATTAACACTAAGTTGTTCACTATGCAGAACTCTACTGTGACATTTTTCTTTTAAAATTATGATTATGAATCTCAATGATTTAATATAATCTGAAATTTGTAGAATACAAGAGAGATCATTTTGACCAGGGAGCCATTTTTCTTTTAGCTGATTTTCAAAAATAAATTATATTTAATAAAACTACCTCATTAGCACCAACCTCCATCATTTCACCTCTGTAAGTAATTTTATATCCCACTTAACTATAAAACAAACAGTCCTCAATTTGGGACAGAATGTGAATTTGCATTTGCCACAGAGAATGCACAAATAGATTCTATTATTTGTTGCTTATATGATAAAGAAAACAAGAATATGGAGCTAGGGAGCATAGAAAATCAATGTAAGAGCAGAACCGGAGGACTCCCAGTGGGAAAAATCATTTCTCTGTGTCTAACTAGTGAAATGGTCAGCATAGAACTCTTTAGGGCCAACTATAACAGGCCCTTGGTTTTTTATTTGTCTCCTCATTTTATTATTTATTTCACTGCTCATGGGCATTTCCATTAGAGGGAATACCTCCAGTAAACTGTGTGGAGGGAGAAAGTTAAAACTGAAAACTAAATGCTTTGGGTGAATTTAGTAGTCTCCGTTTGTCCCTGTCTTATGACAACAATGATCAAGAAGCAACTGCGTTCTGTGCAAACAAGTTCTCTGTAATGGTTTTGATATTGTTGTAAGTAACTAGTTATTAATAATAGGCAAGGCGCAAAAGGAAGGCCAGACATTACAGGAAGGCCAGTCATTTGGGCAGCTTCACCATGAAGCTGCAGCTTTGCACTCCCCAGGGGACCACCAGCCTATTCCATGCAAAACGCCGGGCAAAGGAAAGGCAAATGCATGCCCAGTGAAGTTGGTGTGACATAGGGAAGGTACTTGCCTGCCAACCACACTTGGGAACAGAAATGGTTGGCCAGAGTGGGCATGGTCACCACAAGCACACAGAAATTGGGGGACAAAATCTCCTAAACAAGCAGTTCCCTTTCTCTTGTTGCTCTTGACTCTTGGCCTGTGGGGCTCATTTGATCCTGCTTCCTTGCATTGGTCCCTATGGCCCATGCAGACCCCACACACAAGGGACTAATGTGGGAAACACAAGCTAAGCTAGCCTGATGCTGGATGGGCCTAGGCTCCAACATGGAAAGGAAACTCTGGACTCTCGCTCTAATTTTAGTTCTACTGAAGCCCCAGCTACACGTCCCCTATGACTGAACTAAGAGAAATGGGACTTTGGAAACTTAGGGATTTAATTCCACCCAAATTAAAAGCTCTCATTCTTCCATGTAAGCCTCAGAAAATTCCTTTTCTCGGGATATTGTAAGAATTCCACTCCCATGAAGAAGTGGGGGAGATGAAGCCTGCTCTCCTCCGTTAACAGTTTTAAATGAAGGCTTCTCATATCAGCATGTGGGCTACATGTGTAACTTTTAGTAACTTATTAGGTGATATAAACAAATCACAGTAATCTTTATGTAACTTTGACATCCCGGCCAAGTCTGATATTCATACAGTCATGAAAAATTTTATACAAAGCTCTACTTTACATTATGTTTTTAATGTCCTCCTTCTAGCTCTTTTCTTAAGAAATAGTTTTCTTATTGCATCTGGTTTTATTTATCAAACTAATGATTAAAGTACAAACTCATACTACTCATGATGGAATCTTTCACATTTTAACAATACACTTTTAATTGTTCATAAGCTCTCTGTGAAAATTTAGTTTCAGACAAAATGATCAAAATGTCTCTCACTGGAGGAACCAGAACCCACTCCCTGAGAAAATCAGTCCTGCAGATGGGCCACGCTGCTGCATTGTTCAAAGTGTTGATAAGTGACTAATGTAGGGTGGATTCATTAGCAGGTGGCACCTCGCAAGGAGACCATTTTGCAATGTCTTCATTTCACTTTGTGCTCTTCACAGCTCCAGCCTATTTAAAGTAAGACACAAAGCCAAGCCTCACTGCGCTGACCCTGTTCCCCGGCAGTGTGCTTTCTCCTTCCAGCTCCCGGGGTCAGGGTGCATCCCAGTAACTCAAATGACACCATTTTGGAGAACGGAGAAAAGATTCAGTTAGAACAATTGATCTGTTCATTTAAAACTTCAGGAAACATAGTTTCATGATAATAAATAAATTCATGATAAATTAATAGTTCACCAAAATGGAATATTTTTGTGTTTTCAATGCACAAAAGTAAAACTTTTAAATATTTGATATGTTTTTCTTAAGAGGACAATGAAGGGCATTTAAATATCTATATCTATCTATCATCTATCTACATATCACAAAAAGGGAATTTCTATTTTTCCTCTATTACAAAAATATATATTTTAGGTTATTTATCATATTTGGAAAATGGAAAGTTATAATTATCCCTGCTCCTCCCCACACCCAACTACTCCCAATTAAGCTTCCAAAACCTCTGAGAAGGATTTTATGGCTCTTCCTAGCATATTTGAATTTCTTATTCAGTAATCAGATTTTTGGGGCAAGCTTACTTCTCCGAAGGAAAATTCCAAGAACAATTTTCTGTAGAACTACAGTCATGCATTTTGTGTGGGCATATATGAGAGGCTGTTCTCAGATGTTGATTTCTACCTTAGAATTTTCATGATGAATAATATTTCTTATTCCCCATGTCACTTTGATGTTTGAATTACTTCACTCTAACCTTTATGAAGTAACAGTTTCAAAAGATACGTTTCCTTTCCCTGTTGGTTATTTTCTAAAGCATGGACCCAGGATTTCAGAAGCAGTCCTCTTGCTGACTCTTTCCAGAAGGTACAAAGGCCAACTGACCCAAAACTCTATCAGCAAACCAGGATATGCCTTGTTTAGAAAGTGGCCTGAGATTCTTGGGGTACGCAAATGTTTTTTATTCATTTGGAGCAGAGTTGTTGTTTTTTTCAAACTGGTTGAACATTAAAATCATTTGGGAACATTTTACAAAGAACTTGTACATTTTACAAAGAGCCCAGACTAATGCCTAGAGCTCTGACTAATTGGTCTGGGTTGGGGCTCAGGGGCCAACATTTTAAAGCTTTTCAGGGGTTTCTAATATGCAACCATCGCTGCAAACCTCTAGTTAGAACAACAGGTATAAAGACTTTACATGGTAATATTGTCTTTTATAAGACAACACCATTTCACATACATGAGTTGACAGGACGTAAGGCAATCATAGAGAACACATCCCTTGTTTGCTCTCCTTTAGGAACATTTACTATGAATGAAACAATTCTCCAGATAATAGTAATCTAGCCTATCAAGGTGAAGATGGTAAATATTTAACGATTCTTGTTGGAACTCTTTCCAATAAATATTACATAATTCCTTGCCCTGAAGAAAATATACTAAATATACTTTAGTTTTTTCTTGACAGTTTCGAATCATCATTGTAGATATCTGTGATTGTATTATCTAGTCTTTTTGATATTTAAGCACCTTCACTAAATGGAGTCAGAGTTTGAAAGTTTTAAGGGTAGTGAGACTTATCATCCTCAGTCTCAATTACTTCTTAGTATTTTTTAATGTGTTTTTATTGATTTCAGAGAGAGGAAGGGAGAGGGGGAGAGAGACAGAGAGAGAAACATCAATGATGAGAGAGAATCATTGATGGACTGCTTCCTGCACATCCCCTACTGAGGTTCAAGCCTGCAATCCAGGCATGTGTCCTGATCAAGAATCCAACCAGTGACCTCCTGATTCATGGGTTGATGACCAACCACTGAGCCACACGGGCTGGGCACTATTTAGTATTTTTAACTGTCTGACCTCACCCACCCATTTCCCTTTGCTTTTGCCCTTCCTGCTTCTAATCTAATGATGCCAATATTGATTATGCTATAATGACTTAATATAATTTGAGAAGATCATAAAGCTTGAGAGACTAGGTAATCATGCTTATTAAATCAAATCCGTTTGATGTTGCATACAATTTATGGTTGGGAGGCTCTGTTGTGAGGACCCAGGGATGTCTGTTCTCCTACAAAGGCAAGCATGTGAAGACTATGACTGATGTCTTCCATGTAAATCTTTACCAATGTTTTTCCTTTCGTGACTATATTCAGGAAATTTATGTTGGCAGAAATTTGACTGCTAGATAAATGGGATATTCTTATATTTAAAAATCTAGGTTATTTAGAGCCTCGATCTGAGTGAGAGATGGCTGGAAGTTTCAGAGTGAAGAGATGACCTTGAACATGAGTTGAAGCACTGCTATCCTCCCTGAATGCTCTCGAGCCCTAACTAAGAATCATTCTGCCTGATGAAGGGGCCAGGAGATTGCCCAGGACACAATCTAGTTGATTGCAAATTATCGAAATTAGAAAAATAGTTAGAAATGTAAAGACAGAGAATAAATCGAGAAATTATATTTTACTCAACAATTCTTCCAAGCAGAGGTCCTATAATTAGTGTCAAAAATGATGCTAGATGCAATTACCAAATTTATAGTCCACATGTACTTCAGATATTATGCTGACATTCGCTGTGCTGTAATTTCTAATTATGCTTTCACAGCGAATCAGAGCACCTAACTTGTAATTTGGAAAAGCCCAGAGATAGCATATTGGATTGCACAAAATATGTATCATTAGCACCTGGCTCTAATCCCTAAACATTGGAATGAATGAGCAATAACTGTGCTAGAAAATGTCAAATGGCAAAGAAAAACTGTACGAATGTCTTGAACATACATGTAATTCATGGTTCCTTGGCTTTTCACATGTGAGGTTCCTAATCTTTGCAGAGTGTATTCTAACTTTATGAAGGTAGAACATTAAGATGAGTAGTATTAATAGTGTTAAATAATATTGACAGTATTAAAATATTATATAAGAAATGTGTATTTCATTTCTTAGAACTGCATAATTTTTTGCCTACTTCTGAAAAACTGTCACCTCTAAACTTATATAAGATTTCCTCATCTGTAACCTTTTAGAAGAACCCATCAAAAGATCAAAATATATGGTGTGATGTGATTTCAGTTCATTCTACATGTTTGTGTTACTTGGGGTAGAACCAGGAGAGATTTTTACATATGAAACATATTTGTAATATGAGATGCATCTATAACCTCACAAAATAGTATCCCTAAGGAAAACTTCCTTTAAAACATCGAATATCTATCTAGTATCACTATACAACCTGTGAAGTTATTTCAGCTACAAAACACCTAAAAATGCTAATGTTGGCATATAACAATCCCACTTAGTCCCTTGGTCCCCAAGCTGAGTCTGAGCAGGCCAAGATGGGATTACAATCTATGAGAGGGTTGGTCCTCTTTGCAACACCAAATGAGATAAAGAGCAAGAGACACAGATTCAGTACATATGAAAGGACTCCCTACTTACCCTAACTGTCCTCCAAAAAGAGCATTTGTAGTTGGTTGAATTATACCTTCCCCCAAAGATATGCTCAAATCTTAACCCGTGGTACCTGTGAATATGACCTTATTTGCAAATAAGGTCTTTGTAGATGTGAGTAGTTACGATGAGATCACACTAGATCAGAGCAGCCCTGAATCTAGTAGCTGGTGTTCTCATAAGGAGAGGAGAGGATATCCTGAGATGCACACAGAGAAGAGGCTGGGTGAAGCCAGAGGCAGAGGCTGTAACTATGAGGCGGGAATGGTAAGCATTGTAAGGAGTCACCAGAAACCAGGAAGAGTCAAGGAAGCCTTCAGAGAGACAGTGGTCCTGCCAACACCTTGATTTTGGACTTCTAGCCTTCAGAATTGGGAAAGAATAAATTTCTGTTGTTTAAAGTTCCCTCGTTTGTGGTAAATTAAGCTCTAGGAAACTAATACAGCATTGAAACAAGAATTTTCCTATCAATAAGCCTGGGAGGAAAAAAAGAAAGCAGTCATTTCCAACCATCCTGGGAAATGACTGCACCTCTCTCTTTCTTTTTAAATAAAATTTTAAAATAGATTTCAGAGAAGAAGGGAGAGGGAGAGAGAGATAGAAACATCAATGATGAAAGAGAATAATTGATCGTCTGCCTTCTGCATGCCCCACCACTGGGGATGGAGCCAGCAACCCGGGCATATGCCCTGACCGGGAATCGAACCGTGACCTCCTGGTTCATAGGTCGACACTCAACCACTGAGTCATGCTGGCTGGGCAATGGCTGCATCTCTTAAACCACCCATCCCTCACCAGCTCTTTCCCTTCTGATTCCCCAGCACCATGGTCCATTCCTAATGTTCACTTTTCTTTTCCTGGTCTTGGCTAAACCAAGCAATCCCTCCAACACTTCACCCTGCGCCATCAGTTACCATGAGACATATGTTCGAAAGCACAGCATTACAATCATGTTGGCATGTTGTCTTTATAGTTTACTAGAGGCCCGGTGCACGAAAGCTGTGCACTCAGGGTGGGCTCTCTCAGCCTGGCCTGTGCCCTCTCGCAATCCAAGAGCCCTCAAGGGATGTCTGACTGCCAGCTTAGGCCCACTCCTCACGGCAGTCAGACATCCTTAGTGCTGCCGTGGAGGCAGGAAAGGCTCCCACCACCTCTGCTGCACTCACCAGCGTGAGCCCAGGTTCTGGCTGGGTGGGAGGACACTGATCACCAGGGGGCAGCTCCTGCGTTGAGCATCTGCCCCATGGTCAGTGCACGTCATGGTGACCAGTCATTCCACTGCTGGGCTGAAACCGGCTCTCCAACATCCCCCAAGGAGTCCCAGATTGCGAGAGGGTGCAGGTCAGGCCAAGGGACCCCACCGGTGCACAATTGGTGCCAGGAAGGGATGCAAGAGGTTGGCCAGCCAGGGAGGGACCACAGGAGGGCTCCAGGGCATGTCCGGCCCATCTTGCTCGGTCCCGATTGGCCAGACCCCAGCAGCAAGCTAACCTACCAGTCGGAGCATCTGCCCCCTGGTAGTCAGTGCACGTCATAGCGACTGGTCAACCAGTCAACTGTCTGCATTCTGGTGGTCAATACACGTCATAGCGAGCAGTTGAGCAACCTTAGCATATCATTAGCATATTACGCTTTGGTTGAATGGCCAACAGGAAGATCAGACACTTAGCATATTAGGCTTTTATTATATAGGATGGTATCTTTTCCCTCCAGAAAAATAAGTGTTTTAGTGATAATAAAATTATATGTAAATCTGATTGTTGCAATTTTAAATAAATATAAATAAAAGTGCTTCCAATAAACATTTTTTGTTGTTGTTTTCCTAGATTGGCCATTATGCAAGAAAAGATTATTTGCCAGAATGGGACTGACTTCTTTCTAATTTGGGCAGTTGAAGAATTAATCTGAAAATATATAATAAATTTAATTTTATCTGGTAGAAAATTGTATTCAGTATTATAAATCATGGTTAACATTAATGATACAATATCAAAATGCATTTAAAAATCTTATACTTCTCAATACTTCCATTCATGTACATGGTCCCCACTGTTTCTACAAGGTCTTTGATAATTATTGTCCACTTGTTCACTCCAATCCAGGCACACTGGCCACTTGGCCATTCCAGGAGCTCTTCCAATTTTGCATTGGGTGTTCCTTCTCCCAGGCAAACTCCAATAGCCTCCTGGTGAATTTGCTCACTTCCTTCAGGCCTTTGCTCACATGTCACCTTCCACAATATGTCTCCTTACCCCTGGCACTCTTGATATTCCTACTCATATAAAATTTGCTATATTTCATAGCATTTATAATTTTCTAATAGACCACAAAATTTATTTGTTTATTATGTGCACTTTGGGCCCTTCTCCCCTGCTAGAATTACATCCTAAGGAAGCAGTGATTTTAGCTGCCCCCCATCCCGCCTCAGCTTGAATATTATAAGTGCCCAGAAAAGAGCTTGGTTCATTCTTATAAAAAATACTTATTGAGCACATACTAAGTACTCAATAAGTATTTTGCGAGCCATATTGTGTGTAAAAACTTAGGTGTCCTCTACTCTTCGGAAGTTTGTTTTTGAAAGAGGGAGATGGACATTAATTAACATGACTCATAACAGGTTGTAAATTGAAGATACATACGTATTCTGAGGAAATAAACAATCCTATAAAAATATAACAAAGGAACAACATCTGTATTTAGAGTTCCTTGAGGAGGAACACTTTTGCTCAAATATAAAAAATTATTATTGAACTGATATATGAAATATAAGTAGAAGTTAACCAAGGAAAAAAAGACTCTCTAAGGAAAGAGTATGTGCAAGTGTCCTGTGGGCAGCAGGAACAAAAAGAGAGAGAGATAATTGGCCTATGTGATGGCTTTGGTCATTCTCCAAATAAATGGAAAGTCATTAACATTTGGGTTTTTTATTGGGAAAAGTGGGGAGTGGGGAGCCATGAGAGATATGATCATAATTATGCTTTGGTGAAATTACTTAGGCTACAGTCTGAGGAATTATGAGCTCTTTTGATTATTTAGGATCTTTTCAGATTTCTATTCATAGACAAAGGTTAAAATAAATCAAATAATTGTATTTTACCATAGTTAGGAATATTTTATGGTAAAAGTACAACATGTCTTACAGTATGATTCTACCAATGGGTAATTTTTAAAAATCTACTTTTTATTTTATAAGGTCAGAGAAACCCAAGTAATGAACATCCGCCACTCTCAACTCTACGTGACACATTTAACCCATAAGTAAGGTTTAAAAATAGTTTCTAGGTATCTGACTGTAGATAATAATTAAAGGAATGCGTATCTTAAATTATTTGTTAAATAAGCATAAATATGTTTCTCAACTCATTACATATTTCAGTTCCTTGTTAGGCTTTAATGAATACAGTTTCTAAACCACAAATAAATATTTAGTAACCTTAGTTCATGCTGATTTTTAAAAAGGAGGAAAAGTTGAAATAAAATGTCACCAGAACAGTAGGAGGTTTTCCCCATTCCCAGTATAATGATCTTTTGATCATCTTTCTGTACATGTAGGTCATGCAGGTCTGTAAAAATAGGCTCGCTCCCGCTGGGGATTGTGTGCAGTGGAGCTTCTCATGATCAATAATGCCACAAGTTTGTTCAACCAGAAAGAATCTTAATAATAAATACATGGAATTACAGAATTTCATACAATTTAAAACTTGCTTACAGAGTTCTTAATATTTTAGTTACAACCCAATTTCACAAATAGTGTGTGTGTGTGTGTGTGTGTGTGTGTGTGTGTGTGTGTGTGAAGTCACTGCACTATTTGACTGTAATCTCAATTTTGATCATTTTAAAATGTCATGAACACCAAAAACATGCTCCTATTCGGAAAGTAAGAATAGTTTGTGTGGGTTTTATGTGGGGGAAGATATACGTCATGCCCTCCATAAAGGATGTCTAGTAGATTAGTATATAAACCACAGACCATTTTTGTTTTCACATCTTAAAGGAAACCTTCCCTGAATTAGTTTTGTATAAAAAAACAGTTTGTAACTGTACTTGCTGTAACTATTTTATTGGGGTGTTTTTGTGTGCCAATTGCATTTTGTAGATTGTTATCACATAACACTATAACCCAGACGGTTTCAGAGATAACTACTGTGATAGAACTCAGCAGGAGTAGCACAAAGTTATCTTGTATTCTCACTTTATGTATTTTGGTTGTCTGAATTTTTATTTTCCCAAATAGCAAATAATATTGGCATTAAATTAAATTCTTCATGGAGTTTCAGTTGTCTGCACTCACTCTCTGCCTACTCCTCTAAAAGCCTTTCCCTCATCTTCTTTATCTTATAAACTTACTGTTGATTGTCCTTTAGTTAGGGGATCTGATGAGGGGGAGAAAACTTTGGATTTTTTTGATTCCTGGACATGTTCAAATTGAGAAGAGCAAAAAGGCCCTTCTTACATTGGATCTTTTTTTTAAAAAATGTTCTTATTGATTTTTAGAGAGAGGAATGGAGAGGGATAGAGAGATAGAAACATAGATGACAGAGAAATATCATCGATAGGCTGCCTCCTGCATGCACCCCCACTGGGGATCAAACCCACAACCTGGGCATGTGCCCCGACCAGGAATCGAACCAGCGACCTCTTGGTTCCTGGGTCAGTGCTCAACCGCTGAACCACACTGGCCGGGCCCCTTTGGTTCTTTATTACTCTTTCGTTGTTTAGCATTTTGTGATAACATTCCCATTGCAAAGCCATAGTTTTTTAAAAAATGTCATGTTATATAGGTTAAATTTGTACATGAGAGGGTTATTTGTGCATCGATGTAGTACTCCTATTCTCACAATGTCAATCTGAAAGAGTGCCTTGGTCCTCTTAAGCAAATGACAGCAAAAGCCCTTAATTACCCCGAGCACTGAAGTAGGAAACAGCAGACCTGCATTTAAGTGTGTAATAGCTCTGAGCTGTATAACTATCTTTAGGTCACTTAAATGTTCTGCTCTTCTTCCATGAAATAGGGATCATAATGCTCCGCACTGTAATCTTAGTAGCATTCATGAACATATATTATAAAATGAAAAACCTTACACATCCATAAGGTTTTATTTTTAACATTAGATTAAGAACAAAAGTAGCACTGGCATTTACTAATTTTTGTTTATCCAACGTCTCTTGTATTTTAGATACACCAAGTAATATGTTATTTTACTGATTCAAGAGTTTGTGAGTACTTATTTATTTATTCTTTCCCAGCTCTGTTGAGATTCAGGTGGCATATAACTATTTCAGGACACAAGGAGGTGATTGGATATACATATATGTGGTGAAATGTCTATCATAATAAGGTTAGTTGACATAAGAGGCTGTGAGTACTTAGATTAAATTTAAGATAATTAGTCAAAGGTCCCTCTTAATTGGAAAAGACTAAACATTGATTAAATCTTCGTCCTAGAGGTGAAGTTCATGATGAATAAAATTCAGACATATCTGTAGGTAAGTAAAATTATCTGGTCTTCGATAGTTCAACAAACACTTGAGTGACTATATTTTTAATCAAAAAGTGATTTAAACATGCTTGAGAAATAATTGCTCTCTTTTGTAACTATTTATTGTAAAGCAGATGAACCCTATGATTTGATATCAAATTTACTAATATTAAAAAATTTCAAACGGTTACAAAACTCTTTAAAAATTGATAAAACTTAAAAGCATATCATCTACTAAAAGTAAAGGAATAAAATATATATATATTTCATATAAATGGAAATGAAAATATAAAGCTTGGGTAGCAATACTTTTACCAAACTGACTTTAAAACAAAGGCAATTACAAGAAACAAAGGAGGATCCAGCAATTCCACTTCTGGGTATTTAGCCAAAGAAACCCAAAATACTAATTTGAAAAGATATATACATCCATATGTTTATTGCAGCATTACTTACAATAGCATATTATAGAAGCAACCTAGTGTCCATCAACAGATAAATGGATAAAGTAATATGTTAATTAGTAAAATAACATATTACTTGGTGTATCTAAAATACAAGAGATGTTGGATAAACAAAATATTATTCAGCCATAAAAAAGAATGAGATCTTGCCATCTGCAACAACATGGATGAACCTAGAGGTTGTTATGCTAAGTGGAATATATCAGACAGGAAAGACAAAATACCATGTGATTTCACTTTTATGTGGAATATAAACAACAAAACAAACAAACAGAACAGAAACAAACATATGGATACAGAGAACATTTTGATGATTGCCAGATGGCAGAGGTGTTGGAATGACGGGTGAAAAAAGGGAAGGGATTAAGAAGTACAGATTGGTAGTTACAAAATAGGCATGGGGATGTAAAATATAGCATAGGGAACATAGTCAATAATATTGTAATAGCTGTGTGTGATGTCAGATGGGTACTAGATTTATTGGGATGATCAGTTCGTAAGTTATATAAATGTTTGACCTTATGTTGTCCAACTGAATCTAAAACAATGTATGTTAACTGTAATTTAAAAAAATTAATGTGTAAGTCCAACCAGGCCTTCAAAGCAAAAATTAATTAAAATGTAACAAGAATCACTTTTGCTGTTCTGGCAATCATTCATTCATTCATCTATCCAACAGATATTTACTGAGACAACAAGCCTACCAGGCACTGTTCTTAGTTGTTGGAATACATCAATGAATAAAACAGGTAATGTCTCTGACTTTATGACTTCACTTAAAACAAATGAGGAAACTAAGGCCCAATAAATTATTTGTCCAAAGCATATGACTAGTATAATAATAAGTATTTATTTCCAAATCATCATATCCCTAGTTAATGATAGAGCTGGGATTAAAATCTCTCAGGCTATGGAAATTTTCACGATTCTACACAGTTCCTCCTCTCTTCCCATTCCATCACCCACTCATCTGTTTATAATAACTTTTAAATAGTAATCTATCAAATGTTGTTATTAGATTCTCCTGCAGTATGACAAAAAACAATACAATTTTTAGCATCTACAGTGACACATTCCCCTTGTGTCGTATATTCCAAATTCTGAAGTAAACAATCAACACATCTTATAATTGTGATTCCGACAGCATGGGCACAGAGAATTGGCATGAAATATTCAATGACTGATTACCTCTGATAAAAAATTTGGAGAAAAATTTAAGCTATTGTTACTAATTCCACCCTCTGTGTTCTTCCCAAATTAGTCTATTTGTTTGTTTGTTTTTATGGTCTTAGTACAAAAATAAATTTCTCTTTAACCCTAAAATTGTCTTTGGTTAGAACTTAACATAATCTACAAGAAATATATTAATTTTTCCTACTATTTTGGAATAAACTATCAACCTAATTTTATTCTATTTTCCTCTTTTATCATTTGAAATTTTAAAAAGTAATACCTTTTGAGTGCTAGAGTTTATATCTATATTATGCCAATAATTAGAAGGCAGCTGCTTCTAAGACATGTAAATGTTGGAGAAATGTCAGTCATACAGTTGTATTTTGTTTTCTTGCTTTCAATTTTTAAAAAATATGTTCCACCTACAAAGCTTGCATTGATACTGGTTATTTTTAGCTTTCACTCATCCTATGTATCAGTTGATGTTTCCAATTGTTTCCCATATCACTAAGAGAATACAGCTATTTTCTGCCAGGTAAGTATTTGGGGTTTCTTTGGAAAATATACATTGAGCTCACTTTTTAATTTCCTTAGTCTTACACATTCTTACACAAAATAAACAAACAAACAAATAAACACACATATAGATAAATGTGTATATATATAAATAAATATAATATAAATATACATATATATCGATACTTCCTACTTTTATGATTCTGTATATCATTAAGAAGACTTTCTCTGAATAAAACTCCTAGAAAAAAGGGAGTCTATTTAATTGACTCTAAAAATAATTCTACTTGGTTATGAGAACTTGTGTCACTAAGAAATATCTAAATATCTATCTATATATATAAAGAGGTAATATGCAAATTAGCTGGGACGCCATAACAGTAACAACTGGCTCAGGAGGAGGCTGAGCACACAGATGGGCAGGACGGGACTGTGTGCCACCCCAGCCCCAGCAAGCGGAGACACCCTGGCCCCAGCAGCCACGGCAGCTGCTGGGGTCTGGGGTGGACCCAGAACAGAGACACAACACACAGAGGGGCCCGCTCCTGCTGGGAGACAGCATGCCAGTAGTCCCACCTCTGCGTGTGAGCTGCAGAGGAAACACCTTTTCTGACCGCTCATTGGCTAAGCTCCCTGTACACCACTCGCAGTGTTCTTGGTAACTTGGGTAATAAGATTCCAAGAAGGTGATCTAGGGTTTTTCCACCTCACTCCTGGAGGAAAAAATGAAGGTCCACTGCTAGAGGGGCTAAGAAATGACATATCTTGCCTTAGCCAGTTTGGCTCAGTGGATAGAGCCTCAGCCTGCGGACCATAGGGTCCAGGTTCGATTCATATCAAGGGCATGTACCTAGGTTGCAGGCTCCTCCCTGACTGGAGCCCAGGTGAGGGCTCATGCAGGAGGCAACCAATTGAAGTGTCCCTCTCACATTGATGTTTCTCTCTGTCTTTCCCTTTCTCTTCCATGCTCTCTAAAATCAATGGAAAAATATCCTCAGGTGAGGATATAAAAAAGAAAGAAAGAAGAAATGTCATATCCTATGAAAGAGACGTCTTGAAAATGCCTAAAGAAAGTTGTCATGTTTTCATGGTGAAGGGACTGGAATCCATGTTGATGAAAACACCTTGGTGGCTGTAGCGGCTGGCAGTGGCAGCAACAGTGGGTTGATGGGGGTGGCACCTTCCCCTGATCAGCTTGTTGCCTCCCGAAGAGGGAAGCCAGACTGTGAGACATCCCCTGAGGGCTCCTGGACTATGAGAGGGGGTAGGCTGGGCTGAGCAACCCCTCCTCCAGTGCATGAATTTCATGCACCGGGCCTCTAGTTTTATTAATAATCTACTTGATCATTATCCCTAATTGCTATACATGTCTTTGAAAATGTTTTTGACAAAAGAGTAAATATGATGGCATTTTCTAATGGTGGCATGATTTTGTGAATAGAGCTGATACAGATAAAGTACCTGATGATAACATATACTCTAATAAATTAGTCCCTTATAAAAATAAAACTAGGGTATAAAAAGCATAAGATAGTTTTAGCTAAACTCATCAATTTTCATTTCAACCCAAGCAAAGTAATACACTAGTTTATGTCCAGCATTGCCAGCATTTCAGAAAATACTAAAATGCCTTAGTCCTGAAAAGAGGGGTTTCTCATAATTAAAGCATTACTAAATCAGTATCTATATTTAAGAAAGCAAAGCCTTGTTAAATTTATGCACTTACAAAGTAGAAGCAACATGTTCTGTGATCATTATAATCAGGCCCAGCACTGAAAGAAATAGCACACTTTTATTTATGCCATGCCAGCATGCTTCCAACTTAAAGTCAAATTGTACAGAATATAGATATGATCATAGCAAATAATTTCAGGAAATACGTCACACATTAGCATACTGTCTTGACCGCTTTGTCTTAGTCACATCGCTTTATAGTACTTTGTCAAAAAAATAGTAATGAGTTTGTTCACAATGTCAACCTTAGCCACATAGGATGTGGGAAACTTGTTTCGACATTGGGTCATATGAATAATGACAAAATAAATGGGACAAGTGATAGGAAGTGGCACTGTGGGCTCAATATCAGTCTTTTGCCTACAAAGCTGTCAAAAGAAGCTAATAATATATTAGGCTGCAGAATGAACTGAAGTGATCATCTCATTGGATACGACACAAATCAGACCCCATCTGATGTACAACACTAATTTGTGGGAATCACTTTTCAAAAGGAACACTGGTGAGTTCAAGTGCTTTCTGAATTAATTAAATGTTCCTGAAAGCTTGTAATATGAGTGATAATTTTTTTAAAAAGTGAGGATGTTAATATGCAGACTGGAGAAGTTAGCAAAATACTTGTGCTTTTAAATATCTTAAGAGATATTATGCAGCAGAAGGATTAAATTTATTTTGACTTCCTGAACCAGTACTATCACCTAAATATATTAGTAGCTACCTAAGGATGAAGGATTATTAAAAGTAAATATAAACATTTTTAAAAAGTAACTGACAGGGTCTGCTAACTCTGGGGATGTTTCACTCTACACATCCTTTTCTTCAAGAAGCGTTATGTGCCACTTTAAATGGCAGGATGTGAAAGCATCAACATCGGTAGAGTTTGTAAAGTAAGTTTTAAAATGATGAAGCATTTTGGAATAAAGAGTCTTAAAGTATACTAACAGAGAGAAGCTGCTAATCACTATAGAAGTGAAATTCAGTCTGTCTGCAACCCTGTCCTCATCGTCCTAGGAACTGTCAACAGCATGAGTGAGCAGAGAAGACCTGCTGTAGCCCCCTTATGATGCCTATGGAAGGGATAGCCTTGAAAATGTGAATATTATTACTTGATTGGATAAAGAAAGCTGTGATCACAATACACGCAGTATTCCAAAGAACACAGCGAAAAGGAGACAGTGTCAGGTGCTCTTTAAGGACAAAGGTAATTATGATCCTAACGTCTGGAAGCCACCACAGACATTTCTTATTTCTCTGCACAGAGCTAGATAATAAAGCAAATGGCCATTGGTAGGGACTGGCTCCAATAATGAAGAATGTGATTATTATACATATGCTATTTGGAATAGAGGAAACATTACCTGCAATAATAACTCTGAAAAAATGTCTGTAAGGGAGCCAACTTTAACTCTGAAGCAACGCTTCTAATTTCTAGAAGAGACAGGTAAAACCTGGCTTATACATTACATTTAATAATATTAATAGAGATCACAGTTACAATGATTAAAATAAGAACATTGATTCTGGCAATGTCAGACTAAACTACACTCCAAAACGATACTGACTCATTGAAAAGTAGAGTGTCCTCTTGGAGGTTGCCATAGACAAAGACAAAACAATTAGGTCACCAAATATCAAATTCTTTAGACTATATGTCATGACTAAGTCTCATTTTTATTCAGAGGTATAAAAGAAAATTTGACATTTGTTAAAGAGGTTATGTTTGTATGTGTTTTTCTGAATAGAGAATCAATATCTTTATGACAAAAAGCTTTTAACTTGGAGAAACTTATAGCATTTAAAATAATTAACAACTATGATGCAGAATGCAGCATTTTAATGGTTTTCTGCAGCCCACTTCCCCCTCACCTTCACCCTAACATCACATCAGAGAGAATTCAAGGTTTTAATGCTAAGATGGAATATTTTAAAATAATATATTCCTACTTTATTTCCTTAACGTAATAAGTGTTTAAGAGAACTTTCTACATTCCCAGGAGAGAGTGGAGAGACAGATAAACAGATGGACAGACAGATAAATGGTTTTACCTCTTACTAACTATGTGACCTTAGGCAAATTACACAAACTGTCTAATCTTCTATTTTGTTATCTATAAAGTGGGGTTAAAAAGGTACCTAGCTCTTAGGAATGTTCATAAAATCAAATAAAAGTAGGTAAAATGCTTAGCAAGTACCTGAAACACAAGTTTATTCTTAAGAAATATTAGTTACTATCATCATACAGTCTTCTAAGAGGCCTCCTCTTTAACTCCTTAAGGAAAGTTCTTATAAACTGTGTTTAAAGAGACTAATAATTGAAGTAATGGAGAGTCAAGTGAGTCAGTATTTATTGAGTGCTCACTATGGGTCAGACATCTGTCATCTCATTTCCTCTACACTGTATTATACCATTTTAGCCATGAGTAAACAGGCTTACTGGAATATAACAGGCCCAAGATTAATCAGAGAGAAAGACATTCTCACTCCATAACCCAGGCTCTTAGTAAATATGCAACACTCAAGCCAATTGCTATGAAAATAGAAACATATTCTCTAGCCCATTCTCTCCTTGTCTTGATTTTGCTAGACTTTGCTTTATTATCACTTTATGCATTTCTTTTCTACTCAATTGTAAATTCACTGAGGACACAGGTGGTGTCACTCACCTTTATAGCTCTCACAGTTCAAAACTGGAGTATACACACGCCAACACAGACACACAAATGTAGAGAAGAAAACCTAGGTCAGTGGTTCTCAACCTTGGCTGCACATTAGAATCACCTGGGAATCTTTTCAAAATCCTGATTTCTGGGCCTCATCCTCCGGAAATTCTGTTTCTTTGTTATGGGGTGAGGCCACAACATTAGTAACAAAGAAACAGAATTTCCGGAGGATGAGGCCCAGAAATCAGGATTTTAAAAAGATTCCCAGGTGATTCTAATGTGCAGCCAAGGTTGAGAACCACTGAACTAGGTCCACGTTGGTGGAGAGAACACAGCAAACGAAAGGAAACATTCTGGCAATGAGCAAATAAATAGGCCCCCCAAATGAAACACATGCTCTTATTTTCAGTGCCATGTTCTCTGGGACAATTTGTTGAATTTCTAAAATCTGCAGGTCAGTTAGTTCACCCTCCTCCAATCTTGAATCATTTTATAGTTTGACTCCAGTCTCCTTCTCTCCTCAGTCCTGCAGTTAATGCCCCTTTCAGCTTAGCTGCCTTGATTAACAGCTCTGTAAGGTCTACATTCTCTGTTGGATGAAATATTTTGTGTTCCCAAGTAATTCTTTACCTCTATATGCTGGCAACTTCAGCTGCAAGAGAATAAATAACCACCTGCCACCACGTTTTGGAAGCCAGGCTATCACCGCGGGGAAGTATATTTTCCTATCTTCTCCCATCACCTGTGGACAAATTGGTGGAACAGGTGGCGTTTGCCCAAGCAGTTCTCCTAGGCCTGGCAAAGCAGCCAGTTCCTGCTCAGACAATAGATGAATTTAAACCTCCAATTAATCACCACATAGCACTTCGCCATAAGTGGTGCATCATGTGAAGTTATTTTCCTTGTAATGACACTGGTATTTCACCTAAATTGGGCATGAAATAGATCTGTGCATTAGTTTGGATTAGCAGAGGACTCTGACTATGGCACACCTAATAATTCTAATTACCGTTTTTGAAAACTTGTTATGTAATAGGTGCTATACAAAGCACCAGATCAATATTATTTTTATCTTTTAACAATAGAATAAGGAAAGAATGCCAATTGCACAAGTGAGGAAACTGCGACTCAGAGAAGTTAAGTAAGGTTTCACATCAAGCTAGGATGTGAACAAGTGGCAACGGAGGGTGACTCTGACTGTGAAGATCTTCTCTCTCTACCTATTTAACCTAGTGACCTGAAGGAATTGTATCTATACTTAATAGCACTTAAGAAGATCCATGACATGGGCAAAAGAATTATTGAAATATAATATATGTATGGGGAAATTTAATAAACCCTTATTGTTATAACTTATTCATGAAGAGAAAATGAAAAAGATATTTGATTAGAAATTTGAAATAGCTGTCATTTTAACATGCCCTTTTCACCCATCGTTGAGAAACAATGCTGCCTGGTTACTTCATTTTGGTGCTCTTCCCCTATGATTCACACCTACTGCAAGCTCAGGTAAACATCTGGCCTTACAGTGTTGCCCTGTGGGGCCTGGGGTGTGGGGAGCTGCAACCTGAGCAAGATAGTTCTCTGGCTGCTGCTTTTTCTGTGAGTAATAAGCCACTTGTGTCTCTAACCTAGGGTTTCATGTCTCCCGTTAGTATATGTGTATACAACCAGCAGGCTAACTTGTTAGCTTGCATGATGAGTAATTTGAGAGCCTTCTCAGTTTCAAAATTAACACCAGAGGTTCTCAAAATTGGCTCCTGGACCAGCTGCAATAGCATCATGTGGGGAACTTGTTAGAGAAGCAAAAAAAGTATTGGGCCTCAGCTCAGATCTACTGAATCAGCAACTCTGGGGTTAGAACTCAGTGGTTTATCCTTTAAGCAGCCATTTGGGTAATTCTGATGCACATTAAAATTTATGAGTAATAGGGGGACCTATAAGCTGATAGGTAGAGCACCTGAATTAATCTGAAAAGTAATCATGTTATTTTAAATCTTAGAACACATATACTTATGTGAATATGGGGTTAAGTTTCTTATATGTGAATAGAGGGTTAAGTTTTTCCTTAAGTTTCCTTTTCAAGGCTTGTGCGAAGCAATTGAGGAGGTGACTCAGCTGTGAATCCAGCAAGCAGAACTGATAAGCATGGTCAGGCTGACCCACCAGGAGTCAAAACATCATCTCATCAATATCATCTCATCGCCTGATGACTAAATGACAATAGTTGATGAAGTCCGTTCCTGGTCTCACCCTAGCAGCTTCCCCTATGTAATCCTGTCCCCTGCACCTTGCTGGAAGGCAGGATTTGATGCTTATAAGCACCCTGTCGTCTTGGTTGGCTAGCCTTCTCAATAAATGTCTAATATGATTCAACCCTGCCTTCGTTATTGGGCACAGCAACAGGTAGCCCGAGCCCAACCAGGGTTTCCCGGTAACATGAACTGCTGAAATGTACTTTATTCATATATTTCTAGTTATAATAGTTTCATGCGCCTTAATAACATAAATCAATTTTGAGCACACAACAGCTCTACCTCCAAAATGGTTTATATTTCTTGGAAGAAATAACTCCTACTAGTATGTATTTGAGTACTGATTAAAAAAATTCTCTAATGTATTACAAACTCTACATTCATGACTATGATCTAGCTCTACTCAGAAGTTTCCTCAATTCTAAATACTTCATTACTTAAGCTAAAAATAATAATCTGTATTGAGCATCAATGAAAATGAAAAGCCTATTTTATCAGTGTCCCTAGTAGGAATATGCCTTGATTTTAAAAATATAATTACTGATTTTTAGAAATTCTGATTATTCATCATAAAAAACTCAGAGTATAGTAATGAACATACATTATGCCAGCCCCTGTATTACCCATTAAATACCTGTCATCCCGTTTGAAGCTTAACCCACATTGATGAGCAAGGCAGGATTATTACTTCCATAAACACATGAGGAAACTGAGGCTTACTGAGACCAAGTAACTTGAGGAAGGTTGTGTCTGACAAGTTGCCAAGTGGACATGTGACCTCAGGACTGCTCTGTCCTGGACCTGAGTTCCTCCTGTTGATATAAATTTATATGAGTTCCTCCTCATATAAATTGCTTGTAGCCTATAGCTGTGTGCTGATTTCCACTAAGTACTTAATAAATATAAACTTATGTGGAGTCACATAAAACATAGCTAATAAATATACCAGAAACATGAAATCAAGATCAAAACTGCTATATCTAACAGCTGCTCTTTATGCTAATTCACATATGGTAAGCTATAATAGTTCCCTCCAGTGACTTTTCCAATTTTATGGAAGATAAATTGAACTGGAAAACCCTAAGTAAAGAGCAAATTCTCTATTTTTTGTACCATATGTATAATTTTAAACACCTTATTTTTGGGGGGTGTAGGAAAATCATAAAACCTCTCCATCATATCCTATCTAATAAAAGAGAAACATGGTAATTAGCGTACATCCGCTACACTTCCCATTGGCTAATCAGCAAGATATTCAATTAACTGCCAGCCAAGATGGCAGCCGGCAGCCAGGCAGCTTAAAGCTAACATGAGGCTTGCTTGCTTCAGTGACGGAGGAATCCAATGTTCCCCGCCTGCCGCTGCCGGCCTCTGAGCTTGCAGTTTGAAACATTGTTACAAATATAGAAGCTAAACAAAACCCCAGAAACCTGCTTTCAGCCTGCCTGGATCTCAGAGCTGGAGTTGATACAGTGTTTAGATTATAGAACCCAAACAAACCAGATACCTGTTTTCAGCAGCCGAGGCCTAAGCGCTGGAGCCAAGCCTCACAGTTAAAGCTGGCCCAGAATTAAAAAGAAAAAGAAAAAAAGGAGCGGTTGGGAGCTTCAGTCACCTGCCAGCCTGAAAACAGCCCTCAGCCCCTCACCCAGACTGGCCAGGCACCCCAGTGGGGACCCCCACCCTGATCCAGGACACCCTTCAGGGCAAAGCAGCCGGTCCCCAGCCATGCACCAGGCCTCTATCCTATATAGGAAAAGGGTAATATGCCTCCCGGCACCGGGATCAGTGTGACAGGGGGCAGCGCCCAAACCCCCTGATCGCCCTGCGGCTCTGTGTGTGACAGGGAGCAGGGCCACAACCTCCCTATCCGCCCTGCTCTGTTTGTGACAGGGGAAGGCGCCCCAACCCCCTGATCAGCCCTGCTCTGTGCCTGATAGGGGAGATATCCCCAACTCCCTGATCGCCCTGCGGCTCTGTGTGTGACAGGGTGCGGCACCGCAGCCCTCTGATCAGCCCTGCTCTGTGCCTGATAGGGGGGAGCTCCCCAACCCCCTGATCAGCCCTGCTCTGTGCCTGATAGGGGGGAGCTTCCCAACCCCCTGATTGGCCCTGCTCTGTGGGTGATAGAAGGTGGCACCCCAAACCCCCCTCCACGGTCCCTGCTCTGTGTGTGATGGGGTAGAGCCATAACCTCCCCATCGGCCCTTCCCTGAGTGTGACAGTGGCCGGCACCCCAACCCCCTGATCGGCCCTGCTCTGTGGGTGATAGAGGGCGGCACCCCAACCCCCTGATCCGCCCTACTCTGTGCGTGTCAGGATACGGAACCCCAATCCCCCTGATGGGCCCTACCCTGAGCGTGACTGAGGGTGGCATCGCAACCTCCCAATCCGCCCTGCTCTGTGCATGACAGGGGGCAGTGCCCCAACTCCCCAATTGGCCCTGCTCTGAGCCCGAACAGGGGCTGCACCTAGGGATTGGGCCTGCCCTCTGCCACCCGGGAGCAGGCCTAAGCCAGCAGGTCGTTATCTCCCGAGGGGTCCCAGACTGCGAGAGGGCACAGGCCGGGCTGAGGGACCCCCCTCCCCGCCGAGTGCACAAATTTTTGTGCACCAGGCCTCTAGTTAATAATATAAAATCATAGACCAGCGGTGGGCAAACTATGGCCTGCGGCCGGACTGGCCCGATCGGCTGTTCTATCCGGCCCGCAGAGCTGAAAGAGCGGAGGGTTTTCTTGCTCTCCCCTCTGCTCCTTCACCAGCAGCAGTGTTAACATGGCAACATCGGGAAACACGGCCGCAGCTCCTTCTTCTGAGTCCAGTTTAAAAGAACCCATTGTGGCCCTTGAGTCAAAAAGTTTGCCCACCCCTGGCATAGACTGTCCTTGAGCTTGCTAACAAAAATTTACAAAAGTAAGATCAGGCGTGGTACACAAATGAAAAGGTTTACATTTGTACAAACAGGAATAGATCCTCAAGTAAGGAAAGGAAAAGGAGAAAAGTACTAAGGGACAACTTCAGTTTCTATGTGAAAAGCTGGCAGCCAACCAATTAACAAAACACAAAGCCTCAGGCAAGGGAACTGCTATCACACTCTACCAAATAAAATGAACTTCACCTTTTAAAAGCTCTAATCAAGCTAAACTAATTTATTAAACAGTATAAGACGTGAAATCCAAGCCTTTCAATGACATAGAGGCCAGAAGAACAAGTGTAATTACTTCATTCATTAGCAAGTGGATTAAAAATAAACACCTCCCGATCATTACAAGAACTAAGTCATATAAGTACACGTAATACAATGTAAATTAAAATAATGCACTTGGAAACATTCAATAAACTGTACAATGACCAGGTTCACTGTAGGTAGTCAAGATATGACATCATATATAGTTTCATTTTCCATTTAGGGCGAAGTTACCAGGATACTTTCTGACAGCAGGGGTCCTGTCAGCTTGTACTTTGGGATCTCAAGGAGAAAGTTGCATCATAATCTGTGTACGTCAGGCCTTTAAACAGTGCACACAGAAAGAACACTAAATATGTGGGAGAAGGGAAGCCAGTGCTAATTTTGTGGGCCAGGGGAGAAAAGTTTTAAAAAGCTGAGGTAGATTTGCAAAGCAAGAGAGAATGAAAATGTGCACTGAGTTCTACAGTTTTGATGGGAATTGAAATGGTACAAGAGCGCTCACAGACGAGTAGGTCACGTCTGAAAGGTTAAGAGTCAGAATGAACTAAGCACGTCATTCTAAAAGCTAGCCTCTGCCTTCTCCAAACTTTACTCATAGAAGTGAGACACACAGAGAAATAAAACAATTTCAGTTTGGCTCATTCTTTCTTCCTTAGCCCAGTGTCTTCAAAATTAGCTGAAAAGGGAAGATAATTACTAAAGGCTAGGAATCACATAACGTGTCAGGAAAACCAATGGTTTTGGCTCCCAGGACTGACTGCAAATTCCCATTCCAGAGCTTTCTTACTTCTGTGATCGAGGGCAAGTTACTTAGCATTTCTAACCCTCAGTTTTCTGACCTCTAAGATGGGGGCAATAGGGTGCAATTCATAGGCTTTTTAAAAATGAAATGTTTATGATGACGTTTAGCTCCTTTTTCTTCACATCACTTCTCAAAATCCAGGACCCGAGTGCTTGCTCTGAGAAAGTATGAGTGCTTTCTTAGACATGGAATTAGTTTTCCCCCATCCAAGCTACACTTAGGGCTCAATATTGTGTGATCTATCCATATTTTTGTAATGAGATGGTAGGAGAAATGAGAACGCCTCAGTCGAGGCATTCTGCCATCCTATTAGAATGACTGGGCTCTTTTCTCACTTATGAAACACTTCACTAAAAAAAAAAAAATGTCTTAGACAAGGTTCAGTGTTCAGTGTGCTGAGAATCACCCCTGAGGGGAATGACAGTGCTCCTTCAGAAGATCCTCCTCCTGTCCTTGGCTGCTAGTTTTTTCCCCATTGCATTCAATTTTACACTTTCTTCATCTTCATTCTCTTTTTACCAGTGTGTGTGCATCTGTGGGTGTGTGTAGGGGTACACACATATGAATAAAGACAAGTAAATTGTCACTTACCCAGGAAGTCTCCTATCTCATTCTTTGTAATTAGTTCAACTTTTATGACTTCATGAAGGTTTCCATAACCCGATCCTCTCCAACTAGATTAGATGCCCCTTTTGTTAGATTTCCTAATACCTTGAATACATAGGTAGTCTGATGCTCTGCACAGCATATATGTTTTGATATTCTTTCCTATACTAGGCTGTGAGTTCTTTGAGGGCAGGAACCATCTGATTCCTCTTTGTATCCTGGATTTAGTTGCCTGGCATGTAATAAGGCACTCAGTAGACAACACAAGAAACTTATATAGAAGCAGCAAAAAAAAGTCACCCTTTCCTTTATCATTTAAATAGTAAATATTATTCCATACATCGAAAGGGAAAGGTTTCAGTCATATTCAATGCTCCTCCAAGTCAATCTCAAATATAAGATAGCACTTCCCTGTTCCAGCTCTTCATTCATGTAGGCAATTCCCCAGTGCTATGCCTTACAGACCATCTCCGTGCAGTCATGCACTGTTTAACGACAGCGATACATTCTGAGAAATGCATCACTAGGTGCACTCACACAAACCTACACGGTATAGCCTATACACACCTAGGCTGCATGGCAAAGCCTACTGAGTGTACAGTGCAAGCCCGTACAGTATGCTACTTTACAAAGAGAGTAACTCAAACACAGAGAAATGATGCAATCAAGAGATGTGGTAAACATGAGATGGGGCTGCTATAGGTGTAAAATGGCATAATCCTTTACAGCAAAGTTTTTAATAAGCAGAAAGAGTACACTCTAAAATAACAAAACATATATTGTACAGTAATACAATTGTACAGTTGTCTACTGAGTGCCTTATTGTACAGTAAATGAATAAACCAGTAATATAGTCATTTATTATTATTACAAGATGTACTGTGCATAACTGCATATTCTATATTTTTATACAACCGGCAGTGCAGTGGGTTTGTTTATACCAGCACCATCACAAACACGCGTGAGTAATGGATTGGGCTACAATGTGATGTTTATGGCATCACTAGGGTGATAGGAATTTTTCAGTTCCATTGTAATCTTAGGGGACCCTTGATGTATATGCAGCCCATCACTGACCAAAGCTCGTTATGCAGTACATGACTGTAATTCTCTCTTAAGTTCAATATTTCAAGTTCTCCTTTACTTAGCTCGCAAAATGCAATTTACTCTGTGCTTGCAGGTAAACAGTGCTGATTTATTTTTCCCTTTTAATTATAGGTGTAAAGAGGAAAACAACTCAAAAATTTCTGCGGCATTAAACAAAGAAAACCTAGGTATTAGTCAAAGTGCAATTCCAAAGCATTAGGCCCAAGCCTCCTACGGGATAAGGAAGTGTTCTCCCTTTGGGAAAAATTCATCTGTATCAGAGCTCCTGGGCACTAAAGTTGAGCACCATGCGTCAGCGTTTAATTGCATACATCTAAACTCTGACAAAGGCAGAAATCTCTTCATGCTGTAATTAATAAAAACTCTGAATGTACACATCAGGCTCACTTTTTTAGAGTGCCCACTGAGATAATTATACCAGTTGTTTCACTTCTGTCGGCTTCATTTAGAGAAGAAGCCCAAAGGCCAGGGATGCCTCTGCACTTTCTATCTATAGCACTAACTACAAATATACATGTAACGTTTGTGAAACAATAATACTAGGTTTTAATATATTTTTGTAACAAATCCTTTTGAATAGTCCAGGGGCTATATTAGAGTCAAGTTCTGTTTATTTTCTTGATATTTCTATATTGATTCCAACATGAGAAATTATAGGCCATTAGTATACCACTTAGAATTATCTCTTCTTGAATATTTTTAGCAGTGCATTACTGGTACTTAATTCTGCATGTGAACCATAATATGGTTTTCTCTAGACCCAAAGCCAATCATTTCATTAAAACTTTTCTAAGGAATAGCTCAGTAATAAATGTTCTTAGTGCTTACACTTTGCCAGACAGTGTTTTAAGTGATTTACAGACAAAAAAAATTGAGATGTATTTTAAAACTTGTTCAATATCTCAGAACTACGGAGATGGAAATTTAGGAATTGAACATATTGATTCTGGAGTCCATGGTCTTAACCACTATATCTTAAATGAAGTTTATACTATAGTAAGTGAGGATTTTTCAATTTTGAAAAATGAAGTTGAATCATAAAATGCCTGACAAAAACTATTAAACTTAATTGTAGTATTTTAGTCTTATATCAGTTTTATTTGAATACTTTTTATTACTAATCTCATACTTAACAATTTTTTATGTAATAAGCTCTATACCAACTGATAGAAAATCAGAAATTAGAAATTATTTCTAATTTTCATTAAAATATAAATGCTTTTAGCCCGGCCAGTGGTGTTCAGTTGGTTGAGTATTGACTTATGCATTAAGAGTTCACTGGTTCAATGGTCACTGCTTCAATTCCGGTTAGAGCACAAGCTGGGGTTGTAGGCTCGATCTCCAGTAAGGAGCATTCAAGAGGTAGCTGGTGGATGTTTCTCTTTCATCCATGTTTTTATCTCTCCCTTCTTCTCTCTCTAACATCAATTATATAAATATTATATATTTATATGTTTGATACCCATTCTTTTTCAATTGATTAAAATAGTAAATGTGATCATTTCAGGAGCCTGCCTGTTGGTTGTCATCTTGCCCTCACAGTTCCCAGTTGAGGAACTCTCTTTTTGTTAAAAATTTTTGAATTTCGATTTCTTATCTCAGGTATTCTTCTAAGCCAGAGTCAATTTGTAGGAGAGAAATGATGACCATCCTGGGCTTTTGACTGATCAGTCTGGTACTTTAGACTTTAAGTTTTCTCTAATACAATATTTTGCTATCACTCACATTAATAAGATTTTACAATTAGTTTTAAGTACTAAACACATCCTCAACTAACCCAGACACATTTCCCTTAAATAGGCTATGGCTGGCTGCCTCTCTTACTTCAAGTTTTCTTGTACAGATAGTTCTTTCTCAATGATTCCTACTCGGACCACCCTATTTAATGTTCCAGTATTATTTCAACTCCAGCTCTCCAGCAATTTTCATTAACTAACCCAACTTTGTTTTTTGTTATATCAAAAACATTATATATATATGTGTGTGTTTTATTATACTAAATATCATATTCTAGGTCTAAAGAGAAAAACAACTATTATACTAAATGTTTTTAATATGTGTCATATAATAATGCCTTTGGAAAATTTGTATAGGAAAAATAAAAATAATTTATTAAATAAATCTTAATAGTAATACCTTGTTGTGAACTACACAAGCATGCATGCTTGTACATGCACACAAAAACTCATTCAAGTTTTACTTTTCCACATTATTTCTTCACTTTTCTTCCTAGATTTCTAAATACTATTTTAAAATGGCCCATTTATTCTTCTACTAAATGCTTGCAATGTTTTATATATTATGTTAAATCATCCAGCAAATATTTGTTGATTGCAGTGTTGGCATATACACATCAGTAAACAGAGTGAACATCTGCCACATTTACACTCTAGAATCAGAAGACAGACAATAAACAGTAGATGTAATAAATAAGTAACTTTATATGTGGTTAAAAGGTGATATGTGCTATGGAATAACAAAAAACAAAGTTGGGTTAGTTAATGAAAATTGCTGGAGAGCTGGAGTTGAAATAATCCTGGAACATTAAATAGGGTGGTCCGAGTAGGAATCATTGAGAAAGAACTATCTGTGCAAAAAGACTTGAAGTAAGAGAGGCAGCCAGCCATAGCCTATTTAAGGGAAATGTGTCTGGGTTAGTTGAGGATGTGTTTAGTACTTAAAACTAATTGTAAAATCTTATTAATGTGAGTGATAGCAAAATATGGTATTAGAGAAAACTTAAAGTCTAAAGTACCAGACTGATCAGTCAAAAGCCCAGGATGGTCATCATTTCTCTCCTACAAATTGACTCTGGCTTAGAAGAATACCTGAGATAAGAAATCGAAATTCAAAAATTTTTAACAAAAAGAGAGTTCCTCAACTGGGAACTGTGAGGGCAAGATGACAACCAACAGGCAGGCTCCTGAAATGATCACATTTACTATTTTAATCAATTGAAAAAGAATGGGTATCAAGTTGAACTTCCCCAAAGGTTAGAACCTTAAAAATGCCTAGGAAGCATGCTGCAGGAACACTGAATAAAGACATTGATAAGAAAGAAGTGACTAAAACTTTTTCAACAAAACTTCTGTGCTGGATAAAGTTGGGTCTGTTAGAAAAAGGCAGTTCTGGAGGTCAGATGGAGAACATCCTTTTCCACCAGGGGGGTGAGGAGAAGAAGAAGGATAGTGCTTTCATAAGCCAGCCTCAAAATTTGTAGTCCCCCCAAATGTAGAGAAAGAAGAGAAGTCTTTGTGGGCTAGAGAAAGCCCCATCTTCTTCATGCAGATGTAAATGGAGCAACGCCAGGAGTCCTGCATATAGAAAACACTGGGAAACTGATTTTTCAAATGCCCGAGGGTTAAATTCTGAGCAAGCTAGCATTACATTGATTCAGAGAGTTGGGTAAGCAGATCTGATGTCTGGAAACTTGCATGGAAGACACTAATACCACATAATAATGCACAGAGAACTGAGAAAGAACATCTGGTAATATAAACAAGCAACAGCTGCTCTGAGGACTTAAGAAGATTTCATGAACCTCTGTAATTTCCCAACTTGCAAACTTCTAATTTTTGTTATTCTATTCATTTCTCAACTCAAATGTTACTTCCTCATTGATGGTTTCCCAGATCCCCCACTACATAAAGTTTCTTGGCTTTACAATCTCATAGAGCTTCTATACTTGTAATTAAATCCACAATCGTAAAATAATAATTTATAGCATGTCTCTCCCTCTAAAATATAAACTTTATAAGAAAAAAACAAACAGGATTTTTGGTCTTACTGCCCATTGTTTCCCCAGTGCTTCGCCCAGTCCCCAGGAAAAGGAAACACAATAAATGTTCCTCAAATGAGTTAATGAAGGCACATCCAGAAAACAGAGCCTCAGGAGTGATTATGACATAAACTGTTGCCAGTTATTTTAGTGGGATGGATAGGAGTGTGGTGAAGAGAGAAAAAATCAAAAAAGAAGTTAAAAGCCAGATTTTTAAGAAGAACATAATAAAATACCCACAGTCTACAGAAATAAAGAAAATTTGCTGATATCAATCATTTTAAACATTGTTATTCCTTCATGGTTTACAGATGGACACTATAAGAAACATTATCTAAAGAACAAATCTGTATTTTTCCCAAAAATTAAAATCTGAGAATTAAATTAAAATTGATTCTGTATAATATTAAAATATTATCCATACAGGCATTAACTTAATAATTGGAAGGGAGGGTTGAGAGCATAGGACCTGGAATCAAACCAGGAGGGTGGTTTCCCAGGTCTGTCCTTACTAGATGGGCAAGTGATTTATCTTAATTTCCTCATCTGCAAAATTGGGATAGTAACTATAAACTGAACTTTAGAACTATCAGAAGTTAATCATATAGTAAAAGCAATGTGCTTATAATAGTACCTGGTATACGGTAAGTGGGATATACATTTCTAATTATTATTGTTGTTGTTATCTATATATTTCTCAAGAATATGGACTATACAGGTGACCATGTTACTATATAGACATTTCACAAAGAATTAAATGGTTACTTGTCATAACAAACATTCCTGGTACCTGGAAGTTCCCTTATTCTTCTGTTAATGAGCTTTTGATATGTCTTTTGAATACTCTCTAATTATATTAATTTATGGAGGTTTTAAACAGTAAATTTCCTTAAATTCTCTGTAGAAGTAGGCAAGGGGATAAGGTATAATCTTCTAGGTGTTATGCATTGAATGCTATTTATTATGCCTATAATGACCAAATTCATTGCAATTATACCTTTTAAGTCAGTTTGAAGTTCAATTAACTTTTAAATAAAGTTATTTTCAAAATTAAACTAAGAAAAGGTAATTTGGCCTAGGTACCAGATATTAAAGCAATTTAATAAAAACACAAAAACCTTTTGAATACAGTTTATAAATATTCACATGATTTGTCTCTAATATTTGCCTGATATGTCATAATACCACAGGTTCTATTTACTACACACAGGTGTACAACACAGAAAACCAGTGGCTCTTGTCTCTCCTCCCTTCCTATGGTGAAGTGACATGACAAGATGGATGGGGAAGAGGGTCATCAGGCAAGGGTAGGGTGGCACAGTTGTAGGTAGAAACCCTGCTTCAGCGGCCATTCTGACACAGTCTCATTCAGAGACAACCCAGAAAACCATGCTTCTCTCCCCTGCTACAACTGTGTCCCGGGGGACGGTGGATGAGTAGAGGGGTCTCCAAGCACAGAAGACAAGAACGAAGCCCATGGAGGAAGAGTGTCAGCCACAGTTCTCTGCCACTGCACTCTCTGCACAGCTGCAGCCACATCCTGGCCATGTCAGGAAGGACTTAGGGCACTTTAGATGAACACTGACACTTCGCACCGAGTCCTGGCACTGTTCTGTGCCCTGGCTATTATTTAATGATCAGGATCAACCTTTTCTAAGACTTGTTGTATACCTTATGCCACAACTTGGTCACTAGATCTATGATGTTTTTTCCTCATGCCCATATCCCTGCTGAGCTTGCTAATTTATTCAGGACATGGACCTTGACTGTTATTGCCACCCCCTGTTTCAGGGTTTTATGGTGAAGGTTTTGGTGGGGGCATATTTCACCAGCAATCCCTATCCTACTCCAGCTATTCTTACCACATCAGCTCCATCCAGACCTCCTGTCCACACGGAGAGATGTCCTGGGCATGAGACAACCTAAATGGAGATGTCACTTGCCTATTTTGAAATCTGGCCTATTTCCATTCAAAATTTGAAAGAATGTAGGAAATAAAGATTAAGTCTACAAGCTTTCCCATTTCATACACATGGTCATATCACACTATTGACCTTAGATTCCCTGCTTCTCTGCTCTACACCTGTTTGGGACACCTATTCAGTACTTGTTGTTGGACTTCTCTTACTGACATGTTCACCTGCTTATACAATTTTTCATCTGGTACCATCTTTTCCAAATGATATGATCTGCTTGTGGGGCTATAATTATTACCATGTTTATTCTGTTCTAATAACATATGGTAGGCCATGACAAATCATAGCACGGCATAGAAAAGAATAGATACACTGTTATTCTATTAAACTATTTAAAATTAAAGTATTACAATTTTGAAAATATCATGGCTGGAGTTACCTTAATTTTTTTACCAAAATTTATTCGATGTAGTTTCCTGAATATTCTAACAGTAAAGGAGTATATTTCTTGTTCTATTTTCTGCTCCTTGGGAATAAAGATTGAAGGTAAAATATGTTTTTCAGGACTCAGAAGTCACTACTTCATGACTAATTCTCCCACTGAATTCATGGATATTAAAGAAGCCTGAAAGTGAACAAGCTCCCCAAAGTGAGCTGCATACGTCCTGTTCACGCATGATTGTGTTTCTATTTAAGTATCTCTCTTGTTTCACTTTAGAACCTCAAGTGCAAATATGGGATGGAGGATAAAGGCAAAGAGCTGAAGAATAATTAGAATTTGACCCCAAAAATGATAAAACACAAACTTTAGCAGATATCACAGTTGGAAACACATAGAATCGTGACTAATAAATGTAGAAAGACTAAAAGTTGTCTTTTTAATAGGAATAGTTCTCTGCTTATGAGGTAACACTAAAAAGGAAAGACCCAGTTAAAAAGAAAGACATATCATAGCATCCAGATATAGCAAATGACTCAGATAATTCCCAGGATTCTTTTTATTTCAGACATCATTAAAATAATAACAATTTTCTTATAGTTTCACCCTTCTTTTTATATATATTTATTTATTTTTATTTATTTTTTTTTTTACAGAGAGGAAGGGAGAGAGATAGAGAGTTAGAAACATCAATGAGAGAGAAACATCAATCAGCTGTCTCCTGCGCAACCCCTACTGGGGATGTGCCCGCAACCAAGGTACATGCCCTTGACCAGAATCAAACCTGGGACCCTTGAGTTCACAGGCCAACGCTCCATCCACTGAGCCAAATCGGTTAGGGCAACCCTTCTTAGTTTGAAGAAAAATTCAGTGCATTACTACTGCTTGACACAGCATAATTTACAAAGTTTTACAGAGAATAAGGATTATTAAGATGTGAACTGCTGAACCATAAAACTGCACTGTGTGGAAGATGGTAGGAAATCTGAAGGTTGTAAGATGACATTAACCCTTTGTGGTCCAATGTTATTTTTGGAATTCAAACAGTCTGGCCCAAATTAATTGACAGGATTGAATGTTGAACTTTTTAATGTTCTTATTGCTCGATGTTGGACCTGCTCCTAACGCCTGGTCTGTCGAGTCAGCCTCGAGGTTGGACCGAAAAGGGTTAAAATCAAAGCCCAATTCAAATGAAGGCAAAAATCTAAAATAATGCATTAAGCCTGATTCTATATGATAAAAGGCTAATATGCAAATAGACCAAACAGCAGAACGACTGGTCGCTATGACATGCACTGACCACCAGGGGACAGATGCTCAATGCAGGAGCTATCCCCTGGTGGTCAGTGTGCTCCCACAGGGCACATGGCTGGCTAGCGCAGCAAGTGGTGGTGGGAGTCCAGAAGCTGGGCTCATGGCTGGCAGCCATCAGTCGGACACATCCCTTAGGGCTCCCGGACTGGGAGAGGGTGCAGTCCAGGGTGAGGACCCCCCCCCCCCACTCCAAGTGCACGAATTTCGTGCACTGGGCCTCTAGTATCATTATAATTAACCTAGTTATCAATAACAAGAAAGGAGCAAAGGGAAGATAGACACGGCCCAGTAAAGTTGGGAGGGACTAGCAAAAATACTTGCTGTCAATCACACCTGGGAACAAAGACCATTAGCCAGGATGGGCATGGACACTGCCAGCATAGATTATAATGGGGCCAATCTATCCACTCCTGGTCAGGTCTCAGCCCACTGCACTTCTAGAGGGAATTTGACCCATCACTTGTCTCCCTTCCCTTCTACCTTCAACTTTATCTTTGTTATTAACACTTTGTGGTAAGAATTTCATTATCAAGTGTTAATTAAATTCCAGTAGAATCACTTTAAAAATTTTATGGGAGCAGATTAGAAGGTGCTATAGACATTTCCCCCCTAAACACAGCATGCTTTGAAAGGAGGCAGTTTTGGGAAAGACAGAGACAGTGTAAATTGCTCACATTCCCACTGTTTATTCCTCCCACACTTTTACAGCTGCTTGCATCATTCTAGCGTGGGATGGGAGGAGGGCTAAGGAAACTGACCATACCAACTCCAAATATGGAAGATGGAAATTTGATGAGCTCAGTTTTTTTCCTCAATGCATTCAAGCCAAACAGCTTAATTATACCTATTTTTTAAATGTCTCTGTAAATTTAATATATTTTTATATATTCTCTCAAGGTCTCAGAGTTGTAATTCTCTTGTTCTCTTGAACACACTTGCACAGTAAATTTTGAAATTCTCCTTAACCAAAGCAGTAGCAAAACTGAGTAGGAGGTAAATACATATAGCCAAAAAGATGTCAAATGGTAGGCTGTACAATCAACATGCCACCCCCCCCATTCTCTTTCCTATAAGCATAATCAAAACTTATGATTTTAATTCATTCTTGCCCTCATTTATAATGAACTAAAGAGACACACACACACACACACACACACACACACACACACATAATGACATAGGGGAAAAACCCTCATAAGACTGAAAAATCAGATTAACTCATGATTCTTTTTTTTTTTTTAATATATTTTGTTGATTTTTTACAGAGAGGAAGGGAGAGAGATAGAGAGTTAGAAACATCGATGAGAGAGAAACATCGATCAGCTGCCTCCTGCACATCTCCTACTGGGGATGTGCCCGAAACCCAGGTACATGCCCTTGACCGGAATCGAACCTGGGACCTTTCAGTCCGCAAGCCGACGCTCTATCCACTGAGCCAAACCGGTTTCGGCAACTCATGATTCTTGATGTTGTTTAAAGATAGTAAAAAATTACCTAAGATCACTGTTCTCCTTGTATCTATTATGCATTGTGAGACTTAATGAAGCCTTTTTGGGTGCTAACTTTAGTAAAATAGCCTTTATGGTAGAGATCAACCAAAGAACTTGTATGCATGCATATAAGCCTAACCAATAGACACAGACACCAGTGGGGGTGAGGGCATGAGTGGGGAGGGGAGACAATAGGGGATAAGGACACATATGTAATGCCTTAATCAATAAAGAAAAAATAAATAAAATAGCCTTTATGACTATTTTAATTCCTGAATTTAAGAATGGAAACATATATATGTTTAATAAATAGCAATAAATACAACAAAAAGGTTATTAATTTTGTCATCATTCATAAGAGAAAATTATTTTTAAAAGCAATGTTATCAATGTCTTTTTCTCATCTCTCAATTTGAGGACTATGCATTTAGATAGAGAAAAGAAAAACATCATTTTCAATATGTAAAATTTAGATTCCTCAGTATTGTCAGAATTTAAATTCACTACAAATTTATGAATATACAGGGTGTCCCGAAATCATGTAATCACACTTAAACAACTGATAGCTCAATTAATGTCTTTTTCTTTTCAGCCAGAAAAAGCTTTGAACAAAGGAAATTCACCCTAAAATGCTAATGGAAGTTTGAAAACACAATTGAAGTACAAACACTACCTTTATAATTATTCAAGATGTGTATACATTTTTGGGGGGACACAGATCAAAATGTATACACACTTTAACAGCTGAAAACTCACTCAATTTTCACATCTTTTAAGGTTTAACTGATTTAAAATAATGAGTGAAGCCAAACTAAACTTTGAAAAAAGAAAATTTATCCACTAGACTTTTTTAAGGGGATATATAAAAGATAAAGTTTACGGCATAAATACTGAATGAAATTATTTTTGATGTTTGTGATTTCATTGCTTTGTGTCATCAGCAGTGCCTGAACCAGAATGGTCATCAGTTGAAAACAGGCATGGACAAAAAAAAAAAAAAAGATTCATTTCTGTAGATTCTTTTAAATTTTGAAAATGAACTGTATATTAATATACACTGACATTAAAATCATTCAAAGTGTGTTTATATTATTCGGACACCCTATATGAGATTAATAGTAATAGAAAACGAGTTAGCAGGAATAATTTGCACAAGATCAATCTGTGTGAGCTATAAGAAAAATCACATAATTACAAGTCTTATAATGTATCATCATGATCATTTTACCAGTTAATGGGCTTCATGATCATGGTCAAAATCACTGAATCATTGACAAGGAGAGACAACTACAAAATACCCAGCAGCTCCAAGACTGGGGATGGGGACAGTTTGTCATTGACCCTTTAACAACAGTGAAAAATAGCAGAGCTGCTTCTCATACAATTTGAGGATTTATCTCCAGCAACTTCCAACTGAAAGCAGTCCCTAAGCCCACTGGCCACATTTACTTTAAAATCAAACTCTAAAGACACTAATAATTTCCAAACTTGGTAGTATCCATGTGGACATCAAATGTAGCTTTTAAGCCCTCCAAGAAAAGTGAAAGCTGACCAATAGTCATCTGGGAAAATATTAAAATAATTCATTCAAATTATGAAAATTTAGAAACTGATACAAGAACATTCCATATTTTATCATTTAAGACATTAGATGATTCTGGGTATTACGTAATAAAATGAGGAGGTAGCAGGGGATTCAGTGTACACTTTGAAACAATTTTTCAGGAATATTTTCTTTATGAAGACCAATGTTGTTGTTTTTAAATATATTTTTATTGATTTCAGAGAGGAAGGGAGAGGGAAAGAGAGATAGAAACATCAATGATGATGAGAATCATTGATTGGCTATGCACCCCACACTTGGGATTGAGCCTACAACCTGAGCATGCGTCCTGATTGGGAACTGAACCATGACCTCTTTGTTCATAGATCAACACTCAACCACTAAGCCATGCTGGCTGGACTGAATACTAATGTTGTTTTAAACAATTATATTTTCCCAATATTTTTCACTCTACAGAGTTTTAAGTAATCAAGAGTTTTTAAATTCTGTAATTTTTTTATGAATCTAAAGACTAAGTACTAGAATTAGAAATTACACAGGGTTGTAAACGTAATGGATTGTGCTCACGTCTCAGTAGAAAATCAAGCATTTATATAAAATGCACTTCACTGAAATATAAACTGCATACAATAAAATTCACTAATGCTCACATACAACCTAATATTTGTAAAAAGTATGCCCTTGTATAGATACCATCTAAATCAGGATATAGAATATTTTTTTGTACTACAGAAAGTTCCCTTGTCCCCATTGGTAGTCGATATTCTCACCTGACTCCCAGCTCCTGAAAACCAGTGTTTTGCTTTCTGTCATTGTAGTTTCACCTTTTCCAGAGGTTCATGTGGATTGAATCATACAGCACTGAATGTTTTGAGTTTGGCTTCTTTCACTTTGTAAAGTGATTTTGAGATGTATTCATGTTGTGTGAATTAATAATCTGTTCCTTTATAAAGGCTGATAGCATCACATTGTATCCATATTCCACAAATTCTTTACCTATGCACCCAGTTGATGGACACTTGGGTATATATCCAGTCTTTGGTTATTATAAATAAAGCTGCCAAGAACATTAGAATACAAGTCATTGTGTAAACTTGTGTGTTCATTTCTCTTGTGTGTTTATTTCGCTAGTGTTAAGGTTGTTGGGACACACAGAAAGTGTTTGCTTTACTTGAACTGTAAAACTATTTCCCAATGAAGTTCCACCATTGTATATTTCTACTAGTAACGTATGATATTTCCAGTTGCTCTTCATCCTTACCAGCATTTATTATTGTCAGTCATGTTTTCATTTTAACCATCTCAGCAAGTTGTAAATGATTTTATTTTTGATTTTTATTTTCATTTCTCTAATTACTAATGATGTTGAACATCTAGTCATGAGCTATTTGCCATTCCTATATCTTCAATGATGACATTTTGAATGATGACATTTAAAAAAAATCAGGTTTTTATTAAGTGTTAAGAATTCTTATCTATATTAGATACAAACTTTTTAACATCAGAATTAAAAATATGTTCTGGCAGTCTGTGGCTTGTCTTTAATTTTTCTAAGTAGTGTATTTTGAAAGCAATACCTTTTAATTTTTAAAAATCTAATTTATTATTTTTTTTCATTTTAGAACTTATGGTTTTTGCCCACCCAAATTCACAAAAATACTCTCCTTTGTTTTCCCCCTCCCTACATGTTGTAGATTATAGGTAAATAAACCAGATTAAATTAGTCTTTGTGTAGGATGTGAGTTAATGGTGAGTCATGTCATTTTTCTCCCACGTGGATATTCAATTGTTCCAACATCATTAATTACTAAAACAGCATTTTTGTATTGAATTATTTTGGCAAAATTCAAGTTAGCATATTCATGGACTTTCTCTTTTTTCCCCCATTGAGTTATATAAATACTTTTACTTGAACACCACATTGTCTTGATTAATGTAATCTATAATGTGCTAATAGAGTTTATCATAAGACTTTAAATCAAGTACTGGAAGTTCAAATTTGTTTTCTATTTGAAAATTATTTTGATTCTCCCCCTTTTGTGATATCATGTGCATTATAGAATCAAACAGTCAATCTATTAAGATATTTTATTTTTAATTTATTAATTTGAGAGAGAGAGAGAGAGAGAGAGAGAGATATTAACCTGCTGTTCCACCTATTTATACATTCATTGATTTATTCTTGTATGTACCCTAACCAAGGATTGAACCCGCAAATCTTGGCAGGACAACACTCTAACCAACTGAGCTACCTGGCCAGGACTTACGAGATTTTCAGATTACACTGAAAATATATATCACTTTGGATATAATACAATATAAACAATACTGAGTTTTTCAATTATATGAACATGGGATATCTCTAGATTTATTTAGCTATTTTTACTTTTTTTTTCTGTTTAGGACCTCAGCAGTTGTCTCTGAATGGAATAAATTCACCTCAACACTTTTACTGTTACCATTTAAACTAAGACCTCATGCATGCAAAAAAAGCTGTCTCTTCATTAACTTATTTTTCAACAAATATTTGTTTGATGAATACTAGATACCAGACACTGCATTGCGTGCTGAAAATAGAATGGTTAGTCTAGAGATGTTTTATCTTTTCTCTCAAGGAGCTTACAATTCATTGAAGACAGACATCATTGAATAAAAGTGTAAATATTCATTGAAAAAGTCCCATAGCCTATCTAGTGTGGCTCAGTTGGTTGAGCATGGTCCCATGCATCAAGAGGTCACTGGTGCAATTCCCAGTCAGGGCACATGCCTGGATTGCAGGGTTGATCCCCAGTAGGGGGCGTGCAGGAGGCAGCTGATCGAATTTTCTCTCATCAGTGTTTCTATCTCTCTTTCCCTTTTCCTTCCTCTCTCTCAAATCAATAAAAACATTTTTTTTAAAAAGAAAAAGTTCAATGAAGAAAAGAGCACTGCTTTTTGAAAACTCATAGTAAACTGAAATAGATTGAATTTGTAAACACGCTTACTTGAGGAAGGGTTCTTTGACCATAATCTGAAGGGGGAGTAAGAGTTAAATGGCATATTGTGACTTCAGTAGAGATAAAAAGCATATTAATTGTAATTTTTAGCTCATATGCTATTAACAAGATATATTATCACAATTTTCATTAGACACATCATGATTAATAATTAGTTACAACAACTCTCAATTTGGCACATTCTTGTCATATATCTAAAAGCAAAATTAGGGGTTTATTATTTCAAATGGAGAAGAATGGTATTTTTTGTACCGTAAAATAGAAGAGCTAAGAAAAGAGTAACAGCAAGTTTATAAACTTTTGATTCTAAATTTATAATCTTAGTAAAAGAAAAACTTATTTATATGACTTTAAAGATTAATTTTGTGAAAATAAGAAATTCTAGGCCTCATTCAAATATGTCAACCCAATTCAACTCCCCTTTTGATCTGATTTTAAAACTAGAGGCACAATGGGACAATATAAGGGACAGGAACATTAGAATATTTCAGATTTGTTTCTGGGCTGTCACCTCAAAGGGCCTGCATTGGAGGGAAGGCTAGTAATCTAGTAGAAGTAGGACATCATTTGAATTAAAGTTGAACTTAAAGCTAAACTCTTCTTCTTCAACTTTTCCCAACTGTATAAAACTTCTGTCAGCAAATTCTAGTAATTGAAGGTTGGTGATATTTAACCACATATGTTTTAAAAGCACATTACTTTCACGTTCTTTATCAGTTTACACTTGCTGTTTACCAAACTACCCAAAAATTCAATGGCTGAATACAACAACCGTTTATCTAGCTCACAACCATTTAATTAGTTCAATAATATGCTTGCATTGCTATTCTGTTGATCTAGGTCAGATTCAGCTTATCTTAGCTAGGTTGGCTCAGACATTTGAGATGAGCTTGAGGGTAGGCTTGGGGTTCTGGTCTTAGATGGCAGTTGGCTGGTTATGGGGCCATGTGTCTCTCATCAGCTATTGCAGGTGGCCTATGCTTCTTCCCATGCACACTAAGTACTAAAAAAATCAAGAGTGCAAGCTCCACTGGGCAAGAACTTTTCAAGACTCTACTCAATCACTTCTGCTAATATCCCATTGACCAAAACAACCCACGTCAGATGGGAAGATCTGTAACATTGCCATTAATATAGAATTTGTGGTCATTTTCATAATTGAGAACATTCTTGGTTTAAAAAACAATAACAAGCATTTACTTTAAATCCTAATATAGGAAAGGCACTCAAAATACATTTCTAAACAAATACATTACTGAATGAACAGACCCCTATGTCAGCTCATTTCATATCTTAGTCTCTGACAATTTAAGTATCAATTGATATTCAATGCCATTTTCATATAAGTTGATCAAAGGAAATGGAATAACTCAAGTTCTTGATTGGGCAATATGAACCCTGTGAATTACCTGTTTCTGAACCTGATTTTGTTGCTATAAAAGCATCTCCCTGTTACTGTATGTAGCAAATGACTCCTCTGGCTCTAATGATCTAGAAGCTTCTAGACCTCAATTTGCAAAGGTTTGAACAAAAGCAATAATCTGAGTTTTGACTTTATCTAAATTATAGGAAATATGGCAGTTGCAATACACCTAGTGGTACTCCAAGTCTTTGAGAAAAATCAAAGGAACAATGAAGAAAGACATGAGAAATTGTAAAAGCTCAGTAGTGTTTACACTGACTTTGAACTATGAAAGATTGAACACAAATTTACATAGTAGTTAATTGAGTAGATTATTAGACACTAACAATATTCAAAACAAGTTGGTTCAAGAATCTCTCTCTTGAACAGGTTGGTGGTTGCCAGAGGAGAGGGATGAGGGGTGAGTAAAATGAATGAAGGGGGTTAAAAGGTAGAAACTTCAGTCATATGTAAGTGCAGGAATATAATGTGCAGCACGATAATTTTAGTTAATGACACTGTATTGTATATTTGAAAGTTGGTAAGAGAGTATCTTAAAAGTTCTCATCACACAAAAAAATGTGTACTATATATGGTGACAAATGTTAACCAGACTTATTGTGATCATTTCACAATATATATAAATATTGAATATGTTGTACACCTGAAATTAATCTAATGTTATATGTTAATTATACTTCAAGGAAAAAAAGGATATCTCCTTTTATGCATTATAGCCCAAATGGCTACAGGAACATACAAAAAAACAGTGAACAGAGACCACCCAGCGTGGCTCAACGGTTGAGCATCAACCTATGAACCAGGAGGTCACAATTTGATTCCTGATCAGGGTACATGCCCAGGGTTGCAGGCTTGATCCCCAGTAGGTGGCGTACAGGAGGCAGCTGATCGATGATTCTCATCATTAATGTTTCTATCTCTCCCTCTCCCTCCCTGAAATTAATAAAAATATCTTTTAAAAAACAAAAACTGAACAGTTAATTTCTCAAAATCAAAAAATAGCTGACTGAGCGATAAAGTTACCCTAATAGGGGCAAGTTTGTTATGGTTGAGAATGTCCAGAGTAGAAGCAGCAATTCATATGTGGTTGGCTTTACTAGTAAAGCCATCCTAAAGAATGAGCAATGTTGAACTAAATGACAAAAGCGCATCAAATGAAAATACTGTTTCTACCCCAAACTACTTCCCACAAACCTATCCACTGCATAAGAGAAAGAACAAGATCAGCAATGGATCCCCAGTAATTAGCTTAATGCTGTGCACTATAAGAGTAATAAAAATTGTTGAGCATATCACTGAATAGCAAAAAATCCAAGATGCATCATTATTATACTACGTGTTTTATTGGACTTGGATTCGTGTGTTATGTCATTTGAAAATTCCAATTATTGGGACCAAAATGGGAAGTCCTACAGTCTTATAGAGTTCTGAAAAGGAAGGAAACATAGGCACTGTCTAAAGGAAATCAGGTTCTTTTTTTGAACAATGTGGCTAACTCCAGATCTGGACATCAAAGCTTACTAAACCTGAGAATACAAGAAGAGAAAGGTAAATTCCCCTTACCCTGTTTTTAAGACTTCAAGAACCAACTACTCTAAAATTTGGTGAAAAAAATATACTTTAAAGGAAATAATCAGCAATCTTACAGAACTGAAATGCTATGGCATTAGAAAAAGTGTCAACTCCACTGGACTTTTACATTTACATTTCTATCAGCAATTTTTAACATTCGGGTATTCAAAGTGTGCATATTCAATATATGCTGTTAATCATTTATGGCTTTTTTATAATTTAGAAATATAAGACTATTGTTTGGTTTCCATTGCCATTTAGGGCACAAATCGATATATCAAAATATTAGCTTTCAATGTATCATATAAGAAGCACCCAAATAACCCATAAATCCCAATCTGCCTATAATCACTATTATTACATTGTGATATGTCTATTACAATTCAGGTACCAAAGGTGCCTTCCTGTACCCACAGCTCATTCTTAGGGTTTTTTTTTTTGCTGCTCACTGGCACAAAGGGGGCTTATACATGCCCCATGAAATCATATTCTTCTTACTACTGCTTATTGGGCTGTGAATAAATAACCGACTGAAGTGGACCAATCAGATCCTCACAAGAAACTGAATCTGGTCCACAGAGATGGATCACCTGGCTCTGGATAGCTGATACGGAAAGTTTGTAAACTCTATTTGGGGGTCACTGCTCTGGGGCAGGTTTGAAGATAGAAAGATAGTGATGATGTAGATTCACAGAAAGAACAAAAAAGGAGAGGCCATGAGGCCTACAGATACTATCAGCTAAAGGGAGTAATGGCTACCTCCAGGCCAGGTTGAACCCCAACAAAATATTCCTCACGTGCCACCTCAAAAAGTCCCCTTTATCTAAGCTAGCAAGATAGGGATTCTGTTCGTTATACTAGTGACAAAATGATCCTATGACATCTAATTTTCTCTTTGCTCATGTAAGGGGCTGGGTCAATGGTTGAATTTTATATGAACACTTGAGAAGTGTGTGTGTGTGTGTGTGTGTGTGTGTGTGTGTGTGTATTTATTATCAATTATGATTAATAAAGAGGGTTATTCTTGTACAAAACATGACTTAGGCTCATGTTACATAAAAGTTAATTGGCTCTATTGAAAGTTTACTTTGTTGGTTAATTCTACACATGCCATAAATCTTTAGGTGTGTATTGAAATATTTGATGTAATCCTATTCCTGTTTGTTCATACAATTGACTTATTTAAATAAATCAAATAATGAAAAAAATCAAAAGTCAAAAATCTAAAAAAAAGTTTATATTTTATTGTTTACAATAATTCATAGATACATTATCATCAACCCTGGTGCATGGCTTTGCATGGTCAATATCAGATCTTCATATCAGAGATGGGGCCAAAATGATCAGTTTCCTAAAATTCACTGGTGAATATAACCTGAATCAGAGTTTGGCATTAAGGTTGAATTATGAAACCAAATTCTAAGCATTCAAGATGTTAGATATAAGATGGAGTACAAATTCAGAAAGATTAGATAAAGTAGTTAGTAGAGACAGATGGTATCCTGATTACCCAGTATTTATTTTATAACTTTATATACTCAATAGGTGGGTTGAACAACTTAAAAGGTGAAAAATTAAGGGTGGGACAGCCAAACTTTGATACTAAGAATCATCAAAATGTGAAGCAATTTAAAATTACAGCTATATAATGTCCTCTAGAAAGAATCTAATTTAGGGAGTTTTAAAAGCAGTTGTCCTTGAAGGTAATTTAGTAAAGTCATAAAATGATATCTGTGTTTAAATTAAATATATTGTACTTTGAGTGTATAAAATGATGAGTCATGTCTTCAAAAGTTAAAGTGACCTGAGATTTTGTACATATTAATATTCTATTTTTAAAAACTCTATAGAACATCTTGCTTCAAGTTATACAAATTAAAGACTGACAGCATCAGCAATCAGACAGAGGTAGATAAGAATATGTTTAAGACAAAATATTTATAACAATAACATTAGTAATATTAGTAATAGTTCACATGTATTGGATACTTCTATGTCACGCACTGTATCTCATATTATTTGATCTTTACAAAAATTGTCCTAGAATAGCTATTCTATTTTTCTCACTTCAAATATAAAAATATTTTAAAAAGTCAGATAATTTACCCAATATTAAGATGCTGCAAAACGATAGGTTTGATAGCATACTAGTAAAATTTAAAAATATCAATGCCCTTCAGAAATTAATACATGCCAGATTTGAAAAAAATAATAATCTTTAGTATTATCTTCCCACTGTAATTGGCTAGGTGAGAATAAGGAAAATTCAACATAGTGAGAGTTTATAGATGAAAAATTAAAGCTCTTATAGAGAAAACTTTATTAAAATCAAAGACTGGCAAAGTTACAAATATCCTTAGAAATGTCTGTACAATCATTTAACATAGTAACACCCATTTATTGAATATTTATTGTGTGCCAGGTCCGATACTAAGCATAAGCACTCTTTGTAAATTGGCTCATTTAAATTTTACAACTACCCCAGACTCATGGTCAAACTGTGGGAGTAAGTGTTCAAACTAGAGAAACCAATCTGTTTTAAAAGCCCATGTTCCCGGCCATCGTGCAGTAACCAGGGGCATTCACCGACCTTCAACTTTCCTGTTTCTATTTACCAGGCTTTGCACACTAGAAACGTTTGGGATATCCTTTCCCTACATTGTGTATAAAATACTTGAAAAATAGGCAAATGTACATTTTGAGAGGTCTCGTCCATAAATATCTTCCTATTTATGTCTAAGAGGCACTGACTCATCTCAGATCTTGAGTATCTGAGATGCAGCATAATTTGTACGCTTGAGGAAGAGTCACCTTGGCTCATCCTCTTCACCACCCACACGTTTTCTCTGCAGTAACTACTCCTATTCTTCCATCTGATTCAACGTTACTCTCTTTCCCCAGTCCCAAGTCTCTGTTCTGTTAATTAACCTTGACTGGAGTGACTGGCAATTTAGTACATGGAACAGAGAAGTATGACATTGAGGAAAAGATATGCAGAAGTAAGACTATATGCGCTAGGAAGACAGGTAAGGAAAGCTCACAGGGAAAGATTTGCATAAACATCATTATAACCAATTTAAAGGAAATAGCCTTTCTGTTTTACAGTTATTGATTTTATAGCTGCAGAAACAACATAGACTGTAGCAATTATAGGTTTCATAAAACAGTTTGCAGTTATATTTTAAAAGGAGAATGTTTGTCATTAAATTCCCCTTGCACTAAATGTAAACTCCCTATACTTCACATAAGTAATAAAAATATCTTTAAATACATCAGTGTGTGCTTAGCCCATGATAAATATATTAATCAATGTACCTTTTTCTGGCAACCAATTTTCCCTCCAACCATGTGTCTACTTGGTTAATATAACTTTCCAATTTATAACAAGACAGAAATATTTCAAACAGCATGACATCAAATATCACCTGCAAAACAGTAAATGTATTTTTAAACACTTACCCAGTCTTGGTAAATCAAGTGTAATCAGCTCTGCAAAAACTCCATTAATCTGGGATTATATGTGAGTAAATTGGATGTCTGCTGATCCTTTTAAGAGTGTCCCAGGAAAAGGTGCAAGTTGTAATCATAGAAGGCTCCCCAGAGCACTGCTCACCATGTGCTGAAATACAGAGGGGCCAAAACAGGAATGCAACTGTTAGCAGAGCTTCCTCATTACATTTTAAAAATATAGACATACTTTTTATTGATGTCAGAGAGGAAGGGAGAGGGAGAAAGCGTTAGAAACATCAGTGACGAGAGAGAATCATTAATCAGCTGCCTCCTTCACACCCCACACCAGGGATTGAACCCACAACCCAGGCATGTGCCCTAACAGGAAATTGAACCATGACCTCCTGGTTCACAGGTCGATGCTCAACCACTGAGCCACATTGGCCGGGCTTCCTCATTAACTTTTCACTATTATTTAGACATGTTAAACTACAAGAATAGCAGCCTTACTCTCATCCTTTAACTCATAATTTAGAGGAAGGCTAGTCAAGTCATCAAGAGCATGGGCTCTTGGTCAGATCACCAAGCTTAATGTTGCCGCTCAGCCAAAGAGCAGATTCGTTGGACAAGCTGTGTAGGCCCTCTGTAGAGAACTGTGAAAAGAATAATTAAATTAATACGAGTTAAGTACTTTTAGCAGTGCTTGATAAATAGTGCTTCCCCATATTTTATACCTTCCCCTACATTTTTTTCTGTTCTTGGTTAAAACTTAGGAAAGAAGGCAGAGAGTATGCCCATTTATTGAGCATACAATATAAAGCCCTGGGTTGATGCTTTATAAAAATTATCTTACTTAACCCTTAAATGGGATATTATTTCTGTTTTACAAATTAAAAAACTGAGATTCAGGGAATTAGTAATTTGCCAAAGTCAGATAACAAGAAAAGAGTAGAGTTGGGGCTTAAACTATGACCATCTGCTTTTCAAAGTCCTTGCTCCTTCTGAACACTTTCGTCCTGAAGGGGTGATTTGTCATATTTTGATACTGTCCACAGAGAAACAACAAACACAAAAAATCTAACCTTTAAATATGAGTTGATATACATACTATTTCTTTTATAAACTTGACTTACATTTACTGACACTAAATTTTAGGAGATAGGGTGACTGAGACGGGAATTAGCCAGCAAAATTCAGCACATGAAACAAATTTAAACAACATTCAAAGAAATTTTTCTATTTGCCTCTCTATATTAAAGTACTTATAGTGACATTTACCACCATCAAAATATAACTAACAAAAAAGGCAACTTTTCAAATTGCTGATAGTCAAATTTACAGATTAAGACTATAAAGTCAGGCTGATAAAAATTACTTTTTCATTATAAATTTACTATCTTTATTAAAAACCTGCAAATAGTATAAAATAAATGTATGAAATTATAATTCCACCATATCATCATAGTTGTTGCTAATAATATGGAATATTTTCTTCTAGACTATTTTTCTATGGTTAGTTATTTTTTTTCTAGACATAACACAATATTGTGTCCTATTTATTTTATAATATAACATAAACAGTTCAAGGTTTAATAGTTTATAAACATTTCCTTTATTAAATAAAGTAGCAATATACATTTTATATAAAAGTTTAACTTTTAGCCGAAACCGGTTTGGCTCAGTGGATAGAGCATCGGCCTGCAGACTCAAGGGTCCCAGGTTCGATTCCGGTCAAGGGCATGTACCTGGGTTGCGGGCACATCCCCAGTAGGAGATGTGCAGGAGGCAGCTGATCGATGTTTCTCTCTCATCGATGTTTCTAACTCTCTATCTCTCTCCCTTCCTCTCTGTAAAAAATCAATAAAATATATTTAACAACAACAAAAAAAGTTTAACTTTTAATATTTTATTACTATGAAATGCAGATCTCAAATGTCTTTGACTGTATCAAGCCTCCGAAATCTCTCTTGAAGATTAAGATAAAGAAAACCTGAATCTGACCTTATCATCATCATTTATGACACAATATGAAACCTCTTATACTTCACATTAGAAATGTTAGTGGGCTTGATTATGGGGTCCTGCCCCAGAGCCTAGTGGGGAGCATTATATAATAAAGCCAATGTATCCCATATTACCTTACTAAAATCTAAAAAGGTCTAAATTCGGATACCCTTAAATTCTAGATGAGCACAGTCTTATGCAGTGCTTACCATTAGCCAGACATATTATTTTAACTGCTCTACATATAATAATCCATCCAACACCCTGACAAGGTAGGTATTATAATTAATCCCATTTTACTGATGAGGACACTGAGGCAAAAAGAAACTCGTGACTTGCTGAAGTCCATATAGGTATGAAGTGACAGAACTCTGACTTAAATCCAGTCCAACTCGAGTATCTGCATTCTTAAGTCAGAATTCTTAATCATGTGCTTCACTCTCAGAAGTAGAATTTCTAAATTAATAAACATTTTTATAATATTGTATACTGACCATCTTCTTGGGATTTGTACCAATAGTGTCTGAGAACAACAGAAATCTCATATCATGACTCTCATTTGGTTATATTATATTTTAAATTTTTGGTATTTGGCAGGCAAAGACAATTAATTTTGTGGTTTGCTTTGATTTTTATTTGCTTTTCCTGATGATGATGAGCACGTTTGTTATTTTTGTTATCACATTTGTTTTTTCTTCCTTCGATTATCTTTGCAGAGCCTTTGGCTAATACTTAGAGTGACAGTTATCTATTGGGATATTCCTATTCCTCATGCTAACGTGCAAGCCTTCCTCCAGGCTTATAACTGCCATCTCCCACCTGTGGGAGAGGTGTGGTAACTGTGGTAATGTTCACCTGGAAGGAGTCTCCTTTCAAAGCCATTCAATCTGGAAAGGCAGATTTCCTTCCCCCCTTCCCTTCACTGGTCCTCCTTCCCTCTTACTTCCCCATTCCCGCCATTCACTTGGGAACTGCTGGGAGGAATTATTGGGAAACCCCTTGGAATGTTCCCCTGCAATGGTTCTTCTTTCAGTTCAACTTCTCACGACTCAGAAACATCCCATAATCTCCAACACTGGTATCTTTCAGAAACTCCAGTCTCCCTGAAGTTCACTTCATTCTACCCACTCTTATCATCTACCACCATCTTGGGCATTCTGCATTGCTCACTTAGTGAATAGATTTTGTTCATTATGCGAATAACTCATTCAACATTCCCAACCTCTGATGCTTTTCTCAGCACCTCTGCCAATCTTTGGCTTTAGAGAGAATGAAAAGTCAAAGCAATTACTCTTTCTATAAATCATCTTCAAAACAAAACACTCAAATGTCTAGCAATCTAAGCTGGAGATGACACCAAATGAACTGTCTTTCAGCCAATCATGCTCAAAATGTGATGATGTGTCAAAAAGACAGAGGAGCCAGCCTAAAGGAGTTCCCAATTGCCAAACTACAATAAAATGAACAACAAACAATAGTTAATTTCATCTCATGGAATAAAATATATATCCTTGATTCCATCCCAAAAATAAGTATTTGAATGAATCAATAAGAATAAAGCAGCTTATTTTTATAAATCTTCACCTGAGGATACAAAAACATCAATGTGAGAGAGAAACATTGGTTGGTTGCCTCCCATATGCGCTCCAACTGGGGATCAAACCTGCAACTGGGGATCAAACCAGTATGTGCCCTGAAGGGGAATTGAACTGCAACCATTTTGGTGTACAGGACGAGTCTCTTACCAACTGAGCCACCAGCCAGAGATTTCAACTAATGAAGACAGAAGGGATGATGCAAATAGAAAATTAACATCTTGCAAACACCACAGTAATAGTTGTTGCAAAGGCAAGAATCACTCATAGAGGCTAAAATGAGTGGGCAAGTGTATATGAGAAAACTGGATACTTGCATAGTCTCAAACGGTCTCCCTCACAAAATACTTATTATCTGCAGAGGAAAAAATGTAAGTTTGTCATGGGGAAAACTGGCAGACTTTACCAGAATCAAGTGTCCAAGCTTAGCATCACCAAGAATAAGATATGTCAGCATCGTGCGGTTTCTCCTAATATGACACATTTTTGTCATATCTTTGTTTCTGGTTTATTCTTGCCAAAAATGAGTAATCTGAACTTAATCAGGAAGAAACGCCCAAATTGAGAGACACTGCAAATTAACTGGTTAGCACTCTTCCAAAGTATCAAGGTCATGAAGAGAGACAAAATCTAAGGACGTTCCCCAAATCAAAGAAGAATAGAGACATGAGAACTAAATTCAATGTGTAATACTGGATTTAGTCCTAAACTAGAAAAAAAACATATGTGGTATAATTTGCAAAATTTAAAGAATCTTTATAGAATATTTCAATACTAATTTCATGATTTTAAAATTGTGCCACAGTTATGTAATACATCAACATTTAGCAAAGCTGGGCAATGAGTTTATAGAAACTTTGTAAAATTTTTGTAAATGTTTTCTAACCCAACTTATTTCAAAATGAAAGCTTAAAAACATTTTAAAAGCCCCTAGAAATAGAAGAGCAAACTAAATTCAAAGATAATAGATAAATAATAAGTACAGAAATCAACTGAGTTACAAAAAGATATATAATGAAAATAACTATGTCAAAAACTGTTTCTAGAGACTCTTAGTAAGACTGATTAAAAAGGAAAATAAAATTTAGCAATATGACCTGAAAATGAGGGCATCACAATAGTAAATAAAAGTGTCTACAAAAAAACTTTATGCCAATAACTTATAAAACAGAACAAAGAATCAAGAAACACACCCACACCTATAGAGATGCCTAATTTATAACACAGATGTTATATCAATAAGTGGGAAAACAATAAATTGTGTCTTTTCAATAAATGGTGCCTGATAAATTAAAAATGCTTGTGGAAAATTAAATGTGTTGATCACTTCATCACACTGTATCCAAAAGATTTAAAAAAAAAATGCCAGAGAGGTAGTAGACTAACATGAAAGGTAAAAACAAGACAACTAATAGAAAAATGGCTAAAATTACAAAAACCAATAATACCTAGTGTTGACAAAGATAACAGAAAGTAGAATTCATATGTGACAAGTATAAATTGGTTCAATCGCTTTGAAAGACTATGCAGCTAAATAGCTAAACAAAAGAAGAGCTTTTTGCCAACTCTATGTATGTGCACCAAAAGATATAGCAGAATCTTCATACCTGTTTTATTTGGAAGGCCAAAACGCATCAACAAGACAAATGTTCATCAATAATAGAATTGATTAATAAATTATGCTATATTTAAAAAATTGATTGCTCTACAGCCACAAAGAAGAACCAACTCTTTTTGTCTAAAACATGGATCAACCCCACAGAGATAATATGGAGTAAAAAAAAAAAAAATCAAGAGAGCATACTGTGTCATTCCATTTACATAAAATTCAAAAAACTGACAACACTAATTTAATTTATAATGGAAAACATTATAGTGACTACTCAGGAGGTAATTAGGTGGCATGATAAGGGAGTTATTTGGGCTGGTAATAACATTCTGTATCTTTACATTAAGTGGGGGTTACACCAGTGTATTCACTCACCATGTTCACCATGCTTTACACTTAAGCCTTATGCACTTTACTGTACATAGGTTATAATTCAGTGGAAATTAAGAAAAAAAAATTTCTTGAATGAACTCTTTTGTCTCAGTTTACCTTGTTTAAACATGCCCCATTATCAGACAGAGTTTCCAAAAGATGCAATTAAAACCAAGTATTAATATCTGAGAATACCTTTCTCCATAAAATAACTGAAGTAAGAAAAATAAAGTTTTTTAGCCTTCATCTTTTTGCTGAAAAAATGAATGTTTTCACTATCTGTTAATGACTTTGTAGAATAAGAGAAGATAATATCCTGGCTTTTATTATAAATATTGATTATAATAAATACTGATTATAAATACTAATTTTTCCTCTAGAAAATGGAGGGAAATTTTAGTTATTGAATACTGTAAAGTTCAGCACTCTGGGATATCTTGGAAAAATATTTTTTAATAAATTTTTACCCCCCCCCCCCCGAGGATATGTTTTTACTGGTTTTTAGTTAGAAAGAGAGAGAAACATCGATGTGAGATGAGACATCGATCGATTGCTTCCCAAACATGCCTTGACTGGGGATCAAATCTGCAACCCAGGTATGTGCCTTGACCAGGAATTTAACCCACAATCTTTTGCTGTCTGGAACAACACTCCAACCAGCTTAGTCACCTGGCCAAGGCAGAAAAAGATTTTAATTTAAATGTACCTGACTGTTTTAGAAGAAAAAGAAAATTTTAAATGAGACATTTCATTTTCTAAACTAACAAAATATTTGGAGCTATATAAAGGTTCTAATACAAACCAATGTATTTAATTTTCCTCGACATTAAAAATAAATGCAATCACAATTTCCCTTGAATATTGTAAAATTGTTAGAATTTTCATCTCTTTCAACTTCAATCAACAAACTCAAATAAACCTCAGTTTAAAATATTTTTTAAAATATGTTTTGTTGATTTTTAGAGAGAAAGGAAAGGAGAGGGATAGAGAGATAGAAACATCAATGATAGAGAAACATCATCGATCAACTGCCTCCTGCATCCCCCTCCCACCGAGGATCGAGCTTGCAACCTGGGCATGTGCCCTGACCAGGAATCGAACCAGTGACCTCTTGGTTCCTGGGGTGATGCTCAACTGCTGAGCCATACTGGCTGGGCATTAGTTTGAAATCTCTTAAACAGCAATCATGAACTTATTTTCTCTGAGAGAAAATTTCACTTTAAGAACACACTGACATATCTTGTGGGGGAGGGGACAGCAGGACTGGAAGAGATGAACTAAGAACTTATATACATAGTCAATGGACACAGACATTAGTGTGGTAAAGGCTTGGGGGAGGACAGGGGCTGGGAGGGCCAAGGAGGAGAAAATTGGGGGACATCTGTAATACTGTCAACAATTTGAAAAACATACCAATATGCAGTCCCTTTCCTTAAGGATTTCTCATTCTGTTGTAGAAGGGGATTATAATATAACTAAAGCCATAGTCAACATATGAAATGTGAGTACTAGTCACATAAGTACTGATCTAAGATAATCAGGATTTCCATGAGCCCTTCTACTACCCACAGGACCTGACATGGCTGGACATAAACATATTGCTTTCCTAAATTCCATAGGATAACAACCTGAAGGCAAAAAGAAAAGATTCAATTATGATCAATATACTCTGATAGGAAAAAGCTGGGAGATACATATACTGTCACTTTTGAAAAGCAAAATAATAAAATAAATTAAATCTAGCAGTTAGGATGTGTTCCAATTATCTAGAAAATCTGTTTACCACCCTTCTGTTCAATACCATCTCCGGGTAAATGAGATATTACTGTGCATACACACAATGTCATTTACAGATCCGGGGGGGAATGGGGAGCTGCAATTTGATCATTTGGATAATCACATTTTCCTAGAACTTTAATAGGATATCGTAACATACAAATTATTTTGTAGAGATCCTCTTTTGACTTTTATTCTACTGTATTCATAGAATAAATACAGTTTCTCAGTTCCTCCGAATTTAACTCTTCCCATTGCCATTACCAATGTTTCCATTTGAAGGTTGGATCTAATTACTGAGGTATCAGAACCCAAGTAGCGCCATGTAATTATCTTGCTAATTAATGCTCTCCAGGAGACTTTGAAATCAATATAGGCCACTCTGCAGAAATAATGACCACTGAAATCACAGCTCTAACACACACTGAAGTGAGCACACTCCAATATGATCCATTTCGTAGAAGCTTAGCAAAGGAGATGGGGAGGAGAGCCAAAATAGCTGACCATAAAGGCTATATCGGCTCATAGCTATAAGGAGGTGCTACCTTAGCAGACAGTCACCGGTTCTGTCTTTAGGATTCTCTCCAATAGTGATGTGAACGCTACAGAAAGGGATATTAAAGAATTACATAATCCTTTCTTCAACCAATTGTTAGCTTGTTTGCTGTAAATTTAAACATTGCCACAGGCTTCTAATGGTTGGCAACTCACACTGTGGAAAATGTCACTGGGCTTTGCTAGCCTCCTAGCTGTGCTCCACGGAGCAGAAAATTAAGCCTGACATATTTGGGGAGGAGTTTTCTGGTTTGTAAGAATTTATAAAAATAGCCATACTTATTTATTTCAGGGTCACATTCATAAGCTATTAGGAGCTCTGAAATACGTAATTTTATTTTATTATGCATGCTAAAATCTTAGATCATTCTGGCTCAAAAATCTATCTAATGTTCATATTATATACACACAGCATAATAAGATATATTTAAATCTATAGCACTTGATAGTAAAGTGAGGATAATCAATATCTAAACTATGTAGTTCTGCTTCAGTTTATTCTGATTCCATTCAATAAAAATAAGACCGATTATTTATCAAAATATTAGAATTTCATCATGAGTAACCCAGACTTGATATATAATGCCATCACTAATTTAAGTCATATTTAGCTATACTAGGCTCAAATTTATTTTATTTTATAGATTTTGTATGAACTATGCTACTATTTAAAACCAATATCCCTCTTTATAAGGAGTTTGTTTTGACATATTTGATCATTACTAGTAAGCGCATTTTTTTCTCTGTTGGATAAGCAACAAAAGAACCATATCTCACTGATTTGCCTTGCCACACTTACTTCACAAATCTGGAATAAAACCCCAAGGTACTAAAATGTGCCAAACTATAACATCATCATCGAAGAAAAATATCCATAGTACTGTTTTTAGAAAACTTTGCACAACTTTTGTAAAAACATCAAAACTCTTAATCATTCAGAAGCATTTGCCAGTTTCATCAAAATAAGGATTCGACTCCCTATTTCTTGCCAAATTTTTTTCTTACCCAACGTGGAATGTTCTCTTTTGCAACCTAAAAGAGAAAAATTGCACCAGGCTTCTAGATTCTATCTGCACTATGACAAGTCCATTTTATTACACATGCCACGAATTCCAGCCTTCAGAGAAAAACGCTCCCAATTCTCTCCCTTTCCTCTACACCTTACCCTTCATGTTTGCGCAGTTAGCACTTTCATCAACACCACTTTCTCTTACCATGGCTCCTACAGCCACCCCCTCAGCCTTTTCAAAGTCCTATTGATCAAGCTAATGACATTTACTGAGCACATTTACTGCTGTGAGGGAAACACACATACATAAGACACGCAACAGCTTTCCTTAAACAAACATAAATGTCCTGTGATTCCTGTTTGTCTTATAAAGTAGCCGGGCCCTAACCGGTTTGGCTCAGTGGATAGAGCGTCGGCCTGCGGACTGAAAGGTCCCAGGTTCGATTCCGGCCAAGGGCATGTACCTTGGTTGCGGGCACATCCCCAGTAGGAGGTGTGCAGGAGGCAGCTGATCCATGTTTCTCTTTAATCGATGTTTCGAACTCTCTATCTCTCTCCCTTTCCTCTGTAAAAAATCAATAAAATATATTTTTAAAAAAATAAAGTAGCTGGGTGCCTGAAATTTCCATCATCTCCCAGGAGTCAAATCATCTCTCATCCAGTTAGACACACCTGACATCTTGTCTTTCCCAAAACTCTCATTTTAAATTAAGAAAAGCCAACATTTCCCTCCCCCACAACCACCTCCCAGAATTCTGTACACTCTTACCTTTTGTCCTTAAAACATACCCTCATGAGCAGTGTTTTATGGAAATGTGTAAGCTCTTATTCGTATTTGACTTCATGTTTCTTGATCAGTGATCCTCTGTGTGTGACTCTCCATTACTTTCATATGTGGCTCCAAATTCCTAGAGAAGAGGGTCTTGTGACGTTTTGAGCCCTCAGCATGTTTAAACGCTAATATGCTCTATGTTTATGCCAATATCAACCTGGAACTATGGATGCTCCTGCACTCATTCTCCGAAAGCCTGGGCAAAATTGTAAGGCAAAAGGCCCTATATGAAGTGCAGTGACCAAAGACAAGAAAGCAAGAATTTGGGGAACATTTCTGGCTCTCAGACACTCTCCTGTTTTAAATGAGGTCAGAAGTTTACAACATTTAAAATATAAATCACCACACACTGAAGCTTTCTGCTGTTTAACTGTTCGCTCTGCTTCTAGAACCCAGGGCTGCTTATCTCTCGCTTTCTTTTGTTTTTCCTTCAAGGTCCCAGGGGATAGATTGGCTCAAAAAAGGCTTCCCTTGAGCAAGGGGCAGCAAGTCAGGGCAACCTTGCGGATCACCTTCCCGAGCTGACATGTTTCCAGTGACCTGAAGTGGCTACATCTGTTCAGGCAAGTTATTACAAGCAGCTTCAAGAGGGAGCCCCACACTGAGAAACACAACCGCAGCACAGCCTGTGTTGGTCCCCAACAGGCTGCAGCCTCCCGTGATTGGCACTTTGCAGTTCTCACTCTCTCCAACCCGATATTATTTCTTCATTATAAAAGGCTCTCTGCTGCCTTTGTTTTTTTTTTTTGGTTATTTTTTCATGATGAACAAATTTGACTTAGAGAAAATATTACTGTCAGACTAAGAATGAGAAGCATTAATGTACTAATAATAATGTGGAAATCTTGAACCTTTATAAGATATTTTTAAATATTTATATAACACATATACAAATAGCATATACATTTATTAATAGTATATATATGGAAATGTATAAACTCTTATTCTTATTTGGCGTAATATTTCTTTATCTATCCTATATAATAAAATCCTAATATGCAAATTGACCAAACTGGCAGAACGACCAGTCAATATGACATCCATTGACCATCAGGAGGCAGGCGCTCAACACAGAAGCTGTCCCCTGGTGGTCAGTGCGCTCCCACAGGGGGCGCACCACTCAGCCAGAAGCCAGGCTCATGGCAATGCTAAGGACCTCTTGGGGGATGTCTGACTGTGGGGACCGGGCCTAAGCCAGCAGTCAGACATCCCCCGAGGGGTCCCAGACTGTGAGAGGGCGCAGGCCAGGCTGAGCCCCGCCCCCCCAGTGCACGAATGTTGTGCACTGGGCCTTTAGTGTGTGTGTGTGTGTGTGTGTGTGTGTGTGTGTGTGTGTGTATACTTCCCCACTCTGTTTTTCAAGATTTTTCTGTGTTGGGCTCATCCATATTTTACAAGCCTGTATCAACTTATAGGTACTTTGAAGTTAAATATTCTCTGTCCCTCTGACAAACTGACAGGTGAAAAAAAATCCAAGAAATCAAATTGATAATTCCCAGGTTGTTGCTAACTGCCATTGCACTTATCCTAGCACCCGAATACTTTTTTGCCCAGATGTGTATGATGTGGATGAATAAGCTTTCAGGCTGAGGCATGAATAAAAACACTCACTGGCCACTGCTCCCATTGGTGACAGGTATGGGGCTCTGTGAAAAACATAAGCTTCTGCCCTTCATGCCATAGACCAAGTTGATCTCCACACCTACATATCTACAAAGAACAACCTTCTTTTAAACAAACATGACGTATATGTATGTGCAGGTCACAGAAGCTGCTCAGTATTTTGAAATATGAACAGGTTTTGAACAATCTTCAAGCTACCCCAGAAGAAGCTGGAGGTACAGATAGGCTCCAACTTTCCTGCAATTAGTCCCTTCAAAAAAATAGATCTCCCTATGTACACAACCGAATGGCTAAAAAAAAGACAACACAAATTCTTGCCAGGATGTGGAGAACCGGGTCACTCATACATTGCTACTGGGAATGTACAATTGGACAGCCATTGTGGAAAATAGTTTGGCAGCATCTTGTAAAACTAAACAGGCACTTAGCAGAGAACACAACAATTGCACTCTTGGGCATTTGTCCCAGATAAATGAAAACTATGTTCACATAAAAACCTGTACACAATTGTTCAGAGTAACTTTTATTCCTAATAGCCTGAAACTGGGCACAATCCAGATGTCCCTCAATAGATACAGACATACTATGAAATGCCATTCAGCAATTAAAAGAAACTATCTGATAGATTCACAGCTTGGATCAATGTTAAGAGAATTATGCTGAGTGCAGAAGTCCCCAAAGGGTGTATGCTGTATGATTCCATCTATATAAATAACATTCTTGAAGTAACAAAATTATACAGGTAGAGCTCTGGCTGGGTGGCTTAGATGGCTGGAGCATTCAAAGGTTGCAGGTTCAATTCCCAGTCAAGGGATATGGTATACAGGAGGCAACAGATCTGTTTTTCTCTCCTCTATCCTCTCTCTCTCTCTCTCTCTCTCTCTCTCTCTCTCTCTCTCTCTCTCTCAAAATCAATAAAAACAGATCCTTTGGTAAGGATTTAAAAATTATAGTTAGAGTACATATTAGTTGTTGCCAGGGTTAGGGATAAGGGATGTGTACTTTAAATGGGTAGTACCAGGGAGCCACATGGTTATAAATACTTCTGGATCTGGATGTTGATTTTCCTGGTAATTACACAAATCTATACATGTGATACAACTGCATAAAATACACATACACACATGAGTGCATGTATAACTGGTAAAATCTTAATAATCTCTGTGAATTATACCAATGTCTTTTTCCTATTTTAGATAATTTATCATAGTTATGCAAGTTGTTTCCAGTGAGTTAAGGATACAGTTTTTTTGTCACTTGCTGTGAATTTACAACTTCAAAATAAAAAGTTACAAAATGAAAGAGCAATCTCTTGAGTCCTCCATACCCTTCTAGCTACTGCTACATTCGGCAATAAAACTCCTCTAGATCTGGATTCCATTGACCAAAGCTCCAATATAAAATGAATTTATATCATACTAAAGCCTTGAAAATTGTCTAGGTCCTAAATACTCAATAATCTTTTTATTTCTTTGCTGTTATTTTTTAAATTTTTTTCTTTATTATTGACAGTATTACACATGTTTCCCTCCTTTTCTTCCCATTGACTTCCTCCACCACCCCCAGGCCTTCGCCACACTATTGTCTGTGTCCATGGGTTATACCTATATGCATATAAGTTCTCTGGTTATTCGCTCCCAAACCACCCCCACCCTGTTTTTAGTTGTAAATAAATCTCTGTGAAATAATACTATCAAAAAAAATAAAACATTTTTAGGGAGTTTGGGAGTACATTTTTCTCGGAAATTTAGGTTTCTGGTGAAAAAATTCTGAATCCCATTAGTGTAAAATTCTATTCATATCTCAGTCTGATGGAGAAGAGCCGAAAAGAGGAAGTCATGCATTATTCTCAACATGAGGATTATTTTTTGCAGGTAGTGAAAAATCTTAGTCCCATGGTTTGTGTTCAAAGGGCCAGAGTGCATAAAGAGAATGCAGTACACTCACAATATTAAAGTTTTATACAAGAGCAAATAGGAAAAAGATGTCCGTGTAGGATTGTCAGTGAGGCAATGATGAAAAGCTGAAAAACACTTTTGCAGATGATCCTTCTACAGACAATTTCAAAATAATTGACTTATCTCCCCACTCCTTATTTTCAAAAACTCCCAGTATAGGTAAGAATCTCTGAGTTACCTTTACAAAAGTGAATTCTTTCTACCTCATCACAGGAGATATTATTAAGAATGCCAACACACTCTCCATGCATATTTATAGAGGCTGCATCTGAAAAGTCAATAGTGTTTGTGATCTTTTATGCCACAAGCCAAACACAATATAAACAGATAGCAAGGTAATTTCATGAAAAAATTGATTTTTGCTCTTTACTTTCATAATAAGTAAATTGTGCCTAATGATTTAGCATACTGCTTTCATCATCGGCGATCTCACCCTGCAGCTGCTGAACAGGAACAGAGAGAACTGTGCTCATCTAGTACACTGGCATTTTCTTTGCTGACCTAAATTATAAAGGACTTGCTTCAAGTCTATCAGGCAAACTAATTTTAAACACCAATTATGTCTAAAATATAGTTAGTTATTCAGGAATAGCAATGGAGATGCATTAGAAGAACTGGCATAGTATAATTACAGAAAAAGTAGTTGGCATACTGTTTTTAGAACTATAAACTGGTCAATTATTTGGCTCAATATTTTTAGATTCAAAGTATATATCCATTATCACTTGCCTAATGTTACCCTCTTTACATTGCTCCTACTTAATCTTACCAAGTAAGCTTGATTTTATAATAAAAAATCAGTTTCCTAATGAGTAAATGTAACTATTTCTTTAAGAAGTACTAAGGGCCCAGCTGGTATGGCCAGTGGTTGAGCATTGATTCATGAACCAAGAGATCCCTGGTTCTATTTCCGGTCAGGGCACATGCCCGGTGTTGGCTTGATCCTCAGTATGGGGTGTGTATGAGGCAGCTGATTAAGGGATAGAGAGATAGAAACATCAATGAGAGAGCGACATCAATCGCTCTATTCCTTTCCCTTCTCTCTTTCTAAAATCAATAAAAACATATACAAAAATAAATGAAGAAGCACTAAGAAAGCACATATTTCTAAGCATTTAGCAATTCTACCAAATATTATACCCCCAAAAATGATTTCTAAAAACAAAGGGAACACTCAGAAATAGTAAATTCACTTCTTCAGGGACTACATTAGTATTGAGTTGGTCACATATTTTTCTCAAAATGCTAAAAAGGTTAATGAACTTTATTTCATCAACATGTATTTTTGTAAAGAACAAATTGACTCATTTTAGTGACCTTTCAAACAAATAGCAGTACATATATGTATGACTACTGTACACTGAAGTAAAGTCATAATTCTCAGAAGAAAAAAATTATATACAACATCCATCATATAAATGGTGGTAAACCAAAAGCATCCATTTTGGCTAAATATTTGTTCTGACAATTTAAGAGTTTTCTAACAAATCTTTTACTCCTACCCATTATGCTATATCTCCCAATGTGGCCAATATTTACTTTTTATGGTTTAAATATTATGATGGTTAATTTTATTAGTCAGCTTGGCTAGGTCACAGGTATTTGGGCAAACATGCCAGGATATTGTTGTGAAGACATTTTATTTTTTTTATTTTTATTGAATTATTTGGGATGACATTGGTTAAATAAAATTGTATAGTTTTCAGGCATACAATTCTATACTACATCATCTGAATATTGTACTGTGTGCTCACCACCCCGTCAATTTACCCATCTCCATTTATCCCCGCCTTCACTCTCTTCTACATTACTCCATACCCGTTCCCTCTGGTAATCATAATACTGTCTTTAGTGTCTATGAGATGTTTTCTGTTTGTTTATTTGTTTGTTTTTGCTTAATCCCTTTACCTTTTACACCTAGCCTCTTAACCCACCACCCCTCTGACAGTTGTCAGTCCGTTCTCTTCATTTCTAATTTGTTTGTTAGTTTGTTTTGTTCAGTAGATTCCACATACAAATGAAATCATATGGTACGTGTCTGCCTCTGACTGGGTTATTTCACTTAGCATAATATTCTCCAAGTCCATCCATGCTGTTTCAAAAGGTAAGATTTCCCTTTTTTATGGCTGAGCAGTATTCCATTATGTAAATGTAATGCAGCTTTTTATCCATTCAACTACTGATGGCCACTTGGGCTGCTTCCAAATATTGACTATTGTAAATAACGCTGCAACAAACTGCATATATAGAACTGCATATATTATTTCAAATTAGTGTTTTGGGTTTCTTCATATATATTCCCAGAAGTGGGCTCACTGGGCATTAAGGCAGTTCCATTTTTAATGTTTGCGGTAACTCCATACTGCTTCCATAGTGGCTGCACCAATCTGCATTCCCCAAAACATTGCATGAGGGTTCCCTTCTCTCCATATTCATGCCAACATTTTTTCATTATTGATGACAAGCATTCTGGCAGGTATGAGGGGATATTTCATCATGGCTTTAATTTGCATTTATCTGATGATTAGAGATAATGAGCATCTTCCCATATGTCTATTGGCCATCTTTATGTCCTCTTTGGAAAAGTGTCTACTCAAGCCTTTTGACCATTTTAAATTGGATTATTTGGTTTTGGGGGGGGGGGTTTTTGGTTTTCAGTTGTAGAAGTTCTTTCCTTTTTTAAATTTTAAGCCCTTATCAGATGTGTCCATGGCAAATATGTTCTCTCACTCAGTGGGTTGTCTTTTCATTTTGTTGGTGGTTTCCTTTGCTGTGAGAAAACTTTTTGGTTTGATGTAGTCCCATTTACTTATTTTTTTCCTTTGTTTCCCTTGCCCAGGGAGATAGATAAAAATAAAATGTTGTTACAAGTAATATCCAAGATTTTACTGAATATGTTTTCTTTTAGGATGTTTATGCTTTTAAATCTAACACTTAGATTAAGTATTTAATCCATTGTGAGTTTGTTTGTGTATGGTGTAAGAAGGTGATCTAATTTTATTTTTTCACATATGTGTCCAATTTTCTTAACACAATTTATTGAATAGAAGGACTATTTTTACCCCATTGTATGCTCTTGCCTCCTTTGTCAAAAATTAATTTACCATAAAGGTGAAGGTTTATTTCTGGGCTCTCTATTCTGTTCCATTGATCTTTATGTCTGTTTTTATGCCAGTACCATGCTGTTTTGATTACGATGGCCTTGCAGTATAGTTTGATATCAGGTAGCATGATTCCTCCAACTTTCTTCTTCTTTCCCAAGATTTCTGTGCCTATTTGGGATCTTTTGTGATTCCATATCAACATTTGGAATATTTGTTCTAGTCCTGTGAAATACACCATTGGTATCTTGATGGAAGTTGTGTTGAATCTATAGATTGCTTTGGACAGTATGATCATTTTAATGATCTCAATTCTTCCTATACATGAACACAGTATATGTTTCCATTTATTTGCATGGTCTTCAATTTCTGTCTTCAGTGTCTTGCAATTTTCAGAGTACAGGTCTTTTACCTCCTTGAGGCGAGTAGTGATCACCAGATTGATACAGGTTCAAATTCAGTGCCAGTGCTGAGTTTGAGGCCACTCAGCAAATGTCTCAGGCTATACCAAGTCTAGATGCCACCCTCTGTGTGCTCGCATACCTTTATTATAAAAGTTTTAAATAAAGAACTTATTAATAACAATCACTTAATGCCATTTGAAATAAAACTGTTATTAAAATTCATGATTCTCACTTGGTGTGGGGGAAGGAAAGAGGTAAGGGAGAGAGGAGGGAAGGCGGGAGGGAGAGAGGGAGAGAGAGAGAGAGAGAGAGAGAGAGAGAGAGAGAGAGAGAGAGAGAAGGGGAGGAACAAGTGGTATTTCCTCCATTCACTCTATTTTTCAGTTGCAAACACTGAAGAAGCAGTGACTGTGGAATGAAGTAGGTTAGAGACTACTACAACGTTTTAAACAATTCAGCTGACCAGCATCCTCCACTGCACCAGAGATAGATAGCTATTTTCCAAGGGAAGAAAAGAAGTTCAAATAAAGAAAGACAGATCTCAAAGGTCACAAAATCATATGATGGGAGAGCCTTCTGAGGTAATCAACTAATTCTATTTAATCACATATTATTCCTCAATATTCAGCCTAGTGTATGTTTTGGCCAAAAATAGCATAACAAAAACAATACCGTGTGTGCATGCATACACACACACACACACACACACACACACACACAGAGAGAGTCATGCTCAACAAAAATGAAACAAAGATTCAGAAACTTCAGAGGTGGCATGAATAATAAAGAAAAGTCATTCCATTCATTCATCCAAAATTAATATATTCATCAGATACATTGCTAGGTAGCAAAGATACAAGTCTGGATAAAGTATGTCAATATTCTCGAGGAGTTTATAATCTGACAAGGGAAACTGACAAGTGAATAGGCAATTGCAATCCACTTTGTTAAGTGCAATGTATATGGCTAAGTGCAGGGTTGGGGGAGGGAGGCGGTTAAGAGAGTAGTGTAAGAAAACTCCATTACCTCCACTGTGCAAAAGCATGGCATTAAGCAATCCATGTTCAAGCATCTTAGCTTTAAAGCTTGCATTCTGTTCATTTGTCCATGTAATGTTTTAGGGAAGATCATATGGCATCCTTTTGTGAGTTAAAAAGACAACTCTCTTAACCCACAGAGACTTGGATGATTCAAACCCTACCTCCCTTCAAATGCCATTATGCTGACCTGCTTTATTTCATCACTGCTCTAAGCTTTTCTAATCACCCTTATAACTTCTAGTTTTAATTACTGAGTCTTTAATCATTGTCTGTTAAAATTGGGCCTTTGGCATCTATGTCAGTTAAGAATAGAAAAAACAGGAAGATTATAAATGTATGATGCTTTCACATAAAATATTTTGGTGTTTGCATTGGCCCGAGGCAAAGTGGCAAAGCAGGTCAGCATAATGGCATTTGAAGGAAGGTAGGGTTTGAATCATCCAAGTCTCTGTGGGTTAAGAGAGTTGTCTTTTTAACTCACAAAAGGATGCCATATGATCTTCCCTAAAACATTACATGGACAAATGAACAGAATGCAAGCTTTAAAGCTAAGATGCTTGAACATGGATTGCTTAATGCCATGTTTTTGCACAGTAGATCCACTTCAGTATGGATGGTTTCTGAATACATCATCTGTTTTCTGTCCTTCTTCCAGCAAGCCCTCTCCATGTTGTACTTAATACCGCCCCATGGCCTTGATGGTTTAATTCTTATCAAGGCTCTGTTGTTTTAATTTCCTGTCATGAAGTAGGACACAGGAACAGGTGTCAATTTTTAACCTGATATAGTGCATCGCTCTAAACATGAAATATGAAGACCGGTTTGCTGTTCTCAAGACCAGGTTGCCATTCTCAGTCATGTAATTTCAATGTACTTAATAAACAGAAAATGCTATGAGATGGGGATGGGCATAGATAAAGAGAAATGTAATTTGTGTTTATTTCTTAAAGAGCTTAGACTTTTGGGGCCACAAGGCATACATATTCAGGCATAAAATGGCTAATAAGTAATATTAATAGTGACCTATTACACACGTGTAAATAAATACAAACATGAATGAATCACGACTTCATTCACTCAACAAGCATTTACCATTTGTTTACCACTAGTAGGCACTATAAAAGGTGGTGGCCATGGAGAACCAGGATATGACCTTTTAAGGGACTCAGTTGAGTGATTCCATGATACTGATAATTAATATTTGCTTAAGTAATGAGTTTGAAATAATATATGCTGAAAACACACACACACACACACACACATAGAGTATAAATAGGACCAGAACAGTGTCATCTACCCCAGGTTGAAGGTACTTGGTGGGGGGATGGAGGGGGGAGTGGGTAGGTACATGTATCAACATAAAGGAGAGCTTCCCAGTGTTGTTAAGGCTGAGCCTTGAAGAAACTGGAACTGAGGCTATGGTGAGGAGGAGGCAGATCTGTACCTTTTCAAACATCACTTTGAAAAGGTACAGATTAAAGAACAAATATAAGAAATGCGAAAAATAACGCATGTCATTGTGTATGGCTGCAGCATAGGGAGTGTGTGGGAGATGGTCAAAAAAGAACCCAGAGTCAGGTCACCTGCCAGGCTAAGGAGTTCGGGCTTTATCCTTTTCAGTATGGACAGTAGGGAGCCACTGAGTAAGCAATCTGAAGAAAGGTGCATTTAAATTTTGGCAAGATCACTCTAATAATAGTGTTAAAATTGATTATAGGGGAAGAGGAAAGAAAATGTCTACAGTAATAGTCTAAGGGGAAACGATAAATGCCTTCCTAAAGCAGGAACTACTTTAGGACAGGCAGTGGTAATGAACAGGAAAGGCCAGATGAGAAGCAGAATCAACAGAAAGCAGAGTTAATGTTCATGGGGCCATGGAGGGGAGAAAATAAGAAGGTGAAGGATGGGGGGAACACGAGACTGCCAGGGTGCTGACATGGGTCAGAAAAGAAATCCTAAGAGTGACTGAAAGGTAACTAGACCACTTCGTGACTCCCCTGATTATACACACCGCCCAGCCCTTGGCCAGCCTTGCCCAGCATGGCATCAGCATCAAAACACACACACACACACACACACACACACACACACACACACACACACACACACACCACATGTGCACATGCATACATACACAGTCATTGGTCTGTCCTTCTTTCTCTCATTTCTATCTTCTCTTCACCTCTCCAATATACACATACAGAATTTTCTATTTACACTTTTCTTATGTAAAATTATTTATTAGCCTCTTTCTTCAATTTGTCTCCCTTTACCCATCTCATCCAAAGAAAAAGCCTTCCTAGATCTGCATTTCTTACAAGAATGGGGAGTAGAGAAGTCATTGCAAATATTTAACATATATCTTGTCAAATATACTTTTTATTTATATTTTAGAGTATACTCTTTCTACTTATAAAAAAAAGCTTGCTGTAAAACAGAATGCCAGGTTATACCAGCGGCAGCCTCATACATCTTGTGTTTACCACAACTCTTGATCACATCATTTTTCTGGTGCTTGATTAGATCTTGTGTTGATTTGTACAATAATCTGTTGTACTGGCTTTTAAGAAATGTTAAGGTATTTTCTTTAAAAAAAAAAAAGAAAAAATATGAATGATAAAATGGCTCTAAGTACATATCTATCAAAAATTACTTTAAGTGCAAATGGATTAAATGTTCTAATCAAAAGACACAGGGTGGCTGAGTGGAAAAGAAAATCAGAATGTTAACATATGCTGTCTATAAGAGATTCATTTCAGATCAAATGACATACAGACTGAAAATAAAGGGTTGGAAAAGGATATTTCATAAATATGTGCATTTAAATAAAAGCTGTGCAGCAATACTTATATGAGACAAAACGGACTTTGAAACAAACTCTATATCAAGAGACAAAGAAAAATCCAGTTATTCCACTTCTGGGTATTTATCAGAAGAAACCCAAAACACTAATTTGAAAAGACATATGCCGCATATGTTCATTGCAGCATTGTTCACAGCAGCCAGAATATGGAGGCAACCAACAGATGAATGGATAAAGAGGTGGTACATATATACAATGGCAGATTACTTGGCCATAAAAAAGCATGAGATCTTGCCATTTGTGACAACACAGTGGAGCTAAAGGGTATTATGTTGAGTGAAATAAGTCAAACAGAGAAAGACAAGCATCATATGGCTTCACTTATATATGGAGTCTAAAGAACAAAATTAATGAACAAATAAAGCAGAAACAGACTCATGGATACAGTGAACATTTTAATAGTTGCCAGAGGATAGTTTCTCTCAGGAGCTGTGTGAAAAAGGTGAGGGGTGTAGAAGTACAAATTGGTAGTTACAAAATAGTCACAGGAATGTAAATAATAACAAAGGAGTATGGTCGATATTATAATAACTATATGTGGTGCCAGATGGATACTAAATTTATTAGGGTGATCACTTCATAAGGTATATAAAAGTCTAATTGCACCCTAGTCGGTTTGGCTCAGTGGATAGAGTGTCGACCTGCAGACTGAAGGGTCCCAGGTTCAATTCCGGCCAAGGGCACATGCCCAGGTGGCAGACACAATCCCCAGTAGGGGGCGTGCAGGAGGCAGCTGATCAATGATTCTCTCTCATCATTGATGTTTCTATCTGTTTCTCCCTCTCTCTTCCTCTCTGAAATCAATAAATTAAAATTTTTTTATAAAAGTCTAATTGCTTGATTGTATACCTAAAACTAATATTAGTCAACTGTAATTTAAAAATTGAAATAAATAAATGTTGTCATATGGAAATTTGGCAAACATGGGTGGTTTTACTTTATAATACATTTATATTTGATATATTAATATAAAAATGAAAATCTGTAGATTCTAAAATAAAATAACTTTCAGAAGAGTATGAAAACCAACGTTTCAAATTCTGAATCCTATTTGATCACATAAAATATCAAATTGTCTAAAAACCATCACAAGTATAAATAACACCTGGCATATATAATGTCATTATTTCAAACACTGTATGTGGGTCAAGGCAATAACCAGATGTTAATGTCATTGTGTTCTCCTACGCAGCTTACTAAAATTATTTTTCAGTATATCCAGTAATTGCTTTTGGCACGTACTAGAGTTCCATAACTCGTTCTCCACTGTCTTGAGAGCTTTCAATCTGATTACATTTTCCATGATGTAAACCACAAGTCCATATTATAATCTACTAAAAAGAGCTGAATTCGATGTCCATTCTCCCTGTGCTTTATCTCATATAACTTCACATTGTTATAAATGGTTATTTTAAGTTTCTTTTTTTAATATATTTTATTGATTTTTTTACAGAGAGGAAGGGAGAGGGATAGAGAGTTAGAAACATCGATGAGAGAGAAACACCGATCAGCTGCCTCCTGCACACCCCCTCCTGGGGTTGTGCCTGCAACCAAGGTACATGCCCTTGACTGGAATCGAACCTGGGACCCTTCAATCCGCAGGCCGACGCTCTATCCACTGAGCCAAACCGGTTAGGGCAATGGTTATTTTAATTTCAATGGAAACCAAAGTTGTATCATTACCACAATATCAGTTGATAGGAACTCTCCTGCTCCTACCTGAGGACTGTGATCTTTGTCATTTCTTATTAAGGAATGCCCACTAATTTAGAAAATATTTGTTTTAGCCAAGATATAACTAGTGTCAATAGGAAACTTTTTAAGTCAGAAGAATAAACAGTCTTTAGTCTTAAAGGACAGTCTTATTAAAAAGGTAGGCTTATTTGAAGAATGATTCTGAGCAATTGATCAGTGATTCTTAGTTGGCTATATTTCTCTTCTTTAATACTAGGTAGAGGTGAAGCAAATTTTGTTTAACAAAGTAATTAAGTGCTTTTGGACACAAAGCAGTGCCTGGGATTTTAGGTATTTGAAACTTGCCACTGTGTATCAAGGCACTAGAAGATTAACCCACATCCATCTGGAGCACACTGAAAATACAATTTTCTTGACAAATGGTTATCTAGATTACTTATAGCTTAGGTCACTTGCAGTCAGAGTCTTCTGATTCCATAAATTCTGACTCCATCTAGTGAATCAATGGGAGGCACTTTTCCCAGCATAATGAACCTTCAAAGGTCTGGATTCCGGATTCTGCCATGGAACCCATGCATTTTTATGATTTCAGAGAGTGATTTGTGGTATTTGTTATTTATTAGACACACACACACACACACACACACACACACACACACACACACACACACGGTTCAGGCATGATGGCAATGGCTGCATTTGTGGGTGGTGCTCCCTCCAGATCTGCGCAAAGAAGAGGATAAGGAAACGTGAATGATGTGTTCTATTAGTATCTTTTGCAACTGGAGAGAGCATTTACTACCATTTTAATCTTCTCAAGAAGAGAATCAAGTTCTGAATAGAAAAGAACTGGCACATTCCTCCAAGTTAATTATTCCTAGACTCCGAGCTAATTTTTCTCATGCAAATAAATTTCTTGAAAAATGTCAAGTATTTATAAATGCTCTAAAACCTTTAGTCACTGGTCATGTTTTCCTTGTTAAAGAAAATATGAAGTATATTTTTATCTCAATGAATTGGGAATAATAAACATGTGCTTTTAAGAGATAAACAAGTTCTGTTGAAGAATATTACATTCCTCAGGATTTAAAAATTAACTTCATCTTCAATTGCTTGTACAATTTCTTTAACATTGTCTCTATGTTGTGACATGTACATTATTACTTTCTTATGAAATATATAATCCATACCACTGGGGTAATACAAACACAATCATGATTCACTTTGAAAGGAGGTCAAGAAAACATTCTTTATGAACTGGTGAGGGGGAAGAACACAGATAATATCACTGTTGGTGGGAGTGTGAGTGAGTGCAAGCTTTGTGGAAGGCACCTGGGCTGTATCAAAATTTAAAGAGCACATGTCCTTTGATTCACAAATCTATTATTTGATACCCATTATATGTAACTATAATTGCATATGCATAAAATATGTAAAGAAATTTTATTAATGCATTAATACTAATAGTATAATTCTTTAAATTTTATTGAGCATGCACTTATAAGAGGATGGATAAATAAATCGATATTATGGAGCAGTTAAATATAATGAAGTAGAGCTCCATGTACTGACTTGCAAAGATATTCCATATGCACTGTTAAATGGAACATGTAAGGCTAAATTACAAAATAATGTATCTGCAATGATCTCATTTGTGTAAAAACTATCTATCTATATTTCTATTACGTATGTGTTATAAAAAAGTAAAAGGATACTACAAAGTATGGTTACCTATAGGGAAGACAGTAGAATTGGGAAGAGCACAAAATTGGGAGCCCAGGAAAAAGATAAGTACAGTGACTTTCACATTTTGCGTTTTACATTTCACATTTAGTTTTATCCTGTTTGAATGTTTTACAGTGAATATGTACTCTAGATACCTTTCAACATAAAGTTTAAAGGCAAATGCAAAGTTTGGAAGGCAAATTAATAGGAGAAATGAAATACAGTATAACATCTTAATCACAAAATCATGCAGTGTAATTTAACTTAAATCTCTAAAGCATACACTCAGGAAATGGAATTGAGGGAAGCGGTAGTCCTATAATATTGGTAAATTAGTCTTATACCTGAGACAAAACCAAGGATTACTTTCCATGAATCTACAGATTGAATGATAATTCAAAACAAAACCAACACAAAGAAAACACAAACACCAGCTCCTCACATGCTGTGGACGGAGTAGGAGGTGAGGCAGCACCTACATGATATGAAAACACCGAAGACTCCTGGAACATAGCATGCATTACATTAGTGCTAATAGCCTGTCTTCTGCTGAACCTTAACTTGCTGCTCAAGTCTTATTTTCCATTTTTATTGCTTACTCCTCCCTAACACCGATCCTCCCTCCCAAAAGCTGGGCTGTCTCACAGTTCCACAGAAACCATGCCATTCTTACTATATGCTTCTGCACTTAGGGTGCCTCCTCAGCCAGCACCTCCTTTTCTGAAAGTTCTCTGACACTGACACATCCACAAATTCCCTCCAAAATGAGTGGGTCCCCAATTCCATGCTCATATTATGTGATCTCCTGTCCTGTGTCTTCACAGTTTATTGGACTAAGTGTCCATCCATACCATCACCTAATAGTCAGATTTTCTTTCTTAAGAATTACACCAAGACAGTCATAAGTACCAAGACTGAATCAATAACTAGTTGCTCTTGGAGCTGGACAATCATGAAGAATCGGGAGACACGGAAGCCCCTGGGGCTACTTGTGCTAATTATTAAACGAAGAGAATGAGGTTGCAGGCACTGAGAAGCAGAACAAGAACCAAATGATGTCAGTGAGAACAAGAGTGAAGAGAGAAGAGGAGAGGAGAGGGGACAGGCATAGCTGGTTTCTTCCCAAAAGCTTTTTAGTTCTACCCATGAGAAAATCCAGTGGTTCTTTGTCTCCTTTGGTCTTACGGGAAACAATATAGTTAAAAAAACCCATCAATTTTTTTTTTTTTTATTGATTTCAGAGAGGAAGGGAGAGGAAGAGAGATAGAAACATCAATGATTGATCGGCTGTCTCCTGCATGCCCCCTACTGGGGATCGAGCCCGCAACCCAGGCATGTGCACTTAACTGGAATCGAACTTGGGACCTTTCAGTCTGCAGGCCAATGCTCTATCCACTGAGCCAAACTGGTGTGGGCTAATAAATAATTTTTTAGTGAAGCTAACTTGATTGGGTTTAGTCTTAGATATTGGATAAAGAATATTCCTTGGACTATCCCTATATCAATTCTGAGTCTACCCATCTTTCAAGGCCCAGCCAAATTCTTTTTTTTTTCTTGAATTCCAATTTACAGCAATTATTCTCTCCCTCAGTGTGTGCACCACAACAGTCTGTGCCTCGCAATTGCAGCTTAGATGGAAATAACTTTCATTTGTTATGCAATGACTTTGATAGGGCATGATTAACTGAACTGAGACTTCCTTTAGGTGAGAGGTAAAGTGCTCCATTTCTGCCCTGGCCAGTGTGGCTCAGTTGGATAGAGCATCATCTAAAAACTGAAGGGTCACAGGTATGATTCCTGGTCAGAGTACATACCCAGGTTGTGGGTTCAATAGCTGGTTTGGGCATATATGAGAGGCAACCTATTAATGTTTCTCACATCCATGTTTCTCTCTGTCTTTCTCCTTCTTCCTTCTTCCCTCTATGGAATAATGAAAAACATATCCTTGGATGAGGATTTAAAAAAATAAAAATAAAGTACTCCATTTCTTCAATACTTTCCTTATATTGAGCACTTTGAGCATTCAAGAATTATATTGACTAAGCTGCTAAGCCTGGGTTCCAAAAATACAACTAAATCTCACTCAACTGAAGTAATTAAGGCATATATTTTACCATTGAGATCTAATAAAAATATTTAAATGAAAGAAGAGGGCTCTAAAATCCAGTAAATGTGGCAAGCACCAATTTTATGTTCAAAACCCAGATGCCATCTCACAGAAAGATTACAAGTAAACTATTATTATTGATGTGTTATATCCCTTACACAAAATCTTCCAGGAATAGAATGAGATAGATGAAAATCTTAAGTGAAATTATACTCATGAATATTAAAAGTTATAATCTAACAGGTAATATAATACATCACAAATACACAATCCTTCATTATTTCCCAAATAGTATTCATTAGAAAATAAAAGGAATATAAATTCTGAAAATCATTCTTGTTCTACTTTCCACTAAAACATAATAAAATACCCTTTCAAAATTACAACAATCTTTACAAGCTGACCTGCACCCCGTTTCAAGAAGCACACTAAGCTGAGTGTTAAGGGATATCATTGACAGTAGAATTGAATCTAACAGATATTCACCATGAACTATCTCTTCATCTTTACAACCTCTCACTTCCTATTTGTCTACCCCATTTAAGCTTTGCCATAACATTAGTATGTTTTCCAAGATCTCAACTCCTTGCTTGTATACCAGCTTACCAATGTTATCTCCTCTGCTCAGACCCCACACTGGTGAGATATGTTTTTCTTTAATCCTTGTTCTGGCATCAGGATTCAGCCTCTCTTAAGATATATTCTAGAAGGCAACTTAGTGATGTAGTTACCAGTTTAGTTCTACTCTGCTACATACACATGCAACTTTCCTCACCAGTCACTTAATTTAAATAGAAGTGTGAGACACACCCTAGTTAACATTGAAGGAGCTTTAATCAACAATCAAGAATACTAATTTATTTTTTCAATTAATTTCCCACCACTAATCATTAATTTCCAACCAGTATATCATGTACCATTTCTCAGTTAATAAATACTACTCATATATATATATATATATATATATATATATATATATATATATTATTTATATGTATAGAATATGTGTGTATACATATATGTCCATTTTATTTTTAATGTATTTTTATTATTGATTTCAGAGAGGAAGAGAGAGATAGAAGCATCAATGATGAGAGAGAATCATTGATCAGCTGCCTCTTGCAGACCCCAGTACTGGGGATCAAGCTCACATCCCAGGAATGTGCTCTGACCGGGAATCAAACTGTGACCTCCTGATTCATAGGTTGACACTTGACCACTAAGCCACGCTGGCCAGGTTATATACCCACTTTAAATGATTGGCATGTAGCTTACTGAAAAGTTTTCCCAAGTTAAAAATATTGAGCTTTTGTTTCTGTTTTCTAAGACCTAGAAGTTTGAGACCTTATGTGGCCATTCTTGTATCTATTGCGGTGGACCAACAATTGCTTTCAAAGTGATAGATAGATAGATAGATAGATAGATGATAGATAGAAAAATGATAGATACAAAAAATGATAGATACAAAAATGAAAGACCAATATGATAATATTCAGAGGTGCATTTATTCTATAACATATGATCACAATGATATCTTCAATTGCTAGAAGCTACAGGAAGTATATCTTGCAAGAGTCAGTCCATAAGCATTTTTGATGAATATGATTTTTCCCTTCAAAAGTAATCTTTCATGTGATAAAGTAAAAGCATTTAGATTAGTGGGCTATTAATGCCTTTTTATTATATCACTAGAGGCCCGGTGCACAAAATTTGTGCACTCGGGGTGCGGGGGGAAGGGTGTGTCCCTCAGCCCAGCCTGCGCCCATTTGCAGTCCAGGACCCCTTGGGGGATATCCACCTGTTGACTTAGGCCCACTCCCCGGGGGATCAGGCCTAAACTTGCAGTCAGACATCCTTCTGGCAGCCAGGGAGCCCTCAGGGGATGTCCGACTAAAGGCTTAGGCCCCCAAGGGTCGGGCCTAAACTGTTAGTTGCATATTCTTAGTGCTGCCACGGAGGTGGGAGAAGCTCCTGCCACCATCACTGCACTGGCCAGCCATGAGCCAGCTTCTGGCTGAGTGGCACTACTCCTTGGTCTGACCTAAACCCTAGAGATTAGTACTTCATTTTACAAGTTTTTCTCGGTTTATAGGCAGCAGCAAACTCAGACCACACAGTTGGGTGTGCAAGAAATGTTGCTTTCTTTATTGTTTAGTAACCAAACCTAACTTCAACTTCAGCCCCCATTCTGCCAAGTGAAAAAACAAAAACAAAATATTATTTAACTTAGGTTCCCTACCCGCTTCTCTGGAGTTGTACTTCCATGTCAAACAGTTTATATCTCAGGCAGAGGTGCCAAAGAACCGAGCAGGGTCAAGAACATCTGGACCTCAGTCTTCTGTCTGGGCTGGCCCCCACCCAGCTGCCCTTGATCCTTACCTTAGAGCTCAAGTCCATGCTGATCCCTGGTATATTCTCCTCATCTGGGCCTTGAGGCCTCTTGAGTCCAATTTGCTCTCTCCCTCCCTCCCTGCCACCTTCTCTCTCTCACACAAAGAGCTATTGGGTTTTCTGGGGTGAGGTCCTCTGACACCTCCTCAGCCCCGTTGAATGGACACCATCTTGGTGCCTTGGTCACGGCCACAAAGCTGTGTGGCTGCTCTCAGACCCTCCGTCTCCTGCTGCCTTAGGGAGTGACTCACTGGGAGGGGAGGGTCACAGTCCTTTTTACATGGCCGCCAACAAACACTCAGTGTTCCTTCCCTCTAGTTCTCCTTCTCCTCCTCACCCCAGTCCAGGCACGTCTATGTGCAGAGCAGGGGAGGGTGGGAGGCAGGCGTGTCTGACCCAGCACACAGGCTTCCAGATCCACTGCTCCCCCAGGAGGTCTTCCACGCTCTGGACCTCGACACCCAGAACCTGCCCCCTCTCAGCTGCAGGTCTTTGCCCGCAGTGGTCAAGTCTGTTTAGAGCAGTGGTTCTCAACCTTGGCTGCACATTAGAATCACCTGGGAATCTTTTTAAAATCCTGATTTCTGGGCCTCATCCTTCGGAAATTCTGTTTCTTTGTTACTAATGTTGTGGCTCTACCCCATAACAAAGAAACAGAATTTCCAGAGGATGAGGCCCAGAAATCAGGATTTTAAAAAGATTCCCAGGTGATTCTAATGTGCAGCCAAGGTTGAGAACCACAGGTTTAGAGGCTTGAAGTCAAGAAGTGCCTCTTTGTTCTCTGCCTTATGGAGGCGGTCAGTGTGGAACATTCCTGCCTGGACTGGGGAGGGGTCTCTGGGTGCTAAGAATACCAGGAGGGGGAGCACAGACTCCTCCGAGGGCTCTGAGTTGGGAAAGGCAGCACCCCCTCACCTCTAACCCCAGGACGTTTCTTTAGAAGCAGAAGCCTCATCCTGTGCAGGGGCCTGTGCTGGCTGCCTCAGTTTCTCAGAGACAACGAATTTGATGAACGTCTTTTCCCCACTGCAGTAGCTGCTTCATTTGTTCGCTCTCGCATTTTTCATTAGCTGCTAAATCGCCCCCGTGGCTGCAAACCTGTTGTGCCTGACTCAGCCAGTGGGGAGCTATGGGAGCTGTGCAGGGACAGGGGAAGTGGGAGGGGGGCCTGGCCTGCAGAGAGGGTCAGTGGTGCCTGCCCAGCTGTCTCAGAGGATGTGGCTTAGGTTAGGTCCTGTCCTTTGGCGACTTTAGGAGGGGAGGCTGTGTCCTCCGCTCCCCACTTTGACTCAGGGGTGTAAGTTCTCCTTGCTCTCTGGCCTCATAACTCAGTGGATCATAGTGGGATGCAGCAGGCAGGCAGCTTCTGTGGCTGCACACAGGCATGAGCAGGTGGCTTCTGTGGCTGCACATGCTGTGGGCAGGCGGCTTCAGAGGCTGCACACGGGCTCGGGCTGTGGGCTTCTGCTGCCGCACACGGGCACGGGCAGGCAGCTTCTGGGAGGTCGGGGTTGCTGCCTGACCTGCTCCCCGGCCCTCCCGCCCTCCGATCACCATGGTGATCTCTGGGCACAAGCCAGCTGGCAACCCCAACTGGCTTTCCGATGGCGATCACCAGCTGAAGGTGGCCTTTGCCCACCCCCAGCTCTTGCCTGCCGCCTGGGTTATGGATCACCATTCTTCAGTCCTTCCCCTTTCGCCTCCCTGCATGGCTACGTAAGCAAATTAACCGCCATCTTGGCTGGCAATTAATTTGCATATCGCCCTGATTAGCCAATGGGAAGGGTAGCGGTCGTACGCTAATTACCATGTTTCTCTTTTATTAGATAGGATACTTTGTCTTCCATCATGTATTTCTCACTTCCTTTCTAACATTCTGTCCTGCTTTTCATTTCATGTTCTAACAGATAAGGACCAACCATTTCCTATTCCTTTGGTGTTTAACCTTCTTCACTCACTAATGTAAAATAAAGTAAGTGGAGATCTGACTTGAGAATCCCTCACACAGACAACCTGTTAAGCCATGTAATAAGCAAAACCTAATCTAACTTATTCTGCAACACAAGCAAAAGTTAACTTAGGTTATTTCTTGCAAATGCCTCTAATAACAATGAACAAAACAAATCATTTTCCTAACATGATATGATATAATCGTCTTTAACTAATTCTCTGCCATCAGGACACCTCCATTGTGATAACCAATCATTATAAAGATTAAACAGCTTCTGCATTTTTTTTGCTTTGTAAACTGTCCTATGACAATGCATCTTTGAGCTTTATTCCACCTTTAGTTCTAAAAATCCCAGATCATGAACTGTTCTATTATGCATAATAAACTCTTGATTAAAATTTAATTGATCTGATGTTATTTTTAACACTAGCATGTATATGTTCAAATCCTATTCAGTCTCCAAAGTCCCGTTAAAGCACCACCATTTTTATGAAATCTTTTTGGATCTCTTCATTATGAAGGGATCTCTTCCTACTCTAAATTTCTAGCATTTATGTAGTTTCCTGATTGTTCTTATCTCACCCAGTAGAATGGAATGACTGAGCCTGTTCTGCAGTGAAATCCACCTGGATTCCATTTTGCAGTCCCACTCACTGAACTTTACTATATATATCACCCCATTATATGTATGTATATACATACATATATATTATAATATAAATATAGTACATATAGAATATAAATATATGTAAAAATATATGTATTATATATTGATATAAAATGTGTGTATTTACCTGCTAACCCTCAAAAATAAGAAAGTTAATAGATTTTTTTAAAAGGGCTATCTAAAATATGAAACCTTTTCTCTATCATTTGTTTTATATTTTATGCTACCTCACATATATACAATTCTCTCTTCAGCATAGTACCTAAAAAAACATAGAATTTAATGAAGATTGTTGAATGGGTCTCCTGAAGTTCTTTAAATCAAGCATGAATTTCATGCTACATTTCAGCAATGTAGGTTAAATAGCAATATGCTGAATTATTTCAAGGCTAAAGCAACTAATGTAAATACTTTGGAAACCAAGAAACATGCATAAAGCTAGTTGTACTTCAGATACAGCATTTAGAATTAATAGAGGATGCCTGGCCATGTCTTTGCACCACATTATTTTGCCTAATAACGGTCAAATGACAGATCCGCCCACTAACAGAGTTCAGCCAAGAAATCAGAGGTTAATTAGCTTCACTCTCTCTCCCTACAAAGACTAAATGTCCTAGGAATTTCTGCATCATCTTCCAGATAGTACAAAACCACACACACAAAAAAAAACATTAAAATATTACCTGGGGAATAATGTTCTAATATTCATCTAATTGAAAGCTCATTACCTTTTGCAGTTTTAACTTTTAAAATTCAACTACTGTGCAAGCATATTTATTAACAAGTACAATAATATGAACTTATACTAAAATATTCAGTATATTAATAAGACTTTCATGGTTTTCATTAACATTCATTTTCTTTTACTTTATATAATTAAATTTTGAAAATATAATCATAATAAAATTTAGATGTAAGATATCTCTCTCTGGTTCAAGGGTAGGAAACTGTGCTGGAAATAACACTAGACTGGGAGGTAAAAGACTTGGGTTCTAAACGGGTTAGTCATAAAATTAACTATGTATGGATTTGTACAAAGCTAAGCACCCCCAATCATAAAAAAAGAAAATACATACTCCAAAGGAATGTTTACTCATGAAGCTCAAGTGCACTTGTTTTGGGACTATGCTATATAGAATGCAAAGTGTTCAAATATAATGGATTATTATACTTCCTTGTTTTTAAACCCATGTAATGTGACCATATGTCCTTCTTAAGTAACCAAATGGAGAAAAGCTATACATTATAATACTGGAGGGAAGAAGCTAAATTCTTCCATTTCCATTTGAACTTCCACTACCTGTGCATCTAAATTCACAAGTTTGAGAATAAGGTTAGCTGCGATTATTGCAATGGCTCCTATTTAATAAATAAAATAACTCTAGATCAGTTCTCTGAAACTCACTGAATTAGAAAAGATTAGTGCAAAATGCACTTTCACTATCCTAATAAGATGTTCAAAGTAAAAAAAAAAAGCTGCCAAAAACTATGGTAATGCCATAAAATTATTTCTTGAAAGAAGAAACAATTTGTATACCCCAAAATGGTTTTGATCAACAGAAATGAGGCTTCCTGCTCTAGCTGGTTTGACTCAGTGGACAGAGCATTGGCCTGCGGGTTCAATTCCAGTCAAGGGCACACACCTCGGTTACAGGCTCCTCCCTGGCCCAGGCCCTGGTCAGGGTGCGTGAAGGAGGTAACCCATCGATGTGTTTCTCTCACATCGATATTTCTCTCTGTCTTTTCCTCTCTCTTCCTCTCTCTCTCTAAAATCAATGAAAATATCCTTGGGTGAGGATTAGAAAAAAAAAAGAAATGGACCTTCTACTAAGATGACTACTCAAGACAGAATCAAATACGTGATTTAATACTGTACCTGACAAATATTGAAAAGTATCTAACCTACCTCATATCAGCTTTATCTGAGTTTCTTGGGGTCCACAGAGGACATATTAAGAGCTAAATTTTCATTAGGAAGGTAATTAGTTTTACATACTAAGTATGATTTCTAAAAATCTCCCCTATCAGAGAAGTTAATAAATAAATGTATTAAAATTGATTAGAGCCCTACCTGGTTTGTCTCAGTAGATAGAGCATCAGCCTGCAGACTGAAGGGTCCCGGATTTGATTCCAGTCAAGGGCACACGCTCAGGTTGCGGGCTCAATCCCCAGTGTGGGGCATGCAGGAGGCAGCCGATCCATGATTCTCTCTCATCATAGATGTTTCTATCTCTCTCTCCCTTTCCCTTCCTCTCTCTGAAATCAATAAAAATATATTTAAAAAATAAAAAAAGAATTGATTAGAGCAGTGCCTGAATCTTACAAATGCTCAAGAAGTTGAATCTGTATTATAAAAAACACATATTATATATTTATATTTATACATATGTAAAATATAATGGTAACTAGGTTTATTTTTTACATTATTATTATTATTATTATTATTATTATTATTATTATTATTATTACGGATCTGTGAACTACCTTTGTTTTCCTATGGAAACTCTGCAGTCCACCTTGATGACAGAATGGAATGGTAGGGACTAATCAATTTTTATTTACCATGTCTTGTTCATCAAAATAATTTTATCCCTTCATCTTTGGAAAACAAGTTGAACCATAACAGCAACAGTGGGAGTATTTTCTAATATCAGAGCTGCCTCAAGGTCAAGTATTCTCTAAATATTCCCTTATACTGACAGAGCTAATACCATGACCACTTGGATACCCATAAAAAGATAAGTATGACAGCCAGATCAAGAAAGACTACCTATTGTTGTTTGGAGGTTAGATCTTATTTCATCAGCAGTATCGCCTGTATTTTCTTTTTACTGTGAGAAAAATAAAAACAGCTAAAATATTTGCTTGACTTAGTAAACAAGAGCAAATAAAAAATTTCCATGAACTGACACTTAAAATTAAAATGACTTTGGTGCTTTTCCAGGTCCATCCCACACCTTTGCCCTCAAAATTCTTCATACCCCCCTCCTCTCTCTTCTCCCTTTATCTTTGCTCATTCCCAGCTCCACTGTGACTGTCATGCCTCCCTGATGTCTGGAACAGCGCCTTGTTGCCATGGAAATAATCACTTTAAAAAAACAATACAATTCAATAAAATAAGTAATAATGAAAGCTGAGGCAGCTTGTACCTAGCCAGGAAGGGAGGGCAGAGCCAGAAATAGAACCAGCCTTACTGACACTAATAACTACTCCTTTGATCTAGCCATTAGGCCACTAGAATTCCCTTTTCTTTTTTTCACTTTCACTTTCATATTTGGACTCCAAGATAATATCAGCAGCATGCAGCTTTTAACTTAAAAAATGCTAAAGTAATGGTGAGACAATGAGGCCTGTTCCATGATTATTTGAGATCATTAATTGGTGAACAACCACCATACTCAGGATGACTTAGTTCTTAAAATGCCTCCCTCAGACCTTGGAAAATCTGGTTCAAAATGGTATTAAGAAGACTGGAAATCTATTTTTCTTTTTTTTTTTCAGTTACAATATTGAAATACATTCATTTTGTCATAGGTCCATAACTTAGCAGAAAGCCCCTCTGTTGCTGATCACAACTGATTTGAGAGATGCAGACTGCTTGTTGTTCTAAGGAATAAGGTACCACATTATATAAATAAATAAAATAAAAGCAATGGGAATTAGCATATGGAGCTTTAAAAAGCCACAGGGTATTCTACAATTGACAGGCTGTTCCTGCAAAAGAAATCTATGAATTCAGGGTTCTTGCCATCCAGAGACTTCTAAACCAAGATGTACAATAAAAATATACATACACATAATATACTGGTAACTAGATTTATTTTTTACATTTCACTTTAATCATGAATAATCCTATATTAATTGTGGAGCAATATCGAATAGAGTTAGGAAACCATGTCCCTAAATAGACGATATATTGCACTGTTGTTCAAATCATGTCTGTAGAGAATATGCCATTTTGTAGATCTTATGAAAGCTTTCCAAGCATAGTAAAAGCACAAAGAAATATATAGAATATGAGCCATGACCTTAAGAAACAACCCCATGGATTTAGAAAAGTAATGATGTGAGCTGATGAAGTGTCTTAACGCTAAGGGTCATTTACTCAAAAAAATTTAAGTGCATTTGTGACCAGGGATGGGTTGTGGGGTGATTACAATGATAGCTATGATTTCTTTTGGGAAATAAAACATCTCTTCAGGAACTTATAGTCCACTGGCTATGGAAAATTACCAAATATAACTACAGTTCATCATGGTTACTGCTATATTAGTACTATATAGAAGTAAGAGTTACAGTTATCACACATTTTTAAGTTAGCCATGCCTGGATATGCCAATAGATCTACCCAAAGTCAAAGAGCTGGTTAAAATCAACACAGGTGGTAATGGGAAATACTGGGCAGAAGTCTTCTGAGGTCCTCGTATTAATGGGAAGAATTACATATGCATAGCATTAGTGAGGAAATGGAGTAGCAGGTAGGAACTATTTCAGAGTCCATTAGAAGATGACTAATCGGGAGACCAACACTGTTAAGACCTAGAAATGCAAGAATAAGGATGAGCATGCAGAAAGTAGACTATGTTTAGAATAGAGGAAATGCCAGTTAAAACAAATGAAATGAGGCAAAGAAAGAAACATAGTGAAGCATCACAACTACATAATAGGTATAATTAGGGTAGAAAATCTGTGAAGCAAGAGTATGTGAGGTGAAAGAGAAGTTTTGTCTCTATAATGCTTAGAGATAAATAATAATAAAGCTACCTAATCTAAATATACTATAAATAAAACAAGATTTAAGTTAGAAAGGGAAGTATGCTATTCTTTAATGTTTATTGAACAGCTGCAGTGTTCTAACTGCTCACATCCTCATTGGAATGATAATAACAACCATGGGAATAGATAAAAGGGTAGGAAAAAGACATGATGGGGCAAGGTTGAGTGGAAAGATCAGTTTATTGAGCCCCTATTACAAACATGTCTAATAGTACAAGGCATTTTGTTAGACTCTTTGAGAAGTAAAAAAGAATTTAATAGCCTAAGAAGAGATACATGAATGAAAATATTACAAAGGCCATATTTTAAAAATTAACTTAATAGATTAAAGCAAGGCCATATCACTGACAAGATGAACACTTTTAAAATTTCTCACCTTGAGATTGATGATTTCAGTTAGATCTTAAATACCTCTTACTACAAGTGCCAAATTCATACAAGTTTTGAGTTATCACTTAAAGAAGGTGGGAGAGAGTAACTTTTTCAATGTTAATGTGATATCTGAAGTTAATAAAGACCCTGCTTCAGATAAATTTGGGCATCTTGCCAGCAATAGTTTCATTACCTCATTATTCCTTCTTAATTTTCTTTACTGTCTTCTCTGCCTTACTCATCCATGCAATGCTTCTAACCTTATGGTTCTGTTACTGAACTGCATGCTCTCACTAGGCAAGCTCATCCATTCCCACTGTCTCTGTGTCTTCACTGAAGATTCCTAGTTCTAAATCTCCAGGTCAATGACTCTCTCCTGGGTTCCCAAACTGCATACCCATCTGCCTACTATACATCTTCAAATGGATGCGCCATAGATATATGTCCAAATGGAGGCCATCTTCTTTCCCTCAAAACCTTCTCAGTCATTAGCTTCACTGCACCCCTAATCAGAAATTTCAAAGTCATTCTACCATTCTCTTCTCCATATCATACTTTACCTTATAACTATTCCATTTATTCTTAGTGTCTCTTTAATATTGCTATTACCCTAACACAGAACCTCATTTCTCTCTTGGGACACTGCAAAGATCTCTGAACTTACCTTGATGTTTATAGCTAGTCTCCAAGCTATCCTCCAGGCAGTTTACCCCATACTTCCAGTGTAGGCCCTCAATCCCTGTAGAAAAAGGTCCGATCTCTTGAGACTGGACTAGACACTTCATTATCTGGTTCTTTTCTTACTTAACCTCCCAACTTAACCTCTTCTTCACTCTCATCTGTCTATGATAATAACATTCCAGACAGCATTCTAGAGTCTCCCTCCCTCCTCCAAAAAGTAATGGTCTTTTCATGAAACAATATGACATATTTGGAAACAGGACTATCATTAATCCAAAACGGATATTTATCACAAGCAACATCATTTATAACAGCAACTTAATACAACCTATCCTGATAAGCTGATAGCTTATCTGTCAATGCTACAAGACAAAGTACTTCCTAGGGAAGAAAGATCCTCCTGTGATCACTGTCTCAAATATAGGCACCAGTTTTTCAACAGCACTTGGCAGGAAACTTCTATAATGGAAGAAATTCAATGAGGTTACTTTACTCACCCTTGTCTCATTCAAGAAAAGTGGCAGAGTCCAGTTGCTGAGAATGTGCTCAGAAAATGTGCTTTCTTCATCAATATTTTGCCTTTGGCCAATATGAACCAGAGTGGGCTTTCTTGCATGTCTATTGCTCAAATAAGAGCCTTATTAATCCATTACACCATCCCCCACAGTTGAGTCATTGGTTAATTTTTGCAACTTGAGTGCTGAGGAATGCTGACCCCAACCAATAGCAGGCTATCACAGGCTGTCACATATTTTTAATGACTTCAATGGCATTAATTCAAAAAAATCTATTTAATTTGAAGGCAATTGAAGAAACAGCCACATGGCCCACAGCAGTGCCTTAAATTATGACTTGCAGCTTAAATAACCTGGTTCTTTTCAACAGCAGCAACCTTCAGAGTTGCTCACTAGAATTATTTTTTAATGTTTTTTAAAAATATTTTTATTGATTTCAGAGAGGAAGGGAGAGGTGTAGAGAGATAAAAACATCAATGAGGAGAGAAAATCATTGATTGGCTGCCTCCTGCATACCCTACTCTTGGGACTGAGCCTGCAACCCAGGCATATGCTCTGACCAGGAATCAAACTATGACCTCCTGGATTATAGGTCGATGCTCAACCACTGAACCACACCAGCTGGGCTCACTAGAATTGGCTCTTATGTCATCTCATGGTCAAGCTGACCTATACTCTTTGTTAAGGTATGCTACCAGAAGCAGATATTCTCAGATTAAAGTATCATCTCCCTGGGGTAGAAGAAGTTTCTAACTACCTGTAGACAGTAATTCACTGAAACAGGGAAACAGTCTGGCCTTGATCAAATCACATCTACATATTGCTTAATTATTAGGCCCTCTTTATCTAACCTACAAATAAATTTTAAGGCATTTTGTATGACAAAGGGGAATAATGTATTAGGTTCATTGTTGTTACTGATTTGTTGTTGTTTGTGTGTTTGTTTGGGGTTAAAAACTCTCAAGGGGGCAATTTGAGATTTATTCTTTTGGCAAATATGGAACAAGGGAAAGGGAGCCTGATCCCTCTTAGGTCATATGTCATACAAAAATGAGACCTGGTACCAGAAATTGCCATAAGCAACCCAGATAGGCATCTCCAAAGCCATTTATAGACAAGTTATAAGTGGCACAACTTGAGATCCATGGACAAAAGTCTCCTACTTCACATCATTATGGTATGTTAGTGAAAGAGCTGGTTATTCCCCAGCAGAGCTTACCCATCTTCCCTTTGGATGCTGTATGATTCTTCCACTCATAGCTTGATTGGATTCTTAAAACCAGAACAAGGGAAAATATATCAGAATTTTCTCAAAAGGTGACCAAGGATCTAGAGGTCCTCAATATAGACCATTTACTAGAGTATTAGTTATTCTGAGACCATTAGCCAAGCTTCAGATGCTCCAGGAAGAAAAGGAATTTGGCCTCATGTCATATTTTACTTAAAAATAACTTCCCGAGCACAGCTAACAAAAGAGGATGCTGCTAGATATCTTATCTTGGCTGATCAGCCTGCTTACATTTAAAGGCTAATATTAGACAGAAAAAATTTATAACCTACTGATCTCTCTATAATATTTGTATAGTCTAAGATGATCTTACTCAGGCTCATGAATTTATATATCATCTTTATGTTTTATGATTCCCACATTTATATCCCCAGACCCAGTCTCAGTTCTGAAATCCAGCCTCACATTTCAAACTACCTATTTGGCACCTTAACTTGGGTGTTTCAAGGATTTTTTAATCTTAGAATGACCAAGATAAAACATTGGATTCCTGGCCTCCATCTGTTCCCAACTTCAAGCTTCTCTCTCTCAGAATATGGCGCCAGCGAGCAACTGTGACAACCAGAAACACACAAGTCACCCTGTTTCTTCCCTCTCCCTTCATATTCAATTAGCAAGTCATGTCTACTCAATCCCCAAAATGAATCAGGAAATGATTTCATTTTCTATATGTCCTCTGCTTCTATCTCAAACCAGACTTTTATCTGATGGGTAAGCCCCATCAGCCTCAAAAAGTATCAATTTACTAGATGACATGGATTTTGCTGTTGCCAATACATTGTTGAAAATTTAATAAGTATAGATTATCAAATGCCTACTATTCTTTAATCAGGAGAAAACAGGAATCTATTGAAGGTTTGAGATGGTAAGAATTTAAAAATATGCTTTTATCCCATTCCCATTTCACTGGCATTTTGAAAAGAACTTCCTTCAATCTAAGTATGACAACATCTAAACAATAAAACAACACGACAGAAAGATGCACTGGTAAATGGAAAGATTTTCTTGGAGAAGAATTTGAAGAAAAAAACACAACCCTATATGAAAAGCCCCCAAATCTCTGGCTTCGATAGCTTTTCAAAATAGTTTAATTAATTATTCATGAAATGTAGCTCCTAAATGAAAACTTCAGTTTTATTATTAAAATATTCCTTCTTTGTAATATAAATTCCTCTCCCAGTTAGGCAGATATTTTAAGCAGGTGGGAACAAATATATTTTTAGAAATCAAGATGTTGATAATCAGAGAAATTAGTAAGGTTCTGATGTCAATAGTGACATTTCAAGATTTCTTTTCTCTTCAGGGATTTCATAAATTGCCTTGCGGGGGTTCAGTTCTCATCTGTTGACAATAAAGCATGCTCAGCTCCAGCAAGTGAAGATGAGCTACACATGGGGAATATCTTCATTAGGCCCAGCCAACCTTAAATACACCAGGAGTTTGCAGTAGAAATAAAATCTTCCCCAGGCTAGTCAGAGAATAGTATTAAATAACGTGAAATAAAAGAAGGAAGAGTCTTATTTATTTATCAAGAAATTACAGTCTTTCATTTGAATTTTATGTATAACTTCAAAGTGTTCCAACAAAAGTGTTGCTGTTTTTAAAAAATGTTCCAGCAAAAGATGTGTTGTAAAATGAGCACTTTTATTTAATCTTATCTTTTTTTCTTTTTAGATTGCTTATTTCTAAAAAAGTAGGAAGATAGGTATTATAGTCTCTTAACTTATTTCTAAAAAAGTAGGAAGATAGGTATTATAGTCTCTTAAAAGAAATCAAGATAAGCTTATTTAAATGAAGTAGCAAGTTAAAATAAAATTAAGATTTTTGTCTCATTTTTTTAAATTATAATTTCTAATGTCTGTCTTATTGGGAGAAGTCAGTGCATAACCTCCAGACAGATGCTCATGATTTACATAAATAAATGGAACAACAAATTGATCTCCCCGCCCCCCCCCCCAAACACACACACACACATCTCTCTCTCTGAGTTTGGATCCCGTTGCTACTTACTAGCTAAATGACCAAGTCAGGTCACTTCATTCCTCATAGCCTCTGTGCCAAATGGGTATGATAAAGTAATCCATCATAGTTTAATGGTGAGGAGGAAATAAATCATTGAAATGTTTAACACAATACATAGTGGGAAAAAGTATAACAAGTGGTTGTAATCATTATTATTAGTATACCTTACTCAATAACCAGGACTTATAAGTCATGAAAAGACTATATTTCCTTAGTTTTGTTTCAGAAAGCTAATTTTCTTAAAATTATTTGATACTAGAAGCCCAGTGCACAACATTCATGCACTGAAGGGGTTTGTCCCTCAGCTCGGCCTGCGACTTCTCGAAGTCCGGGACCCCTCAGGGGATGTCTGACTGCCGGCTTAGGCCTGCTTCCTGCTCTTTAGCACTGCCTTGGAGGCAGGAGCGGCTCCCACCACCAATGCTGCGCTTGCCAGCCATGAGCCCGGCTTCTGGCTGAGCGGTGCTCCCCCTTTGGGAGCACACTGACCACCAGGGGGCAGCTCCTGCATTGAGCATCTGCCCCCTGGTGGTCAGTGCGCTTCATAGCAACCAGTTGTTCTGCCATTTGGTCGATTTGCATATTAGGGTTTTATTATATAGGATAAAGGCACACACACTATTAATTCTAAAACAAAAAACAACAAAAAAACCATTTTATTTTATTTTTTCCCATCAGCCAACCTCATTCCCTTTGGCAACAATCAGCTTGTTCTCTATATCTATGGATCTGTTTCTGTTTTGTTTTGTTTATTCATTTACTTTGTTTTATTTATTTATTTTTTAGATTTCAGATATAAGAGCGATCATACAGTATTTGTCTTTCTCTGTCTGACTTATTTCACTCAGCACAATACCCTTTTGGACCATCTATGTTGTCATGAATGGCAAGATTTCATTCTTTTTTTATTGCTAAATAATATTTCATTGTATATACAGGGGTGGGCAAAAGTAGGTTTACAGTTCTGAAACAGAGCATATTCTTATATTATTTACTAATTATTGTATTATGTCCTTTTCCATATGAACAACTGTTAACCTACTTTTTCCCATATATTTATATCTCTATATCTATAAATAGTTCACATCTTTGGTAGAACATCTAGGTTGCTTCAATATCTTGGTTATTACTAGTAACACTACAATGAACATAAGGGGGCATATATCTTTTCAAATTAGTGGTTTATTTGTTTTTCCTGATATATAACCAGAAGTGGAATTGCTGGATCATATGGCAGATCTATTTTCAATTTTTTGAGGAACCTCCATACTGTTTGCCATAGTAGCTGCACTAATTTACAATCCTACCAACAGTGTACAATGGTTCCCTTTTCTCCATAGCCTCACCAACACTTGTTTTCTGTAGATTCATTGATTATAGCCATTCTGATTGGTGTGAGGTTATACCTCATTGTAGTTTTAATTTGTATTTTCCTGATTATTAGTGATGTTGAGCATCTTTTCATATGTATGTGGCATCTGTATGTCCTCTTTAGAGAAATGCCTATTTAGGTCCTCTGCCCATTTTTTAATTGGATTGTTTTGCTTTTTTATGTAAAGCTGTATGAGTTCTTATATATATTTTGGTATTAACCTCTTATTGAAGTTCTTTATATATTTTTGGATATTAACTCCTTATTGGATGTATCATTTTTTACTATTCAGTAGTCTGTCTTTCATTTTGTTGATGCTTTAAAAAAAAGACCATTTAAAATTACTAAAGTCTACATAACATTTTAAAATATTAATTTATTATTTTTATGTACTTAGGAACCACACTTTACTTAAGCAATGAACTTTTTTTATCCTATGATCACATTTTTTGAACAGATAAAATTTATTTGAAATTATCAACATCCATTTGTATATTGTAAGATAATATGTTAAAGTCCCTAAATATTTTTTTCTCAAATGTTAATTGTTCTTGATTTTTCTTAGAGGTGTAGCACAGCCATAAGTCCTAATGTTTTTCAGTGGGGTAAAACTGTCACAAATCCAGAATTATTAGAGCTAAAGTTAGTAAATTTCATTTGAAGGGGAATATAAGACATTTGTGTGGGGGTGGGGGGGGCGGGGGGGGTGGCGGCTAGCAATCTGAATCTGTGCCAGTAACCTGCCTTCTAATGCACACTCTTGCTCGCTGATAATTAACTCCATTGATGCCTGTCCTGTCTTGCAGAGCCTGTTTCCCAGAATACTCCCATTTTACAGAGGCCATAAACCATGAACCATCCACAACCCCTGGAGGGGGTTATCAGCGCTGGCCCAAGGCCAGGCCTCTGGGTGTAATCTCACATCCCCCATCCCAACACATAGGGCTTTTCGCAAAGCCCTCAAAAGGTCCCAAGCCTGCCTTATTTGGGGGACAAAAAACCCAAAGGGTATAAAGGGAAAGCTTCTTCCATATTCACTCACTCAGGCTTTGGAGAACTGACTCCCCTGAGTCACTGTACTAGTACATCTGAAAATAAATGGTTTTTTCCTGAATCTCCAAGTACTCCTTGTGTATTTTCCGGTCGCCAGGTAAATTCTGTAACACACTCATTATCATGTTTCTAGTTAATAAAATTTTAAGATACATAAGGATAAACTAGTAATTTGTAGCTCAATCTTACCACATCTTACAAGCCAGTGGTATTTAAAATTGAAATTAATCAGCTAGAGGTAAACATTTCCTTAATTCTATTTTTTTTTTCAGGACATATTTATCTGGCTAGTAAGCAGGATTTATGAGTGAATAAAGTTGTTTTACAGATCATTCATCAAGTACTCTAATATAGTGTGTGCTTTTGTTAATTTAAATATTAATTTAAAGTCAACAAATATTTTATAAATTCTTACTATGTGGTCAGAACACAGGCATATAAAATCATATTGAGAGAAAAGGCATACTTAAGGGAAGCAAACAGTGAAAAGAGCAGCATATGTTTAAGCATTTTAAACACATTGAGTAGTGTTACAAACAAGACAAAAGGCCCAAAATGGAGTTGCTTATGCTATGTTCCACACCACCAAAACGAGACAATTACAGTTTCTGCTTCTTCCATAAAGGAAATCTTGAACCAGTCTCTCAGGAATTACCTGATCACCACTAGTTTAGCAATTTGCCTGAGAGACCCCTGCCATCCTCTAGGGAAAGTGGCCTTGCAATAACTAACCTAGTATAATTTCCTTAGTCCTGTTCCCTTCTTCCTATAAACATCTTTTATTTTGTATAACTCTCTGGAGCTCCTTTATATCTGCTAGATTGGATGCTGCCCGATTCATGAATTGTTGAACAAAGGGAATAAGATCTTTAAAATTCACTCAGTTGAATTTTGGTTTTAAATAGTAGGCAACATCTTACACATTTTGATTTCTTCCTAATATCCTGCACCCCAATTCCAATGTGTGTGTGCCCCCCCCCCACACACACACACACACATTTCTCCCACACCAGCTGTGTGCTCTATAATCCAACTCCATCTTGACACTATCTACCTGGGGGAAAGCATCAGGTCCCTGAGGTTAAGGATGCAGTCCTACAAGACTGTTCCCACCCCTTCAGAAGCCAACTACAGGTCCAAGTTGTCATCTGTGCTTTTGACCCTCAGGGCATAGATTGGAGGTTCCCATGATCCCTACTTGAAGTTTGATGAATTTGCTAGAGCAGCTCATAGAACTCAGAGAAACAGTGTACTTACTAGATTACCAGTTTATTACAAAGAATATTACTCAGGAACAGCCAGATGGAAGAGATGCATAGGGCAAGGCAGGGGAAAGGGCTCAGCACCTCCATGCTCACTAAGCATGTTACTTTTCCTGAATCTCCGTGGTGTGTTCACCAGCCCAGAAGCTCTGAATCCTGTCCTTTGAGATTTAAGGAGTCTTCAGACATAGGCATGGCTGATTAAACCATTGGTCCTTGGACACTGATTCAATCTCCAGCTCCTCTCCTTCTCCTGAGGTCCAAAGATGGGACTGGAATTTCCAACTCTCCAATTACATTGTTGGCCCCCCAGGCAACCAGCCCCTATCCTTTGGTGATTTCTAAAAGTCACCTCATTAACATAACAAGACACCTTTATTGCTCTCCTCAATTAGGAAATTTCAAGAGTTTTAGGAGCTCTATGACAGAAACAGGATGAAAACCAAATATGCATATATATATATATATATATATATATATATATATATTATATCACAGTCTCCTCTGCTTTTTTTCAGGAATACAAAAAAAAAACGTAATAATTTTTTCATTATTAGAAATAACTTTAGAAGTTGAAGACAAATATAGCGAAAAGGAAACTGCATTTGTTTAGTAGATATACTAACCTGAAATTACACATGCCTGCCCCTCTCTATCCAGGACAAATTGTTTACCAACTCTGAGTCTAACAGGCCTGAAATGTCTATTAACTTAATAGCTGGTAGAGAAAATGTTTTGAAAGGGATGGAATATGATTAGGGGGATGGAAGTTGAAAGCGGTTATTGCTGCCACTAAAACATAAATATAGAAACCACTTCACAAACACTGGAAATTGGTAAATGGAGAGCAACTGTTATCCCTTTGCTTCCATCTGTGTCACTTAAATCAATTTTCTATGTGTCTATTAGGCCAGAGATAAGTCACTAAATCTCCAAAAAGGGAATATTTTTAGTTTAGTCATCTAAAACAAGCCAGACTATTCCAAATCAAATGTGACCTATTTTAAAGACCTTTAGGGAAGGTAATTTCAAAACATTTTTTGATAACACTTCAATGTCGAATTCTTAAAAAGGATATATATCTATCTTTAAAAACTACTTATCTTTCCTATATTGCAAATAAATTTAGTATACTACCAACAGGAAATCCTAAAAATAACAAGAGTTACAAATGACAGTTGACAGTAAGCACCTACTTGTGTGTATTCACCTTCTAGTAATTATATCTAGCACACAAAGCCTTGTAAAAATAAATAAATATTATTATCCCATTTAACAGGTGGGGAAACTGAGGGTCAGAAAGCTACTTGTCCAAAGTTAAACATCAAATGAGTAGACAAAAAATGTAACCATAATAATTGATGTTGAGTGTTCTAGGATGTTTTTTTTTTCCCTCTACACTATGATGTTCAAGAAAGCTTTTCTCCCATGTTTTCTCAGTAATCCTTTGTTAAGGCTGTTGGAAATAAAGCCAGCACTGTGACTCAGCACAATTAATCCCAAAATATTGATGCTTAACATTTTTTGTTTCAAATTGCAGGTGTAGGCTCTATTTAAAAAGGCAGCTGGAGAAGCAGGTGGCATAGAAAAAGCTAGCTATTGGAAAGAGGGGGAAGGGGGGAGGAAAGAAACCTTCAAGTTGTGTATATAGCTGGAGCGCCTAATGGGTAAGTGCCCTGTATTTCCCAAGATCTGCCATATCCCCTTCTGTGCATACTTGTGTGTGTGTAAGTACAGTCTAATTATCATGCAGACAAAGTAGCAACTTGAGCCCAGCTGGCATGGCTCAGTGGTTGAGCACTGACCTATGATCCAAGAGGTCATGGTTTGATTCCTGGTCAGGACACATGCCTGGGTTGCAGGCTCAATACCCAGGGGGCGGGGGCATGCAGGAGGCAGCCAATCAATGATTCTCTCTCATCATTGATGTTTCTATCTCTTTCTTCTTCTCCTTTCCTCTCTGAAACCAATTATATATATATATATATATATATATATATATATATATATATATATATATATATAATTTATATATATATATAATATATAATATATATATATAATTTAAGTAGCAGCTTGATTGGGGCCAAAAGCTAGATATGTCGAACCTCAGAATGGTCCTGAGAACATCATTACCAAAGCCTTTACTAAGGAAAGGCATGGGATACCCTCACACTCAGGATCTGCCCCAAGCACACAGGCAGCAAAGAAGGATGCAGATGTGGGTTTAGAGGAGACGATCAAAGATTTTGACAAGATGTTCATAGGTGGCTGATAAGGTTGATTTCAGCTAGAGATAAGCTGACCTGGATTACTGTTAAAAACATGCAAGCTTTGCCTTAAGTGTATGGTAAAGGACAGTTTTCCTGCTGTTGTTCTGAACAGAGAAAGGACAGGCTGAGCTTTCTAACCTGATGCTCCAGCATCTGTTAGTGGCTAGTGGCAGGTGATGGCAGGCAGCGCTTCTGAGCGGACTGGACCAGTGGGGCGCTGATCTAGACCAATAGAAGCAAATTCTCAGGTCGGCTCTTGCAGTGTCCGTGGCAGCATCCGTGCATCCTTTCATGTGGGCTGCTCCAGGCTGGACTAGCAGAAGCTGTTTGAGGTTAGAGATACTGAAAGACCACCAGTTAAGCTGATCTCAGGGTTCCCAAACTCTGCTTTAGAGCAGCAGTTCTGCTCGAGCATGCATGAGAGCCACCTGGACTGCTTGCTCATGCACAGATTGCTGGGTTCACTCCCAGAGTTCCTGATTCCGTCAATCTGGGGTAGGGAATGAAAATTTGCATTTCTGACAAGCTCCAGTGTGTCCTGATCCTGTTGCCTGCCTAGGGAAAACATTTTTAAGAGCTATTGCTGCAGAACAAAAACTCTTACACTCCTGTCTACCACTGCCTCCCAAAGTTTACCATTTCTGAAAGCCCTGGATGTCCTCTTTTCCATCATCTATCACCAGATAACTCCTCTTGGGTATATAAAAAACAGCAAAAAACCAAAACAAACAACCAAACAAAAACACCTTCTAAATTACTTTGAAGTCTTGACATTACCAGGAATCTAGACTAATAGCAGGTTGTGTAATTCATGTACAAACCAGGAATCAAGTTATACAGTTACTGTTATACCCAAATGGTCAATGGTCAGAATAAAAATTTCGACCATTTATTTTAGCTATAGGTTAAGCCAAACCAATGCTTATTACAGTTCGCACTACAAAACTCTCTGCCCAAATGGGTAGCATAATTTATCAGTTAACATGCACAGGCTCTCATGAATGAAAGGTGAGAAAGAAGTTTGAATCCTTCAACTTCATCATTTTATTTTTAAATTTTAACCCCCCAAATACTACTGTTTATCCTGGATAAAATGAAAAAGCTAGCCACAACTGCTGGCAAAAAGACCTAAAACAAAAGCACCAAACAATAGTAACATGACAGTCTCTTTTCCCTTGAGTTTTCCTTGTTTAAAATTTGTAAGAATTACACTTAGTGAATTGCCAGACACAGCGTTTGCAGGCATACCTTGGAGATGTGTGTTTGGCTCCAGACTACAATAATAAAGCAAGTATCACAATACAATGAATGAGTCATAATCTTTTTGCTGCTGGAGGGTCCTGCCTTCAATTTGTAAAACACAACACCCGTGAAGCGCAATAAAACGAGATGTGCATGCAGTGACCAAGAAATAGTGACATTTAGTTATCAGTGTGCATCAGTAGCACCTGAAAGTCTTATTCCAAAAGCATAATCCCCAAACCACACTGGCAAAGGGCCCAGGAAGCTGTGTTTTAACGAGCAGCCCGGTGAAGACCCAGCGGGGGCACACAGACAAGGGGGAGCCATGTGCCCAGAGCTCCTTGAAAGAAAGGAGCCAGGGTCTTACACAGCCCAACAGCAGGGGCTACTGACCGCAGCGTTTAGAGAACTAAATTTATGGTCCTATATAGTGATAGCTGGGGTCCACTACTCTTTGATTAATAAGCACCTAAACTGAAGTTAATAACTTCATGTTATCTAGCTGTGAGAATAGATAGGATGTTTAATATTCCTTAGAACACTAACATGTATGAGGGATCATAGTTGAACTCACAACTATATTATTACAATGTTTTATAAATCCAATAAAGTTGAGAAAATTATTCTTGCATTGATTATTTTTACCCAAGTTAATCAGAAAGAGGTATTTCCATTTATATTATTGCTAGAAATGAAAAATCATAGTAATCCCATACATTCACTTAAAATAGCCATTTTCTAAATAATAAACATTTATTACCTCATTTGCTTTTCAAGAAAACTATGGGAGACAATAAGGGCAAGCATGTTAATTCTATTTTACAAATGACAAAGATTCAGATGGGTTAAAAAGGCATGTCCAAGATCACGTGGCCCAGGAACATCAAAACCAGATCTCAAAGCCAAGTTTCCTGATATTAAGACTTTACCACTGTACAGTATTGCTTTGTTATTATTAAAAAGCAATGGATTTGTAAAAAGTTGCTTTGTAAAGTGATTAATCTATCTAAAACAAATAACAGTAATTATAATTATTTTCAGTCCTATACTTGCCAAGGGAAAGTTTATCCTTAAATAGCTAAAGTCCTTTCTTAGGTCTGCCTGTCAGGTAGGTCTTTTATATGTTGAAAATTATACTCACTTTTCACTTTACTCCTATTCATATTTTCTACATAATACTGCTATCTAGGAGGTTTTCCATGGGCAAACCAAAGGTAAAATTCCACAAGCAATATTTGAGGATGAAAAAAAAAAGTCAAAAAGACTGCTGCGTCCCTTAATGAAAAGACAACAGTCAGCAGCAAATGGGCCTGTCTTATTGTTTTTACCACAACCCCCATAAAAAGCTCTCTCATCCCCATTCATTCTCTCTCTTCTCTGTCTCCCTCTTCCTCATTTCCTTCCTTCCTTCATCCCTCCCTCTCTCTCTCTATCCTCCCCTCCCCACAAAGTAATTATATGGAAAGTTTACCGGTCAAGCCAGCTTTATTAAAGACTGCATGGATTTATAGGTGATCTTATCCCCAACAATACTGAATACTTCAAAATCCTCACTTAACATCATATTGCAGAAGGTAATAGCTTAATATTTCAGTTATGGTAGAGCCTGCCCTGGCTAATAAATATCAGATTAAAAGTTATCTTTACCATTTATTTTTCTTTTTTTCTGAATAATATCACAAACTAAAGGCTCATTTCCTAAATAAGTTAACAGTAGATACTCTTAGTCCTGATTTGAAAATGTCAGCAAATTTTAAAGTTGATACATTAGAATTTACTTTTTAATTATAAACCCTATTGTTGTTTAAAAGTCTCCATTATAATGTGTGAGTAGTCAGTCACTAATAGGGATTAAGAGCATGCAATGTTTACCTGATCAATAAACAAAGTACTGAAGTTCAGCCAAAAAGGCAACTTCTCTATAATCATCTACAATATACCTGGAACAGATAAGCGGAATTTTTTAAATTCAGATAATGTAATGTAATTTGACCAAGATAATAATTCTAAATTTCATTCTTTCTATCTTCCAAATGCAGTATTAAAATGATGGTATTTGAAACACACACAAAAAACAGACCTCTCAAAAAGATCATACACCATGACCAAGTAGGATTTATCCCAGGGATGCAAGGATGGTACAATATCCGCAAATCAATAAATGTGATACATCACATAAACAAATTGAGAGAAAAAAACCACATAGTCATATCAATTGATGCGGAAAAAGCATTTGGCAAAATCCAACACCCTTTCTTCATAAAAACTCTCAGCAAGATAGGAATTGAGGGATCATACCTCAACATAATAAAAGCCATATATGACAAACCCACAGCCAACATCATAATCAATGGGCAAAAACTAAAACCATTCGCCCTAAAAACAGGAACAAGACAGGGATGCCCCCTCTCACCACTCCTGTTCAACATAGTACTGGAAGTACTAGCCATTGCGATCAGACACGAAGAAGAAATAAAAGGCATCCAGATTGGAAAAGAAGAAGTAAAACTGTCCTTATTTGCAGATGACATGATACTGTACATACAGAACCCTAAAGACTCCATCAAAAAATTATTAGACTTAATAAATGAATTCGGCAATGTAGCAGGATACAAAATTAATGCTAAGAAATCCATGGCATTTCTTTATACCAATAGTGAACTTACAGAAAGTGAAACTACAGAAGCAATCCCATTTACCATTGCACCAAAAAAATTAAAATACCTAGGAATAAACTTAACTAAGGAGGTAAAAGACTTATATGCTGAAAACTACAGGACACTGAAAAAAGAGATAGAGGAAGACATAAACAGATGGAATAATATACCGTGTTCATGGATTGGTAGAATCAACATCATCAAAATGTCCATACTACCCAAAGCAATTTATAGATTCAATGCAATCCCCATTAAATTACCAACGGCACATTTCACAAATCTAGAACGAACGTTCCAGAAATTCATCTGGAATAAAAAAAGACCCCGAATAGCTGCAGCAATCCTGAGAAAGAACAAAGTAGGTGGGATCTCAATACCAGATATCAAACTGTATTACAAAGCCACTGTTCTTAAAACAGCTTGGTACTGGCACAAGAACAGACATATAGATAAATGGAATAGAATAGAGACCCCAGAAATCGAGCCAAACCACTATGCCCAATTAATATTCGACAAAGGAGGCAAGAGCATACAATGGAGTCAAGACAGTCTTTTCAATAAATGGTGTTGGGAAAATTGGACAGATACATGCAAAAGGATGAAACTAGATCACCAACTCACACCATACACAAAAATAAACTCAAAATGGATAAAAGACTTAAACGTAAGACGGGAAACCATAAAAATACTAGAGGAATCCACAGGCAGCGAAATCGCAAACATATGCCGAAGAAATTTCTTCTCTGATAATGCTCCTAGGGCAATGGAAACTAAAGAGAAAATAAACAAATGGGACTACATCAAAATAAAAAGCTTTTGCACAGCAAAGGAAACCATCAACAAAACAACAAGAAGACCCACTACATGGGAGAACATATTTGCCAATGATACCACCGATAAGGGTTTAATTTCCAACATTTACAGGGATCTCATGAAACTTAACAAAAGGAAGATAAACAATCCAATAAAAAAATGGGCAACGGACCTAGATAGACACTTTTCGAAAGAGGACATACAGAAGGCCGAAAGACATATGAAAACCTGCTCAAAGTCACTAATTATACGAGAGATGCAAATCAAAACGACAATGCGTTATCATCTCACACCTGTCAGAATGGCTATCATCAACAAATCAACAAACGACAAGCGTTGGAGAGGATGTGGAGAAAAAGGAACCCTTCTGCACTGCTGGTGGGAATGCAGACTGGTGCAGCCACTGTGGAGAACAGTATGGAGCTACCTCAGAAGTCTAAAAATGGAACTCCCATTTGACCCATTGATCCCACTACTAGGAATATATCCCAAGAAACCAGAAACGCCAATCAGAAAGGATATATGCACCCCTATGTTCATAGCAGCACAATTCACCATAGCTAAGATTTGGAAACAGCCTAAGTGCCCATCAGCAGATGAGTGGATTAGAAAACTGTGGTACATATACACAATGGAATACTATGCTGCGGTAAAAAAAAAAGGAACTCTTGCCTTTTGCAACAGCATGGATGGAACTGGAGAGCATTATGCTAAGTGAAATAAGCCAGTCAGAGAAAGATAAATACCACATGATCTCACTCATTTGTGGATTATAGAGAACAACATAGACTGCTGAAAAGGGACAGACCCAAAGACTGAGAAACAGCGATCAGGCTATCAATCCCCAGAAGGAAAGTAGGGGAGGGCGGGGGTAAGGGGAAGAGATCAACCGAAGGACTTGTATATATGTATATAAGCCAAACCAATGGACATGGACAACAGGGGGATGGAAGCATGAGTTTGTGTGTGTGGGGGAGGTTGGGGGTTAATAGGGGGGATGAGGACACATTTGTAATACCTTAACTAATAATAAAAAAAAAAAAAAGAAAATGGAAAAAAAAACCAAACAAACAAAAAAAACAGACCTCAACTAAGATTAGAATCTAGAGGGCCTGTAGGGGGAGTTATCGTGCCCTAGACTAGAGAACTCTACTACTAGTATTTCTGTGTCCTCTTAACTTCCTCTTTCTCTCTATATAAGAATTTGCTCTCCTTTGTTCTAGCAAAATCACACATGGCTTACCATGGCTGCATGTTCTGGATTACAATGCTCTCCACTGCTTCCCCACATAAAACCTTTTTGTTGAAGAAATACCTGCCTTTTTCTTTACAGTCAACATATTTAATACTATCCATGTTATAAAAGAAAACATATTAGTGATGTCTTTGGCTGAAATTCTCCATAAGAAACTTTTTAAATGATAGTAACATTTCACCATGTATGCTTTAAAATATAAAAATTCTGAGGATAAAGTTGCCCCCTTTTAAGTCTATATTCCTTCCAAATTCTAAATTATGTTTTAAGAAATGTTTCAATTATGCAAATCAATGTTTCCTTACATTTTAAAATGAGAACCTTGTACTCATGTTATGCAAATAAAAGAAAAAACTTACCCAAAACGACTGAGATTGTATCTTAGAATGGAAATAGCCACCCCTTTCTTCTTCCTTCTTCCCTCTCCATCTTCCTCCTTCCCACCCTCCCACTCTTCTTTCTTTCTCTCTTTTTTTCTTGCAAAACTCTAGCTGAGAGTCCATGGATTATTTGCAGGATGGATTTTATGTTCTGGGGAAAACATTTGCGTGTATATCAGGTTATGCAATATTAAAGAGAACTGACTCTCACTGTTATTTTTCTCTCTCTGACTCGCTTCTGCAGCCTGTTTTTCCTACTTGCTTAATCTTGGCTGCTCCTTCCCATATTATCAGGTCATCAACCTTTAAGTGCCCCACGCCCAGTCAAAACTTCTCTGCTAACTGCTCTCAGACTCGGGATCTATAGAGATGCTACAGATGGTTAGTGTTGGATGAGGGAGGCTTTATGTCAGACACCAAAGTCAGGACTTTAGAGGGAGGAAAGGGGAAAAGGAATATAGGTAGTGATGAAAATGTTCTTCAGCCAACATTCTTTTTTTCTATAAGCATTTGAGTATTTCACTACTTTTTACTTGGAAAAGAATATGCTCTTAACGATATGCATTAAGAAATATAAGCAGCCCTGACCGGTTTGGCTCAGTGGATAGAGCGTTGGCCTGCAGACTGAAGGGTCCCGGGTTTAATTCCGGTCAAGGGTATGTACCTTGGTTGCGGGCACATCCCCAGCAGGGGGTGTGCAAGAGGCAGCTGATCGGTGTTTCTCTCTCATCATGTTTCTAACTCTCTATCTCTCTCCCTTCCTCTCCATAAAAAATCAATAAAATATATTTAAAAAAAGAAATATAAGCAAATGAGAACTCATTTAAAATCATTAATTAACCAAAAATTCAGCTCTAGTTTAGTTTGAAATATATTTTTATTTCCCCCTATGAAGCCATTTTTTCCTTCTTAACAATTATTTAAATGAGTTTGCATTTATTGAGCACATTACTAAATGCTCTGTGATACAGTAAGAAAATGTGACAAGTAAGAGAATAAAGTTAGAATACAACTTATACATAAAAAGTATATACTTGTCACAGGCAAAACTCAAGGTGTAATGTATATTCTAATTACAGCTACCATAGGTTATACTACATATACAATAACATTGATGAGCAGTGATATACTTTCACATGCACTGCTGAGAAATAGCTTTTAGGGTTAAAATAAATCTAATGAGTTGGAATGAGCTCTATATTTTCTTATTCTGCATAATTTTGCCATATATCTTTTTAAATACTTTCATAGGAAAAATATCAATATAAACATCAAATCGTATGAAAACAGAGGATTCAACAACACATGGAAAACAGCAGGGAACGGCAAACCTAGCAAATTCAAAGAAGCTCAGAAGAAGAAACATTCTCCCAGTGTCTACAGGGGCAATTATATAGGATATCCACAGTATAACTGAAATAAAAAGACTTCTTCCCAAGCCTTCCAATGATCTTGAGATAAAGGCTAAAAATAGAAACTATATCCTACCAGTCCTTTGAGCAAATCCCGGAGCTAGAGAATAACCCTGCTGAAGAATGGGATCTTCACTGTATAGAAAAAGAACAGAAATATCAGAGATCTACTTAAGATTAAGCATATTCAGTTACACACAGTTGGGAAAATGTTCACATTCATAGATGCAGTTCCAGGGCTTGGTGCAGTTAGTGGATGAGAGAGAAAGGGAGTGTCCATTCAATTGCTAACAACAACTAAAAACCGAATCTTCATCAGCCCCCAAAGCAGCGGCTATAGCAAAGCAGGAGTGTCCGCACCATAGCTATTCCTTGATGGGATCTAAATCACAGGGCAGCATCCTGATCTCGATCCCACTGGTGGACAGCACACATGATAGATTTAGCAGCACGTCTTGGATCATTTTTCCTGGATACTTTCTGTAATCTTAACATAACATAGACACACTCGTCATTAACTGAATGTGAGGGAAGGAGAAAACCCCATAGAGTCTGAAGTCTCGTACTGTGTTGGGCACTATTCAAAAGAAAACATACATATTTTTCAGTGCCAATTTCTCTTGTTTTCTTGGAAAATCAATTGCCATCTGAGAACTTAAAAATATAGCAATAAAAGTAGATAGTGGGAGGGGGCATAATAGCTGCCCATTGTTCTCACAGTGGACTTTTTCCACTCTCACATCTAATACAAAGTGACTTTCTCTGACTCTCACCTTATCCTGGCTCTCTGGCTTATCCTGTGTGTTCAGGGACTGTCTCGGGACAGAGACTGGGTCCAGTGGATTCGCTTACAGCACCAGGATCAATGGGGACACTCACTGGGAACCAAAACTAACGTTCAAGAACAGACTGGCCTCGAGGGAAGGTGCCAGAGTGTTGAGAAAATGAAAACAACTGCATCCTGATGGGCACTACCCTGAGACCTGGAAAGAACAGAAAATCAGAAAAAAAAAGCGCTGCTCTCAAGGAGCAGAAACAGTAACAATTACAGCATCAATTACAAGCAAATGAATAGGAGCAGTGAAGAGGCTGCAGAGATTTAAGGAGAGAGAGTTGAAAGGGACAGAACTTAGACACACAAGTGAGGCTTTAAAATTCACAAGGCTGTGTTGGATACGATTAGACATTTCCTATGATAGTTCCACAGAAGAGATATAGACCTCTGGGACATTGTCCCAGTTAGCATGAAATCTTGTGCGTCATTTTTAACAGTGGCTTTTACTAGTATGCATACATTTTAACCTGTGAAACCATTCTGAGAGGGGGGAGAGGTATTGTCATCCTTTCTAACCTAGAATACTGAGGTTGACTCAGAGGGAAGGCAGGGGAGGGTGGGAGGGTGGGTGGGTAAGAGATCAACCAAAGGACTTATAGGTATGCATATAAATATAACCTATGGACACAGACAGTAGGGGGGTGAGGGCCTGTGCTGGGGGTGGGAGTGGGCGGGGAGAGGTCAAGGGAGGGAAAAGGAGACATATGTAATACTTTCAACAATAAAGAATTTAAATAAATTTTAAAAATAAAATACTGAGGTTAAGGGAGATTCAGTAAATGTTCAAGGTCACATTGCCAGGGAGTAGCAAGTGTTCCCACCAGATGAGATGAGAGAAGTGGTAGGCAGATATCCGTTGGCAACCCCAAGCGCATTAGAATTAGTGTGGAATATGGATTGGGAGTGGTTGTGGGACAGGGTGAATTAGATGGGCACAAGCAGAAAAGTTAGAAGAATATTGCAACAGTCTAAGTAAGAGAGAAGTTAGTAGCTGCCCAACAAATAGACATTATGGAGAGATAAGCGGGCCACCAGTACTTGAAATAGAAAGAAATTTATAATAACTAGAATTACATAAAATTACTGGTCTTATGAGAAAATGCAAATGGAGACAATTTAGTCAAAAGTTGGATAAGCATGTTTCTACTAGAAGACTTCGGTGATGTGAAGACACAGCAGTTTCTGTGGTCTCTTCCAACTCAAAAAAGGTCGATGATTATATACTCATCTGGATTTTTGCTTTTAAATTTTGTGGTCTCCTGTCACATTAAATTAGTTTGGTGTTAGTTGCTGAACCATGAAATCCATTTACTTTATGTAAGAAGGTGGCTTATTCCATGCAATTCTAACCACAAAACAATAACCATTAAGTTGAATCCCACTTTAGCAATACAAATTTTACCAACCAGAAAAAATAATGGGCAAAACACAATTTAGTTAAAAGGGAAAAAAGTAACATTTGCAGTAAGAAACAAGAAAAGTGAGGGTGGGAGGACTTCATTCTACAGAAAAGGAAAAAGTCTCCCATAAAACCAACCCACAGTATTATTTAATCCTCAAGTTTTTCCCTTGGAGGAGAAAAAGATGGCATCTTCACATAAGTAAATGCAAAAAGTTCTGGCTGCATGAAAACGAGGTAGCATAAAGAGGGGAATTGGATTTGAACTTGTTGGATTATCTGCACGGAAGATATCTCTTATTGGTCCTCTTTCCCTCACAAGTAGAACAGCAGTAACACAGTGAAGTCAAAAGAACAGAGTGCTGGATTAGATTTGGCTATGCTTTTTAGTGGCTCCCTGAGCCCAGGAAAACCATTTCACTCAATTGTGTATCCGAAAACACCCAACAGGTACTCAATAGACACCTGGTGTGTAACTATCCTACACTGCTGGGGATATAGACATGGACATAATATGAATTTTGTCCAAAGGACTTACAGTTCAATAACAGTATACAAACCTATAATCAATTTAGGCCTTAACATGCTGGAGGTGTTATGATAGCTACTTAGGGGTACTAGAGGGAATGATGAGAAAAAGAAGTCAGCTTTATAGAGGGAAGGAAAGAAGGAGATTTGGGAATGGCTCCAAAGAAAAGGTTATCCTTGATCTAAGTCTTGACCAAAGGGTGATATTTTATCAGGTGCTTATTCTTGGTTATAGTTGTAGTGATGTGTGTATTTGTATGTATGATGGAGGAGTGCTATGCCAGGCATAGAAAATACCATGGAACAGCATAGAACAAGAACAGTAAGCAGTCCACTGCAGCTGATACATACCACTTAATGTATAAATCAGAGGGAAAACAAGGGGTTGGAAAGGTCTTTATAAGCATAAGGCCAAATCATGAACCATAAACAAAAAATAATAATTTGCCAAAATTACAATAATATTTGAAAAGCAATGGCAAGATAGAATCAGGACACCGACTTATAGGCTATAGCATATGGGATAGATAGGCATATGGAATAGCAAAGGGTTTATAGTTGGTAGTAACTAATAAAAAATAAATAAACCAATTAATAATGGGTAAAAGACATTTTGCAAAAGAAGTAATGAAATTTCCAAGAAAAGTCTAAGTCCAAGAAATGTCAATAAAAATATTTCTGAAGGTAATTTGACAATACCTAGCCAAACCTCTTAACCTAACCTAGCAATTTTTCTCTCTTGTATATAATCCCTCCAAACATATATACTAGTACACACACACACATACACATACACATACATGTACATATAGATATACATGTGCATACAACTATATACATATATATTCATCAAAATGTATGACTGAGAATGTTCATAGCAATAGAATCAATGTATACATTTCAGTACAGTCATACAGTGAGAACTAATTATTAATAGCCATACTCAACAACATGGATGGATTGCACAATCATGATCAACAAAAGAAATTGTAGTGGATGGTATGATGTGCCACAGAGAATCCTCTCCTTAATCCAAAGCATTAATTTACCTGGCTGCTAGGAGTGACACCTACTGTAGGCTCATGCCTGAATTCCTCTGCCAATGGGAGCAACCCTCATCCAATGAATGGTTGACATAGACCTGGCACCATTGCTTCAGTGTGGGTTATCTCTAAAGGGCTATCATTGCTCTAGAGAACAATTATTTACAATGGCAGTCAGAATGGCAATCAGGGATTTTTGACCCATGTCTGGTAATGGAGATGGTTAATAAAACTCATTCTTTGTGGAAAGATAGATGACCATCCAACAAGAGTACTGTTCAATTATATGATCAAAGCAAATCAAAGGTTGATGATCGTGAAGTTAAGACGAGCTGCCTCATTAAAAAATTATGATCCCTTTCATAATTTGTGGACCTGAGCCAGTTTTTAGCCACCAAGCCCATTAACTAAAGGAAAATTGTTCATATGAAGAAGGACCAAAAAACCCAAGTATGTATGATAATGATTCTCACAGTCCTTCCCCGAAAGGGGCAGGCAGCCATTTACTAAGGTATCCAAAACTAGGAGAAGAAGAAGAATACACATATATATGTCAAGGACAGTTGAATACAGTGTACTAAAGTACAGGCAGTGGTGTATGACTTGCTTGATTGGTCAGAGGCTTGGGAGAAAAATAATTGGAAGATTGGGAGAAAAGAGGTCTGGGGAAGAGGGACCTGGAAAGACCTATGGGAGTAAGCACAAGTGTTCATAGCTTAAAGAGCTTGTTATCCCCATGTTACAGCCTCCCAGAGAGCAGCCACCATAGAAGCAGCAGGCACAATCAGGTAGATAAATGATATGGTCAGCTGACATCAGCCAGCCCCCCCTTGACCACTTGAATGGTAGCACAAATGGTATATAAACAAAGTGGCCATGGTAGTAGAGACATACCTTATGCATAGCCCAACATCATGGGATCCATCATCAAGACTGATCTACCTACTGCCCCCAGGCAAATGTCAAATTTTTCAGTAACAGAAACTAACACTCATACCCTAGTATGGAACCATCCCTCCAGGAGATCAACCAGATACTTGGCTATCGAAATACACTGGAAAACTTCACTCTGAAAGAGTCAGTGATTGATCTCAACTGGAATTGATACATATTCTAAGTATGAGTTTGTTCTGCCTGCCCAAAGGATCTCAGCCAGCACCACTATCCACAGGCTTACGAAGTATTTAATCCACTACCATAAGATGCTATGTAATAATGAATTGGGCCAAAGCACTACCTTCATCAAGCGATATATGGAAGTGAACATAACTATGAGGACCCACCAGTCCTGTCACATCTCACACCACCCAAACGCTGCTAGCCTGACAGGATGGAATGGCCTTTGGAATTTACAACTGAGGTGCCAGTTTGGGGATGATACTTTGCCAGAAATCATGATGCCTGTTTAGGAACCAAGGGGTAGATGTAAGAGTGGCTCATTTACCATCTCTTCCCATGACTCATTTGGGGAAGTTGTGCTTCCCATACTAAAAAATCTAGATTCTGAATGTGTCGTGGTCTGGTTCCCAGATAGAAAACACTTCCAAAGGGCCACTTCAAGGGGAAAATAAAAAGCTATGGCTGCCACACAATCACCCCAAGCATTTTTTTCTTAATCAAGAGACCAGCAGGAAAGGAATATTTGATTGCGATCATCAAGAGGAGAGAAGGCTCGTGTTTCACAACAGGACAGTGTGGACATGTTTGGCACTCCGGTAATCCACTGGGCCACTTTTGGTCTCCTCCTGACAAATTGCAATGGTAAATGGAACAGTGCAGCAGCCTGAGAAGGGCATGGTGTTCAGGAACTCAGAGCCTTTTGAGATGACGATCTGGATCACTCTACCTGGTAATCCATATAGACCGGCAGAGGTGCTGAGAGTGAGGAAACTAGAATTAATAGAAAGGAAGGAGATAATGAGTATCAGCTGTGGCCCTGGGCCCAGGTGCTGAAGTGAGGCCAACCAAAAGCCTGGAGGAGCTTTGCCCCATGAGACTAAATAAATGGGGTGAAATTTCAAATTCAATATGTGAACTCTACCAAGGTCAGACTGCCAACAGGCTGCTAACTTGACTTATGCTACCTTAGAAGGAAATATCAACACCGGCACATTCTATTAATAACAAATTGCTGCCCGGCCGGCATGGCTCAGTGGTGGAGCATTGACCTGTGAACTAGGAGGTCATGGTTCGATTCCTGGTCAGGGAACATGCACGGCTGTGGGCTCGATCCCCAGTGTGGGGTGTGCTGGAGGCAGCCAATCAATGATTCTCTCTCATCATTGATGTTTCTATCTCTCTCTCCCTCTCCCTTTCTATCTGAAATCAATGAAAATATATTTAAAAAATTAAATAATTAAATAAGTTGCTTTTCAAAATAAATATAAGATAGTTTTGTTTTACTCATAAAAAGTAAATGAGTTACCTGATGATTTAGATCTATAGTACATAAAAAAGTTACTTACAAGATGCTTAGTATATAAGTAATCATTGTTATGCTGACATATATTTACTCTAAGAAAAGTAGCAAATAATGTAAAGACAATATTATCTTCCAGCAAAGAGAGTCCGAGGCATTTTCATATTATCAAATGATCATGGAATTTAAAGTTTTATATTCACATATATGAATTCTGACTGCCAATTACTAGCTATGGCAATTTATACAAGTTGTTTCTCTTATGAATCTATAGTTCTTCATCTCTACGTGAAAGAAGAGGATGCTCACTCTACAAGATTTTCTGTGATATATAAAACAGCATTGTGCTTAGAACATTGCATCAATTATAGCCAAAGACATTATATTTAAATAATGGCTGATAATATTAGAGGAATAGTCTTTAGTCAATAAATAATCTTTAAAGAGATTTAAAGTCCAGTACCAAAAACAAGCTTGAAGGAATGTCAATTATATGTATAGTTTTTGCACTTTAGCTGATACAGGTTCCACTCCCTATAAACCTTAGTACCTAGCACAGAGAATTGTAATAATATATTATCAATTAATGTTTATGATGGATGAGATTAAAATCATATAAAAATGGAATCCATAATTTAGACCACAGTATCATATTCTGGGCAACTTTCCCAATTAGTCTGTCACATTGTGACTCATGGAATTGTCTTTAAAAATGTGGTAATATGAAAATGGTTTATGAAATATAAGCTATAAAATATTTCAGGGTTTATAATATTAAATTTTATTTTATTACTTGAATTATAAAACAATATTTAAAAACTAAAAAAGTATTCAAATACAAAACTTGTATGCAATTAATCAAGTTACAGATTTGTGAAATTCATTTGATCATAATGTTCATACTGAATTGCCTTTTAAAAAAGGATGACTAATTCACTACTAAGAACAATGCTAATATTTGTACTGTAAATTTGGTTTACCTTTTTTCTACTTTTACAAAAATAACCTTGAAGGAATGTCAATTATATGTATAGATTTTGCAGGTTAGCTAATATAGGTTCATATATAAGCTCTGTCACTTGCTAACTTTGAGTCTTGGCCTAAGTTTCTTACCTCTCTGAACCTGTTTTTTCATCTGTAAAATGGGAATATCACCTGCCTTAGAGGATAATTGTAAAGTCTAGAAACAAAGTCAGAAAAGAGCTTAACACATTGAATATAGCAGGAATCCAATAAAGCAGGTTATTTATATCATGAGTATTTGCATTATGCAATATATTGGTGAGTGTCTGATAATTGATTTCATTTTAGTTTTTACAGAGCTTGTCATGTCTCTTTCTCTCTCTCCCTCTCTTTTAATCACTTCGAGGTTTCATAGTAAAATATAAACCTGTTACTCTATTCATTACATTATACTGTTCAATAAATACTTTACAGTATTTCAATTCTGGCACTGGTATCTTGGCAAGCATTCTGGCCAGGATATATTTCGTGCTTCAGGACCTAAATGTGTAGTGACATATTAATATATTATGAAATTCTACAAATATGCAGTGTCCTTTAAGAAAGAACAAACCAAATGGTCACACTTCATTACATAATATTGCCCATCCTGTCATTTTTTTTTATCAGATGTTCTAGCAATTGTGTCCTTCATGATAACTTACAATTTCAAATTCAATATATGAACTCTACCAAGGTCAGGCTGCCATCAGGCCACTAATTTGAGTCATGCTACATTAGAAGGAAATATCAACACAGGCACATTTTATTAACAACAAATTCTATACTTTGAATTCCTTTCATTGATGAAAAATAAAATAATTGCATGTAGATATCAATGATTTTCTATTTCAAGTAAGAATTTCACCATAAGACCTTTATAAAACACTAGAGGCCCAATGCACGAAGATTCGTGCAAGAATGGGTCTTCCTTTCCCTGGCTGCCGGCACCACCTTCGCTCCATCCAGAGCTGCCTTTCTGCCTTCCCAAGCTGCCCAGAGGCCCAGAGTGGCTGGGGCGGTGCGGAACACCTGTGTCCTGCCCCGCCCCCGGCAGCTCAGCACCTGCCTATGCAAATCAACCCACCATCTTTGTTGGGTTAATTTGCATACTCACTCCTGATTGGCTGGTGGGCGTCACAAAGGTAGGGTCAATTTGCATATTTCTCTTTTATTAGTGTACATACAATATGATTTTCAGAGGCAAGGATACATGGTATAGACTGACAACTGTCAGTAGGATGGGGTGGGGGCAGGACTGGGTGAAAAAAGAAGGGATTAGCCAAAGAACATATATTCATAGTCCATGGACACAGACAATAGTGTGGTGATGGCCAGAGGGAAGGGGGGTGAGACCTGGGTGGAGGTGGGCAAAGGGGGCAGATGGGGACATATATAATAGTGTCAACAATAAAAAAATGTATTTAACATGTTTGATTAATGCCTGAAATAGTAAGAAATCTATGAACTGCCCGCATATATACAAACATACATACTTCTACATATCCAAGGGTAATGTTTATTACTTAACTTTCTATAAAGATCCAATATTCTTCTAAACATTGGTTTATAGCTATGGAGGATAAGAGGTGCTGTTACAGGTTTTGGAAGACCAATATAAGATGCTATAGGAAATATGTGCTAATGACACATAGAATGTCATGGGAGAAGTCCTCATCTTGTTGAGAGGGTCTGCAAATAACTATTTTGTAACAACACTAGAATATCATTTTCTATTTTCACTCTCTCTCTCTCTCTCTCTCATGAGTTTACAATAAAATTTTCCAGAGGTTTTATGATGTGACATTCATTGCAACCTGGACAGTTAATAGATTTAGAGGATTATAAAACAATCAATAAACTATATATTGCTAAATACATTTTGTTCTAAAAGACATCTAATTTACCATAAAATGTTAATAGTATTCATTATACTTATTTTTAAATGAATTAATACATTACTTAAAATATCTCAATACCATAAATACAAACATATGTAATACACACAAACAAAAGATGTTTGAGGTGTACAATGAATTTTGTGTAAAGGGGTCCCAAACTGAAAAATTTTGGTAAATACTACCTTAGTGTAAAGATTTAGTTAAAAATAAGAGCTCTGTGACTTCCAATTCTACTCAAAGGTATGGGAAGCTAGGAAGAGATTGCTCCCACACTTACAATGAAAAGCTGTACAAATTGAAAATTCATGAATTGTTTTGTACCCATTGGAGAGCTGAGTTTGTGGGTCAAACAATTGGCCCCTCATCTAGGAGAGACAGTGGATTGCATTGAGAGATATGTGAGCTCTGGCTTACTTGTAATAGACACAACAAGAAACAAGAAGAACTCAGTTAGGGTTGGAATAAACTATTGGAGGCCAAGGGTAAAGTGGCAAGATATTTAGAAGCCCCTGACAGATACCAAAATTGGAGGAATTCCCATCATCTTCAGGTTGATTTCTCCATAAATCCTACCAAAGGCTTACAGAAAAGTTTGGAAATATTTAAGTAAAGTGTCCTTTGTGATGCATACCTGGGGAAAGGGAACAGCAACCGCCACTGACAGGGCACAGAACTCCACCTGGAGCCTTCTCCCCATGTCCCCTACAGAATGAAAGCTTTAATCTGTAAAGAGAAGATAAACTAATACCATCACTTCTGGGCACTAGAGAGACTCTATTGAAGCTATGAAAAGAAAACAAAAACAAAATAAATCAACTGATAACCTATCCCTGAGGGAGTGAAAGGAATACATGCTGGGCTCAGATGAGGAAATGGCAAGAGAACTAAGGAGGCCACACCGCAAACACCCAGGAGTACAATGTATCTGCCTCATAGTGAGGCTAAATGAGAACAACAGAGGACATACCACCACTTCCATGCCTTATTGCCATGCTAGCACAGCTCAAGAAAAAAACAAGAAACACTGCTCAAAGAGGAACAAAAGTGTGGAGGAATGCCGATCAGAACACAAGGTATCACTAAAGGAACTGGAACCTTATCACTATCACCAGGTTCATGAAACTTCAACTCCTAATTAGATTTACTCAAGCCCTTGAACTAAAGGACTAGAAAAAAATGAAAGGAATGCCTATTTATAAAAGTAAAACCGTTTACCTCAGTCTCTATTGAATTACACAAGATACCCAATTTTCAACAACAAGCAACAGAGTATCCAAAAATGGTACAATATCAAATATTTTAACACATATGTAATTGGAAACCCAGAAGAAGAGAGAAAATAGGATGGAGCAAATGTTTGAAGATGTAACAGTCAAGAATTATCCAAAATTACAGAAAGTCCCAAGCTGTAGGCACAAAACAATTCAGAAAGGATAAAAAGCAAACAAAATCCTCCTAGTTATATCATATTCAAACTGCTGGGGGAAAAAGACAAAGAGGAAACTTTGAAGGCAGCTACAGAAAAAGACACATAACATAGAGAGGAACAAAGATTAAAATTAGCCGTAACCGGTTTGGCTCAGTGGATAGAGCGCTGGCCTGCAGACTGAAAGGTCCCAGGTTCAACTCCGGTCAAGGGCATGTACCTTGGCTGCGGGCATATCCCCAGTGAGAGGTGTGCAGGAGGCAGCTGATCAATGTTTCTCTCTCATCGATGTTTCTAACTATCTCTCTCACTTCCTCTCTGTAAAAAAAAACAACAATAAAATATATTTTTTAAAAAATTAGAGTGGAATTTTTGTAACTAGAAAAGCATGGAATGCTGAAAAAAGAAATCAATGCAGAATTCTATACCCAGTGAAGATATTTTTCAAAAATGAAGTAAATATTTTCTCAGACAAAATAAAAACAAAAACCAAAAAAAACCCCACAAAAACAAACAAGCAAAACTGAGCTAATGCATGCCAGTAGACCTATTTTTGAAGAAACTGGTAAAGAAAATTTTTCAGGAAAAAGAAATATAGGTGCACATAGAAATGTGAATCTACACAAAGAAATAAAGAGTGCTGAAAATGGGATCAATGAATGTCAAATAAAATTATTTTTTACTTTTAATTGATTTAAAATATAACTGGTGGTCTAAAGCAAAAATAGCAGCAACCTATTGTGTTTATAGCAGGTGTAAAAGTAAAATTTATAATAAATATCACAAAAGATGGGAGAAAGGAATTGAGAATATATTGTGATAAGGTCCTTACATTACCTTACATGGCATTCATATAGTGATATCTAAAGGTGGGCTCTAATGAATTAAAGATGTATATTATGAATCATAGGTGTAACACTAAAAAAGTAACACAAATAAATAAATAAGTTCATAAAGACATACAATGGAAGTGTAACAAACATTCAGTTTATATGAGGAGACAATAAAAGAGAGAAAAAGCAGCCGAAACCGGTTTGGCTCGGTGGATAGAGCGTCGGCCTGCGGACTGAGGGGTCCCAGGTTCGATTCTGGTCAAGGGCATGTACCTGGGTTACGGGCACATCCCCAGTGGGAGATGTGCAGGAGGCGGCTGATCGATGTTTCTCTCCCATCGATGTTTCTGGCTCTCTGTCTCTCTCCCTTCCTCTCTGTGAAAAATCAATAAAATATATTTAAAAAAAAAAAAAAGAGAGAAAAAGCAAGCAACAATGGAACAAACAGAAAACAGCTAACATAGATGGTAAAAACAAAATCAAGACCCAAATATGTGCTATCTACAAAAAATAGACCATAAGTATAAAGAAAAAGATAGGTTAAAATTAAAAGAATATAAAAAGATAAACTATGTAAATGCTAACAAAACAAAGCTAAAGTAGCTATATTAATAGCAGATAAAGTAGTTGTCAGAAAAAGAAATATTATTACTGATAAAAAGAAACATTATGTCACAATAAAGGAGTCAATTCTCCAAAAACACATCATCCTAAATGTATAAGAATTTTACAACAGAACTTCAAACTATATGAAGCAAAAACTGATAGCGCTGGAAAAGTGAAATACACAGGTCCACAATTATCGTTGGAGTCTTCACCACTCTTTTCTAAGTGACAGACAAGTACACAGTAAATCTGTAAGAATATAGAAGTCCTGATCAATGCTATCAACCTATTTGACATAATTCTCATTTACATTTATAGGACACTCCTCCCAACAACAGCAGAATACACAATCTTTTCAATTTCACATGAAACATTCCCCAACAGAAATTATATTCTGGCTTATAAAAAGAAAACATCAGTTTTTAAGGTAATAAAAAGTATATTCTCAAAGTAACCTATGAGCCACATAGGAAATGTCACGTTAAAAATATGTAATACCTAAATCAATAAAGAAAGAAAGAAAAAAAATATTTTGAACTGAAAGAAAATGAAAACAACAACATACCAAAATTGGTGGGATATATTTATATGTATATTGGATTCATAGAGTGACATGTATAGCTATCAAAATTAGTAATATAATTCCATTTTTATAACATATAAAAGGATTTGCAATATCATCAAATAAAAAGATAATCAAATGATATAATCAAATAACTTGATCATACAAATATTAATATCAATAGGATCACTGGAATTTTATTAATTCATTTTTAGCTATAATTTTAAATTTTTCTTTACTGAGCTTACTTATCATTTTAAATTACTAAAAAGTGAATTAATATGTCAAACATGTATTCACTTTTCTTCAAAATATATTTGTAACCCTTCTTAAAGTTTCAGACATTTCAATGTAATTAGGCCATAAATTACCTTCTAATTTAAAAAAGAAAACTATATAGAAATATATACAAGTGATTTTGGAGCAAAACAAATATCTGCTATCTAAAAATTACAAAGTTCAAATGTGAAAAAATTTGAACCACCTAAGTAAAAATATTAATACTAGTATTATCTATTTATATAATAAATGAGTAAAACATCTATTCTTGAGTGTAATAAACATTCAGTATTAAAAAAAGCTACCTATAACTGTAAATACACTCCATGAGCCTTTTATAAAGCCAGTTATGTGTATGTGTGCCTGGTAAATGAGATTGTGAATGAATTACAGCTACAAACTTAAATTATGCCCATAAATTATGAAATTTAATGGCTTCTGGAAGAGTTTCTAATCTTATTAAGTGTCATGATTAGTGATATTATTGCTCACAAAATGCATCTTTCAAGATTTATTTTTCATTCAAAAAAGAATATTTTATATTCTCCCAGAGCAGAATATAATTTATAGCCCAAACCTAAAAAATAAGAAAATACTGTTTTGCTATCATTAAATGTGATCCACCAATTCTTTCAAAACCAATAAATATTCACTCCCACTGGTATTTGTTTTCTCATCTGGAAAATGGATAATCAAAAAAATGTCTTCTTAGAGCTTTAGGAAGGACTTTAGGGAGCTCTTCATAAAATGAATAACGGAAATTGCGCAGTGTTCACTGGCAGAACATTTGCATTAACATTAAGGTGAGAAGTAGTTCAGAATTCATTTAACAACTATGAAAGTGATTTGGTTGTTATATTCTTAAAAATTCATTATGATTACCTGTTTGCCTACTAAGCACAAGGCATTTCCCATAAGCTAGAGGAATGGATTTCCTGAATTGCTTTTGCAGGTTGGAATTCTCAACCTTTTTACAACAAAGTATAGTAAATGACTAAACTTTTTTGGTATCATAAATAATCTAAGAGAAAAATTTCAAAATTCATATCGTATCAACAGAATTTGCTTGATTATTCTAATGTCTGATAAAAAAAAAAGGGGGGGAGCTAATCCCCACTTCTGTCAATGAGAAAACTCAGTGTTCCTTAAACGAGCCTCTTCTAAATACAAAAGTTAATCACAAAAAGGCTGCTTCAATTTTGTCAGCTCATAGGATTCTTAAAAGGTTGGGGTCAGCTACTTCAGAACATTTATAGATGTCCTTGGAAGAGTGACACATCCTTGGCACTCTGAGGGCCTGCAATGTTCTTAGATAAGTGTGAGGTAGCCAGAAAAGATCACTGCCTAGGCAAGAAGAGGGCAGGGAATCTGAAGCCGCGTGAGTTTACTAGGCATTTGGTGAAAGTTGCGGGAGAATCCTAAAAGGACACACTAAGATCCACGTAGATGAGAAGGGTACCGAAGCAAACTTCTCCTTTCTAATTTTATTTGATTCCAGATATCTAATTGCACTGATAGCATGCTGGGTCCCCTATCTCAGGTCCTAAATTTCTCCCTCCAGAAATTAACAACCATTTTCTTTTGTTTCTGGTTGTTATGGCATCTTCCTAGTTTCATTATTATCCAATATTTTAATATAAATTTAAATTCATGTACATTTAAGACAATACAAGGTGACTACAGTTCTTGATTTGAAGGGACTTTTAATAATTTCAAGACAAAAATTAGTCAATTATACTGCATTCCCTTCAAATTAGTTTTTCTTTAAAACCATCTGGATTGCCTTCAAACTGTGACCAAATATTGAGCATACTGTTCTCTGTGGGATGCTGATTTGATTCACGGCATATCTGAAAATACAGAGTTATTAATCACAAATTGGGGGTGGGGGAGAGAAAACAGTAGTATTTCTTAAGTATTTATTTGTTTAAAGTCTTCTTTAATTTCTTTTTTGTTTGGAATAAAAGTGCATATACAAGAGATAATGAAACTGACTACTAAATTTGGAACTTTTTCTTTACTTACTTTCCCAAAACCAATTACTAGATAAATTAATTGCTCGATTTCCCTTAGCAGGATCAATCTAACATTTATTGTCATTGCTTATTCTACTGGGGGAAAAACTTATCTTAAATCTTAAAATATATTTATATCTACATTTTATCTAATCACTCACTCCAATCCATGTGCAGTCCCAGTATACACCAAACTCCCTTCAAGTGTCCATGGAAATGAAATATAACTACATATTCTTCAGTGGGCTAAAGTTTGATTTGCATTTTATTTACTTTATCATTATTTCAAGCTCAAAATCTAGGAAAGAATTGCAAAATTATGAAGTTAAAAAATAAATGGTTCCACACATCATTACCATAAGAGAGTTCATAAGAGTTAACTCATATTTGAGCAAAATTATTATACTGTACACTGTTTTTGAAATCTAATTGCAAAACTGACTGCTTCCTATTTGGCCACCAGCCCTGAAGTTGACACGAATGACTAGCCACACTCATGCTCTTATTTGAGCCAGATTTAAGATCAGGCTCCTACTGTCTCACCACTGATGCAAAGGAGAGAAAGGTGTCAGCTCCACTTTCCAGAAACCGGCTCAGGGACACAGCCACTACCACAGGGCACACTTGACACAACACTGCAGAGAGAACTGAATCGGTGCTACTGATGCTTACCTTTCTGTTGGAAAACACAATGTTTAATCAATTTCTGGGCATTGTTTTGGGGCATACCGAAAACTATTTCCCTGCATGTTTCAGCCCCAAATGCTTCTTCATTTAAACATTTATTGAGCATCTACTGCAGGCTGGGCATTATGCTGAGCACATCGCAGTGACCAAGGTAGACATGACCACTACTTTGATGGAACTTCAACACTAGGATACAGTGAGGGCACGTTGGAAGAGAAGTAGACAACCCTACTCCTTAGCTCTCTCCATCTGCAAATGCCCTAACACAACCAGATTATAATGGTTTTATGGTGGCTTCTATGAAGGCTGGCATGAAGGTTGTTGTTTTTCTCTAGGGAATTTGATTGCACCAGTCTTTTCTCTCTACCAGGATAGTAAATTCCTTGAAGGCAGGAACCCTACATCATAAAAAATTATATGACTTCTTCTGACATCCAATTGACTAATAGTTCACATTGACCCATCATTTTTCTTGCAAAATGGATATCGTATTCACTTCTTGATAAAAGCAATAACAAAAAGAAGTTACAGCATCCTGAACACTATGAAGCATAGATAAAAGTGTTTATCAGTGCACACAAACTGCTGAGCCTTTAAGGTTCCCAGGGCCCTCGCTCCTGTCTCCGCACTCTTAAGGAATGTGGGAAATACTATGGCTGGATTTGAGGCCATTGTAGAAGTAATGTTCTCTATTTAAAAAATTTTCCCCAGCCTGACCAGCATGGATCAGTGGTTGAGCATTGAACTATGAACTAGGAGGTCACGGTTGATTCCCAGTCAGGGCACATGCCCAGGTTGCCAGCTCAATCCCCAGTGTGGGATGTGCAGAAGACAATCAATGATTCTCTCTCATCATTATCTCTTTCCCCCTCTCCCTTCCTCTCTAATTCAATAAAAAATTTTTAAATCTCTAGCCAAATGGTCTTTATAGACATTTGAAAGTCATGTCCTATTGTACCTTCAAGTCATGAAAGTCATGAATGTATGTGACAGTTTCTGCTTTTGAATTGTTGTATTACTCTTGGACTAAGGAACAGATTTATTTCTTTAAAAGACATATCTTGTTCGAAAAGGATCTATAGAGTGTGAAATATGTATCACACTAATGAAGAAGTAGATACTGGTGAGGAAGAATGCTGGGACTGAAGCCAGACTTCTTGTGTTTGCATCATCTCTCTACTGGTTCTGCAAAAATTACTCCCTGTCTAACCACAGGCAATTCTGTATCTCAATTTCCATTTTCATAAAATGGGGATAATAATATTACTACATCATAGAGTTATTGTAAGAATTAAATGGTTATACAAAGAACACATGAAGCCAACTTTTATTTGCCCAGGACACAACAAGATCTTGGGAAATTCTAGATATTATTAAGTTATGTTTTCCTCTTATATATGCATTATCTTCTCAATAAGATCTGAAATCATGTAAAACCAATAAAATGTGATTGGGTACTCAGTAGCAATAATGAAGGAAAATACATTATAATAAAAGAGGCAATGTAGTAGGTTAAATTAGAAGACTATGAAATAAGTATTAGAAGTAAATTAGAAGTATATGGTTAAGATGATTTGTTGAGAGTGATTATGAGATTATTAATGTTGGAGGTATTATAGATTTTGAGTTAGTAAAAATAGAATGCATTAATGTAGTGAATTTCTGAAATTAGAGTTTGTTTGGTACAATCCAAGAAGATGCAGGAAAACTAAGAAGGGAGTTTCAGATATTTTATAATCTTGTAAACCTACGAACAAGGTGAGCCACAGACACAGCTGGAGATTAGTTAACCAAATGGAGCAGAAAGACAGCTTTCCCATGCTAGTGATATCATGTTGAGAAAAGTCACATGCAGAGGAAGTGAAGAATAAACGGGGACAGAGCAACAAGCAGAGGGGTTAGGTCCACCTTGGGTGAAGGTTGGAGGTGGAATTGGGAAGGGAATGTGCAATAACCAAAGGATGGAACCTCAGGAGACACCTGTGGCTATTCTAAACTTCTCAGTTCCAAATCATGCAAGTCTGCGAGTGTAAAACAGGTGTGTGGGAATCCACATTGCCTCCTTTTGGGCCTCATAATGCAATGCACAAAACTAGGATTATTAGAGCTTATCGTTTTGAGAACTTGTATTAGATTGGCATGGTTTCTGGCGGTTTTCACAGCTTGGGATTTAGATTGTGTCCCTTGTTACCATCAAAGGGTGGAATCCACCTAAAGAAAGCAGGAGGGGTAGATAGGAATCCAGAGTGCCCAGGCCTGTTCCACCCAGTTTCAGATAGAAAAACCATCTGCTTCTGTCATCCATTGTTCTAACGGTCACAGGTTTGATGTGTAAGTTATGGAGGAAATGCTGACCTTCAAGTAGATCCTAAAATAGATTTGGTCTCCACACTCTATCCCTTCTGATTATTGATATGTGACCGTCCAAAGTCCTTCTGGCAATTGTTATGCGTGAAATGACCCCATTGCGTCAATGTTCAGTATCTCATTACAAAATAACTTCATAATAAAAAGGTGATCTTTTCTGTCAAACCTGCATGTAAACTGTGCAGATCTGTGATCATAGAGGGAGATATTCATTAAATCTCATTGAACTGGCTCTTTACCAAAAGATGTTCCACTTCTCTGAGTTCATTCATCTATTTTTGGTAACAAGTTATTATAGCAAAGTGCTCTTGTTTGTTTCAGTAGAGGATGGAGGTGGGCACCACCATATGGTGGGTAGCACCATATTAATTTTACCACAATATAAAAATAAGAAATTGGCATTACTATATCAGATCCCACTGGGGCAGAAACCAACCTATAATATGAGCCAGAAGAATCTGTGTCACATAACTAGTCACTAAGTATCACATGCTAAGCATAGCCAGGGCACATTTCAACCAAGGATCTAAAAGCATTTTTAAAAGATTCAATTGTGACAATCTCAATGGAGCCCTAAGAGTTACAGTGTTACTATGTCTATAAACTTGACAATGTAATCTATTTAGGGCAATATATGATTTTAACCTAAATTATTTATACAAATATATAATATATACAAAAGGTGTGTGTGTATAGCATGTATATTTAATATAGTTCCCATCTCAGTATATTCTAGTCCAGAATGAGTTAAAAACAGCATGATAATATAAATAACTATGAATAAATTCAACTTATTCATTTAATTAATTCAAGATTATCATTAAATATTAACAAGCATGAAGGTGTTATTGCTGAATACATTAACAACCATCACTCTGAATGTGTGAAAATACCTATCCTCTAATAAAAGTCATACTTTCTTCATCTAAATGTGTTGTGTTTTTCTTGCTCAGTTTGTCTAAAGTGAATATATGTCTTAATTTTGCATCCTCTCATAATATTGTACATGTATTTCTTACAGAAAAATACTGGACCCCAAATCACAATAGAAATAACATTTAAGCCCGACCAGCATGGCTCAGTGGTTGAGCATCAACCTATGAACCAGGAGGTCACGGTTCAATTCCCAGTCAGGGCACATGCCCAGGTTGCGGACTCCATTCCCAGTATGAGGCATGCAGAAGGCAGCCAAGCAATGATTCTCTTTCATCATTGATGTTTCTATCTCTCTCTCCCTCTCCCTTCCTCTCTGAGATCAATCATATATATATATATATATATATATATATAAATAACCTTTGAATGCTACTATCTACCCACCAAGTTGACAAAAGTTAAGTAGGCTGGTGACAGTATTGGCAAGCATTTAGAACTTTAGGGAGTTTTATTTACCATTTGTGGGAGTCCAAATTGGCACAGACACCTTGCAAAACAGCTAGTCATTATCTTGAAAAGCTGGCACCTGCATAGCCCAGCCTCTTACACATACTTATCGAGAGACATGCATAAGAATGTATATGTCAGCCTGGTGGATAACAGTAAAACAAACAAAATTGACGATCAAGCATCTAAATATACAAAAATAAGAGAATGGAATTCATACAACACTGAAAATATGTTAACTATCTACATCAGCATAATGGATCTTCAATCCATATTGTTAAAATGAAAATAGCAAGTAGAAGAATAATACTAACATTTTGCTGCCATTTTAGTAAAGCTTAAAAGCAAGCAAAATAAAGAATAGATTTTTAGGTATGATGCACATAATGGCAAAAGAATAAAGAAGAGAGATAGTATGACAACAAAGTAAAGGTCAGGAGAGTAGTTTACTGTGGAGGAAGGAAGGCACTGAAGTTAGGAAGCTGAGAGCATTTGGAACATTTCATGACTGGTAATGACCTTCTATCTGAAAATGGATGTCATGTTCATGGTATTTGTTGAATTGTTATGTTTCATATCATAAATGGACATAAAATAGTTAAAATGTCTTAAAAATGCATCACCTTAAGCCCCCAAATTTCCTTTAAGGGTGTGCATTTTATACCTGAAAAGTACTATTCACTTCTCCCAAATTAAGAAATTAGGGGTTCTGTTTTCTAGTTTCAATACAATCATTAATAGTTTTCTAACCTTGGACATGTTTCTTAATCTCTCTGGGATCTTTTTCCAACCTGGAAATACAGGTCTTAGGTAGCAATCCCTTATGTCTTTTCTAGAGGATATTCTTAAAATTCTATAAATCTCTGGGCCTACTGCCCTAGACGGTTTGGCTCAGTGGACAGAGCCTTGGCCTGTAGACTGAAGGGTATTGGGTTCAATTCCAATCAAGGACACGTACTTGGGTTGCAGGCATCTCCCAGGTAGGGGCAGGTGCAGGAGGCAACCAATCGATGTGTTTCTCTCTGTCTTTCCCTCTCTCTTCCACTCTCTCTAAAAATCAATAGAAAAATATCCTCAGATGAGGATTTAAAATAATAATAAACTAAAGAAATCTCTGGGCCTGCTATCTTAGAAAAAGTCCAGTCTGTCAATGCTCAAAAACAAGCCTACAAGAAGTTAATCAAATGTATAAGTGTCTACTTATGTCTTTTTAAACACCGAGTTCTTTAACTATAACACACTCAATTTCCTCTCCTTTACTGAGTTCTGGCATCCTAGGATTTAAATTTTTCAGCAGCCACAGAAGGTGGCTTCTCCCTCTGGGAATTTAGCAGAGCCAGATGGAGATTTTTTTTTTTCTCATACAGTTCAAGCTAAGATTTGACTTTAAAATCAAAGGGCATGCAGCATTATTCAATGGAAATAATACTGGACTGCATATTAGAAGTCAACTCCCCATCAGGGCTTCAGACCCTCACTGGTTGGATAATTCGGCCTGTCATTTATGATCCCCAGGCCTCAGTGAATTCACCTGTAATAAGGTGCCAGAAATGGACGAAAGCTCTCTGGGAACCAGCACAATAGGATTACTAACCCAGCATAGTATAATTGTACTTAATTTAAGTTTGCTCTTGAGAACCATTTTTTTTTTTACCTAATAATCAACTGGTAACATAAAATGTTCAAAACTTGTTGAAATCAATTACCAAAACCAAACTTGTAAAGACCACTTAGTTCTTCCTGGAATACTTTGTTTTTTAAGAGATTGGATGGAAATGGTACGGTACATACAGTGATGGAGACACATATAGAAATTCCTAATTCACTTGTTAACCTAATATTTATGAACTTGACATTGTTCTAGTCACTGTAAATATAGCAGCCTCTATAGAGCTTACATTTCTGTCACAGCAAGTAAGTACCTATTCTGAAAGATGACAGCAAGAATATTCTTCATCACTTTCACCATTTATTCCATAAGCTCATCACTGAAACCTTGAAGCATTTTACATGTTAGAGATTTGGGGACATAAACCCCTAATTGACTCTCATATATTCCTTCTTCAGTCACTTCAAGAATAAGCTAGTATCAAAATCTGATGGGCTCTAGAGTGATAGTTCAGCTTTTTAAAAAAATCTGTTATTCTTTGCTGCATAATGAATAAAATCAAACTCTTTAATTTATGTCCCAAAGCTTCGCTACGCTCTGTGTTCGGCCACACACTGTATGTTCCAGCCCTCACAAAGTAATGACTGCTCTCTACACATGTTTAGCCCTTTTGCTTACTCACACACTTGAGCCTGGCTATGAAAGTACTCCTTTAAAGCTCAACCCAAAATGTATGTCTTTCATAAAGTCTTCTCCATTCTATTCTCTATTTTATGAATTGAAACCTGTTCTTCACTTTGAAAGCATTATGTTCCTATACAACAGCATCTTCCTCTGCTGCTTTGTATCAGAGACACCCCTCTACATGTCTCTCCAATGTGAATGCTATGCCCTGTCTGAGGTAGCAGAATTCAATAATCATCTAGGGGGATTGGCTGCACCTATAATTTAACTCTGGAAAGAGGTTTTTATATATTTAAATGCAACTGCTCCAGATGTTCTACAAACTCATAACTCTTTAATTACAGTAATAAAAACACCCTAAACAAAAAAGTAATTCTAGAGAGATGAAAGCTGCCTACTTTATAAATTCTTCATTTCACTTTCATCTCCCAACACATTCATAGCATCAAAGCAAGGTAGCAGCAGGTCACAAGGCATGGGACCAGGAGAGGTGAGGAAAGGCTATGGATGCATGAACAGCTCAGGGCGCAGGGGCTCAAAACTCTTATAGGCAGATAACAGAAATTAGATGAGTTAGATGGTTAGAAACCAGAAGACTGCAGGAAAGGTGGCCAGAATGACCAGCAAAGAAGCTCAAAGTATGCAAGATGATTTAGGTAACAAAGGGGACAGTCAAAAGCTCAGAGAAATATCCCCGGAAGAAGGTAGGGTGGAGAGTTCCCAGAGAAGTGTTCTAGAAAGTGCACAAACATGGCCACACGTAAGGAAGACTCTAGTCATGATCCCATTTCAAGCAGTGACCTTCTATGTTTTTTCCTCTATGCAAAAGCCAATTCCCAGACACAGCTGAGTGGGACCTGCAGGCAGAGACATGCATACCTAGTGGAGGTAGGGATCTAAAGGCCAATGGTTCTGATTCTTTAGCATCCATCACAATCACCTAGAGAGCTTGTTAAAACAATGATTTCTGAGTGCCACTCCCTGAGTTTCTCATTCAGTACGTCTGAATAGGGCCCAAGAATATTCATTTCTGAGAAGTTCCCAGATAATGCAATGCTGCTGGCACTAAGACCAGACTTTGAGAACCACGTCTATGGCTCATCAGTTCTTATACCTAGAACCATATGCCCTAGAATTATGTGACAAGCATTGTAAATGCTCATACCTGAACCTGCCCTAGAGATGGAGTTTAAGATGGAGCCTGAGATCATATATTTTGTAAGTTTTCTGGATGATTCCAATGTCTACACATGGTTGAGAGTTGCTGATACATATGGATGTAAAGTTAAAGCATGACAGTTCATTTTTGGATTCAAGGAGGTATCTTTCTGAAGGGGAACTGGCTTCTCTCTTTAAACCTATGGATTTAAATTCTTCATGGGCCTTCTAGTGGTTATGTTTAATTAAAATGCTTTACTTAGCCCAGCCAGCATGGCTCAGTGGTTGAGCATTGACCTATGAACCAGGAGGTTATGGCTTGATTCCAGGTCAGGGCACAAGCCCTGGTTGCAGGTTCCATCCCCAATCTGGGGCGAGCAGGAGGCAGCCGATCAATGATTCTCTCATCATTGATCTCTCTCTCTCTCTCTCTCTCTCTCTCTCTCTCTCTCTCTCTCTCTTCCTCACTGAAATCAATAAAAATATATATACATTTTTTAAAAATCACTTTACTTACAGCTCCTGCTCAGTCAAAGTCCTATTTATGCCAATACAGGATTTAGGTAATATCAATAATTCATAAACTATCATAGAAGTTTTACTTTATCTTTAGGAAACAAAGGATAGATCTAACAATAGGAGGAATACTTTGGTTTTCTGCATCCATGCTATTAGAACTTAGAAAAAAAATATTTTTTCTAAAACAACCATAAAGCAACCGAGAGGAAATCCAATAAAGTTACTGAGGAATGACAAGACAAATGGGCAGGTTCATTTCTGAAATTGTATAAGGAATATTGACTGACTGAAATATTGGCAATGCTTTTTTTTAATCCTCACCCGAAGGCATTTTTTCCATTGATTTTTAGAGATAGTGGAAGAGAGAGGAAAAGATAGAGAGAAATGTTGATGTGAGAGAAACACATTGACTGGTTGCCTCCTGCACACACCCCAACCAGGACCTGGGCCAGGGAGCAGAGATGAGCCTGCAACCAAGGTACATGCCCCTGACTGGAATCGAGCCTGGACCCTTTGGTCTGCAGGCCAACGCTTTATCCAGCCAAACCATCCAGGGCGGCAATGATTTTTAATGCAACTTTAGAGGTAGGGAAAATCATTAAGTCCCTTGCAACATACTAGCCAAGTAAAACCCCTCAAGGTGGGAATACTGTTTTGAGCTCTATGTATTTTTCAGAATTACTAAATAATTGGTCAATTAATAATAACTAATGTAACATATTATGATGGAATGATCTTAATTTTGTTTACCAATTTCTCTAATAAGTATTTTTTAAAAGATGTATTTCTTTTTAGTAGCATTACATTCTGTCGTCAAAATAATGGTCTGTCCCTTTAGATTAACAACTAAAAGCTTACACAACTTTCTTTAGACGATTTACACATCCCCCAGGTTCTACCCATATCTACAACAATGTGCAATGTGCAATTTCTACAACATATTGCCTTTTTTTTCTATGCTGGTCCTTTGTGCCTTAGTATCAAACATAGTACATGGCAAAGAAAGCATCAATAAATGTTATTTAAGTACTAGATTGATGCTATTGTCTAATAGGTCCTGCATTAATTTGCCTCCTTAGAAAATCATTTTGTCTATCGTATTTTAACCCACGTTCCTTAAAGGTGTTCACAACCTTTATTTATTCATTTGAGAGAGAGAGAGAGAGAGAGCGCTGTGATGACTTGAAGCCTGACTGCCTGCTGATGGATTAATTTGGGTTTTTTATTCCAAGATTTTCAACTCAAGGCAACTATTTAAAATCTCTCATGCTTTCTCCAAATGATCAATCACTTAACCACTAATCCCACCTTGTTATCTCCATTCTCCCCATTCATTTTTCCCTTCATCACTTTCATCAGCCACCCTCTCTAAGAGTGTATCCCAAAGTCCCCCCAAGAAATGCAGTTCATCTTTGGCTTCCTTTGTTACACTTTCTGCTTAACCTAGTTTACATGAAATATGCCAACCTTCCTTCACAGACTTCCCAGTGTTTCAAAATTTAATTGCGGATCCCCCACTTATCATTACAATCCTACAGTTTATAAAGGCATTCAACTCCAGTGGGTATTTCACTGCCACTTCCATGTAACAACTCTCACCTGAGATTACAGCTCACAGAATATTAGTATTTTAGGAAAACCTCAAAATCACATGGTCAACCTGTCAACTGACACCTGGGTAAACTGAGACCCTGAGAGAGGTGCACATTACACGCCACAGAGTACTGTTGCTGGCAACCCACAGAGGAGGAGGCTCATACGAATGGACTTAAAAGGCTCAGGAAGAACCACTGCACACTTCCTTCCCACCACTGACATTTCTTTGACATCACTCATTCCATCCTCCGAGAAACCATCCCAGACTCTCTCCCACTGAGTTGAGTACCCTGCTCAGACCTACCACAGTGCCCTGTAATCCCCCATCACCCTGCTACCCTCAGTGGATTGAACCCTGTTCTGTTCCTTCTTTCTCACTAAGTTCACTGAAATGAGGATGATGCCATTTCTACTGATGGTCCAAGCACTTAATGAGGAGCCGACATATTCATAGAACCCAGACTTAAGACCAAAGCTTTAAGCACAACTTCTTCGACTAAAATGTATTTAAACTTTCTGTTCGAACATGCCCTATTATTATAAGCCAGAATTTTAGATTACTGAGTGCTTTGTTACCTCACTTTCATTCTTTGGGCAAATATTAAGAACCAATATTCAACAATATTTTTAAGAAGCTCTGTGCCAACCGGGGTGCTGAGGAAGGAAACAATGGGGACAGGTTGAACTACTTTATAAATGGTGGTCAAGAGTGGCATTAATGAAAAAAATAACAGTCGTGTGAAAAGGAGTTGCAAATAGGGAAGGGGCAAAATTCCAAACAGATAGAACAAAATATCTTTAAAACTATTAGTTAGCCTTACATCTTATACTTAAACTGTGTAATGTGAACTACTCAATTTCAGTTATAGAAATTATAATAAAATGTTTTGACTCATATATATTCCATACATGCTTATAGAAATTAACTTTAAGATTTGTCTAATATAAACTTATTGAATTTGGATTTCAATGTGGGGACCTTGTAGATTAAAAAAGGGCCAAGCCTCCAGACATAAGATTCCCTGTCTTCAACAGATTAACCTGTTGCTATTAGTATATGTATTACTATTACTAGAACCAGTCTAGAATTTTCACAAAGTTTATGTCCTTTGTCAATTACACATTCAAATTTGAGTCAGGAATGTAAAATAATTCAGAAGAAAACAAAAGCATTGGCAATAATCTTTATGGAAACACAGGAAGGAAAATGTAAGATTTGTTGCCTGTGACACAAGGACAGCAAGGACTTGATAATGGGCATTCGCTATTCTAGCAGTTTTGTATCCACCTTCCTTTCTGCTTCTGTTAATTTACACAAGCCACACATCCCATACCAATATTTACTTATCTGAGGAAGGGATGCTTATAGACTCAACTTACATTTTTCTTAAAAAATTAAAGTTAGAAGACTATATAGTGGCATTCTACTGGCCATTGGAATCACCTTGCTCTTGAGGTAAGGATAGAGCAATGTTGATTTATCCATGTCTACGTAAACCGACTGGCGTTTTTAATTCTCTCCAGCTGAATTGCAAAGAATCCCGAGGCAGCGAGCACATTCTTCCAGGGAAATACTGGAAGGATGATCTAACATCTTTTTCCGCTTGGCCATAAAAGCCCTTATCGCATCGCCCAAGGTGTGCCCGGTGTGCTGCGTTCCTAGCTTGTGTCCTTACGGCAAACTTCACCGTTCTTTGTGTTTCTTTGTCTTTGAGGGATGTGCTCATTTATCCTTTCAAACAGATGGCTCAGGGGGAAGCAGAGAGCTGAAGTTCCTCCTGTGGCCTGTAGATCCTTTCCTGGAAAGAAGGGGCTGACTTTCATCAGAGCAAGCAGATGGTCACACCCCAGAAGCTCCCACAGAGATTCACCTCTGCCACACACAACTTCTCTGACAAGTAGGCAGAGGCAGGTGGAAAGCAGAGGGGAGCCAGACATGCTCTTGGTTCTCCATGCCTTCACAACGCCTGCATCCTGAGAGAGCCCGCTGAAGCAGGCACTACTAAAACACAAGGTAAAAGACAATCTATGGAAATATCTCTCTCTTTTTTTTTATTATTGACACTATTCCAGATGTCTTCATTCCCCCACTTCACCCACCTCCATGCAGGGCCCTCCCCGCTCCCTCTGGCCATCACCGCAATGTTGTCTGTGTCCACGGGTTATGCATATATGTTCTTTGGCTAATCTCTTCACCTTCTTTCCTCCAGTGTCCCCTCCAGCCTCCCCTCTGACAGCTGTCAGTCTGTTCCATGTTTCCACACCCCTGTTCCTATTTTGTTCCTCAGTTTATTTTGTTCATTAGATTCCACCTATAAGTGAGATCATATGGTATTAATACAATAGACGTTATAGAACAAATTAGCTTCACCTTCAAACTTCAGGGTTGTGATGTTAGCAACAGTAAACAGTAATTCTGTTCCTATTGTGTCCGCCACCTATGAGATGTATGGAAACAGGAGGCAGGAACTGAAGAAAAATAAGGGACGTGTCACTTCAAGAATTTCCAAATAACCACCTCCTGGGCCAGCCAGGCTGTGAAGTGAAACAATTTAAAACTAGAGGAGGGTATATCTTGCAGGCACCTGGAGACACATTTCTGAGAGCAATCAGTTTTGCAATACTGCAGCTTACTTGATTTCCATTTCACTCTACCATTTCTTGGATGCCTACCAAATGCCAGGCACTGGGTTAGGTCCCCAGGGAGCACAGAGCCTGGTGTTAACAGACCTCTGTTCAATTACCTGCTCTACCCATGGTACTTCTGTGGTCTGAGAACATATTCTGTAAAGCATGATATCACTTTCTACATAGGACTCAGTAACAGAGAAAGCATTCAATTAGAAATATAATTACTATTATTATTATTAGAATTATTATTACAGGGACATACATTTATAAGAAACATGCCTTATGTTACAGTTCAGAGTCAAGTGGGAAATTAAAAAACATAAGTAGCTACATTGCAATAAGGTAGATACTGTATCTGAGGCATATATAGACTGTGGTTAAAACAGAAAGGATAAAAGAATGACACAGCAGTGAAAATAATCCATACCCCTCCTAGAGTTTGTCAAATCCTAAAGCTAGAACATTTCAAGTGAAGGTCTAATTTTTTTTTAATTAAAAAAAATCCTATTTCCTTCTATGCCAGAAATCTATCAAAAAAAAAAAAAATACTCCAATAACCCCTCTAGCCTGGTTCTATTTTTTTCTGTTATTCTTGTCTAACATTCTAAAAGAAGCATTATGTTTATTGTTAATTGTCTGCTTCCTGCCACTTGAATGTGAACTCCACAAGAGCATGCCTTTTGTCTTTTGTCCTTGCTGTTGTGCAGGACTGAATTAAAAGGACATAGAATAGTACCTGGCTTGTACTAGTTATTCAATAAATTGTTGGTTGATGATGCACGCATGCATGCATAAATGAATGAATGAATTGGTAATTTCCATCACCTAACAGTGGGCATCTTCAGGATCTAAAATACATTAAAAAAAATATCTGGCAAAAATGACCTCAGTACAGAGGAATACAGTTCTAGCTATTACTCCTAACTTACTGACATCCGACTTATAAGTAAACTACACATGTTGGTTCTCAGTGCAGGACGCAATGTGGACAATTGAGCTATTCTAGACTTTCCTTCCTTCACTCAAATTTAAATAAAGAGAAGTAGTTTATATAAAGATATTTGACAGTTATTGGTGCCTGTGAATAAGATCCCTTGGCTCTCTCATTCTCTCACCAGTTTCAGGTCCAGGATCAAGGGAAACCAGACCTCTGGGATGGTACCTGCTAGAGCCTGAGCGTCACGCAGGAGATGCCTAATTCTCTGGCAGAAGGGGTGAGGTATATTCCTGGTCACAATTTAGGATTTCTTTTTTTATAGATATAGGGCACTGAATTTTTCATTAGAGTAGTATTATTTTGCTTGTAGAAAATGAGTCAAAAAGATTTAGACATTTAAATTTAGAAGCCAGCCACCATGGGATAAGACAATTTCTATGAGATAATTCTGTTTGATGTCTAAAAATATTCAGTTTATAAGCACACCTTTGAAATATACCTTATTGGTAAATTAGCATTGCCAATATTTAAATCAGATTTCATGTGAGTTTATTAGCTCTCTTTGGACCATCTCAACCCACTTTATGTGTGCCAACATTTCTACCCAAAAGGAATTCCTGAAAGAATAAAAACTAAAGAAAAACTATTTTGTATTTGGTTCTATTGAGTTTTAAAACCTAAATCACAAGATGTGAAATATTGTGTTACTATAACAAAACCTATAAGACCCAAATTATATACATATATATATATATATATATATATATATCCAGAAATCTTTCCCTTAATGAAAAAAAATGGAATTTTCCCACCTATCAATCAGTAAAGTTTTCATTCTATTTAATATTGGTTTTCATCTGCTGGGCCCTTTCTAAGAAAGAAACTGTGAGCTGACTGAAGGCACATGACATAAAGGCAGAGGATAAGCCACATGGAGCAGGGAAGGTGGATGCAATCAGAAGTCTTGTGTGTTCCACCTGCCGATGTACATCCACCTCTGGGCTCACCTTGACTATTATGAGACGCTCCTCCTAAGGGTCAAGTACAACTGCTTCTTTCCTGTTAGCCTCTGGATTTTTTTCCCACATCTCACCTTGCCTTAATAAATATTCATTCTGACCAGACTAAATTAAATTTCCATTTTAAATGTTGCTTTAGAGGCACTGATTGTTTCACAATTGAATCTTTGGGGAGAAATACATGACTCTGATTTCTTCTGTAGTCTCCTCACAGCATATGGTACCATGTCAGGGCTGGGCTATAGGAGCTGTGGGTCTCTTTCCCTAGAAATGCAGCCCATGGAGCCTACAGGAAATACTGGAAGTTGTATCCTTCAAGAACCCAAAGGACAGAGTGCTTCATAAATACTTGCTATTATTGAATTTGTTTGGTGGATTGCTGTCACTGTTACCACATAATAAAGAAAAGTGAAATAAGTAAGATATAGGAATTTTCAATAGGAGAAGAAAAATACTTCATGACTAGACAAGAAATTGTTTAATTCTTTAATTGGATCTACTTTGATGTAAAAAGATGGTTGGCAGATTAGTTCTTGCAGATGAAACATACTGTTAATAACAGCATTTTATTAATTGCCCAACACGCGCCCACCTTTGAACTAGACACTTCACATAGGCTGGAAAATTTAAACCTTTCAAAAACTCTGATATGTAAGTTTAATTATCCTCCTTTTTCAGATGAGAAAACTGGGCTCAAAAAGATTAACTTTCTAGTCATCCAGCTAGCTAGATGACTGAATAGTAGAATCAGAACAGGGGGGGCAGGGAGAGACAGGGGTAACATCCCTAACCTGAAACACACTGCTCATATAATGAATCTGATGGTCACCTTCCAACCGACAATGCCCTAATCAACACCTCAAATTTCATCTTTTCATAAAACTCAGGTTATTGTTTCCCAATTTGCTGAAGAGACATGCCCAATATTGTCTCAAAAAATCAACATGACTTAAATAGAGCTCAATTTTTCTCACTACAAATTAGCTCTTTATTCCAAACTCTTATATGTTCTAGCAATGTCACTACTTCCAGTGTCCTCACAGTCCAAATTTCTACTCAACCTATGCCATCTCCAATAAAAAATAATCATCATCAAAAAAGACTGATCTGAACAAAATAGGTCCAGAGACATAGAAGCATGGAACAGACTGTCTAATCTCAGAGGGAAGGTAGGAGTGGGTGGGTGGAAAGAGATCAACCAAAGAACTTGAATGCATATATGCATAACCCATGGACATAGACAATTGGGTGGTGAAGGCCTGATGGGGGAGCAGGGGCAGGAGAGAAGGAGTCATTAGGGGAAAAATGGGACATACAAAATACTTTCAACAAGATAGATATTTTTAAAAAGTAAAATAAAATGAAAATAAAGCAGCTGCTATACATTGAAAAGCCACTGTGCTGCCTACTGGGGTTCAGGCCTAAGAGAGAAACAAAAGCCAATGCATCCCTTAAAGGAGCTTAAAACGTAGGAGTATTCAGATAACATGTTTAAAATGTAAACCATAAAGTAAATGATCCAGAAAAAGGTAACTGGAAGTCAGAGGAGAGTTTATCCTGGGTAGAGTGGTCATAAAAGCTTCATGTGAGAGGTGAGATTTGCCTGGGCCTTGAAAGAAAGAGGGCTTTGAAATAATTATTTTAAAACGAATCCTTGCTCATGATAAAATGCTCAAACTGTATAGAAGATCATGGGGGGAGGGGGGCTGATTCTTCTTTTCCTAGGAATTCAAATAGACAAGAATTTAAATGCATGAAGTACAAAGAAACAAAAGGAGAGGAAAGAGAGTCCAGAAAAGCACAGTCCGACAAGCAGGGTGGTCATGGTGGGGAAAAGGTTTGATGTAAGGGACTATTACAAATGCAACTGAGCCACAAAGGGAACCAGCTGTGCCTTCACACATGTGACCAATCGCACATTTGAAGGCCGAACAGAGGCCAGGTACGTGCTCGGATCCGCGGGACACAGAGGAGTAAAAATGAATGTGATTGTTACCCTTGTAGTTTCAAGGACAAAGTCTAAGGAGTCTTACAGTGACTTTGGCAGTTCTTCAGAAAAGTAAATCTAGGTGCAAGTTTAATCAGAAGGAGACCCTGGAGTCAAGAAGTTCCATTAAAAGTCTTCTGTACATTCCAGGCATAAAATGATTACATTTTGAAGCTGCTGCAGCAGAATTCTTAGGGTACAACTACTTTAAACTCTAACTGAATGGGAAAGAAATTTAAGACCTAGGGAAGTTAGGTGTTTTGCTCAACTTTGCAATGTAATTAAAGACTTTATAAAGTAACCATTGAAAAGACAGTCTTGAAAAACTAAATGCAAAAATAAAACTTCAATAGTTTATGAGATGTGAAAGGATGATACCTTTTATCACTTCAGAACTGGAAAAGATTTCTTCAAAAAGATAACTTACCTATACCATAAAGAGAAGAATAAAAAATGCATTTTTATAACATATGTTAATTATACCTTATAATAAATAAATAAGAAAAAAGGTATCAATCTTTAAATTTTTAAAACAATCTTTTCATGCCTGCTTTGGCAGCACATATAGGAAAATCATGGCCCCTGCACGAAGATAACGTGCAAATTCACGAAGCGTTCCATATTTTTTTAAAAAGGGGACCTATGTAATACTTTGAACAACAAACTTTCAAAAATAATAATCTTTTCACTCAAAGACATCATAAAAATGAAAAGACAAGCCACCAGTTCAGCGAAGATAACAGAAGTGCATATTACAGAAAAACTCTTGCATCTAGAATATATACATGACTCTAATAAATCAGTGGATTTTAAAAAAAGAAGTGGACAGCATATATAACTAAGCATTCCACAGATACCTGAATACTAACCAAGATAGGAAAAAAGGTCAACATTACCAGCAGTCAGGGAAGAACATATTAAAACTACAAGGAGATATCACATCACAACCATAAGATTGGCAAAAAAATAAAATGTATCATCAAGTGTTGGCAAGGATATGGGGGTGGGGCGGGGAAAGGAGCTCTTATAGATTACTGATGGGTGTATAAAGAGGCACAACCCCTTTTGGTAATTTAGCATTATTTGCTAAATGTGAGCATGTAAATCCCACCCTCCTACAATTCCACTCCGAAGGAGATAGGCTAAGGAAAGGGTCCTCTTTGTTAGCACAAGGAAGTATAATATGAGTTTTCAAAGCAATCTTGCTGGAAAATACCCTAAATGTCTAGCAATAGAAGATTGAGCCCTTAATCATGATAGATTATTCAATGGAATACCATATAGCAGTAAAAATGAATAAATAAAATCTACATGAATGAACAAAACACTTATCAATTAAAGCAAGGGGAAGAAGACTACAAAAAGCATGTTACTATTTACACAGAGTTTAAAAACAGCATAAAGCAAAATGAGACTATCTTGCTTAGGTTCATATACATACATAGCAAAGTATAAGGAAATGCATGGAAATATTACACACAAATTCAGCATACAGCATAGGTACCACTGCGGGGAGACATGCTTGGAGAGAGAGTACATTGGGAATATTATTAACAATATACATACTTAATTCATACTTATTTCATAATCTAGGTGGTGCTTATTATATTGTTATTTAATTTTTTGGTGTTAGTGAAATATTTCACAATAATTTTTAATTAATAATAAATAATTGAAAAATAGTTTGTAACACAGATACAGAGTAAATGGGAGAGCTAGAGTCAAATATTATTTGAAAATTTTTCAAAATATTTCATGTCTTCTTTTCTCCCATTCCTACTTCCCTAGACCTGGTTCTCATCATTTATTCCTCAATTAGTGCAACAGCCTCCCAATGCTTCTCTCTGTCCCAATCTAGTAGTAGACTCATCTATTCCCATCAATTCAAGAGGCCACTTGTTCATGTTACTGTCCACTCAAAATCTTCTGCTATCCACTCTGAACATCTTATATAGTCATTGAAATCCTCCACAGTATATATTCATCTTTCTTAATCAAATTCATCTCCAGACCTAATTAAAATGCACTAGAGCTGTGGTCAGCAAACTGTGGCTCGCGAGCCACATGCGGCTCTTTGGCCTCTTGAGTGTGGCTCTTCCTAAGCCTTAGGAGTACCCTAATAAGTTAATAGCAATGTACCTACCTATATAGTTTAAGTTTAAAAAATTTGGCTCTCAAAAGAAATTTCAATCGTTGTACTGTTGATATTTGGCTCTGTTGACTAATGAGTTTGCCGACCACTATAGGAACTAGCGCAGAACACCATCCTCCTGAACCAGGGAAATGTCAAGTTGGTTTGCATCTATATGTCTTTATTTTTTTTTCCATCTTATTGTTGAAAGTATTACATATGTCTCTTTATTTCCCCCATTGACCTTTTCTAACCCGCCTCCACCCCTGGCCCCCGGCTTTTGCCACCTATTGTCTGTGCCCATGGGTTATGCATACAAGTTCTTTAGTTAATCTCTTTCCACGCACCCACCCTCCCCTGCCTTCTCTCTGAGATTCATCAGTCTATTCCATGCTTCTATGTCTCCGAATCTATTTTGTTCATAAGTTTATTTTGTTCATTAGATTCCACATATGAGTGAGATCATGTGATACTTATCTTTCTCTGACTGGCTTATTTCACTTAGCCTAATACTCTCCATGTCCCTCCATGCTGTCTCAAAGGGTAAGGGGTCCTTCTTTTTTACTGCTGCATGGTGTAAATGTACCACAGCTTTTTTATCCACTCATCTACTGATGGGCACTTGGGTTGTTTCCAGATCTTAGCTATTGTAAATTATGCTGCTATGAACATATGGGTGCATACATTCTTTCTGATTGGTGTTTCGGGTCCCTTAAGATATATTCCTAGAAGTGGGATTACTGGGTCAAATGGGAGTTTCATTTTTAATTTTTTGAGGAAACTCCATACTGTTCTCCACAGTGGCTGCACCAGTCTGCATTCCCACCAGCAGTGCACGAGGGTTCCCTTTTCTCCACATCCTCGCCAGCACTTGTCATTTGTTGATTTTTTGTTGGTAACCATTCTAACAGATCTGAGGTGATACTTCATTATTGTTTTAATTTGCATCTCTCTGATGATCAGTGACTTTGAGCATTTTTTCATATGTCTTTTGGCCTTTTGTATGTCCACTTTGGAGAAGTCTAGTTAGGTCTGTTGCCCATTTTTTAATTGGATTGTTTGTCTTCCTTTTATTAAGTTGTATAGTTCCTTATATGATTTCGATATTAACCCTTTTCAGATGTATCATTGCCAAATATGTTCTCCCACAGTGGAATCCCTTTTCATTTTGATACTGTTTTCTTTTGCTGAGCAGAAACCTTTTGTTTTGATGTAGTCCCATTTGTTTATTTTCTCCTTCGTTTTCTTTGCCTTAGGAGATGTATCTGTAAACATATTGCTATGAGAGATGTCTGAGATTTTGCTGCCTATGGTTCTCCTAGGATTTTTATGGTTTCACAAATTATATTTAAGTCTTTTATCCATTTTGAGTTTACTCTTGTGTATGGTGGTCTAGTTTCGTTTTTTTTGCAAGTATCTGTCCAATTTTCCCACTGAAGAGACTGTCTTGACTCCACTGCATGTTCTTGCCTCCTTTGCCAAATATTAACTGACCATAACGGCTCGGTTCAATTTCTGGGGTTTCTGTTCTGTTCCATTGATCTATATGCCTGTTCTTGTGCCAGTACCAGTGCATCTCTATGTCTTTGTTAACAACCTCTGCCTTCAGAAAAGCCAACCCTTCTTTCATTTAATCCTTACCCAACCATACTATTCCAGCTTAAGACCTTCCTCTTTGGGAAGCATTACACCAGGGGTCCTCAAACTGTTTAAACAGGGGGCCAGTTCACTGTCCCTCAGATCGTTGGAGGGCGGACTATAGTTTTTAAAAAAACTATGAAGAAATTCCTATGCACACTGCACATATCTTATTTGGAAGTAAAAAACAAAACAAAACGGGAACAAATACAATATTTGTATTTGCATCTGGCCCGCAGGCCGTAGTTTGAGGACCCCTGCATTACACAATGATCCCATTCTTTGTGGAGCTCTGCCCCTCCATAAAAAAAATAAGGACAAGAAAAGTATGATTAGTCCCAGATATTTGAGCACTTAGTTTTATTTTAAACACATTCTGACAAATTACTTCTTTTTTAAAAATATTTTTATTGATTTCAGAGAGGGAGAGATAGAAACATCAATGATGAGAGAGAATCATTGATTGGCTACCTCCTGCACAACCCCCACTGGGGATTGAGCCTGAAACTCCAGGCATGTGCCCTGATCAGGAACAAACTGTGACCTCCTGGTTCATAGGTCAATGCTCAACCACTGAGCCATGCCAGCTGGGCCCAAATTACTTGTTAAGGTTGCATCTTAATCTAATCCTTTACATTGAATGTTAAGTTTCCCAAGAATTTGAATTATGTTTTGCTCTTCTTTATTATCCACACTAATGATTTACTGGAGATATTATCATTGTTTTTTGTTTGCTGATACTTAGAATGAATATATTCAGGGCAAATATCTAATATCTGTAATCTAGATCCCTTAGAATTCTTAAAACAGAATATCTGAAGCATAGAATAGGTTAGAATGTGTCACATGCCTGGCCAGAAATGAGTATAAAAAAAATCATGGAAATACCTAGAAGACTATGATTCCATATAATTTTAAATGGTAGGTTCCAATAACTCTTATGAATGAGAGCCACCACTCCTAGGTCCTAACTAATACCTATGCAGAAGTCAGCCTCAAAGAAGAGAGTCAGCCGTAGCCACCACCCTCTTTCCCACTCCATTTGTCTCTCATCCCTGACATCTTTCATTCCTCAGTGAACAGCTGTAACCCTTGCAGATGCAAACCCTATCCCAGCCCCTATCTCTGTTATCCCTTGAACTCATGGTCTCATAAACAAAAAATGAAAAGCAAACCAAGATATAAATATGTAGCAGATTCAGTGGAGGCACGGGAAGGAATGCTCAATCCTATGAGGTAAAGTTCAGGAATGAAGCTTGAGCTAAGCCTTGAAAGGCAAGGATACATTCAAGTGCAGACAAGTGGAGTGGTGAAGCTATTACTATATTGAGTAAGAAGGAGGGAAAAAGGAAGGGACAGGAATCTTTTTGTGCTTTTTAATCCTTTTCTTTTCAGCCCTGTGTCTACCAGGTATTATCAGAGTATGCTTAAACGCAAAGAGTTGGAGACTGCAAGGAGGGCCATGCAAAGCCAGGTAATGCTACCCTTGGAGTTATAGTCCTTACAGAGTTGCACCATTCTCTCACTTGTTTATTCCCTCAATCAGTGTTTACTTAAGTGCCAGGTGCTGTGCTAGGCAGTGATATTTAGTGAACATGCTATATTTAGCTATTGATTTCCTGGAATGCACAGTTCAGCGGGGAAGGCAGTCTATTGGATAATCACAAAAATCAACTCATTATTTACTATAAAAGGATCACACCAAAATATATAGAGCACTAAAACTGCATTCAGCTGGCGGGCTTTACTGACTAAATGACTTTTCAGCTGAGGTTTAGGAAAGAAGAAATAATGTGAGAAACAGTGCTGCAGGGCGAGTGGGGGAAAGACATCTTATTCAGTTGCATAGAAGCTACAGAGTCAAATAAGTCTCATCTGAATGGCTAGGCCAGGGTTCACACAATCAACTTCTAAATGTGTGACAGCCCCAAGGTTCCTCTGCTGCCTATTCCTAGCTCCAACTGGAAAAGTGCCTCCCTGTTCAAAAGAAAAATGGAAACGGTTCCTTTGCCTTCTGGGTTCCTGTCTGGAAAAAGAACCTTTTAGGAGTAACTGTGCCTTGTCTTTTTGGTAGAGTAGTATGATGAATCATATCAAAGGATAGTGTTTGCAAAGTCTGAGACAAGATCAAAATGCCATTTTCCTCTGAAACTGCAGCATGTGTTTTATAAAGAAATCTCAGTGATATCTAGCAGGAAATTTTCTAGTCCAGAAATACATTTCATACTGCATTTCCACTGAAATTGAAACCAGGAAAGGAGAAGTCCCCTGGGAAAGTTTATAATCATGAGGTTAGAGTAAGGCTTCATGCCTGTCCTCCTATCATATACTCATAGCCATTCTCCAGTAGCAGAATGAAAAGGGAAGTTACTCTAGCAGATGTTTTCAAATTAGCCAAAATCGTGTCAGCTGGAAATGTGCCGAGAGAGAGAGAGAGAGAGAGAGAGAGAGAGAGAGAGAGAGACCCAAGAGCTGCCTAAGGGAGCCATTTAAATAAATGTCTCTGAGTCCTCCTGCTGCAAACTGAGATGCACAAACCAGGGAGATGAGCAAGTCCCAGCACAAATCCTCCTCTCCTAAATGCTTATCCATGGCTTCCAAAAGCCCTCTGCTTTGCTGAATGCTAAGGAGACCTGGCAGGGCTAGGCAGTTGACACACTGCCAAATCACACTCTTCATGCTTGCTTTTGTGTTGCTGCTTACAAATCCGATAAGAAAAAATTGAGAGAAGATCCAGAAATTGTCAACGACATCAGGTGAGTGAACTATGATAAGTTAATATGAAAATGCAGTTTAGTTTCAGGCGATGACCAGGACTGTGGGTTTGTGTCTTGAAGCAGATCCAGAGCATTGATATCCAGTTCACAACAACCCCATGTGGGTCAACCACAGCCTAGCTACGTTGGTTCTCAACTACCCAAGAAAACGCCCAAGATTCTGGGCCAAAGATCTGTGGCTCTATATCCAGAGGGCTTCCTTTATGTGATGTGCCTTTTGAAGTGGGATGTCATTTTTTATCCAGGCATCATCAACTACTACAGGAAGGAGAAAACAATAGTCAACACCGACCAGGAGAAATCTTAAGCCAATAAAGGCAGAGAATATCTCCAGTTTCTCACTCGTATACTGGTTGTCTGGCCCCCACCATTTGCTACAGCAAAGGAAGTAAAATTGATGGGTCATCACATCTCATATGCAATACCAACCTCTGTGCAATCGGACCAAGAAAGAAAGGACCTCAAAGGGAAGTCAGTCACCATTTTAGCCTCCCTATAGCCACATCTCAACTTTCCTGTTCTCAGTCCCATGTTTTGCTCTGCAGGTTTGTGTGTTGCAGGGTTACAAAAAAAAAGTAGCATATATATATATGTATGTATATATACACATATATATGTATATATATGTATGTATATGTATATATATACACACACACACACACACAAATGCTGCAATGCTTTATGCATTAGTGGTGTATTATATATAGAAAATATATATTTTGCAGAAGCCAGATAGTATGTGTTAGAAGAAAAGGAACTTGTACATGGTATCTCATACAATGAGTTGTCAGTGAACGTTTTACTAAATTAAGGTAAATGATTGAAGATGAACTCTAAATCCTCCTCTGTGATTGAAGAATGTTTTACTTTCCTAGGAACAACATCTTTGGCAATTCCTGATGGACCACACATCCAGAGAAAATCACCTTCACTGGATAGTAACAGACTGCAAATGCCCCATGATAAAAAAAAAGGGGGGGCAGGGGGAGGAAGTCATGTGGGGACCACTGGAAGTATCCCTGTTTCTGAAAGTAGAGAATTATAAGCCCTTAGATCTTCTGGAATAAAAGAGACAACCCAAGACATGGGGTGCTTTTGAACTTCCAACTGTCTCAGCAGCACAAAGGTTTCTAGAATGTAAGCAAAGCTTTCTTGTGATTGTGTTTTAAAATAAAAATATGCAAAGAGAACAACATACCACAGACATAAGGCATAAGATTTAAGTGTGGGAGGTGAGGATTAGAGAAAAGTGTCTCGATTTTCCAAAATCCTTTCAGCCCTCCTGTTCAATGGTGCTCCTTTAGCAGGAGGAAATAATTGCCAAAGGAAAAAGAGAAAAGAATCAAAAGAACTCACAAGTACATCATTTCTTTAAAGTAAGCATGGAGAGGCAGGTGTGGTTTCTATAGCGATGAAACCTTCATAAAAATCTTCCAACTGAATGCTTCCTAAGAGGAAACAGGTCCTTTGGCATGGAGCAGAATTGCTCTGATAAAGGGCGGAACAATTTATGGGAATGACCAAGAAGGCACCATAATGTGAATTTGAATCTATCCTAGAAATCTCACTATAAAAATATAGGGTTAGATAGAACTTTACTATTTTTTTATGTACTTGAAATACAAAATCAGAATGCTGAATTCTTCTTTTCTGGAGAAGTTTCTATTCAGGGAATATGGCACATGTCTCAATTAAGTTGTAGCTGAACTACTACTATGCTACTAAGTATGCTAAATGAGTAGACAGTAAAACTTCAATTCCCCTCTTCCCAATTTTAATTTTATATTTTAAAAAATCAATCTAGATGGCTACGAATCAAAGGCATATATACCCAATGGAGTTAAATCTAAGTACATGTCATTTGTATTTCCAAGTGTGATTCAATCAGGCACTTGTACTTAAAAGGACTTAGGAAGTAGAACAGCACTTAGTTTTAGGCTATTTCTTTTTATGGGCTCCATAATATTTTGAGAGAAAAGTCTTGATTTCAATAATCACTGATATGGTTTCCCAAGGTTTTCATCCTGGCAGAACAAAGTTTATATTGAAGAAATTAAAGATGCTAAATCATGAAAATATCCCATAAAGATAACTCATATATATTATTCCCCCCAAGCACAATTCTTCCTGTGTTTTATAAACACATGTAAATTTTAAAAAATACCCCATATTTGCAAATGCATCCAAGTTTTCCTCATATAAAGTAAACTAATACTTTCTCCTCAGTGAGACAATTTTTAAAAATCAGGGAATTTTAAATCTGGAACTAGAAATATTTGAATGCAGTGACTTCCCTACAGCACCTTTAAACTTTGAAATAATAAATCCTAAGGAAATGAATAACAAGGCTATTGACATCAAATTTCTATGAACTTTCCTATGTCATGACAGCATATGATTTTCTGAAACAAGGGTATCTTTTCTATCCAAAATATTAAATTTCATATATTTTAGATAGATAGATTCAATATTTCCTTAAGGCTTTGAATTTCCTTTTTAAAAATATAAGCAAAGAAACCTTTATCCTTTTGACATTGAGTAAATTAGGATACTTGTAACATCTCTTGCCTTCATGTCATTTCCATTCAAGTTAGGGAAAAGACTATTGCTATATCTGCAAACTTAGGCCAGTGCAAAGTTGTTTCCTGCCACAAAATCCTGCTATAAGTAACAGTCAAAAGGCAGTGAGCACCTTTCTGGTAACAATTTACATGGGGTGGTGTTTGCATTCGGTCCTAAAATCACTTTCCTGGTTCTAAACACATTCCTCCTCCCAGGGTCTGACTACAACTCAGATTGTTCCATGAGCACTTCACAAAGTCATTGGTGAAGACTACCAAAGCTAAAGATCTGTCTTTAATTGGCACTTCTATTCTACCTCTTTCATCGTGTAATTCCATAACTTCACATGTTGTTCCCGGGTCAGACTGGGAGCATCGATCTCTCCCACCCCGGAGCCAGACTCACACTGTCAAGCGTGTACAGTCTCTCCTGAGTCCATAAAAGAAAGAACATCTCACCCCCGGGGTCCCTGTCCCGACGGTCTCTCCACCTCAAATGCGTTCCCCTTCAAAAGCCTTCCTCTTCTCAGACAGACAATTCCGCAGCGCTACTGGCCAGGAGGGAGCGAGCTCAGGAGCGGGGGACAGACTGGTGCGCAGGCATAGGCATTCCATGTCTTGGACACCGGAGCAGCGAGCAGCGGGCCGCCCCTCCCCATGCCCCCCTCCCACTCACTGCCACCCCGGGAAGCAGGGGCAGCTCGCCTTGCCCGAAGAGTGAAGCAGCCACAGTCCTGAATGCAGGGTCTTCATCCCCGCGGGGCCCGCGAAGGTCCCTCCTGCAGCTGCAGCCGCCCCTCAATGAAAGTGCAATTTGTTATCTCTCCCGGCCACGAGGACAGGTCCCCGTTTGGTCTGGGCTGCAACCCCGCTCATTCAAGTCGCTGAATACCGGGTCTCATCGCTCGCCACCCCATTCGCCAGGAACTCTCCAGTAGCCTCCTCCTAGGACCCTGGTGTGTGTACTGTGTGTGTACAGTGTGTGTGTGTGTGTGTGTGTGTGTGTGTGTGTGTGTGTGTGTGTGTGTGTGTGTGTGTTGCTGTACCTCGATCTCACCCGGTGCCTCTGTCTCTCTTTGTGCCTCTGTTTCTCTGGCTTTCTCTCTCTTGCGCGCGCGCATACACACACGGAGGAGGCTCCGCAACCAATGCCAAAATGTCACCTAAAAAGCAAGTGCAACAACTTGCTTTGGAAACGACTCAGGAGTCGAGAAACCCCTGCAGTGAGCAGCCCCCTCCTCCCCTGCGAGGTGCATCAGGGGGTGGGGACCGGAGGGGTGTGAGTTTGGCTCGGGGAGATGCCCAGGAGTGGGTTCTTCTCCCCTCCCCCTTCCGGGACCCTGTCGCAATTAGAAATCCATCCCTTCCCGGGCCCGGGGAGAGCGGCGAGGACAGCTCGCCTGGAGAGGGGCGCGCCGCCCCGGATTCCCGGGACCCTCAGGGGGCCGAGCCCGGGGTGCGCCCCAGGCCAGGGCAAGTGGTCCCCGCGGGGGCGGGTGGCCAGGAGCCCATCCCACAGCCCCTACGCTGGCGAGAGACGCAGAAACCTCGCAGCGGGCAAGACACCTAGCGCACCACGACCGTGGCCGTGGCGATGTCCTGGGTTCCGGGGGCCGCCACCACCCGTTCACGCCCCGGCTCCCCGGCGCCGCCCGGCGTTACCTTGCCGCTGCTCGCAGTCCGGCCCTCGGTCCTCCCTGCGACCGTCTGTCAGTCCCGGCAGCTTCGGAGGACGGAGGGTGAAAGGGGTGTCCCGGGTCGGGACAGGCTCTCCGCGGGGTGAGGGGAAGGACTTGGGAGTGGAGCCGAGGCGGCTGCGGCCGCTCCTGCCACTGATGCTGATGCTGATGCTGATGCTGCCGCTTCACCGGGGCTCCAGGTGTCGAAGAGGCCGTGTCCCCGGGATCGCGGCGACGGGAGCGCAGCGCTCGCCTCTGGCGCAGAGACTGAGCGCGGGGACACCGCGAGCTGGGCTGGTCACCCGCCTCTGGGTGCATGTTAATACGGCGGGGAGGAGTCCCGCGCTTCCTCCGCCCAACCACCGGGGCTGGCGGGCGGGCGGCGGCGGCGCCGGGAGCTGGCCGCTTCCATCCGCCCCAGCCGCCCCAGCCGCCCCAGCCCGGCCCCCGGCCCCGGCCCCGGCCCCGCACGTGCGCCGCGGCGGGCGGGAGGCGTCGGTGTTCCCGAGCGCGCCCTCGGCCTGGCCTGCGGGTGCTGCCCGCTCAGCCTCGGCGCTGGCCAGGACGCTCACACCCGACTGAGAGGCAAGCCCCACCGGCCGGGGATGGAACCGGAGGCGGCCACCCGTTAGTGGGCGTGTCCCATCCGTTCCCTGAGCAGCGTCCTCGGAGGAGGCAGCCCTGCTCCTACCCTGGCCTTCTGTAGGGCTCCGCACACTTTCTAGGTCCTCTCTTCGTTATCCTCGAGGTCCCTAGTAGAATTTTTTTTAATATATTTTATTGATTTTTCACAGAGAGGAAGGGAGAGGGATAGAGAGTTAGAAACATCAATGTGAGAGAAACATTGATCAGCTGCCTCCTGCACATCTCCTACTGGGGATGTGCCCGCAACCAAGGTACATGCCCTTGACCGGAATCGAACCTGGGACCCTTCAGTCCGCAGGTCGGCACTCTATCCACTGAGCCAAACCGGTCAGGGCCCTAGTAGAATTTTTTCAGAAGTAATCGCCAGAGAGGAGACGGAGTAGTGGAAAGAGTCAAGGGCCGTCGTTCTGTAAGGCCGCTGAAACCTCCCTTCCCCCTCTTAACTAACTTTTCCAGCAGGCCCTGGTTAATGTAAGATCAAAAAGAAACCCTCCCCCCCTTCCTGTGTTTTAACTGACCTTTCCCGTAAGCTCTGGTGCTCTGGTCTGGTCATAGCATAGCTATCTTATCTCCTCCTGGGATCGGGTGGTGTAAAGACAGACCACTCTGCCCCTCAGGCAACTACAAACACTGGCCTGTCCTTGCAGGAGATTGCAGGAGATGAGCTATGAGTTAACTGATAACCCGGATTCCTGCTGTCCTTGGGAAATAGTCGACTACAAACACAGGCTGTCCTTGTGAGAAGTGAATTATGAGTTGATTGTTAGACCAAATTCCTGCTCTCCAGGCCACCTGCGTGTGGTTTTTGCCTTTATAAGCTCATGCTTTGCCCTTACTCAGGACTCCAGTCAGCCAGCACTTCCCTCGGGTTGCTGCCTGTCTGGCTGCGAGTCCCTGCGCCGCGCTTGTAATAAAAAGAAACCTCTTGCTCTTGCATCAAGTTCTGGTCTCTGCGCTTGATTTGGGGCCGTCGCCTCTTCCGTCGGATACACCGGGGGTCCTGGGACCCTACATTTGGGGGCTCGTCCGGGATTTGGGGCGACCCCCCTTCAAGCGCCCAGATCGGTCTTGGAGGTAAGCAGACTCCGGAGTCGCTCAGTGTTCGTTCTGTCTTCTGTTCGTCCTCAGTTTCGGTTTTTCGGAACGGCAGGTTGCCGGCTCCGTAAGGAGACGGCTTCTCTGGTTGAAGGGTCTTCGACCAGAAAAACTGTCACCCTGGGGGACGCCCCGGGGACGGGTGGTGACCGGGAGGTCCTGGTCACTTCTGGCTGCCTGGCAACGGGCACTCGTGTGTCCGGCCAGACCAGCGTCAGGGAGGGATATCGTCCCTCAGCAGTCATTTTGTATCTGTGTAAATTCGTGTGGGTCCGGTGTCTCGTCGTGTCGCTTTTTGTTCTTTGTTTTTGTCTTCTGCTCCTCCTCTCCCATCCAGGTAACATGGGCCAAGGAAGCAGCACCCCTCTTTCTCTCACAGTGGCACATTGGAAGGACGTCCGGAGTCGGGGACTCAACCTCTCCGTCAGTGTTAAGAAGGGTCCTTGGCAGACTTTCTGTTCATCTGACTGGCCAGCCCTAGGTGTAGGGTGGCCAGCGGATGGGACTTTTGACCTATCTATTATTTTTGCAGTAAAGAACAAGGTGTTCCAGTCAGGGGCGGCAGGCCACCCGGACCAGCGGCCATACATCGTCGTGTGGCAGGACCTGGTCCAAAACCCTCCCCCTTGGCTCAAGCCCTGGCTGGCGTCGGGAGCCTCCCGGGTTCTCGTGGCCCAGACCCCTCCTGCAGATCAGGCGAAACGTCCCTTGGCTGACTCCCAAGCCGATCTTCTCCTCTTGGACTCCCCACCCCCTTACCCCTCTCCTCTCCAGCCAGAGCCACCAGAGAGACCAGAACCTGCGGCACCCCCCGCTCCTCCAGCAGAGGGGCCAGCCCAAGGAACCCGGAGTCAGAGGAGACACCCTGCGTCCCCAGATTCGACTGTGGCTTGTCCTCTCCGGCCGTACGGACCTCCACCCCCTCGCGGGGAGGATGACGAGTCGGCCCCGCTCCAGCCACTCCAGTACTGGCCCTTCTCCTCGGCAGACCTCTATAACTGGAAAACTAACCACCCTCCCTTTTCAGAGGATCCCCAACGCCTAACAGGATTAGTTGAGTCCCTTATGTTCTCTCACCAGCCCACTTGGGACGACTGTCAGCAGCTTCTCCAGACTCTCTTTACTACAGAAGAACGGGAGCGGATTCTTTTGGAGGCCCGAAAGAACGCTCCCGGCCCCGACGGCCGGCCGACCCAACTCCCCCATCTGGTAGATGCGGCCTTTCCTTTGGCCAGGCCGGACTGGGACTTCAACACGGCAGAAGGTAGGGAGTACCTAAAAGTCTACCGCCAGACACTAGTGGCCGGCCTCAGAGGGGCAGCGCGGCGCCCCACGAATTTGGCTAAGGTAAGGGAGGTCATCCAGGGGCCCACTGAACCACCCTCTGTTTTTCTTGAACGGCTGATGGAGGCGTTCAGACGATACACCCCCTTTGACCCCGCCTCGGAGGGACAGAAGGCCTCGGTAGCCATGGCCTTCATAGGGCAGTCAGCGTTAGATATTAAGAAAAAGTTACAGAGGCTTGAGGGACTGCAGGATTTTACCCTCCAGGACTTAGTTAAAGAGGCAGAGAAAGTATACCACAAGAGGGAGACTGAGGAGGAGAAGGAGCAGCGGAGAGAGAGAGAGAGAGAGGAAAGGGAAGAGAAAAAAGAAAAAAGGGAAGAGAAAAGGCTAACCCGTATCTTGGCCGCAGCAATAGAAGGAAGTAAACCACAGGAGAAAGGAAAGGGAAGGCAGGTAGGTAACCTGGGCAACAGGCCACCGTTAGGGAAAAACCAATGTGCCTACTGCAAGGAAGAAGGACATTGGAAGCGGGAGTGCCCGAAGAAGCTAGCGAAAAAGGCGCTGGCACTCCAGGAAGATAGTGATTGAAGAGGTCGGGGCTCGGACCCCCTCCCCGAGCCTAGGGTAACTCTTAAGGTGGAGGGGAAGCCTGTCAACTTCCTAGTGGACACAGGAGCCCAGTATTCAGTTCTTAAGAAACCGCTAGGGCCGGTCTCCCAGAAGACCTCCTGGGTAATAGGGGCAACGGGGAATGAACAATACTCATGGACTACCCGAAGAACAGTAGACTTAGGAGCGGGACGGGTAACCCACTCGTTCCTGGTCATCCCCGAGTGCCCTGCACCTCTGCTTGGGAGGGATCTGCTAACCAAAATGGGGGCCCAGATCACTTTCACCCCACGGGGGCCGACCCTGACCCAGCATGGGGAACCAATTACCCTCTTGACACTTCAACTCGAAGATGAGCACCGGCTGTTTGAGGACAGAATTCAACAGAGTGAGGGGTTAGCGGAGTGGCTACATAAATACCCTAAGGCCTGGGCTGAGACTGCGGGGATGGGCCTGGCTGTCGAACGGCCCCCCGTAATAATAGAAATCAAGTCCTCTGCAACCCCGATTGCAGTGCGACAGTATCCCATGGCGAAAGAGGCCTGGAGGGGGATCAAGGTCCATATCCAACGCCTCTTGCACCTAGGGGTTTTGGTCAAATGCCACTCCCCGTGGAACACCCCACTCCTTCCAGTAAAGAAACCTGGAACTAATGACTACCGACCAGTGCAGGACTTAAGAGAGGTCAACAAGAGGGTGCAAGACATTCATCCCACGGTTCCCAATCCTTACAATCTCCTAAGTTCCATCCCTCCGTCTCACGTGTGGTATTCAGTTTTAGACCTAAAGGATGCCTTCTTCTGCCTACGGTTACATCCCGCCAGTCAAAACATCTTCGCCTTTGAATGGAGAGACCCAGACTCAGGGATAACGGGGCAGCTGACCTGGACCCGGCTTCCCCAAGGATTTAAGAATTCTCCCACCATCTTCGATGAGGCCCTTCACCAAGACCTGGCTGCCTTCCGCGCTGACCACCCGCACGTCACTCTTCTCCAGTACGTAGATGACCTCCTCCTCGCAGGAGCCACTAAAGAGGACTGTGAAGCAGGTACCGGGGCTTTGCTCTTAGAACTCTCTCGCCTAGGATACCGGGTCTCGGCCAAGAAAGCACAGATATGTCAGCGGAGGGTAACATATTTGGGATATGCCCTAGAGGAGGGGAAGAGATGGCTCACTGAGGCCCGGAAGAGCACGGTTACCCAGATTCCCAGGCCACAGACCCCCCGACAGGTCCGCGAGTTCTTGGGAACAGCTGGATTCTGCCGCCTCTGGATTCCGGGTTTTGCAACCCTGGCAGAGCCCCTCTACCCGCTGACAAAACAAGGGAATCCCTTCGAATGGGGAGAGACTCATCAAAAGGCCTTTGACAACATCAAAAAGGCCCTCCTCTCTGCTCCGGCATTGGCCTTACCAGATGTGGCCAAGCCTTTTACTCTGTTCATAGACGAGAGGAAGGGGATAGCCAGGGGGGTCCTAACTCAGACTTTAGGCCCATGGAAAAGGCCAGTGGCCTACTTATCCAAGAGGTTAGACCCCGTGGCTAGAGGGTGGCCAGGCTGTTTGAGAGCAATCGCAGCCACTGCCCTGCTCGTGAAGGATGCAGACAAGCTTACTTTGGGGCAGAAACTGACTGTAGTGGCCCCACATACCCTCGAGAGCATTATCCGGCAACCGCCGGACCGGTGGATGTCCAATGCTCGGATGACCCACTACCAGAGTCTCCTGCTAAACGAAGATCGGGTCCATTTCGGGGCCCCGGTGGCCCTCAATCCGGCAACCCTATTGCCGGAAGTAGATCCTGAGGGGAAAGAAGTTCTACACTCGTGTCGCGACATCCTAGCAGAAGAGACAGGGCCAAGGAAAGACCTTAAGGACTCTCCCCTGTCGGGACCTCAGCTCACCTGGTTCACAGATGGCAGCAGCTACCTCTATGAAGGTAAGAGGGTAGCAGGTGCAGCTGTAGTTGATCGGGACCGGACTATTTGGGCTAGTAGCCTGCCCGAAAGGACTTCAGCCCAGAAGGCTGAATTAATCGCATTAACCCAGGCCCTCAGACTTGCAGAAGGCAGCCGAGCTAATATTTACACTGACAGCCGTTATGCCTTTGCCACTGCTCATGTGCACGGGGCCATATACCGTCAGAGAGGTCTCCTCACTTCAGCAGGAAAAGAAATTAAGAATAAACAAGAGATTCTTGACCTCCTAGAGGCTGTCCATGCCCCACGGGAAGTAGCTATCATCCACTGTCCCGGCCATCAAAAAGGGACCTCAGAGATAGCCGTGGGAAACAGGAAAGCGGATACTGAGGCGAGACAAGCCGCTCTTGGGCCCCGGCTACTTACGCTTGCTGTCGGTCCCGTGGTATCCCAGCCAGAGGCCCTCCTCTACACCCCAGAGGAAGAGGAAGACCTGTTTAAAAGGCCAGAAAAATACCACAAGGACGAACTCGGGGTTTGGAGGACCACGGGGGACAAGATGGTAGTGCCAAGGGAAGCGGCCACCGCCTACCTCCAACAGCTACATCGCCTCACTCACCTGGGGGCCAAACACCTCAGCTCCACCAGCCGGGCCACTGGACATTATGTCAAAGGACTCGATCGCCTCTCAGAGGAAGTAGTCAGACAATGCAAGGCATGCCAGCTAGTAAACATACACCCATCCCAGGTCGGGACGGGACAGAGACTGAGGGGAGATCGGCCAGGAAGTTACTGGGAGGTAGATTTCACAGAGGTGAAACCTGCCCGCTACGGTTATAAATATCTTTTAGTCTTTGTAGATACTTTCTCAGGTTGGGTAGAAGCCTTTCCAGCCAAGAGGGAGACTGCAACCGTGGTCGCCAAGAAGATCTTGGAAGATATCTTCCCTCGGTTTGGAGTTCCAAAGGTAATCGGATCAGACAACGGTCCGGCCTTCGTTGCCCAGGTAAGTCAGGGAATGGCCAAGATACTGGGGGCGGATTGGAAATTACATTGTGCTTACAGGCCCCAGAGTTCAGGTCAGGTAGAAAGGATGAACAGAACGTTAAAAGAGGCTATGACTAAATTGTCCTTAGAGACTGGCGTGGCAGACTGGACGGTCCTCCTTCCCTTTGCCCTTTTCCGCGCGCGAAATACTCCAGGTCCCTTAGGAGTAACTCCGTTCGAGATTCTGTTTGGGGCCCCTCCGCCCCTGTCCGCTGACCCATGGTCTGTGCCCACAGACACTCATACCCCTCAATCCCTGCTTGCCAGGCTGAAGGCTCTCGAGACTGTCCAAAAGGAGGTGTGGACCCCCCTGGCTGCCCTCTACCAACCAGGAGAACTACAGATTCCCCACCAGTTCCAGGTTGGGGACTTCGTCTACATCAGACGCCATCGAGCTGCCAACCTCGAGCCGAGGTGGAAGGGACCCCACCTGGTATTGCTGACAACCCCGACAGCGGTCAAGGTAGACGGCGTAGCTGCTTGGATCCACGCCTCCCACGTCAAGCGAGCACCCCCTTCAGATGACACCTACCATGGATGGGCTGCAGAGAAGACAGACAACCCTCTCAAGCTACGGATTCGCCGCTGCCCTCCTCCTGCTGAGCCTGCCGCTGATAAGTAGCAACCCCCATGCCCCAAAAAGACTAACTTGGAGGGTAATGTCCCCCCACACTGGACAGACTGCTTGGTCAACCACCAGCGTAGCCCCGCCAGGGACCTGGTGGCCGGATCTAACACCAGATCTCTGTGCCATGGCTGCAGGGCATACACTGTGGGACATACCAAAGCTTAGCATAGACGACACCAAGAAAACAATTCAGGGACCAAGAAGGCCAACTGGCGCGCGGGAGGGGAGCTGGGTTGCCGATGCAGGTCTATGCCGAAACCAACAGACCCGTGAGCGTCTTTCGAGAACCTTGTTCTATGTGTGCCCTAAAGATAGGCAGGGACACAGAAAGAATTGTGGGTCTGAACAAGAGTATTTCTGTGCCAGATGGGGATGTGAGACGACTGGTACTGGATACTGGGTTGAAGGGCCCCCTGCGTGGGACCTCATCCAGGTTAAGAGGCCAAGGGAAGGTAGCTACAGGAGGCTCTGGGGGGGTTGGATCAACACCCTGAATATCTCCTTTACCCTGGCTGGGCGGTCATATGAATTAAACAAATGGCGCCGGGGAATAACTTGGGGGCTCCGACTGTACAAGAACCAACATGATGATGGCCTCCTTTTTAAAATAATATTGGATGTACAAGAATACAGGCCAAGGCCACCAGTAGCGGTGGGACCAAATCCCGCCTTGTCCGGCCGGCAGTTCCCTGAGAGAAAGAGGCCCCTCCCCACAACCTCAGTGCCGGTAACGACCAGCCCAGCTCCCAGAGGAGAACCGGCAGACCCCATAAACTCAGAGCCTAGCACTGGTCAAAGACTGTTAGGTTTAGTAGAGGGGGCCTACAGTTTCCTGAACATGTCCAAATCTGACCTGACTGAGTCTTGCTGGCTTTGTCTAACAACGGGGCCTCCCTACTATGAAGGAATAGCCTTCCGGGGAAACTATACCAACACCACCAGCCATGACCATTGTTCGTGGGGGCAGCAGGGGAAGCTAACCCTCACTGAGGTCTCGGGGCAGGGCACATGTATAGGACAAGTGCCAAAAGATCGCCAGCATCTCTGCAGTGAGATCTTAGCAAATCCTTCCTCTGCAAGGTTTTACTTAGTACCCCCAATAGGGGGATGGTGGGCCTGTAATACGGGGCTTACTCCATGTTTAGCAGCCCAGGCCCTCAACCGCTCTCAAGATTATTGCATCCTTGTCCAGTTGGTCCCCAGGATCATGTATTATCAAGCTAATGTATTTGAAAAAGAATTTGACTCTTATCCTCCTTCCCATCGAGATAAACGGGAACTTGTCTCGCTGACCTTGGCCACTCTCCTAGGGCTAGGGGTCGCGGCAGGAGTAGGCACAGGGGCAACAGCCCTCATTAAAGGCCCTATCTATACTGAAGAACTCAGAGCTGCTATAGACGAAGACCTCAAACATATAGAACACTCCATTACTAAGCTTGAGGAGTCTCTGACTTCCTTGTCTGAGGTAGTCCTACAAAATAGGAGAGGGCTTGACCTCTTATTCTTAAAGGAGGGAGGACTGTGTGCAGCTCTCAAGGAACAATGCTGTTTCTATGCTGATCATTCAGGGGTGATAAAGGATTCCATGTCAAAACTTAGGGAGAGGTTAGAAACTCGCAAAAGAGAGCGAGAAGCCAAACAAGGCTGGTTCGAAAGTTGGTTTAACAGCTCACCTTGGTTTACAACCTTAATATCCTCACTAGCAGGGCCCTTAATTATTCTCTTCCTACTCCTAACCTTCGGGCCATGTATATTAAATCGTCTAGTCGCCTTCATCCGGGACCGGATCAGTGCGGTTCAAGTAATGGTCCTTCAGCAACAGTATCAACCTGTGTCCCTAGATGAAGGTCTCTAGTTCCATGATTGAAACTCCCCAAAAGAAAAGGGGGGAATGTAAGGCCGCTGAAACCTCCCTTCCCCCTCTTAACTAACTTTTCCAGCAGGCCCTGGTTAATGTAAGATCAAAAAGAAACCCTCCCCCCCTTCCTGTGTTTTAACTGACCTTTCCCGTAAGCTCTGGTGCTCTGGTCTGGTCATAGCATAGCTATCTTATCTCCTCCTGGGATCGGGTGGTGTAAAGACAGACCACTCTGCCCCTCAGGCAACTACAAACACTGGCCTGTCCTTGCAGGAGATTGCAGGAGATGAGCTATGAGTTAACTGATAACCCGGATTCCTGCTGTCCTTGGGAAATAGTCGACTACAAACACAGGCTGTCCTTGTGAGAAGTGAATTATGAGTTGATTGTTAGACCAAATTCCTGCTCTCCAGGCCACCTGCGTGTGGTTTTTGCCTTTATAAGCTCATGCTTTGCCCTTACTCAGGACTCCAGTCAGCCAGCACTTCCCTCGGGTTGCTGCCTGTCTGGCTGCGAGTCCCTGCGCCGCGCTTGTAATAAAAAGAAACCTCTTGCTCTTGCATCAAGTTCTGGTCTCTGCGCTTGATTTGGGGCCGTCGCCTCTTCCGTCGGATACACCGGGGGTCCTGGGACCCTACAGTTCAAACCCCTATGCCATTACTTTCAAACAATTATGGCTCAGAACCTCAGTTTCCCCATCTATACCACTATAGTTCTTGAATGTGCAGCTTAGATTGCACAATATATATCCTACCGCTTCCTGTTTGTATTATTCAAAGGGTAATCAGAAAACCACATCTGTCTCTCCTGTTCTCTGACCTCAGTAAACTTCCCACTCCCCACCCCAAGTGCCTTTGGAAGCCTGGCTCTTTCATGGAGCCTGAGATCCTCACCTTTATGTTCTCTGAAAACAGTACTTAATCCTTGTGGCCTCAGGGTAAGAATAGCTATAAAGGGTGTGACTGGGTGAATTGTGATGTGGGTCAAAGAGAAAAAAAAGTCAATCAAGTATTCATTGAACTCCTCTAGCCACTTAAGTACTGATGTTCAAGATGATAATGATAATAGTTAAAAGTAATCGTGGTCAATCACGGTTTGCCTATACCCCCCCCCCCTCAAAAAAAGGAAAAAAGAAAAAGAATAGGAAAATATCATTTGTGCCACAGCTCCCACAGAGAACATGATGCCAAAGAGTATATAATCTTCTTTATGTAATTGTACCCATAAAGCTATAGCATAAGATTTAGCATCTGCTTTGTGTGATATCTAATTATAAATATTAATAGAATATCCTTTTTCAAGAAAACAGTTCTAAAAATGCAGGGAAGTGGAAAACAGTTTCTATAAAGATATGACTCAGAAAAATAATCGCCTTTCTGCAATTTTACTGAGTGATTTTCCATTACTAAACACTCAAAGAAATGGAGGTAAATCCTCAGTGTAGTAGTAAGTGACAGAAACCAAGTATGGCTAATTTATGAGAAAGTAATTTATTGGGAAGATATTGAAAGCTTTCATAGTTGAAGGGAGGGTGTTAGGTTTGATGGAGCATTTGAATCAATTCCTGCCCGCTCCCCTCCCCCCTTTTCAGGCCATTTCACTAAGGACATTCCCTTTGCTGAGACCACATTTCACTTGCTGGGACCACATTCCATTATCACCCCTCCAGGTATGCACAGAGAATTCTCCGCCCAGAAAAAGCCCGCCAAAAGTCCTTTAAAAGCCACTGACTCCCTTCCAAGCTCAGCCACCTGGTGTGCGAATAATCGAATAAATTCTTAATCCCTCACCATTTTGGCCTCCTGCATTCCTCCTTCGGTGACCTAACAGAGGTCTGGATAGCAATCTTGGAAACAGGCAGGATTTGAGATAGAACTGGAGGGCTAGGAAGCTGGGAAGACAAAAACAGTTTGATTTGGTGCTGCTCAGTCAACATGAGTAAATGCCATCTGTTATTTCCAACTTCACATTACTGGATCAAGATGCGAGTCACAGGGTAGAGCATTTGACTAGCCAACCTTCATTCAGGCACTAACTCCCTGGCTGTATCAGCATAGGGAGAGGGCTGGTTTTTGACTTCCAGAATGGAAGGCAGTCACCTGGTTTTATTACCCTTCCAAAAGCACACATGGTTAGAAATAAGTAATTTCTCAAAAACAAATTCAGGGAGCTATTAAAAAGCAGAATTTGAGCCCTGGCCAGTGTTGCTCATTGGATAGAGTGTTGGCCTGCTTACCATAGAGTCCAGGGTTCAATTCCCGGTCATGGATGTGTACCTAGGTTGCAGGTTTGATCACTGGCCCTGGTCGGGATGTGAAGGAGGCAAACACTAGATATGTCTCTCTTTCTTTCTCCCTCCCTCTCTCCCTTCCACTCTCTCTGAAAGTCAATGGAAAAAAATATCCTCAGGAGAGGATTAAAAAAAAAAAAACAGAAAGAAAGCATTTGATGCTCACATGAGAAATATGATAAATGTCTGTTACATTGATCAACTATGAAATTTACATTATTTCTTAGTTACAGTATTTGGAAATGAACAGTGCTATTGTGCAAGTAAAAGTGATAGCACTTTTTTGTAGTAATTGTGCATATACTTATTTGCAGTTAAGGAATGCTATTTAAATATCACATGTATGGCCAGTTACTTTATTTATATAAGCATAGTGCCTATAAGCAATACTGCAAGCCAGGGCCAGCAACTGTGTTCATTTCTAGTCATAGACAGTATAGTTGCTGGACAGTAGCCCAGGAAAGATGTCCAGGTCCTATTCCCTCAAACCAGTGAATGTTATCTTTCATGAAATTTGCAGATGTAATGAGGAATCTTGAGATGAAACGTTTATCCTGAATTACCCCATGGGCTGAATGTAGACTCTATGGGGCTCTTATAAAAGGGAAACAAGAAAGTCAAAGACAGGAGGAAAAAAAAGATAGAATGATGGAAGCAAAGGTTGGAGTGATGTACTTTGAAGATGGAGGGAGGTGACCATGAGCAAAGGAATGCAGATAGTCTCTAGAAGCTGGAAAAGGAAAAAGAATCTCCCCTAGAACCTTCAGAAAAAAAAAACGCCAGCCTGCTAACATCTTGATTTTAACTCAGTTAAACTGATTTCAGACTTCTGATCTCCAGAACTGCAAGATGATAAATTCATGTTGCTTTAAGCCACTAAGTACAGTGGGGCCTTGACTTACAAGTTTAATTCGTTCCTTGACGGAGCTCGTAACTCAAATTACTCGTATGTCAAATCATAAAGTGAACGAGTGAGACACGTGATGCTGGGCTGATGTCATGGCGTTCACTGTGACGTTCGCCGCGCCAACTACCTATGGGGTATCTGAAGCTGGCTCGTAACCCGAATTTTTGCTCGCAACTCAAAGCAAAAATTCGGCCGAGAGACAGCTCGTATCTCGAAAAACTCATTAGTCGGGACACTCATAAGTCAAGGCCCCACTGTATCTAGTAATTAGCAACAGCAGCCATAGGAAACTGACATAGATGGCTTAGTTAATCCTTGGGAGCACACTATTGGTAGCAGGTGTCATGAGAGCTCTTACTATGGAAGAAACACAAAGGTCTATTTACTTCTGGAGAAGACAACTCAAAGCAGGCTAAGTCAGCAGTGTATTAGTAAGAACAGGAAAGTGGAAAACATGGATAGATAGGGTTCCTATCCATTCCTCTGGTCATAACAAAATGGTTGCTTTCTTCTTAGACCACAACATGGACAAACAGGTAAAATCCCATTAAAATGAAGAATAGTTGTGAAAGAAGAACTCAGAGGGCAAAGTGAATGGTAAATGTGAAAGACGGATAAGTTTCTTCTCCATTAACAAAGCATTCTCATTCATTCCCATGGTCTTAAGTAACATTTAAATGGCATCCCAGATCTATATCTTTAGCTTTGATCTCTCAGCTAGTTTAGATATTTGTGTATCCCAAAACCTGCTAAACAAATCCATTTGAAACTTTCACTTGTCCCACAGACTTAATAGCTCCAAATTAAATTCGTCACCTTCTGCCTGTTCCCTCCATTCAAATTTATTCCTTTTCCTGTTACACCTTATGAATTGATGGCACTACCATCCACCAAGTCACCAATCCCAGAATCCTGCGAGTTATCCTAGACGTCTGTACTCACCAATGATGTCTAATCCATCAATAAACATTGTTGATTTCTCTTACCATGTGAATTGATCTTGAATCATTCCTATATTTCCACTAGAGGCCCGGTGCACGAATTCGTGCATGGGGGAGGGGGGTCCCTCAGCCCAGCCTGCACCCTCTCACAATCCGGGACCTCTGGCTCCTAACTGCTCACCTGCCTGCCTCATCGCCCCTGACAGCTCACCTGCCTGCCTCATCGCCCCTAACTGCCTCTGCCTCGGCCCCACTGCCACAGCTTCATTCGGAAGGTCGTTTGGCTGTCCGTTCTAATTAGCATATTATGCTTTTATTATTATAGATGTCTATTTTATGTCCCCATCTGGCTTTGCCATCTCACCCCTGGTTTATTATCCTCCTAACTTTTTTCCTTGCCCCTAGTCTTACTCCTCTTCATTGCAGCAAGAATAGTCTTCTAAAAATACACCCTGAGCATGTTAATCCAGTGCTTTACCTACAGTTAAGCTCCTATAATAACATACAAGGCTCTCAGAAACGTGCTTTTATCTCTTTCTTCCACCTTTGTTCCTATTATTGTATACATTATGCTTCAGTACATCAGACTGCTGCTTATAATGCCATTCGTGTTGCGTGCTCTGGAATAAATCTATAAGTTTCTCATATTATTGTCTCTGTCTTGAATGCCCTCTCTCTCCTCTTACTGGCTAATATTTATTTCTCCCTCTAGGCTTGCTTCAGTGTACCTCATGCCTGAATCATTCAGTTGGATTAAGTGTTGACAGTACTCACCGCAACTCACTGTACCTACTACTATCTTAGTACTTACCACATTATATTAAAATTTTCAGGGTATCTGGGTTGTATTTCTGAGACTGTAGCTATCCATATTTGGATCCTCAATACCTACCATAGTAATCACCTCTCAATAGAAAATAAATACATATTTGTAAGACTCAATTAACATGAACTGCTTAGAAAACATTTTGTAATGTCAGTATACAACTTAATATAATTTAGCAGAACCCTATGTATAATATAATATAACCTGTAGCCAGATTTTAAAACCCATTGCTCATCAGGTTTAATAAATGAAGCTTTCTTTTTCATGCTAAATGAATACAAAAAAAATATTGAGGAGACATATGAAAACATCATGTCTATTTTTTCTTACTAATAGCCAATCCAGTGAAATGAAATAGTCTTGTTATTCTCAAATACTTTTCACGTAATATTTTTGCTTTATGTTTTATTTAACAGTTTGTATTAAAGATATAAATGCTGTAATGCAATTGGTTTAGCTTCTATTTCAGCCCTTCTTTTATACCCGGTCATTTTGTTTACACATTAATCTATAATATACTGTCTCTTCTGGTTGTCACCTCTATTACACCCCTATTTACTTTCCACCTTATGTACTTGCAATATGGTGTGAGGCCTGTGTATTGCAATCTGGCTTTGTTCTGATAAAGGTAGTCTAATTTCCCCAACAAAACGATCCTTTGAAGTTTGTATTTCCTTGATATCTAATTAGAATTGAATGCTGTGAATAACCGATTTTTCAAATTTTTCACTATAAACTTTGATTACTGTCTCCTGGTATTCTTTCTATTTACCTGGCTCTAAGCTTTCCTACCACCTCTATAATTATCATGCCCCTGAGACAGTAGCTGAAGGCATTGGTAAGAGTGAGATCTCTGAAGAGAAAGCACCCTTGGTCTGGGCTCTGGGAAGTCTCTGTAATTCCCCCTGGTGAAGGATGAAGAGTCCAACATTAGAGGTGGGAGCAAACCCAGATGCACAATGCTGTGAAAACAGCAGTTCCATGGAAGCCAAAGAAGAGAACATTTTAGAAGATAGGACTGCTCAACGTGAATTTCTACTCATATAACATCTCCACCTGGAGGAAATGTATAGATATCACAAACTCACTACATACAAACCAAAGGAGCCATCTTTGGTCCAGCATTAGCACCTTTCCACAGTTTCCCACTACTGATCCATGCCACATATATTCAGACACTAAAGCCAGAAATGTGGAAGTCATTCTGAAACTCTTCCTTCCACTATATCCATTACATCTAGTCACCAAGTTTTATTAACTTCATAGGACAATAAGCTATCTATTTCACTTGACTGCTTAACAGTTTTCAGTACATCCTCGTCTTCAAGTTAAAATCAAAGCATAGGTATGCCATAGAAAGACCTTCACAATCTGATTCTTTCTTCATTAAATTATCAAAATAATTTATTTGAGTGAGATGACTTTTAACATACCGGATTAAAAACATTATTAAAATTATTTTTGATTGGTTGCAAATAGTAATTTATAGCTAAAAATAAATATGAATGAATCTAAGAATGATAAATGTAAGAAATAATAGTACATATATATGCATTCATCCATATATACTCTAGTGCATGCCCCTGGACCAACTATACTAGTACGTTAGCATGATAGTAAAAGCAGGAGAAAGATTCAGAATATCTTGATAACTAAAAAACATTAATTAGCATATTATTGTATATATTTTGAGAAGAGATATACTCTATACTTTTTGTATAGAAGTATCACATTTAAGAACTCCCTTGAGAACAATCCCATTTACAATAGCATCAATGAGGTGAATAGCATCACGAGGTTAACCAAGGAGGTGAAAGATTTGTATACTGAAAACTATAAGACATTGATGAAAGAAATTGAAGAAGAAACACAAAAAAATAGGAAAGATATTTTGTGCTCATGGATTAGAATAATTCATATTGTTAAAATATCTATACTACCCAAAACAATCTATAGATTCAATGCAATCTTTATCAAAATCCCAATGGCATTTTCCCCAGAAATAGAAACAAAGAATCCTAAAATTTGTGCAGGACCGCAAAAGACCTTGAATAGCCAAAACAATATTGAAAAATAAGGAAGAACCTAAAAGGATCATGCTTCCTGATTTTGTACTATAGTAATAAAAAATGTATGGTACAGCATAAAAGCTGACACATAGACCAATGGGGGACAATAACTGAGAGTCCAGAAATAAACTCATGCAAATATAGTCAATTAATTTATGACAAAGGAGCCAAGAATACTCAATGGGGAAGGACAGTCTCATCCATAAGTAGTCCTGGGAAAACTGAACAGCCACATGCAAAACAATGAAACTGGACTACTATCTTACCCCACACACAAAAATCAACTGAAAATGGGTTAAAGACTTGAATGTAAGACCTGAAACCATACACTTTTGAACATAAAACATAGAAGGCAAGCTTCTTGACAATGGTTTTGAAATGACTTTTTGGATTTGACACCAAACATAAAGGCAACAAAAGCAAAAATAAACAAGTGGGACTACATCAAACTAAAAAGCTTCCACAGCAAAGGAACCATCAACAAATGAAAAGATAATCTTTGGAATGGAAGAAGATATTTGCAAACCACATATTTGATAAGAAGCTAATATCTAAAATACACAAGGAACTCATACAATTCAATAGCCAAAAAACAAATAACCCAATTTAAAAATGGGCAAAGGACCTGTTATGATATCTGTTATTAAAAAGACAAGAAATAAATGCTGGTGAAGATGTGGATAAAAGAGATCCCTTTTGGTGGGAAAGTGAATTGGTACAGCCACTAGGGAAAACAGTATGGAGGTTCCTCAAGAAATTAAAAACAGAGCAAATATCATAGAGAGAGCTAACTTAGGTGGTGATCTGGAAGGCTCCTAAACCCAGCTCCTCCCACAGATGCACCAAATGTGTAGCTACACACGGAGCAGTTCACTCTGAAAGGGACCTGGAAAGCAACTCAGTGATTCCTACGCACTGGACAAATGAGGAAGTATTCACGTTAAAATGATTAGGAAAGGCTAAAACACACTCTAGTGATTAATCCCATCCTAACACCGTGCCTGGACCCCAGCACTGTGCCCTATAATCCAGAGGGAACCCCCAACTCCCAGCTCCTGCCTGAGGAGCAACAGGTTTGGACCCCACATCTAGCACCCCAACTTTTAAGACACCCACTGGACCAAAACACCTAGCTCTGAAAGCCAATGGGCTATTGTGTGATCCACAAGACTCCAGCAAGCAAAGAAACAATGGGAGTGAGCATGCATCTGGCCTATCCCCACCTCCCACTCACACCCCCACACCCCAGGGGTCTTTTTTTGTAAGAGCTAAGCCTCTGCAGACTTTAAAAGCTGCTGCCTGGGGGTCAGCCTTTTAATTTAGCAGGCACTTGGGGCTGGCTTTGATCCTCCCCACAGACCAAGGAGGCCGGTGTACAGCTCTCTCTCCTCCTCCCCACAGCCCACTTCAATAACATCATCAAGGTGCAGTATCACCCTGGAAAGGTATGTATACATATGTATGTCTCAAGCTTTTGAGGCTGCCATGGAGGGAAGGACCTCAGATCTCTTGGCCCTAATAGGACTGGAACTTCCATTCACAAGTCTCACAGGACTCTAGCAAACAAAGGAACACTTACTAAGAAGTGCAGGAGCCCTTCCCGACCAGGCTATTCACCTGGACCAAGCACGGATAGAGCAGGCAAAAGTGCCTATCTCTTAGTTTCTCTCTGGAAGGGACTGTCCACTTCCACTCAGCCTGCATCTAGACACTGACTCCAACCTCCCCTTTGGCACACTGACAGGTCTTGGTACAACTTCAAGTATTGGGAGCCACCAAGAACAAAGAAGGAGTTGGGCAATTACAAAAGTTGGAGGGGCAGCTATGAGATGGGGCCAGGCTAATAGCAGCATTATTCCCAATAGGCAAGGTACACTAGTAGAAGCAACCTGAGTGTTCATAGACACACACACACACACACACACACACACACACACACACACACACGTGCTATTCAGCCTTACAAAAGGAAGCTGGGCCATATGCAACAATGTGGATGAACCTCGAGGGCACTAAAGTTGTTGCTGGGGGCTGGGGGAAGGGGGAAATAGGGAGAAGTTGGTAATGAGATTTCATATGTGACAATAAAAACTACAGTAGTTGTCAAGAAGAGGGAAGACCACACCCATCGCATTGGATTTATGGCTTAAAACTGGCAGACTCACTGGATCCAACATGGCGAATAATTGCACCTAGTGGTAACCCCTAGCCTGATGATGTTCTCATTGTAATACATTAACAAACTACATGGTAAAACCTGTACCACCATGGTCAGAAACGGAAAATGATACAAGGACTCAAAATGGCCCACGGAGCTTCTCTGGGAAATCTCCACCCTTCCCTCAGGAAGGTCCCAAATACTCCTTCCCCTTATTGAATACCATATCCCCATTAAATGAACCTCAATAAATGAAGCAAATTCCACTAAAGGGGGTTGCTCTGTCTGTGGAGTAGTCCATTCCCTGTCTCACTGCTTCACTAAAAGTTCACTTTCACTTTAAACTCTATCCTATCTGGCACTTGAATTCTTTGCTGTGTGTAGCCAAGAATGGGCAGTGGGTCACAAACTCTGGGGTTCCTGGACCCACAGAATGTCTGCATCAGTAAGAGAGTACCAACTTTTAGATATAAGATGAATAAGAACTGAGGATAATGGAAAACATGGTGACTATAGTTGACAACAGTGTATTGTATAATTGACATTTGCTAAGAGAGTAGAACTTACATGTTCTCATCAAAAGAAAAAGATAAATATGTGAGGTGATGAGTATATGTATGTATGTATGTATATATATGTGTGTGCATATATAAATTATCATGTTTCACACTTTAAATATCTTAAAAGTTTTATATTTTATTTATTTATTTTTTTATTAATCCTTGCCCAAGGATATTTTCCCATTGACTTTTAGGGACAGTGGAAGGGAGGGAGACAGACAGAGAGAAGCATCAATGTGAGAGAGACACATCAATTGGTTGCCTCCTGCACGTGCCCAGACCAGGGCTGGGGATCAAGCCTGCAACTGAGGTATGTGTCCTTGATCAGAATTGAACCCAGGACCTTTAAGTCTGTGAGTTGCCACTCTATCCACTGAGCCAAATCATCTAGGGCTAAATACCTTAAAATTTAATTTGTCAATTATACCACAATAAAGCTGAAAAAAGCAGTCCTCCTTTTAGTATTTTAATTGAGCAAAACATTTTTACCCTTTCAAGAAAATGCTTACAATTATGTAGTATTCTAATTTATCCAGATACATAAATGTTCTTGACAGACTACATTAAGTAAAACTGTTTAAAAACAAATAATATAATTAGAATTTGACCTTTAATTTTATATGCAATATATCCAGCCAACTGAAAGAATAATTATGTTATTAATCTTAATAATTTTTTGCATTGCATTTAATTTGTTGTTTCAACTCCAGTTTATATTTCAGTTTTTCATAGAAAGATTGATATGTTCTTGATATGTCTGGAAGAAAATACCATTTTAAACATGACGTTTGTTAAAGATAATCTAGATTAAAATAATTCATAAAACTAGAATGGCCTGAAATTAGCAGAAGCCAGCACTAACCCAGCAATGGGGACATATGCTTATGTAGAATTTTACTTTGTTTTTATTGTTTCAAAACGTTTAAAAGAAAATCATCTTCCTTTGTTAGTGAGAGAATGTGTAATTTAGGGAACATCAGCAGTGAATTTCTAGTGATTGGTGAATAGCTGAATAAGTGATGCACAAAGAATTCCATGAATAAGCCATATTTTCTAAGAATTAATTTCTTTAGATACAAATTTGCAATAAGGTATAATTTTATTGAATCCTCAGAAGCATAGCTCTCAGACATGCATTATTAACATTGATATGTCCATTCTAAGATATTTTAAGGTACATTTTTCTTTTAAAGGTGAGTATCCATTCATGTCTAGGAAGCTAGAATGACACAGGTATATTTTCTAGTAGTTAGGATTCAGTTTCTAACATTCACTCTTTCAAAACATGTCACAGACTGTTCTTACTCTACTTGGTATCAGGAGACTTGGAAGAAAAAAAATAAAACACCAAAATGTGTCTTTGTCCTTAAGAATGCTATACTCTAAAGCAGAAATTAATAAAATGCACAGTGCAATGCTTGTTAAAAAGTTGGCATTCCAAAGAAATGATAGGTATATAATTTTATTAACCAATGTTGCCCCCAATAAATTTAATAACAAAATTAAGTGATTGTTGATAAGTTAAAAAAAAAAAGAAAAAGAAATGGTAGCTGATGGTGTCCAGAATGATTGTTATTTTTATAGTTTTGCAAGAATTAGTATTTTGAGTGATAATATATCACATAAAAATTAACATACCAGCAACTGGAACTATCTGAAATAGAGCCCTACCCCAGCTCTCCACACTGGATATTGCCAAGGCTATATCCTAACATTCATTTGTTTCTCAGAACTTCATTCCTAATTACCCAGGAAACAGGGTAAAAATATACAGGTTGTTCACGAAAACTTGATTCTGACTTCTTTCTGGGCACAGAGCTAATCTGCCTTTCCTAGACTACGTCACTGCTATGCCCATAAGACTGTTCTGGTGAAATAAATACAGTTGTAGAAATGACATGTGCTACATCCAAGCCCAGTCCATAGTAATCTCTTACCATATTTTCCACTACCTCTCTCTCTGAAAGCCTGGCTGGATATTGACACACAGAGTGCGGCTTGTACTGAAAAAGGCAGAGACCCCACCAAAAAAACCCCCAGTTACCAATTGGATATTCTATGAGCAAGAAAAAAAATTTCTAATGCATTTAGCCTCTGAGGTTTTGAGGTGTATCAGCTACAGAGCTAGTGTTAATTTATCTAATACAGTGAAGAAAGGAAAGAAAAATTTTGGGAGTGTCTACTGTGTACTAGACCTTATATACACGGAATTTTTTTTTTCTCCCAACCAAGCTTACAAATTTCCCAAAAGCAGTCCTAGTCCATGATGGAGAAACTGACACTTGAGTTATAAAATTTTCCTGGGATCCATAGCCAATAAGTGGCAGGGTCAGAATTTGAACCCGAGTTTATTGGCCTCAAAGATTGTATTTTTACAATACATCTTATAGTCTTTGGTTGACTTTTAACAACTAAATTATGTATTCCATTTCTATAACAGATTCCAAGCAATAATCCAAAAGTTAGCAATTTTGAAATCACCAACAACAAATAAACTGTAAAAAGCTGAAACAAAATTTTATAAACCATAAAAAACCAGGGCTATTTGCGTGGGTAAATGGGCCTAATTAACTTTAGAGATACTGACATGATCCATATCCTATGACCCTAAAACATGGTTAATATACCCAATAATTACCTTGAGTTAGGCAGAAGAAGGAAATTTTATTTATATACAATGGCAAAGAACTATGCAGTTGTATTAAACAGCTTTGTTAAAATATAACTGATATGCAATAACCTGCACGTGTTAAATCGCACTTAATAAGTTTTTATCAAGTTGTGTGTGTGGTGTGTGTAGTATGTGTATGAAACAGTCATGATGCCATTACAACAATCAAGATGACATATTTATTCCCTCCAAAATTCTCCTGTCTCTTTATCTTCCTACCACCCTTTACCAAAAACCTGCTCTTTCCATGCAACATTTTGCCTCTTATTACCATATATTATTTTTTTAATTTTGTAGAAATGGGATCATATAGCACGTACTTTGTTCCCTCTGGTTTATTTCACTCAGCGTGGTATCTGAGAGTCAGCCATGTTGTTGTGTAATTGATAGATTTCCCTAGCATATATATATCCCAACTGGTTATCCATTCACATGTTGGTGGATTCTTCTCCCAGTTTTTGGCTGTTACAAATTAGCTTTTATGAACATTTGTGTGCAAGTTTTTGTATGCATTTAAGCTTTAATTCCTCAGGATAAATACTGAGGAGAATCACATTTTATTTTTTGCATGCACATATGCTGTTGTTTCAGCGCCCTTTGTTGAAAAGTTAATCAATCCTCTCTCCACCAAATTACCTTTGCAACCTTTTAAAAAATGAATTGACCAGATGTGTGAGTCTTTTTTGGACTTCGTATTCTGTGATATAGATATTTATGCCAATACCACACTGTCTTGGTTACTATGGCTTTATAATAAATCATAAAGTCAGATTGTATAAATCATTGAATTCAATTTTTTTCACCCTTTTTAAAGATAATTAGCTACTTTTTGATGCTTTGCATTTCTATATTTTAGAGTCAGGGTATCAATTTCTAATTTAAAAAAAAACTGTTGGGATTTCAATTGGGATCCCTTTGAATCTAAAGATCAGCTGGGGGAGAAATGATATCCCAACATAAACACCACATATTTCTCTATTTATTTAGGTCTTTATTTCTCAAAGCAATGTTTGTAGCTTTCAGCACACAAATCTTGACAACTGTGGTACAGTTTATCTGAAGACTTTTAGATTTTAAGGCTAATATAAATGAAACACTTTTGATTTTAACTTCTAATTGTTTACTGAAAGTATATAGAAATACAATTAATATTTGTAGATTAATTTTCTATCCTGCAGAGCCACTAAACTCACTTATTAGTTTTAGTATTTTTTTCATTCCATAGGATTTTCTAAATATGCAATGATGTGATCTGTGAATAAATGTAGTTTTACTTCTACAATGTTGGTTCCTTTTCTCCTTTCTTCCTTCCTTTTTCCCCTCCTTCCTTCCCTCCTTTTCCTTCATGTCTAGAAACTCCAGTGCAATATTGAATAGAAGTAGTGAAAGTAGACATTCTGCATGTGTTCCTGAAATTAGCAAGAAAATATTTATGCTTTTGTCATTGATTATGATGTTACATATGGTACTTTCATGGATGTCTCTTAGCAGGTTGGGGAAGATGTCTTCAGCTGCTATCTTACTCAGAACTTTTATCAGTAACGGTCGTTATTTTGTCTGATGTTTTTTCTGAATCTTTTGAGGTGATCACATTTTTTAATCTATTAATGGTGAATTACATTGATTGTTTTGCAATGTTAAACCAACTCTGATTTCCAGTGATAAACTTCACTTGCTCATGATTTATTATGCTTTTAAAATATTGTTGGATTCAATTTGCTAATATATTGTTAATTGCTTTTCATTTATACTCATGAGGCATGTAGATCTGTAATATTTTTTGAATGTCTTTGCTGGTTGTAATATCACAGTAATGTCAGCCTTGTAAAATGAGTTTTCACTTTCTGAGAGTTTGCATAGAATTGTTATTATTTCCTCGGTAAATGTATGGAAAATTCATCAGCAAAGGCTTACATACGGGCAACCGTTGGGTACAGGGGACAACTTCTAAGCAACTGAGCCACACCTGCTAAGGCAAAGTGCATTATACTTTTAAAGAGTAGCCCATCCCTTACATGCTGCTTCCTCGAGCCCTTGACTGTCTGGTTGTGGAATATCAGGCACCTGCTCCAATTAAATCTGGAACTAGTAGCATAAAGTTAGGCTCTTTGCAAGTCTTAAATGAAAATAAAGCCTCCTGACATTTTAGGCAATTCCTTTTCTGTCTTTCTTTTTCTGATTGATAACGTCCAAGTTCAGAATCATGAGGCGGTTATAAAACTACCACCGAGAATTTAGACTTTGGCGTTGTTCTGTGTTGGCATTCCGATGCCACAGAGGCATTCAGAAAGAGATTTCTGGTGGAAGTTCTATTTCACAATGCAACACCTTTGAGTTTGCGTAGAAGTGCAATGCTCAACTCTTTTCACGACCTCTGGGAAGCAAGGGGGTCACGTTTTAGAGGTGCCCGGTGCTGTCTCTGCTATGCACACACACTCAGCGCAGTGTAAGGAGAGCCACATGCTCAGTGTCATGGAGCAAGACGCACGTAGCATTGGTTAGCTAACAATGGGGAGCCGCTGACATGTTTTAGTCCAGAATGAAGAACAGTATAAATAATTCAGATGTCACTGAAGACAGTAACAGAAGAAGTCAGAAATCGCATTTTTAAAAAGGAGCATTCTTTAGGGCTTGTTTTCATTCAAATAAAGTCCTGCAAAACATTCAATGTTTGCTCTTTACATCAGTAGCAAAAAGATGCGGGGAATGGAAAATAGAGTTAGAAGAGTACAATGAAGAAGAGGGACTTCTGCCCTAACTGGTTTGGCTCAGTGGATAGAGTGTCAGCCTGCAGACTGAAGGGTCGCAGGTTTAATTTCGGTCAAGGGCATGTACCTTGGTTGCAGGCACATCCCCAGGAGGGGGTGTGCAAGAGGCAGCTGATCGATGTTTCTCTCTCGTCGATGTTTCTAAGTCTCTATCCCTCTCCTTTCCTCTCTGTAAAAAATCAATAAAATATATATTTTTTAAAAAGTAGAGGGACTTCTGAGGACCTTTTCCCTTCTGACATGATCCTGGTAGGACTGAACCACCATCCAGAGGGAAAACCATTTCTGATTAAAAATTCAACCTGGGCTGCCTTAGCTCAAGGAAAACTGAGTGAATTTGATCATCATAACAATGAGTTTAAGTCATTTTAACAGAATATTTTTCTTTCCTTTTTTTTTTCCCCAGTGGAGGGGAGCTGAAGGCTGGGAAATTAAAGGTAAAAATTACCCTTTTAGAAATATAATAGAGCATCATTTTACATTTTAAAATCAATCTGCAAAAGAGAGAGAGAGAGAGAGAGAGAGAGAGAGAGAGAGAGAGAGAGAGAAACATTACACCTACAAAATAATTAGAATCTCACTGCCTGTTCAAACTGTTACTTATTGTAGGTACAAAAAAGGACAATGCAATTCTTGCGGCAATAATGAAAGTTCTCTTTTGGTGTGCCCTTTCTAAAGAAATTTCTGCCCTGGCTGGGTAGCTCAGTTGGTGTGGAGCATCATCCTCATACACCAAGGTTGCAGGTTTGACCCCTGGTCAGGGTACATGCATGAATCAACCAATGAATTCATGAATAAGTGGAACAATAAATCAATGTTTCTCTCTCTCTCTCTCTCTCAAATTAATAATAAAAACAATAGAAGATTCATTATATAAAAAAATTTCTAGGCATGTACTCTGGCAATCTAAAGGTAAAAATCAAGAAAGAAACTATAACTGAGTTAAGAATGAAATTAAACATACTGGAGTGACTTGTCTGTTGTAAGCCTAGAAGTACTGGATCAAATCAGATGTCAGTCAGTGGACTCTAAGAAGTAGACTTTCAAAAGAATGAGATAAATTCCAAATAATAGATGAAATAATTGGGAACTGGACATTCTTATCTTGAGGACTGCATATTTACTCTCTGACCCAGGGAAGTGTAGGACAAAGGAGAAATTCAAGAAAAATAATTATACTAAAAAGCCATGGTTAACAAAATAAAATAGGAATGATTTCAGGCCATTGAAGAAGTATGCAAAAAGCACATTTGTTTGATTGGAATTTAAGCAACTATTTTTCTCAGGTGGCCCTGGGTACACTGGACCAGTGTGTTCTTCCTGGGGCAATAGTTACACAGCTGTAATAATGTAAATACAATTTATTGAGTTTCCAGAATCAACTTATATAATATTTAAATATGGTTACAAAAGAATATAAGATGGTATGGGTACTGCCATTGTAAAGATAAAAGCCATATATGACAGAATTTAGAAGGTAAATGTGAGGAAGATGAGGAAAAGTTGGAGAGCTAATATCTTCAACTGAAGCAGAGACTTCAGTTGAAGTTGATGGATCAAGTTGTATAGATAATTCTATTTAAAGTTGAAAAATCACGTAATGACTTAACTAAAATAATGAAATAACTAATTCAATTAGAAACACTGTGAGGTGGCTAGTCAGGGGTATTTGAAATGAGCTAAATTCTTAATCATTCACAAGAAAATAAATGAAATTGTTTGATAAATCAAGAAATATCTGTGTATTATTGAATTAAAGGTATAACCACCAGAAGAATCACTAGAAGAACTACTAAATATGCTTGCTTTTCTGTATCAGGATTGGAAATGGTAAGAAATAATATTAAATATTATAAATTATGTAATACTACTTAATTGTTACCATGTCTATGCATTACTTTGTTAAAAATAAGGGAAACAATAAAAATTGGAATGTATTAAGTAGAAATGACATAGGAAGGCATTAGAATAAAGAAGATATTGTTATTATGAAGCATGACTCCTTCACTTCCAAATTACATAGAGGAAATAGATATGATGTAATAGTGAGACACTCTTAAATGGGACATTCAAAATTGATTCGTTCTAAAAGTAATACATTCACAAGTTATTCCTAATTGACAGAAAGAGCAAAGCTTCTCAAGAAACAAAATGACTTTCAACGGGGTGTTTCTGTTGAAGTCAGATTTTGAAAATCACAATTTCAAATGTTGAAAAGACAAACAGAATGAAGAATGACTATGAAAACATGGTCCAGCCTCCATTCTTAAGATTTTAGTGTAAGGAAAAACACATGACTTGTGATACAAATTTGAAATTAGAGCAAAGATGGCCTAAGCACAATCATTCGGGCAGATGGCATAATGCTACTAAACTACCTGACTTGTTTTCCGTGTCCTTATTATTGTTAATGATATTTTTTAATCAAAGAGAAAGTCTTGCAATATAGAACAGTTTTAAAACTTTATTAAGAGAGATGAAACTCGATAAATGAGAGATATGGTAAAACAGCCTTAGGTACATAAAATGTGTAGAAGTAAAATATATTGAATGAACTTGCAAATACAAGTGAAGAAATGTTGTTGATGGAAAAAAAGAGTTTGGTGACTTTTGACCTTAGATGTGCCAATGTTACCATAACGTTTTTCAAAAGAAGATAAAGAAAAAGTTCTGATATTAAATATTGCCAAATTTTATGTCATTTTCAGCAAAATGTTGCAAAGTACTTTGGAAAAGGTAATTTAATAACTCTCTTTAAACAAAGAAACTAGCCATCAATACAAACAAATAAACATGCATACGGAAAAATCCTCATAGGCTAATTTTTAATGAGAGGATTATTGACTAAACCTGGAGAAGCTTACAAATACTGGAAAGTTACCTTGATTTTCAGTGATGCATGTAATACACCCTCATATCCTGTGCACAAGATTGAAAAGTGATCACTGGATTATAGCCCAATGAGTTAAAATCATATCTATTTGAACATTTGTATTTCAAGGATGTTGATTAATGCATGGTGTCAGTTACTGAGGATAGCAATTTGGAAAATCAATAGTGGTACAAAACAGGGCTCTCCAGTGTCCTTTTTACAATTTTGTCATTGGATTGAATAAGGAAGCTAAGCTGATTAAGTCTGCCAATGCCACAATATTCCTAGAAAAGGATGACATCAGAGGACCGAATAACTACTCACAAAGATCCCGCCATGCTCAGAAAATGAGCTAAAACATCATGAAACATAATGGGAATAAATGTTATAACCTCTTGTTAGAACTTTTTCCCATTAATTTTTTTATATCTCTTTTCCTCTATTTCATTTTATTTTTTCCCATCACCATTTATCCCCCATACCCTCTTAAGATCATCTGATCAAGTAGATTAGAAAAATATCATGGCAGTTTATGTTTAAAAAAAAAAAAGCTTAACATAAGCTCAATGTGAATCAAAAGTAGGCAGGCCTATCTAAAAATATAATGTAAGATGTAGTTTCATTAACAGACATATAACTCTCCAATCTGGGAAACTGAGTCTTCTAGTTTTTACATCTAATTTCAGTTGATTACTGAAGGAGTAAAATTAATTCTGCTAGTGATATTTCAAGTTGTTGGCAAGAAGCTGGAGTATCTTCAGAGGAGGAGAAACAGTGTTGCAGGAACTGAAATCCTATTACACAAGAAATTGCTGAAAGCATGGGAGCCTTTCCAAAAGATAGAGGACTTGTTCCTGTTGTATTTTCATGCCTAATAGAGTAGTCAGTAAATGCTTATGAAAGATTAAATGTGTTGTATATAAAACAAAGCTTTGTTCAAGACCTACTACAGCCCTCTAGATCAAGAAGTCTTTTTTAACATATTTATGTCACATGTTAATTGTTTTTTACTTTTTGTCTTGCATTGCGATCAACTCTTTTGTGATGGCTCAAACACTGTATTGCCTTTGACTTAGGACGCTTGAAAGTAAGTCAAAACTCACCCAAAAGTATTGTTTTTAAACTATTTCAGTGAGGAAACTTTCTGGACAAGTGAAAATACGAAGAAACAGTTGTACCCTTGTCTGCATAATATTATTCAGAATTAACTTCTCAGATTGGCCTTTAATTTAAATAAAGGCAATTGTTTGGTACTTGGATTTTCATAATCCTGCTTGGTGATATAACCTTTAGATAACTATTTAGTAACTAGGACTCTGTTCCAAGTGATTCCCAGATGTAGTCACAAAAGCATGTGAATCCCATTATTTCTATTATTAAGCACAGACCTTGGCCCAACAGTAAAGTTCTCACTGTTTTCCAGGTGCTCTGCGGATGTACAGAGAGAGGCAATATGTTATTTTTGGCTGCCATTGAGATCATATTTTGCTTGTTTATTTTGATGTTTTTCAACAAGGCAAAGAAGAGTGATTTTAGGGTAGAGGTGGCCATATGGTCCTCCTTTTCAAAATTCCTTCTGATATAAAAAGAATTTACTCTAATCATTGTGTGAATGTTGTCCAATCCTAAATGGAAATCATCTCAGTGATGGTAAGGTCCAAACATTCAACCTCCAACTGTATGTGAATAATAGCCATGTTCTATATCCTTCCACTATCTAAAATCCCCTATCTGAAAAAAGAATGTGCCCTCATTTTGGATCAACCTCCTGTACACTTTATCATCAAATAATGATGTCATTATTTAACTAGTTTCTTGCGCTGAAACCACAGAGGAATCTTCTACTATTTTCCCTTCTTTACTTCATACATATAATATGGGCATGATTTTTATCTTCAGATATGCTTATCATCTAATCTGCCACTGTGAAGGTCAGGCTCTCATTTCCTAGATTATTTTAAGAGCTCCTACATTGATCATATGTGTTCTTTTACAATCTAACCCCAACAAATACCACCAGTGTCCATTACGTATGGCCATATTTTCCAGTTACACAAAATTTACCACCATTCTCAGGAAACACCACCCCCTTTCATAATTCCCTGCATTTCATCTATCTGTAGGACCCTTTTGTTTCTCTTGTGATTGCCCAGACAACTTTTAATTCTATGAACATATATTGGGAATTTATTACATGAAGAACAGTGTTTCAAATCTTGGAGGTGATCAAATCTGGAAGTTGGAATATCAGTTAGGAAACCATGGTTCTGGTCCAGATTGGGAAGATAAGGGTTGTCATATTGGAGGATTGAACAAAGGGAATGGGCAAATGGGATATTAGAGATCTACTTGATCATTTGTGCACATTTTTTATAAAGGGGAGTTGAAGTCTGAGGAAGGTCTGTATTAAGTTCTGAATTTAGTCAATTATAGGCAAATTTCTTCATCTTTACACATTCCTTCACATTAAATGGCCTCTGTGATTCTGTACCTTTCAAAAACTTTGGTTCAGTCTGAGGTTTTCTAGCTAGCTCAGGCTCCACATACACATTTTCTTCAAAATGCATGTGAATGAACACAAGAACCTAACCTGATTTTAACCGAGCTCTCATCTCTAGTCCCCACTGCTACAGGTGACAGTCATAGCATGAGAGAATGGTACACGGCATATAGTTGGCACTTCATATGCTATTACATAGATATTTCACTGAAAAAAATTGTATTGTATTAACAAACCCTTTGAATAGGATAATACTAAATTTCACTTTATGAACAGAAAAAGAGAACATTGATAAAGTGATTCTATTTTATCCTCCCCTCTTTTCCTTCGTGAACATGTGAGCTATTACTACCAACAGCAACAAAAGATTTTCTACAGCACTCACTACCATTGAGCATGTTCTTGTTAATAATTTAGAAACAGAAATTATCTCACAGCCTTAAATTCCTTAATTTGGGTATGCTGTTTTCTCTTTGTTTTGTAATCCCCTGGGGTACACAGTGCCTACATGGAAGTATTTAGCTAAGTTTATTTAAGCTTGAATAGCCAAATTGTCTACTAGGATCACCACATGTAATTGATGGAATCATTAAGTGCTGTTTCCAACATTGGTGCATGATTTATTTTGCATTAAAAACAATTGTATTTGTTGTTTTTATTTCATGAAAGTTTTTTTATTAACTTAAAAGCACAGAGAGCTATAATTTCTTTTGAATCTAATAAATTGCTAAAATGCCCCATCAGAGCAAACATTAAAACAAACAAACAAAAAAACACAAAAATTTATATGTCTCTCAATACATAATTGCAATGTGTTCCATTTTCTACAAATTTAGTTTTATACATTTCTACTTAGGTTCTTTCTCATATGTGCTCAATCTGAGGCCCTTTTTACAACTCCTGACCTGCCTATCCAAGGCTACCATTGAAAGCACTGGTTGACTCTAAGCACATTCCCACTACTCCGTGTTCTGCCTTAGGAGATGATTTCTCGTCCTCTAGTCTAGGTTGTTACTAGGATCACTGTCTAGAGACAATTACTCTCGCTTTTTCCTGTTGTCTTCCTACTGGAAGGTCTCTTCTTTCACATGAGGAAGGTCATATGTGTCTCCACTGTAGTTTCCACTTCACCAGACCTCTTTATATTCCAGAAGCTCATCTTGGGTGAGTATATTACAAGTGAGTTCCCTGTCTACTGATAGGAGTGAATGGCAAGTTGTAGTTTATTTGCTTTTTCTGATACTTAACAACTGAAATTATATGAAATAATGGGAATTTTTATTATAAAATTTTTTATATGTAATTCATATCTACAATAATAAAAACGTAGTATGCTAATTAGGCCGGACAGCTGAATGACCTCATGTAAAGTTAACAGATTTGGGATAATACATTAATGCTACCATTTAACCTGTTGAGTTCAATTCCATTTTTAAAAAATAATCCTTTTTTCAGACTTATTACTACCCGTTCCTGTGTGCAGTATTCTAGGAGATCAAAATATAAAGGAAGAAAGTAAAGAATAAATTAAGAGTGATGCAGGATCAAGTATAATGAAAATTTCTGTATAAAGTCCTCTGTGCACCATCTACAAGATCACCACAAAATGAATAATGAACCTATATGTAAGAGCTAAAACTATAAAATTCTTAGAGGCAAGCATATGTGTGAATATTTGTATAGTTGGATTAGGCAATGGCTTCTTAGCTATGTGTTCAAAAGCAAAGCAACCAAAAAAAAAATACAGATAATTTGGACTTGCTCAAAACTAAAAGCTTTTGTGCTTCATAGGACACTCTCAAGAAAGTAGAAAAACAACCTACAGATCAGAAAAAATATTTATAAATAATATATCTAATAAGCATCCAGTATTCAGCATGAATAAAGAACTCAAAACTCAACAATAGAAAGACCAAAAAAAAAAAAATTAAAAATAGGCAAAGAATTTGAATAGACATTCCTCCAAAGAAGGTAGACAAATGGAAAATAAGCACATGAAAAGTTGTTCAACGTCATTACTTATTAAGAAATGCAAATCAAAACCACAATGAGGTACCATTTCACACCTATTGGGATGGCTATAATTAAAAAGACAAAAAATGAGTAGTGTTGACAAAGATGTAGGGAAATCAGAACCATTACACTATTGGTGGGACTATAAAATAGTACAGCTACTTTGGAAAACTGGCAGTTCTTCAAAAAGTTAAACATAGAGTTAGTATATGACTCCGCAAAACAATTTTAGTTATATACCCAAGAAAATAGAAAACATCTGTTCACCTAAAAAGTTGTACATACGTGTACGTAGAAACATTATTCAGAATAGTCAGAGAAGTTGAAATAACACAAATGCCCACTGACTGATGAAAGAATAAACAACATTTGGTATATCCAAATAATGGAAAAATGCACAAAAAGGAATGAAGTAATAATAGATGCTAACATGGATAGATATTTATAACATTATATTAAGTAAAAGAAGCCAGACACAAAAGACCACAAATTATATGATTTCACTTATATGAATTGTCTACAATAGGCAGAGAGAGAAAGCTGATAAATTTCTAGGGTCTGGGAAAGCGAAGAATAAAATATGACTACTAATAGACACAGGATTTATCTTTTTTAAGGTGACAAAAATATTCTGTAATTAAAATAGTTGTGATGGTTTTACCACTTGGTGAATATAGTAAAAACTACTGAAGTATATAATAAAGTATACTGGATTATATACTTTAATAGGGTGAATTTTATTATTGTAAATTATATCCCAATTTTTAAAAATATCCTATATGAACACAATTTTAAGAGCAAAGAATTCTGTCTGGATAGATTAGAAAAAGCAAAAAAAAAAAGAGTTGTATTTGATATAACTTTAGCATCATCAGAAAATATGCCAGATTATGATGTAGTAAGACAAGTATAAGAAGGAAGAGAATTGCAAATCCTTTACCATCTGAGTGGGTGTGTATTCAGGTATGAAATATATATTATTTTTTAACATTTTAAAGTAAAATATCTCTTCTTTAGGTTTTCATTATAAAAGGGAAATGTATACAATGTATATGTAAAACAAGAGTTTTAAATTTTTCTATAACTTGTCTTATTAATGGTTTATAAAATTTGGGATTTTTAAATTTTTCTATTTAACTATTTGAAATAATTTGGCATATACTATTTTATATTCTGAGTTTTCAATAAGTACTTTTACAAGCATTTTTCCATTTGATTCCCATATAATATAACTTCCTCAAAAATATACTTGTTATTTGCTACATTCATCAGAATCTTCCCTAACTTTGGACATTTAAGATGTTTCTAATATTTCAAAAACATAAATGATACTCTATGACTATGTATATTTGCCCAAAGTTTAAGGATAATTTTCCTCTGTGTAATGATGAGAAAACTATTTTTACTTATAAATAGTGCCATGTTCTTTTGCTCTGTGATAATGAAAAATTTCACTGATAAAGTTTCTATGCTGCATGTCTTCCCTCTCAGCCAGCAGCTTATCAAATTCAACTCATCTGCCAAGCAGTTAGGCAAAATTTAACAGCTCTATTTGTCTGGGTGAATACAGCAATGTCATTTTACCCTTTGACTTTTTTATGACTAAAAAGTAAAATGAATATGTTTCTTGTTATTGAAACCATTTTTATGACTCTACATTCTATCAAAAGGATAGCCCACAACTATAAACCTCTTCCTCAGAAAAGGGCTGATTTCCATCTCGTGGAAATTAAAAAGTAATAACAATTCAATAGAGTAATCAAGAGATAACAATAACTTTTATTTTGTAAGGCTTCCAATAGAAATTAGCTAAAGAAACTGGCTCTTTGTATCTCAACTCTAACTGATATGTAACTTGTGACTTGTTTGCATAGAAAGGAGTGAGAGTGATGTTAGGTGACTTCAGATGCTACATCATAAAAAATGTTGTATGTTTTCTCTTTTTTAATGGATATTCATATTTGAGCACTGAGACACAATGTAAGAAATCTGACTCATTTTGAGACTACCATACTGAAAAGACCAAATCTCTGCTTCCTCAACAACCCAGCATAGCTCCCAGCCAATGGTCAGCACCTACTGTCAGCCATGGGAGTGGCGACTTGGGTGCCCACTCAAGTCAACCTTCCTATGACTGCAGCCATTATCTGACTGTATGAGAAGCCACAAAGGAAGGAGTCCCCAGCTGATCCTAAACAGTAATTATTACTCCCATATATTTATTGATTGTATGCACACAAATTATGTACTGTATTTCATATTCTTCGTTGCCATTTGAAGTTATTTTATCCTAGAATATCCAAGTGTTCTATCCTCTTCGTAGTTTTCATCTTTTAATTTGAAAAACTTTTTTGTGCCTACTAGGTAGCTTTCTTGCCCTCTTGGCCGAGCCCTTCCTCTGATTCCGAAGACCAGTGGTTGTCATGCCTGGCAAGCTTAGCAAACTTGACTTCAGCTCAGCAAATACTTTTCTTCCATTGAGTAAGTGGTCCTTAAGATTTTTGCATTAATGAAGATTTTCCTAATTGTACATAGCGATTGATGGTCTACAACATATCTACGATCATGGGTATCCCATTCCAAATGTACTCCCCAAGAAGTGTTCAGGATCATGGATTGAACACAGGAGGCAGAGGTGCAGCATCTCATATACTCACTGGCAAAAGTACTTTCACCACAGACACAGGCAAATGGGAAGTTTTCATGGTCTCATGATTGTATTGCTGGAAATACAACTTGGGAAATCCCTTGAACTAGCTCCATTATCTAGGCCCTGAATGTGAACCATCAGGATCCATAAGGAGTTGGTGGGATGTCATTGTTAGGGTCGCCAAAGGAGGTATGCATGAGGATGAAAGAGGTAAAGAATTATGAATGTATTAGGTCATCTGGATACCAGATGGTTGACCCCCAAAATGGTGCCAGCACCCAGGGACGAGGAGTCAGAGATTTTAAAGGACTCTAGGCAGGCTTTTACTGGGCAGAGAATTCTCTGGGCATTCTGGGTCCTGGGAAGGTCTGCAGGACAAGGATAATAGTCTTAGCAAGTGAAATGTGGTCTTAGCAAGTGGAATGTGGTCTTAGCAAGTGGAATGTGGTCCAAGGGGAAGGGAATGTGGGTTGTGAAGTGGTCTAAACGTCAGTTCCCAGGGGAAAGGATATCAATTCAATTATTTGGATTCAGTTATTTGATCAGACCTAACCATCACGAGTAACTGATTTTAGATTAACTGTGAGGTATAGCCCTGAATTTTTAAAACATATGTTTTTATTGATTTCAGCGAGAGGAAGGGAGAGCGAGAGAAAGATGGAAACATCAATGATGAGAGAGAATCATTGATCAGCTGCCTCCTGCACACCCCCCACTGGGGATCGAGAAAGGCAACCAGGGCATGTGCCTTAACTGGGAATCAACCATGACCTCCTGGTTCATGGTTTGACGCTCAACCACTAGTCACACCATCCAGGCATATTTGTGAAATATTTGACATTTGTTTTTTATCTGTGTTCTTTCCCATTCTCACATTCTTCACACTTTCCTCTCAAATATTCAGTTAAAATATTAGACCTTACTCCTTCCTAAACAAAGTTTATTTTCAAGGGACTTGATTCATACCAAATTACAAATAATAATACGAAATAAGAATACTATGCCCTTCTTAGGATTATTTAGGTTTTAATAAGGAGTCATACCATATAGGAAAAAAGCAAAGCTTTTCCTATAGTGTCATGGGAGTGAGCTGACTTTTTAACATCTCCAAAATGGCTTCACACAAGCAGTTGCTCACCCGATCTTAAAGTCAGCTGTGGCTAAGAGCAAACTTTCAGGGCAGTCAATTACTTGGTAAGAAATGCTTACTCTTCTTGTATATCTCAAAACAGCATTTTAGAGAGGAAAAATGATAACAATTTAAATATTCACTATGGGTCTGAAATGCTTTACTTATTTATATAATTATAAATATTTTATAGCAAAAAAGCAGCTTTAGTATATATATATTCAAATGCTTTATGTAAATTATTTTTCATAATGCATATCTTTTTTTTCTGATTTTTAAACACTCATTATTAACATGGAGATGTAGAAAATCAGTTTTTTTTAGTTGGAAGCAATTCTTTCAAATCTTTAGCATTTCCAAAATTTATTCATGATTCAAAGTCCCAATGAAAGTATCATAACTTTGAACTCAGAACAAACTTAGGCTAATTATTTTTATATTTTAATTACAAATAATCATTTGTAATCTATTCATTACATTACTTCTTTCTAAACACCAATATTCCCATTACCTTTAAACAATTTTTAGCTGTATGTGTGCTCAGCCTATATATGTGCTACTCTATGTTTTATTACTTTTTATTAAAATGTATGTATTTAAAATAATTTTGTATTACTGTTATGCATTTAAAATGATCTCACTTGCCATAAATAGAATAATTACAAATGTAATGATTAAAATCAAGTTTTTATGTTAAAGAATATATATGTAATGCTAAATCTACTCAATGTGCAAAATTGCATACCTACAATTATTACATTACTAAATGAGAAAAAGGATAATATTTTTGATTAGTCATTGATAGGAGAAAATTTTGGCTTAGCATAAAGTGAAGATGATGTTGCTAAGTTTTACTTTTTAAAATTTTTAAAGAAGCAAAATTTCCACATGATAAGAAAACAAAGTAAACAATTACTTATTCCTCCGATATAGTCAGGTACTGAGGATTAATTACCAAAAAGATACGTGACCTTTGTTAGACTTATATTTCAAATTGCCATCTGAAGTAAGCAACAGAATGAATGGATCTAGTTATATTAGTGCTTTGCCCACATATGACAAGAAAAATATTTATTTTCAACTTACCAGTGCCTTATGACTAGGAAAAAATGTTTAGTAAGAACTTCTTTGAAATATTTTAAGTGCCTTTTTATAATAATCCAAGTGGTTTATAACAAACATTTCAAAAAGTGCATAAGCAGTAAGTAGTTCAGACAACAAGAAGACATCAATCAGATCAAGAATATATGCATATTTCTAATTATGTGATGCTTAGATTCTTTTAGGCTTAGATTCTTTTAGGCTTAATATTTGCACAAACTTAACTTGTAAGGAAACTGGTTTTATTAGAGAGCTCACACTATCCTTGGCTTGCACTTCACTTACCCCTTGAAATTTAACCATGTGACTTGCTTTGGTGACTGGAATGATGGGGGTCACTTCATGGTGGAAGCTTCTAAGAGCCATTGCACCACATAGTTATTACAATATTATCCTGTATTATAAAAGGCTAATATGCAAATTGTCCCCTCAGGAGTTTGACTGCTCACTATGACATGTGCTGACCATCAGGGGGTGGCGAGGAACAAAGGAAGACCCCAGCCAGCAGCTGGAAGGCCCCAATCAGCTCTGATCGCTGATAAGGCTAGGGATCCTACCCGTGCTCAAATTTCGTGCACCAGGCCTCTCGTCTATAATAATAAAAGTGTGATATGCTAATTAAACCAGACACCCTTCCTTATGAAGCTGGGGCTGCAGTCGTGGGATCAAGGAAGCCGAGGCTGTGAGGGAGGGATCCATGCATCATACACGGCTGCGAAGGCCTACTCTTGGGCCTCTAATTAGCTATATTCCCTACCACTTCATAAGGTATATAAATGTCCAATCACTGTGTTGTACACCTGAAACTAATATAATATTGTATGTCAACTGTAATTGAAAAAATAAATTTTAAAAGTGTGAAAAAAAAAGCCAGTGCACAGTTCCTTATATTTCCTTGCCCCAGCTGTGGTAATTCCAAATGTTTCAATGGTGGCAATGTGTCACAACAGGTTCTAAAATGAAGGCCACCATTGTGGAGCAGAGCTCCAGCCAAACTGAGCACACACACTCATGTTTTGTAAGTCAAAGAATATGTGGGGTTTATTGCCACAGCTTAATCTAGCCCACTCTGATGAATACAAACACAGATTTTTCAAATGAGCAGATATATGTAGAAAATGAAATTAACTTGTAAATTCCTGCACTTAAATCTTATTAACTATTTCTTCCAGAGGAACTTGATGCCCTAATTACCTCACCAAACATGGAAGACTTTCTGAGTGAAAGTCAACATGCTTCCGTCTGAAATAGCAGTTATTTGTGAATATTCCCCATCTCTTCAAAGACAGTCAAGAATTTGGAGGCCTACCCTTAATATAAATGACAATTTTGACAGATTTAAAAATATTTTTTTCTAAATAATTGTGTATTCCCAGTAGAACAAAAACAACTCCTTAGAATTCAACACAGAATGTTTTGCTTCCATTATAACAGCTTAAATGCCTAGAGCACATTTTCTTTTCTTTTTTTAATATATTTTATTGATTTTTTACAGAGAGGAAGGGAGAGAGATAGTTAGAAACATCGATGAGAGAGAAACATCGATTCAGCTGCCTCCTGCACACCCCCCACCGGGGATGTGCCCGCAACCCAGGTACATGCCCTTGACCAGAATCGAACCCGGGACCTCTCAGTCCGCAGGCTGACGCTCTATCCACTGAGCCAAACCGGTTTCGGCTATTTTCAACTTTTTTTCTGAAATATCCACAACTAAATCTAAGTTACTTACATGCCTTTTCTATCCACATTATCTCAGGTAGTGGTTTTGTTGATTTTTATTATTATATAACTTTGGTTCCCTTGCTTCCACCCTCCATCATGATTTCTATACTAGCTTTTCAGACCTCATTAATGATACCTTCAGGTCCTTCCAATACCACATTTTTTTGCTATTGAAGTATCCACTTTTGATACCAATTTTTGTTTGGTTATCTATTACACTGTAATAACTCAGTGTCTTTAAAAAATCGATTTTACTATTTCTCATATTCAAGAAGAATTGACCTGTGCTGAATGGTTCTTCTGCTAGTTGTATTCAGCATCTCTTTTGTGGCTACAGTTAGATGGTGCTGAGGTTGTAATCTTCAATATTTTTTAATTCATGTGACTGGTGCCTCAGCAGAGATAGATGGAAGTCTTGGCTCAGTGGTGCCATTGGGATGGTGAGCCTCTTTTCCATCACTTGTATTTTCCACGTGGTCTTGACACATAATCTCCTAGCAAAACCAGGTGCATGAATTGGCTCAGAGTTTTCTAAATAACAAACCATTGAAGGGGTCAGGTCTCCTTAAATATTAGGTATGGAAATGACACAACATCACTTCTGCCATATCCCATTGGTTAAAGCAGAATCAATGTGGCAGGCTACTAAACCATGGCTTGAAAACAGAAAGAAATGGCTCACTGAGGATCCTTTTATAGGCTAGCTACCACATATGTTAACATAAATGTGTTACTATTAGACATTGTTGGTCTCTGAACTGCCTGAAATAATATTTTGTCCTACTAGTGGTATGCCATCCACTTTTTGAGAAACATTGGCTTAGCTTTGTCATCATTATTTGTTGAGATTACTAAATGATAAACATTTAGAGCAATTTAAATAGTACAATGTAGCATGAAAGTATTTAACTGCCTTTTCAAAGATTTTGTCGTTATGAATGAATTGCTTTTATCTCTTTTGAATTAATGTACTACAGACCCTTCATATTCTAGTCACAATAGAGTAGTTTCCTGCAAGCAATGCGATAAAAAATGATTTAGACAGATTGTCAAAGCCTTGCTTAGGAGAGTTCAAAGGCACTTAATAATCTGAACAAATAAGTCTGTGATATCTACTGGTTAAGAATAAAGTAGAAAATATATACTACAATGATTTATTTTTAACAAAATAACATGCTTCTTTACACAGCTAAAAAATGTTATGAAATTGCCTGAAGCCTTTTTATTTGGCTGTTTGAAGTAAAATATCATTTTAAAATGAGCTTTACAGACTACAACAAATAAATCAGGTAGTTGAATGCCAATATTTGTAATATGTCTTCAAAACACAGAATTAAGTTTCACCAAAAGTGAATTTTTTGTAGAGGTGTCAAGTAAACTATTACTGTTGCAAAATTCTCCTATTGATCAGCTATTGGCAATATTACCTACATATTATCCTTACTACTTATAGGAAATGCTATGAGAAAGATAAGTTGAAGAAGGAACTGCTAAGCCAAAAGGAATGAGAATTTGATGATTAGGAAACTTCTATTCAGATAACTTGCTCTGGAAACAGAGCCAAGGGTATGCTGGTTAAGTTTTTGGTGAAGAGATTAGGCATGCAACTCACAGACCAGTCAACCATGTCAGTAAAAACTCTGTCAGCTTGGAGCAAGAGGGAAGAGACACATAAAGTGAAGAAGTGCCATGTGAGGACACAGAGATCACATAAGCCTGTGACAACAGAGGCTGGGGTTACACAGACACAAGTCCAGGAACACTAAGGCTTGCTGGCAACCATGAGAAGTTGGAAGAGAAAACAGGGTCCTGCCCACACCTTGATTTTATACTGTAGCTATCAGAACTTTGAGAAAGTAAATTTCTATTGTTTCAAGCCACCTGGTTTGTAGTCATTTGTTATAGCAACCCTAGGAAATAAATGCAGGGAGTCTGATGATGATAAAGAAATCTGAATTCTTTAGAAAAATAGACAAAAGCCTTCACATATGAATATCCAGTAGGCTATCAGACAATAATCTCACCTAAGAAAATTAAAATAAAATCTCACAGAATCAAGAGAAAATTTTGTATTATTCCTTTAGAATTGTAGCAGACAATAAAAATACTAAAAATATATTTTAATTTAATTTTAAAACTTTTTCAAAATGTTAACTCCTACCACACAGGATACACTCTGTCTATTCTATTCTGTTCTGTTTATTCTATTCTATCCCATTGCATTCTGTTCCATTCTATTCCTGTGATGTCATAAAAGAGGGCAGTGACTGGCTGTGAAGGACCTTGAAAGTGATCTCCTTGTGAGCTATGAAGGTTACCATGGACACGGTGTAGTACAGAAAATCACAGGGGGAGAAAAAGAAAATGATGAGAGCCAAGAATACTTTCTTCACTTAAAGTATATATTTCTGAAAGATAATTATTAACTTGTAATTTTCTTACTGAGTTTTCTTTGTCTCAAACTATGATCTTTTTAAATGTCAAAGTCCCTCCTAATAAAAGCAACAAAGGAAGATCTTGATGTAATTATTATGAACAGTTATTCCCATTTCATTCCCATTTTGATCCTTTCTGTCAATTTGCAAAGACCTGTAAAGTTAATAAAAAATGGTTAGAAGACAGAACTCTTCATGGCGGCGGCGGCGGTGGGGATGCCCTGATGAGCTGCATGCCTGGCAGGCCCTGGAACCCCACTGGCCTCCCCCTGCCCAGGTGCTCTGCACCCTGATGCTGCGAGGGTGCTGATCCAGCTCTGGCCTCAATGATGGTGAAATATCTCTTGGGCCAGAGCGTGCTCAGGAGTGCCTGGGAACAAGTGCTCCCTGGCCGAATCCCTGTGGCAAACATGTCTTGACAGAAGACATAGCGCACCAGGAGGGGGCCCCTGATTAGAAGCTCCTGCCCTGAATCTCCTGACCAAGACCAACAGGATGCCCTGCTGGCAGAACGACTGATTCCTGCCAATGTTGCTCACTCGGCGTACATCCTGAGGGGTTCTATTGTGGACCCACAGAACCAGACCGTGACCACCGTCCCCTGGAACATCAACCACGCCTGGCTGACGGTGGGGGAGGAACGATGTGTTTACTGCGTGAATTTTTGTAACAGCGACCACACGGCCATCCATGGGGAAGCTTGGGGCACTTCTAGCTTGTTTGGCCTCTCCAAAGCTGTCCAGGAATTTGGAATCGCCCGGTTCCAAAGCAATGTGACCAAGAAAGATAATGAAAGGTTTGGAAAATATTTTGGCCAAGCTGCAAGGTGAGGCCCCTTCCAAACCCCTTGTTGAGACAGCCAAGGAGAAGTCAAAGGAGATGGCACTGGCAGCTAAGGTGAAGGCCAAGGACCTTGCCAGCAGGGCAGCCAGCGAGCCAGCAGCAGCAGTTTGTGTAGCCAGCCCAGGCCCTGGTGACGCATACCAGACCATCCGGCTGCACTCCCTCCATCCTCCCCTCTGTACTTTATTATTAAAAGTCAGCTTCCGGCCCTACCTACTGTCTGGGTGGTGGGTTGGGCTGGTGTCTGTCTGGCATCTACAGTGCACCAGGCGTGTTCCCCACATCTGGGCCAAACCGGCTTCTTCCCACATCAAGTAGCGGAGGACAGAGGCAGAGCGGAGCTGTGACTTGCCGGGAGTCACAGTGTGCAGGCAAAGGGTACGAGACTGTAAGCTCCACCAGGGCAGGGACTTTTGTTTTGTTCTCTGCTGCATCCCAAGTCCCTGGGACAATATCTAGCACATAACAGACACTCAATAAGTACCTGCTGAATTCAATCAACTCCTCCCCTCCTCCCCCCAGAACGGTTTGAAGACAAATGGGCTGTGCTCTGGAATAAAAATCTTGCCCTTTCAATGTTATATAATTTGTTATGATAGAAATACAATAATCTTGTTTTTGAAGAAATTATTTTTACTGGTCATTCATCTCTATTTTTAAATACTTGTATATCTTTATATTTTCATTTATTTTATAGATTAATATTAATACGAAATTCTGAAATAAATGTGTATTACATATATGTCATAGTAGTCACAAATTTACTTTTCTACCCAGAGACACTGGAAGGGGACATTTTTATGTTTTAGGGGCATGCTGTGCGTATGCAATAGAAGGTAAATAAGGCCGCAGAGCAGAGGCCCACAAAGAAAAACTAGCACATCAGTTGAACAGAAAATATATTTATCAGGGTTCAATCAGAGAAGCAGAACCAGCAAATGAGCGTGTGTGTGTGTGTGTGTGTGTGTGTGTGTGTGTGTGTGTGTGTGAATTTGTTTCAGGGGATTGGCTTATATAACTAGCAAAGCTGGTAAGACTGATGTCTTCTAATTGATGCTAGATGTGCGGTTGACTGGACAGAGTAAAAGTAAGTGCCAGTGCACATGGGGAAGACCAAAGCAGGATGGAATCCAAAAGGCTGAGCCAGAAACCACATGAATGGACGGAATCCATGTCTTGTTTCCTCTGGCCTCGGTAATGAGGATATCTTGCAGAAGCCATGCCCTTCATTATAAAGCTAGACACAGACAGACAGTGCAGGGGTCAGAAAGCTAAAGGCTGTTCCAGGGAAAGGTGGGACGCTTATAGGTTCAGCTACTGCTTTAGGCCTACGTGGTGAGTTAGTAGATCTGCAAAATGTGAACTACAAAACGCTGCTGGTAACCTTCTGACTCCCAAATAGCACAAGGATACACCTTGCGGCCTATCTTGTGCCTCAATTGATCTTTCCAGGCATGGGTAGATATCTATCCTCTGTATTACCTTAGGCCTTTGTAAATTATAATGGTTTCCATGCATTAAACACTCCCTGTGCAGCAGGCACATGTGTTGTCTCATGCAATCCTCTGTAATTTCTTGTGAGGTAAGATATGTCTAGGATCATGCTGATGCTCTGAACCTCCAAACCATGCCCATCTTCCATACAGCACATATGTGAATATACTCTGATTATTTCTATCCACACGTGTCTATCTTTCCCAGTACCCTGGAAACTCCTGAAAGGCAAAGCATCATCTTTTTTATGTTTCTTTTCTCAAGTCAGTTTGTATTTTTTCTTTTGTAATTTACTCACTCTATAGGAACTTGGGTTACCAGTTTTGCTTTTGTTTTTCTTTGTATAAACAGACAATAAAATCTCCTTTTAGGGTAACATCAATAAATTGTAATCAAATACTTCTTGGGGGGGGAGGCAGTGATTTTTAGGCAAATAATAATGTATAAAAGCTTCAAGCAATTTCCAGAACCTTAACAGATTTTTTAATTACCTAAAAACCTTCATCAGTTCTTTGGAGTGATAAAGTACTGCCATGACCTGGTACAAAAAACGTTCAGCAGCATTCCGGGGGGAAGTGACTGCTGTCAGGCACCAGGGAAGTGCTCACAAGGTCATTTCTCTTCACCTTGCAAACAACAGCAAAAAGAAAATGAATGTTTTGGTATGACCAGGTGATAAAAATAACATTTAAAGGCATCGATAAGAGAGAAATATTGAATAAGGAAAGAAAAACAAAACAAAGTAGTACCCATATTAGGAAAGGGGTCTTCATTAGAGGATTTTACTGACAGCACCCTCAGGGCCCTAAGCACATTATTGGGAGAGATGTCATTCGACCTAATTTTAAAATAGAGCATCTATTAGCATTGCTGGAGAAAATTTTTGAAAATAGGAAACAGTAAAAAATAAAATGGTTTTATATCTAGGTAAGCAGAAGGTTTTTATCACTTATTCTTGACTTCCACCTTTAACAGTATTAAAGTGTACGATTCCAAAGGCATTTTGAGCTCTTCTTAAGAGGAGGCACGCTGAGAGTCCTCAGACATGCAGGGGTGAATAAGTCACCATACTGAGATGACACTATGATGGGTGCACATACAAGAAATGAGGTGACTGCAATTTACAATAGCTAAGATCTGGAAACAGCCTATGTGTCCATCAGTAGACGAGTGGATAAAAAATCTGTGGTACATTTACACCATAGAATACTATGCAACTGTAAAAAAAAAAGAAGAAGAAGAATTTCTTTACCTTTTGAGACAACATGGAGGGACCTGGAGAATATTATGCTAAGAGAAATAAGCCATTCAGAGAAAGATAAGTATCACATGATCTCACTCATCTGTGGAATCTAATGAACAAAATAAACTGATGAACTAAATTGAAACAGAGACATGGATACATAGAACAATCGGACAGCTGTCAGAGGGAAGGAAGATTGGGGAATAGGAAAAAGAAGGTGGAGGGATTAGCCAAAAAACATATAAACACAACCCATGGACACAGACAACAGTGTGATGATGGTCAGGGAGAAAGGGGAGGGGGCATAACTAGAGGGGTGCAAAAATGGGAAAAATGAGAAACTCTGCAATAGTGTCAACAATTTAAAAAATTGGAAAAAAAAGAAGAAACATAAAATAGACCCAAATTAAGTTTACAAATTTAGTGGAGGAATCCAGGGAAACATAATAAATAAATGCAACATGTGATCAAATTGGATAGTTTTACTATAAAGGCCATTATTTGGATAACTGGAAAAACTTGTGGGGTCTGCTTATTAGATGACAGCATCTGTATGACTGTTCATTTCCTGATTTGAATGGCTGCAGTTTGACTACGTAAAAGAATATCTAGTTTGTAGGAAATATATTCTAGAATATTTTGGAGAAAAAATAAAAGAGGTGAAGATAGATAAGGTGGGGAGGTGATTTTTTAAGACTTTCTCTGTTCAATGAAAGAGCCTGGGATTTATATTGAAAGTGATGGTAAATAAATAGACAGATTTGATTAGGTTAATGTCATTAAACTTTATCTGGTGACTTATACTGGGATTTATACTGAAAGGGATAGTTAATAGATAAACAGATTTGATTAGGTTAATGTCATTAACCTGTATCTCTTGACTTTGGGTTTTGTGCATTTGAATGAATGAGACTGAACACAGGAAAACCAGTGGGTTTTGATGGTAATGGCAGATCAGGAAAAAAAACCAGTCAGTAGATGTTGAAGGCCTTAACTCAGGAAATGCCAGTGGATACCCAAAGAAGCAGGTGTATTTAAAATATATTTAAATAGTACCATTGACAAACTAGGTGATTGAATGTGGAGTGTGAGATAGAAGGAGAGTAAATGCTGATGCACGTGAACAATTAGGTCATATATTGAGAGTAGATTCACAAGGGAAAACACAGCAGTTGAACACCTACCATGTGGCTGGAGCCGTGCTGTGTTTGCTTTGTAAGCCTGCTTCTTCTATGATAATTCTAGCTAACCATCACTGAATGTCAGGCACTGTTCTGAGAGCACTTTACGGATTAATTCAACAACTCCATGTAGAAAGAACATTATTCTTAATTGACAATCTAAGTTGTTCTCCCCTATACCATGCTGATCCACAATGCTATTGGAAGCCTTACATGAAATGATGTATGTATGTAAAACATTTTAGCACTATTCTGAAAACAAAGAAAACATGATAATTAGTAGCCAAAAAGTTTTTTTTTTCCTTTATACTATGTCCTTTTATAATTATTCATTGGTATTTTTTAAATTTTCTCATCAAAGTATATACATTTTTTCATAGCATGTTATAAACCATTTGTTTCTCATTTGCTGCAAACTTTTTTTCTCCTGGAATCTAAAACAACAAGTTTTGGATGCCTCTCAAAAATATGAGTAAGACACAGGAATTTTAGAAAGAAGTACAGTCAGGACACAGAAACAGTCTGCTTTTAATTGGTGCCTTGCTTCCTTGTAACAGGCAGTGTTTCTGTCAGGCATGGAATGGGCAACGGGAAGTAATTCTGAACAGCGAGGCATGATAAGAATGCCAAGCAACTTTTCTACCTTCTGCAGTCAAAGCTACACTTTGTCTTTGTTATGAATTTTTAGATTATCAAACATACATATTCAAAGATCATAAGAAGAGGTAAATTGTAGTTGACCTTGAATAATGACATAGATTGTATCCAGGGAAGTAAATAGAAAGGACATTCTAGGAAAAGGAATAACGAGTGAAGTCAGAGCAATAGTAATGCACACGATAATCGTTTAACGAGGGATGGTTAAGGGCCTACAGTGCCATGCAGAGAGGCATGCACTACGGTATTGTTGCACAGCAAAGAAAACTAAGGCTCACATCATGCTGTTTCTCATTTCTATACCATTGCATTTATACTTCCCCAAACCTTCATGCTGTGATCTATGCACCTTTGTTCAGCTAAAAAGTCACTATTTGTTATTGACGACGCAATGTGTCACTTCTACAAATCTTGTAAGTTATTTCCTAATTCTGCCTTTTGCAAAATAGTAATAATTGCTCATCTTGCTCCTTAACCAAAATAAATTTTAAACTTTAATTTTTGTATATTTTACATTATTGTAAGTATATTTATTTTCCACATACTAAACTTGAGGACAGGGACTATACATGCTTATTTTTGTATCCCTAGTGCATGCCACTCTGATCTTAGGAGGTTTAGTGGTATTCTTGAAAATATCTGTGCAGTAACAATTCTTCTAACTTGCTTCATTATAGTAGAGACAAAACTGGAAAAGTTAAATTACCTCCATTACAAATACAGGGTGTAAAGTGTTCTCCATACTTAACATGATACAGATGGTGAGAACGGAAATAAAAAGAGGAGGAAATAAACTTAAAAACCCCTTCAAGAATAAATGATAGAATTTAATGACAAAATGAAAGTAGAGGATTTAATAAAGGAAAATTTTCAAGAAGAAGTCTGCCCAATAGTTTGTGTTTCTATGACTCATTAAAACTAGACTGGTGTTTGAAACAATTATAGAACACAAAAGCAAGATAAAATCAAAACCAGAGCAAGAGTAAGGTCAAGAGCCCTGTCGACGGCTTTCTTTCGCTGTCTGCCCAAGTGCTTTCTTCATCAACTTGGATAAAAATGTACTGGCTTTGCAATTAACGATAGGAGGGCCCTCTCCAAACTGCTAATTGTTCTCAGAGTAAGTTTCCCCACATCTTCTTAAATAAGAAACATGGTCTTTACCATATAATTAGAACAATATAATGACAATAAAAACACCCAAGTACCAGCCATCCCACTTAAGAAATAGAACCAAACCAACCTTTGAGAATTTGGTGTACCTGTCCTTTCTCATTCCTCCAAATTAAATAATCTTTTTAAAATATATATACATATATATTTCTTTATTGATTTCAGAGGGGAAAGGAGAGGGAGAGAGAGATAGAAATATCAATGATGAGAAAGAATCATTGATTGGCTGCCTCCTGTACATCACCTACTGGGGATTGAGCCCGCAACCCAGGCATGTGCCCTTGGCCGGAATCGAACCTGGGACGTTTCAGTCCGCAGGCTGACGCTCTATCCACTGAGCCAAGCCGGCTAGGGCCAAATTAAATTATCTTAATGACAAAATTATGGTCAATCATTCTCTTGCCTTTTAATTTAAAATTTTAATTTTTTAATATGTATGCATCACTATATTAATTTATTATTTTCACATTTGGGGGCCTTATTTAAATAATAGGATGCTATTTACAATATATAAAGTTATAAAGCTATTGGGACAGAAAGCAAATAATTAATTTGGAAATATTTTATATTCAAAGATGGAAATATTTTATGTTAAAAGATGCAATGAAGAAGAGAAAGTTAACCAAAAGAGTAGTCACAGAGCTTCAGCTTTTTAAAAAAGTCAAGGAAAGAATTTGTAATAACTTATAAATACCAAAAGATGCCACTTTAAAATTGCTATTCTATAATAAAATATAATAAAAAGGATACAAAATTATATAGGTATTAAAGCAATTGTTATATTTTAGGGACTTAGTCTTATTTTCTGTATAATTCTTAAAAAAAGGAATAAAATATTAAAAAATCAGTATTAATTTTTACTATGGTGGTTATTGTCATGCCTCTGCCCATTTGTTTTCTTGACTTTTTTATCCTTTCATATGCCAGGACAGGATTCACTTAATGATCCCAGAGCAGGGTAAAATGCAACGGGTTCCCAGAATACTACGCATACACTGATCACCTCTAGCAAATGAGGGTAGAGATTTAAATATACCCTCAAGGATCTCTGGTTGTCTATATAAAAAAAGAAATGGCCAAAGGTTCTCCTTGATACTCATCATATGTTAATTTTGAAGTATCATAATAATGTTAGCAAGTAGAATATTTAGGGGGAAAACACACTAATTTGAGTTCCCTTTTCATATAAGTTCACTTCACATAAAATCTTAAAGCTATTTTGACAATAAAATACACTTTCAAAAATATATTTCTAAAATAATACCTATTATTAGGAAGCCTGATTTGCTTCAGGGAAATTTTGTGGTTTTTTTATTTATATTTTACTTAAAAATGAAGTGTGCACTAAGATGTGCCAGTTAAGATTAGTAAAGGAAAAAGCGTAAAATGCAAAGAGCCTCTTATGTTAGTTTGCTTTTAAATGTGCTTTAGTCACAGAAAACCTAAATGTTTACATTCCCACCGTGTGAGGACATTTTCCATCATAGTACAGATACTTCAATCATGTATTTTTGGCAAACTGATCAGTGAAATGTGATGTCTCCATATATTATTTTGCATTTCTTTGATGATACTGAGACTCTTTACATATGCTTATTGAAAAATTTATTTCCCCTAAAATTTGTCTATTAATTCCCCTGTTATTAGTTCTTTTGGGTTTTATTTTCTTACTGATATAGTAAAGAGACTCCTTGGATATCAGAATTATTAACCTTTTACTACTTTACTATAAATGTCTTACATATTTTCTTTTTGTGTTTTAACTTTTTATGTGGTGTCAATCTTTTTTTACAGCACCTATATTGTTTCATGTTTCACAACTTCTCATCCAAATATCTTCTTTATGAGTAGTTGCAATTTATTATCTATCAATCATCTACCTATCTATTTACCTATCCTTTGACTTTATGCTTGTCACACTGTGTCATTTGGAATAAGGATTTTGGGTGCACAGTAGGATATTAGTGGCATGTGCCAGATTAAAACTGGCATTGAATAATAATTTTCACCTACCTAAATAGTTTGAAAGAATAAACAGCATTTATTACTAGATCCAAATGGTCTGAAGGCATATGAAAAAATGGAACTCTAGGTAAACTAAATTACTTTCTCAGAATAAACTTGACCAGTTACCCTCCATGCTGTCTCTTAGAAACAACTTTCAATGGCTGAGAACATGACTTCATTCTTTCAGTTCTTCACTTGAAGGTGTGATCTTTCATTTGGCAAATATATCATTTGCTTTCATAGATGTAATCAGGTCTGCTACTGTGTGAATGTGGCAATTGCAACAATGAAGCATAGGAAGTTGGTTCAAAAATTAGAGTACTATCCAAGCGTATTCAAGAATAGCATTAATTGGCCCGGCTGACATGGCTCAGTGGTTGAGCCATGAGGTCATAGTTTGATTCCTGGTTGGTCAGGGCACATGCCCAGGTTTCAGGCTCGATCCCAGGTGTGGGGCATGTGGGAGGCAGCTGATGATTCTCTCTCATCATTGATGTTTCTGTCTCTCTCCCATTCTCCCTTTCTTTCTGAAATCAATGATAATAATAAAAAAAAGAATAGCATTAATTGAAGTTCTTCACAGCTTTCAAATGGCATTTAGCCAAAGCCAGGAGGCTAACAGCAATTTGGGTTGCTGTCTAAGACTCGGGGTTACAGAAAGCATGGGAGCCTATGAAGGATTAGCTTACAGTTTTAGCATGCTTTGTTATAGTCTGATTGCATGCATATGAAAAATGAGTTAGTGGAAATGTACTGTACAGCTGATGAAAAAACTGTTATGTGCTTTGTATTTGAAAGTAGAAAAAGATTAATTTAAAACTTCACCAAATGATGTCACCATAATAAATTAAAGCGCTCAGCTTTGCTATGGTATTTTATTCTTAAGTAAGGTTTGTATGAGGAAAATATTCAAATGCTGATTAGATATTCCTAAGTAGCTATTTATCGTACAATTAATTCAATTTAAACAGATTAAGGTTATTTTTTTCTAGGAATACCATTGTTGATTCTGATTCAATGACATTTTTAAGTTACTCTTTTAAAAATCCAAATGGCTTTTACTTAAGATCTTGCTAAAGTGATAATAAAGCTAGGAAATTTCCAAAAATTATCTTTTAAGAGCACCCTTTTAATTCTCTGAAGGGAAGGTAAATATCACCTGTGGGTTTTTGTTTGTTTGTTTTGCTGATGACAGTCTTGAAATATTTACATTTTCAGTTACCTAACAATCTTAACAACCATTAAATTCACCCCAGGACTAAACTATTTATTATGAATAAGAAAAATGTTTAGCTTTTTACAGACAAAATGCTGATGAGGTTAAACATTATGATGCTGAGTGTAATCCAATTAAAGAAGGCACCATTTCAAAATGTCATATCCCATTTTCTACTTCAACATGAGCCAGTGAAATAAAATAATTCGTTTATCCTTTCTCTGCCACATCTCATTCATACACAAAATAAAGATTGCATAAATTTTACAAAAATATCAACTTAAAGAAGAGATGTGAAAAGCAGTTCTTTAAGTCACATACAAGACAAATGTCTAATTTTATCAGTTCTATTTAACATTATACTGAAATTCCTAACAAACAGTAAGAAAATAACAAAACTGAGTGAATACAGACTGGAGTGATGGAAAAAATTATTGTTTTTAGATGATGCGGGTAACAATATAGAAACTCCTCTCAAGGATACAGATAAATAATTAGAAATTACAATAGAGTACAGCAAGTGGCTGAATATAAGATAGATATTAAAAAGTTTATTGTACTTCCAAGTATAGCAAAAAAAATTTAGAAAATGAAACTTAAAAATAGATACATATATAGCTATCTATTTCACTTTAAATGATATAGGTACATATCTATATAATTTTATAATAACATTAAAATATAAGTATCTGAAGTTAAGACTAACAAAGAATGAGTAAAGGCAAGATGTAGAAAACTATAAAACTTTCAAACAATATTCCCAAAAGGTATTTTTTTTAACTTACAAAGTTGATTCTCAATTGCATGGGAAAGAGAAAAGGCTCAAGCTCATTAAGAATAAATGACAATTGTGGAAGGGAAATATTATGAAATACTATATTCAGTATGCTAAGAGAAAATAACTGTCACCTTAGAATTCAATAACAAGCAAAAAAAAAAAAGAAAAACAGAAAATAACAAGTATTGTTCAGGATGTGGAGAAATTGGAATATTCATAAATTGCTGCTAGAAATGCAACATGATGAAGCCACTGTGGAAACCATTTGTCATTTCCAGCATTATTCATAATGGTTAGAAAGTGGAAGCAATCCTATCTAATAAAAGAGAAACATGGTAATTAGCGTACGACCGCTACCCTTCCCATTGGCTAATCAGGGCGATATGCAAATTAACTGCCAGCCAAGATGGCGGCTGGCAGTGGCTTGGAGGGGAAGGGGCAGCAGCTGGGAGCGGGAGGGAAATCCCAGCCACAGCGGCTGTTAGTGGGAGGGGCAGCGACTAGGAGCAGGAGGAGCAGCGGCTGGGAGTGGGAGGGCAAGCCCAACCACTTTGGCTGGGCGCATAAGGGGCAGCGGCTGGGGGCGGAAGGGGCAGAGGCTTGGAGGGGAGGGGCAGCGGCTAGGAGCAGGTGGGCAAGCCCAGCCCCAGGGGATGGGTGCAGGAGGGCAAGACCAGCCCCAGCCACTGGGATCAGAAGGGCAAGCCCAGCCCCAGTGGCTGTGAGCAGGAGGGAAAGCCCAGCCCCAGCCACTGGGATCAGAAGGGCAAGCCCAGCCGCAGGGGATGGGTGCGGGAGGGCAAGCCCAGCCCCAGCGAATGGGAGCAGCTTGGAGCGGGAGGGCCAGCCAAGCCCCAGCCACTGAGATGGGAAGGGCAAGCCCAACCACTGTGGCTGGGAGCATAAGGGGCAGAAGCTGGGAGTGGGAGGGCAAGCCCAGCCCAAGCCACTGGGATCAGGTGGGCAAGCTCAGCCACAGGGAATGGGTGCGGGAGGGCAAGCCCAGCCCCAGGGACTGGGATTGGGAGGGCAAGCCCAACCACTGTGGCTGGGAGCATAAGGGGCAGCTGCTGGGGAGGGGGGAGGGGCAGCGGCTGGGAGCTGAGGGGCAGCGGCTGGGAGTGGGAGGGCAAGCCCAGCCCAGCCCCAGCAACTGGGAGCGGGAGGGCAAGCCCAGTCCAGCCCCAGCAACTGGGAGCGGGAGGGCAAGCCCAGCCCCAGCGACTGGGAGCGGGAGGGCAAGCCCAGCCCCAGCGACTGGGAGCGGGAGGCCTAGCCCAGCTCCAGTGGATGGGATCCGGAGGGCAAGCCCAGCCCAAGCCACTGGGATTGGAAGGGCAAGCTCAGCCACAGGGGATGGGTGCAGGAGGGCAAGCCAGCCCCAGGGACTGGGATCGGGAGGGCAAGCCCAACCACTGTGGCTTGGGAGCATAAGGGGCAGCGGCTTGGAGCAGGAGGGAAAGACCAGCTACAGGGGCTTGAAGCGGGAGTGAAGCCCGCCTCAGCGAGTTTCGCTCCCTTCTCTGCTTTGCTCCAGCCACAGGAAGCCCTATTCTTGCAGGAATATTCCTGCAATGGGCCTCTAGTCCTATATAATAAAGAGCTAATATGCTAATTATATGGATGGCAGAATGACCTTCTGGAAACAGCCTGCCGGAATGACCAGTGGATGGGGGCCGGGGTCAGCGAGCCTGCACTGCCAGGCCAGCCATGGCAATCCTGGCAACCCCCTTCCACAGAGGTGGCAGCGTAGGCCTGGTCCCGGTGACCCCCTTCTGCAGAGGCGGCTGCAGGGGAGTGGACCTAAGCTGGCAGGTGGACATCTCCCGAGGGCTCCGGACTGTGAGAGGGCACAGGTCAGCCTGAGGGATGCCCCCCTCAGTGCACGAATTTTTGTGCACCAGGCCTCTAGTAAGCAAAAAAGCCATCAACTGATGGGTGGATAAACTAAATGAGATATATCCATACAATGAAATATTTTTCAGCTCTAAAAATAAAAGAGATATTACAATGTGGAGAACATTTAAAAACATTGTGCAAAATGAAAGAAGTCAAACATAAAAGACCATGTATTATGTGATTATATTTATATTAAAAGTCCAGAATAGGCAAATTCAATAAACAGAAAGTAGATTAGAGGCCATTAGCAGCTGAGGAAGTGAGAAATGGTGAGTAATTTCCAACTAGTATGGGCTTTGTTTTGCGGTGATGAAAATGTTTTAAGATATTGGTGATGGTTACACAATATTATAGATATAGTACACTAAAAACTACTGAATTGTACATTTTTAAATGGTAAATTTTATCCTACGTGAATTATATTCCAATGAAAAATTAGTGAGAAAAAAGTTGGTAAAAACATGGGCTAATGTTACAACTGCATTTTTTCTACTTTCTTAAAAAAATATAATACCTAATATTTGTTGGGAAAATAGGCCAGATCTGAAACATTAGGTAGTAATAGCTCATTGCTAAGGACCGAATGTTTGTACCCTCAAATTCACATGTTGAAATCCTAGTCCCCATTGTGATGGTATTGGGAACTAAAACCTTTTGGAGGTGATTAAGTTTAGATGAGGTCCTGAGGCTAGAGCAGGATGATAAGATTAGCGCCCTAATAAGAAGACACCAGAGCCCTCTTTCTCTCTCCTCCACATGAGGACACAGCAAAAAACAGCCATCTGTAAACCAGGAAGGAAGCTCTTACCAGGCACCAAATCTACTGGCACCTTGACCATGGACTTTCAGCTTCCATAAATGCTTGTTGCTGAAGCCACCCAGTCCATGGTATTTTGTTACAGCTGCCTGAGCTGACTAAGACATATATCAAGCTGGGAGGAGATATTAAAGTGTGGAAAGATTCTTGCATTGCTTAGGACAAACCTAAAGCTATTGATTATTTTAAAAATCTGTTAGGTTTGTATATAGGTAAAAATATCTAGGATATTCATTAAAAGTCATAAAGAGTATAAGTCTTTGGACGCATAACTTCAAAATAATAGCACAAAAGTGGAATTTTAAGGGACAAGCAAAAGTAGAGCAAATAGAAAATTCAGTAACATGTAGTTTGCATGTGAGAGAGATGTGAATCATTATGACCAAAGGGCAAACTATAGCATTTTGTATTTTCCTAAAATAGCCACAGCAACATTTCTGGTCTGACCTACTTTTGAAGAACTAAAGCAATCCATTAGCAAGAAGTGAAGCCCACTCCCTTTCTATGGAAATTGGGTGAGCCTATGTGACTACTTTACAAGTAGAATGTGGCAGACATGACACGGCATGACTTCTATTGCTGGGTCATAGTAGGTGACACAGCTTCCATCTTGTTTTCTGGGGACTTGCCCTTGGAACTGATGACATGCCTTAAAGAAACCCAGATTACATGGAGGGGCTATGTATGGGTGTTGTGAATGACCTTCCCAGCTAAGATCCTATTCTATAGCCACATCAAGACCATACGTGATGCTCTGACTGGTTTGGCTCAGTGGATAGAGCGTCAGCCTGCGGACTCAGGGGTCCCAGGTTTGATTCCGGTCAAGGACATATACTGTGGTTGCGGACACATCCCTAGTAGGGGGTGTGCAGGAGGTGGCTGATCAATGTTTCTCTCTCATCGATGTTTCTAACTCTCCCTTCCTCTCTGTAAAAAAATTAATAAAATATATATTTTTAAAAAAGAACCATATGTGAGTAAATGAGCCTTCAGGTGACTCCAGCCCCCCGCCTTTGGGTGACTGAAGTTGGATAACAGAGTGAGAGAGATAAACTGCTTCCACCAAGGCCAGCCCAAATTACAGATTCAGGAGCAAAATAAACTTACCCTTGTTTTAAGGCATTTATGCACCATAGACAAACCAAAACTGCTAAACTTTTTATTGGTATAACAACCCCGAACTTGGGTTTCTGTTCTCTGTTATGCAGAAGAAAACATTAGGCTTCTTTCCAAATGGCTTTATTTATGGATGCAGTGGTTCTCAGCCTTTTGGAGTTTATGACTATCTTTTAAATCTTAGAAATGTTGGCAGAAGCTTGAAAAAATTAAATGATTCAAAACAGTATCAAAGATGTCAGCCAACACCTCTGCTCAGTTACTACCAACATCACAACGTCTCACAGAATTTCTAGAAATCCACAGCTATGCTCACTTGATGTCCCTTTGGGGTGGTCTGTTTCTCTAGAACTGTTCTCCTGTGACCTCTGCTTTTGGTGCAGAGATGAGTCGATACACTCAGCCATAGCTCCAGTAAGTCCGTGACCTTTCTTGGCACCGGCTGCTCTGACTCTCCCCTGCAGCCAGTTATAAACATCTCCCCCGACCCCACCCTTGGCTTATGAAGTGGATGGATGGCACGATGTTCATTTTGGCAGTTGTCGTAAATGTAACTGAACTTACTGATTGAAACTTGATGACACAATTGGGATATCACATGAGTTGACACCCAGGGCTGTGATGGAAAGTAACCGATTCTTAACTCTTTGTGGACGGAAAAGCTAGGGTATGGTGGTTGCTTCCTTTTCAGGATGCAGTTAGTGGACATTAGGTGCAATGCAACTTGTCACCTCCCTGAAAATAAAAACTACAAAGCAGCCATGAGAGGACCTCAAGTAGGAAAGCCAAAGTTAGGGGAAAGAATGAAGACAGAATTTTGCTATCAAGTTCATTTACATTCTCCTGGCTTTCTAAGGAGACCCCACACATAGTGTGAATTGGTCTAGGTGACAAAAACAAGCGTATTAATGCTAAGAAGCACATTTTGCATCAGCTGTCCTATTTAGAATAGGACATGTTTCTGGTTGCATATTTCATATATGTTTTTAGGCACATATGTTCTCAGAAGCTGGGTATAAGAATACATTAGGATTTAGACCTAGATAGAGATGAATATAGATAGATATACATATAGAGATATATGACATATGCACAGATTTTCTATCCTTGTGGTGCTCCCAGGCAGTGTGGGCAGAAGTCCACATCTTTGAAACCATGAGCTAGTCTCTTAGAATCGCTCCGTCCCATTTTCCAGCTCACTACATGGTCACCCACAATTGGTGGGATTCTAAGGTCTCTAGAAGAGCAAGATTAAGAAGCATCCAGACTTCATGTATATCACACTGAATCAACAGCTACTGCAAATGTCAAAAAATATGTGTTCAAGAAAAAGCAGAATTTTTTTTAAAAAATCACAGAGGGATAAATATAATGAAGTAAGGCAAAATTTAGGACAGAGGCATCAGGCTTGTACAAGTTTTCACAGCTACTCATCGGGGATGAGGGAGGAGTCATGGGGCCTAAATATCCAGAGTATTTCTTGAGGTAAGTGAACAAAAAAAATAAGTGAGATTTAATAGTATTGCAAAAATATATATAAAAATGAGAGCGTTTAAGGTTTTCTTTTTAGAAAAACTGAATTAACTTAAAAACTGAGTTACTTGTTAATTTTAAGGACTGATAAATTTGTCAGAAGATAATACGATGCAATCTTAGAGTGCCTGTTTTCCTTCTGGAGTCCTATTTTCTGTAGTATTGTAGGCATTTGTAGTTGTATGATAAGAAAGCATTGTTATTTTCTAAAATAGAGTTTCTTATGAAAACTGACTTGTTTTGGGTGTTTCTGTAACTTATAACACTACAGGAACATAAACAATTCAGCCTGCTAATTTTATTACCATGTTCAGTTTGTTACACATAAAAACAAATATTACTCAGAAAATAATTTAAATTTTACTAATTTAATTTTAAACATGGGTTTTATCCTAAATATATTTAAGCTATTTGTATTAATGGAATGTAGAATTTCTTATTTTTTTTTGCTAGTTTCACAAGGTTAAATTAAAAACAAAAAGGAGGAAAAATGCAACATTTTTGTAAGTCCAAGAGTGACACTTTTGGAAGGAAAAGAAAACGTTCTTATTTTTTATTTGTTTGCTCTGTTTTTTGTGTTGTTTTTTTTTTTGGTTTTCTTTTTACTTAGAACCATCATATACTATTATTAAGCCAATAGAAATAGAATGCCTTTGGAAATGCAAGCATTTAAAATATTTTCTGACATGTTGTAATAAAGCTGAGCACTGGGGCTAAGAAAGCACAGAGGAGGGGCATCTAAGGGCCTGGCTGTGGGATCGTGAGGGACAGGTTTTTAGTGGAAGTGACGCTGAGTAAGAGTTAGCCACGTGTGAAAGGGAAGAACACTCTGCAAAGAGAACAGCATTGGCAAAAGCGAGGATGAAGAAGGAGTGGTGTGTTTGTGCAATTGCGACAGTGACACTGTCATGTACAGTGAGAGTGAAGGCAGCATGTGCAGCAGTGCCTGGAGTTCCAGCTGCAGACGTCTGAGGGGCGATGATTTTAATGCTGTGCTAGGGAGTTGGACTTCATTATGAAAGTCACGGGACTCCTGTGAAGTCCATTTTAAATGGCGTGAACGAGAGGGTGAAGGCCCTTGTGTGAAGTAGGTCATATAAGAAGAGGAATATGCTTTGGGAGGAAGAGAAAGGAATTTTACCTTTGTGGTACCCAATTTAAGTTATCTAAAGAAGGCTATGAATCTCAAGGGAAACTTCTGTGCTAGAAATAATTGCTTTGGGATTCATCAACATGTGCTACCAGTGATAGGAGTCAATGAATGCTCTCCAGGCAACATGAAAAGTGGAATAATAAAAGAACCAAGCTGTGTTCTGAGAAAACATGAGTTTTCATAGGTTCCTTTGCAATATCATGCCGCTGTGTTCCTGTGTATTGACCAATATGGAAAAGGTTTCGGTGTGCATATTTTGTTACTTAACCAAAATTGATGGAGCATAAATGACCAACTCCACAGGAGCCAGATTAGTGTTGTTTTGCTTATTGCTATGTCACCAGTACCAAGAAGAGTGCCTGACACTTAGTAGGCTATCAGTAATCCACTGCAATATTTGCTCATTTAAAGAATAAATAAGGAAATAAATTGATTAGGGGTACTGGAGATAGTTTTACATGCTGGGGAACAAAATAACTAAGGCATGTCTTCTATTTTGAAGGAACTAGTTGCCTTATATGGAAGACACATCAATAAGCAATCATTGTAAAATAATATGACTGGGAGAGGGCAGAGTGAACAGGTTAGCTGGGATGACAACAGGTGGAAAAAGCATGAGGTCATAAAAAGAGCACAGTGTTTCAGAGGGAAGGGTATTTTTCATGTGCTAGAGGCATAGGGTGTTCCAAGTCCTAAATGTACACATGTTTACTCTAATGCTGCTAAGTGCAGTGACCACTCTCACATGTCTGCTTTGCAATTTAGCTACAAAAGATTTGAAGCTGCATATTAAAAAGAAATAATTTATACATTTATTTACTTGAAGCTACCATTTACAGTACTGATCTGAATTGCATTTTGCAAATTGCATTTTCCAGAGAATGAAAATGGTTTCCTTTTGCCATGCAACAAGGAATCCCAGTGTCGGAGGTCAGATCTGAGGCACATGGGTAGGAACCAGGCCTCCCTGTCCACCTGCTTTACCATGGATAGAATGTTGCAATTATTGTTCTGGCTGCAAGGTGGCTGCTCCACCTCCAGGCATTGCCTAAAATCCCAGGCAGGAAGAAATGGGAAGGTCATCTTTTTATTAGGAAGTGAAAGAAGGTTCACTCAGCAGAATTCCATTTACATTTATTAGTCCTGAACAAGGTTAAATGGCATAATTATGCCACTACAAATAATGTTAATGTGTATTTCAAGGAGGAAGTAAAAATTAATTGTAAAGTATGGGGTTAGGCCTTCAGATGCAATATGTCTGAGGTGATACCTTGAAAGTGCTCTTTCTCATATGTAATACTTTAAACAATAAAAAAAAAGAAAGAAAGTGCTCCTTCTAAAACACCTAGAAATTCTGTAAAAAAAAACACACACGCACACAAATAACAACCATTCTGTTATATACGAAGTTACACTCTTGGGAAAGAAGGCAATACCCCTAAATGCCGACATGAAGATGGACCCCAAAATTGCAGCAGTAAGTCAATGTTGATGGGGTGGGGATGCAGAGAGGCCAACCTTCATAACCTAGGGTTGTATGCTTGAGGACCAATGGGGCAGAAAGCATAAGCCTTGGGCTGCCTAGGGCATGGAGTGAGGATTGAAAACCCCACATTAAGATAGGACCCTCGAGTGGTGGTCCTTTCACTAAAAGAATGGCAGGAGAGCATCCTCCCCCTCCGGGGGAGAAGACAAGAAAGGTACTGTTTTCGTTTTAATTTTCATTTAAGCACAAAATTTGGTTCAATAAAATTGAGGCCCAGGAATTAACATAAAGATTAGTCCCTGGATGGTGACACACCTGGGATTGTGGACAAAGCAAATGCAAACTGCTCTGAAGAGATATGCCACAACCTAGCCAGTGTGGATTCCCACAGGAAAAACAGCCCGTCTGAAGATGAATTCACAATTATAAAATAGCATAATGCTTATGGAATTTATCCACTTTGATTAGAAAAAAACATCCCAAGACATTAAGGAAAGAATATAATAATCTAAAGAAAAAGAGTATAAAGGAAATAATTTAAAAATATTTAGTCATAAAAGAAATAATTGAAATTTTATGGGAAAAAAGGCAAAATATTAAGAAAACAAGGTACTGAGAAAAAGAAAGACATTTGAAAAGATCTAAATTAAAAACAGATGAAGAAAATAGAGTCTAGCTATAGATAAAGAGATAAGTAGGGAGATAAAAAAAGTTACACAGGATGTTGTACAGAGAAGGAGAGAGATAATATAGAAAGATGAATGAAAGAGATGATAAAATAAACAATCCCACACAAAGCAAAAACATTTCAAAAGAAAGAATTGAGAGACTGGGGGGAAAGCAATATTCAAATAGAAGGATAAATAAAAATAATCTCATAACTAGATATATTGTAGTAAAATTTTGGAATGGCAACAAAGAGAAAACACTAAAAATAAATCAGATAGGAAAAATTGGAGTGTAGTGATATTAAGGTAACCTGCCCAAGTGGCCAAGTTAAGATTTAAATACATCCCTCTGTGCCCAGGGTGCAAGTTCTTACTTTTGCAGCCTCCCTAGGAAATGTTTGCACCTGAAGATTTGTACCTAAAAGTGTGATGTGGACCTGAAGGAGAAGAGAGGTATAATAATACAATAAACAGCTCTCTATTTAGCCGTGAGTAAGCTGTGAACTTCCTGACAAAAGTGAGCAGTTTCATTCTGAAGAAATGAAATCAAATGAAAAAGCAGGCTTAAATAATAAATGTAATCACTTTCAGAACTATTTAATCTTATTTTTCTTGAACTGATGCTATTTTTTTCAAAGTATTTAAATGCAAAAACACTTTTGTTCCTCATCTTTGTGAGAATCTTTTAGTGGTTTACCACTTAATATGTCCTATTATGATTTAGTTCTCATTCTTAATCAATGTAGATTAAAATATTAAATGAGAATGAACCAGACTAATTTAAGAACATTAGGAAGATAAATTCTATGAAGATCCCTTATTAGTTTGTTCTCACATTTTTCTTTTGAATGTCTTTATCTTCCTATTCTGTGAAACAATAGAGCACCTTCACATAATGCCTTATTATTTTAATAATTAAGTTGGATAACCTTTGACCTTTTTTCTGTTAAGATTGTAGGAAATGATTTCTAAGTAATATTTCAGCCACTGTAAGTGGGATCAATAGGAACACAACAAATTGGTAGGTATGACAATAAGTCATGTGAGGCTTTATTATGTAAAGTATTGGAGAAAAAGCTTTGAACACATCTCTCATAAAGGAGAAATATACCCAAAATAGAGAAATTCTATTAGTTGTAGAAAATAATTGCCTTTTTCATCCTTATCTACCTAAAAGAACACCCAACATAAACAATTTCTTTAATCCTAAGAGAACAAAACTGCATAGGTTACAGAAAATTACCCATATACTGTTTTTCAAATGTACCAGTATAAATGTTGTCCATGTGGGAGCACACTGACCACCAGGGGGCAGCTCCTGCATTGAGCATCTGCCCCCTGGTGGTCAGTGAGCATCACAGCAACCGGTCATTCTGCCGTTTGGTCTATTTGCATATTAGGCTTTTATTATATAGGATAGGTCAATTCATCAATACCATTACCCTGTGAGTTAATCTTTTAATGCAACTTCTACTGAACATTAGAATATTTTAGCCATTGGCAAGAACTGTAGATAGAGCAGAGGGTGTTAAATTGTGCATAAATAATAGAGCTAAGTTCAGTAAAATCAGGAACTTCTGTTGTGTTTTTTTATTTTTTAAGTTAAAGAGTAGTCGGGCTAATGAATCAGAATGAAACAGTGCCATTTTCTAAAAGGTCAAAAATGTATGACTTAGAGCCAATTAACAAAAAGAGCAATGCTATCAAGACATGTTTTGGACCAAGTAGCTGTTTTTTAGTTATTACGTCAAAGATTAAATCTGCCCCCCCCCTCCCCGCTTCCTTCCCCTGAGTATAACAAGGTAAATTACTAGCTAACAGTGTCTACAGATCTAAAGTCAATGGAAGAGAGAAAAAACTAAATGAAAGTGGAGGTCAAGTGAAGATGACAAAGTATATAGCCAGCTTTTACTGAAATTAGCATAACCTCATTGTCTAACCTTGAAGACTAGATAAACTTGACATGTAAAAAATTCTAGAAAAAAAAGACCAGAAATAAATCTGTCAGTGACCCCCTAGTACTGTGAAGAGGGAAATTGAAACTTATTTGGGAGCAGATCCCAGGCACTGACTGAGGCCCTGACACTGAAGCAGGTCTCAGGCTAAAGGAACTGAGTGCGAGGAAGGTGGTGCTGCAGTGGGCGGAGGGAGGGCGTGGTTTGGCGTTTTTTTGCATTTCGTCATTTTTTTTTCTTAATATTACTCTAATACTTTGAACATACTCTTGTCAATCTCACCCATCACGTCATTCCTTATTATGAATTCCTCCCCATAGAACAGAGATTAAAATACCCCCTGGCATAGCCTCTTTGTGTTTCCTGTGTATATTTTTGAAGATAAAAGAGAAAAAAAACCCACAAATACACTTAAAAGTCAGACCAATGGATAAAATATTTTTATTGTCCTCTCAGTGTCCCTTCCGCTGTGAGCAATGAAAGTGGAACACAAACTAGATTAAACAAAAATGGGATTTATCAGATCATTAAACTGAGAAGCCCAAAGCTGGCACTGGCTTCATGTATAGCAGGATGCCGGGAACGAGAGGATGCCCGCAAGGCTCTCTTTTTCCCTGGAACTCTTGGCTCTGCTTGTCATACAGCAGCTTCATTCTGCAGGCAGCTCTAAGCAGAGAGTAGCTCTCCACATATTCATCTCTAAAATGATTCCGATACTCACAAACTGTGTCTCATGCTCTCCTTGGTCTCATGCACTCCTCTGTTTCAAGATTCAGAGAAGTTACAGACTGAAAGCTTCACCTCATGGAGGAAGGGCTTGTTTCCCTAAGAAATATTTCCCATGGTACCCAGTTAAATGTTTTTGAATAAATGAATGAATGAATCTATCAGTCAATGAAGTCATTTCTAGAATGTTGGACATTTTTTGAAATGGTAAAATCTGTACTCTTCCCCTTTATCACTTTCCCTGCATTTGTTAAAACACTCTTAACAACTAGAAAATAAAGTGTGGGTAGGAATAAAAACATTTAGGAGCAGTGCATATTTCCAGAATGCTGCAGGTGGGTATGAAGACATGAGCAGCGAGCTAGTAAAACTGGGGACTCTAACCAAGTTCATTTGACATTTCATGACATTCTTAAGTATGGGACAGATATGAGGAAGCCATGGAAGTTTGAATAACTATACAACAAAGTAGTGAGTCTTTTTTCCTTTAATATGTTTAATAAATTTTGATTTTGGAATAATTTTAGATTTACAGAAAAGTTGCATAGATAAATATAGAGCGTTTCTATGTACCCTTTACCTAGCTTCCAATTATGGTGATATCCTTTTTTTCAACTTTACTTAGGTATAATTGACAAAATATATCTATGGTATACAAAGTATCCATTGGTTAGGCCAATATGCTTGCATATAAGTCCTTTGGTTGATCTCTCCCCCTTACCCCCACCCTCCCCTACCTTCCCTCTGAGGTTTGATGGTCTGATCCATGCTTCTCTGTCTCTGGATCTATTTTTATTTATCAGTTTATGTTGTTCCTTGTATTTCATAAATGAGTGAGATCATGTGGTATTTATCTTTCTCTGATTGGCTTATTTCACTTAGCATAATGCTCTCCAGGTCCATCCATGCTGTTGCAAATGGTAGGAGTTCCTTCCTTTTTACAGCAGCGTAGTATTCCATCGTGTAGATGTGCCACAGTTTTTTAATCCACTCATCTGCTGATGGGCACTTAGGCTGTTTCCAAATCTTAGCTATGGTGAATTGTGCTCTATGAACATAGGGGTGCATATATCCTTTCTGATTGGTGTTTCTAGTTTCTTGGGATATATTCCTAGAAGTGGGATCACTGGGTCAAATGGGAGTTCCATTTTTAGTTTTTTGAGGAAACTCCATACTGTTCTCCACAGTGGCTGCACCAGTCTGCATTCCCACCAGCAGTGCACTCCTTTTTCTCCTCCACATCCTCGCCAGCACTTGTTGTTTGTTGATTTGTTGATGATAGCCATTCTGACAGGAGTGAGATGGTACCGCATTGTCGTTTTGATTTGCATCTCTCAGATGATTAGTGACTTTGAACATGTTTTCATATGTCTTTTGGCTTTCTTCTGTCTTCTTTCGAAAAGTATCTATTTAGGTCCTTTGCCTATTGTTTGATTGGGTTGTTTATCTTCCTTTTGTTAAGTTGAATGAGTTCCCTGTAAATGTTGGAGATTAAACGCTATTGGTGATAACATTTGCAAATATGTTCTCCCAAGCAGTGGGCTTTCTTATTGTTTTGTTGACGGTTTCCTTTGCTGTACAAAAGCTTTTTATTTTGATGTAATAGTGATTAGTAAAGTAAAGATTATATCAAAATATTCTTGGCAACATTTTCTTTTTTTTCTTTTTTTAAAATATATTTTATTGACTTTTTACAGAGAGGAAGGGAGAAGGATGGAGAGCCAGAAACATCGATGAGAGAGAAACATTGATCAGCTGCCTCCTGCACACTCCCCACTGGGTATATGCCCACAGCCAAGGCAAATGCCCCTGACTGAAATTGAACCTGGGACCCTTGAGTCCGCAGGCCGACGCTCCATCCACTGAGCCAAACCAGTTAGGGCTTCTCGGTAACATTTTCAAACCTAATCACAACCCAAGAGGGATTCTGATATGCCTCCATAGGATTAAAAAGGACACATATTCAAGGTATCAATAAATAAAACTAGTTTGACATGCTCTTATGATAAGTAACAAAACTGATTTTGACATGATCCCACAAAACTTAAAGCTAAGAGTTCAAGGTAGCAAATTTAAGGTAAACAAATATGATGTAAAGTTTTGTGTGCAGGTTTAAAAAAAAATACACACACACACACACACACACACACACACACACACACACACACACGTAGGACAGAAATCCTTAAAAATAAATTGGGAAGAGGAACTCTGGATCAAAAAATTAAATTATGAAATAATAGTGGATAATGGTCATTTCTGAAAGCTCGTATTAATTTAATCACTGTCTACGTTTTGATATTTTCTTGCCTTCTCCAAATAAAATCTAGTAAACGCCACATTTTCTAGCTTCCCTTAGAAGGTGCAGGCATATGATTTATATTTCACCTATAACATGAGCCCATATAAGTCAGGTCAGAATGGAGCTGCCCTAGGGAGAGGCTGCCCTAGGTGTGAATGGGCTTAGCAGCTGCCAGAATAGCTCTGAGACATGGTTCTGGGAGTTGTTCCAGGTTGCTTGATGTAGACTCTGCTCTTACAGTGTGGCCAAAGTTTCTGGGCACTAACATTTTGAAAACAAATAATAATTTTAATTTCTCCACTTAAATGGACAGATCTCTTGGCAACAACTCTCTTCATTTTTGTTTGAAAAAATCCTGATTTAGTCATCACTTTTGAAGGATAATTTTGCAGAGTACAGAATTCTAGGTTGGTGGGTCATTTCTCTCAGCACTGTAAATATTTCCCTCCACTCTCTTTACCTTGCATGCTTTCTGAAAAGAGGTCAGATGTAATTATTGTTGTTCCTCTTTAGCTTTGAGTTTTCTATAGTTTGAAAATGAGATGCCAAGATACAGGGGGGATTTTGTTTTTGGCATTTACCCCACTTGATGTTCTCTGAGCTTCTTGGATTTAATTTGATATTTGACATTAATTTGGAAAAAATATTAGTAATTGTTGTTTGAAATATTTCTTTTCTTCCTTTCTTTCCTTTTTCTCCTACTGGTATTCCATTTGCATATATTATACTTTTTGTAGTTCTCCCATCGTCCTTGGATATTATGTTTACCTCAGTCTTTGTTCCCTGTGCTTTTTGGTTTTCAAGGACTCTATTGATATATCCACATGGATATTCTTTCCTCAGCTATGTCCAGCTTACTATTAAGGCCATTAAAGTATTCTTTATTTCTGTTACTGTGGTTTTTTAATCTCTAGCATTTATTTTTGTTTCTCTATGAAGATTTCCGTTTCTTTGTTTACATTGGCCATCTGTTCTTGCATGTTGTCTCCTTTATCCAATAGAGCCCGTAGCATATTCATCATAGTTGCTTTACATCCTTGGTCTGCTAATTCCAACACCCATGCCATGCCTGGCTCTGATGCTTGCTCCATCTCTTCAAATTGTGTTTTTGATATTTTTTCTTGCTATCAGACAAGATGCACCAAGTAATAGGAGCTCCTCTAAATAGTCCTCTGTAATGTGGTGGTAAGGTGGGGAGAGGGGAAGCATCCTACAGTCCTGTCAGCAGGTCTCAGTCTTTTAGAGAGACTGCATATCTGGACTCTCTCAGCTTTTTCGCTCTCCCCTTCAAAGGGACAAGAGAGCTCGAGTGGGTTGGAGTTGAGTATTTCCTTTCTCAGATCAGCTAGGCTCTGATTCACTAGTTTCTCCTGCAGGCGAGTTTTGTTAAAAACAATGGAGTGGTCTGGTATATTTCAAAACAATTCCTTTTTCTCTCGCCCTGCATGGAACATGTGGGAATTTCTTCCTGACATTTACTGTGGGAACCTGATGGAATTCCTGGGGGTAAATCTGACAGTATTGTAGAGCTCATTATGACTGAGTGTCCCTGGTGTTCTGAACTCTGAGAGTCGTACACACGGAGCCTCCAGCAAGTCATCAGTTATGGTTCAGGTTTTCCTACCATAACACTGGTTCTCACAAAGGTTTCTGCTTATGAGTTTCTGCTCTGCTAACCTGCAATGATCATTTTTCGCCTGTCTCTCCATTTAGGGGGGTAGTGACTTGCCCTGTGTCCACCCCTCTCTTATGAATCCAACAAAAGTTGTTGATTTTTCAGTCTGTTCAATGTTTTACTTGTTGTTAGGATGGAGTGGAAACTTCCAAGCTCCTTACCTGTGCATACAGAGTACTTCCCCCTAGCCTAGAGTCACCCAAAATCCTGGTGTGTCTGGAAGAAAGAGGGGTCCCTAGCACACAGGCCTTTTAGTTTAACCCTTTGCGGTCCAATTTTATTTTTGGAATTCAAACAGTCTGGTCCAAATTAATTGAAGGGATTGAGTGTTGAACTTTTTAATGTTCTTATTTTAAAGTTTAAACCAAAAATTCACTGGTTATATTATTAAGTATGCTCAATCAAAGAGTTTATTCTTTAAAACATTTCATAGTGTGGTATCTTTTGAAACATTTCCCTACATGCAACCCAGCACCTTACTGACAATGCATATAATCGCAGTGGTTTGCGGTGTCGACCTCAGCTCCACGTTGGACCTGCTCCCAGCGCCTGGTCTGTCAAGTCAGCCTGGACATTGGACCAAAAAGGGTTAAACATTGGAACAGTCCTGGGCAAACTAAGATGAGTAGTTGCTTGCCCTACTTCTATCATCCTAAATGTTCCCCTCTGCAATCCCTTGGCAGTTAACCCCTTCCCCAACCGTCAACCCTGAGAACTACCCATCGATTGTTCAATCTCTATAGCTTTGCTTTTCCCAGAATCTCATATAAATGGAATCATATAATATGAGTCATTTGAGGTCTGGCCCTTTTACTCAGTTCTCTGATGGATGTACAATAAGTCATTAATTTGCAGTTTGTCCAGCTTTTATCTTGCTGGACAAAGGGTAGGCGTGTTGCTCTGTCTTCAGCTCTTTTCATTTCTGAGCTAAAAGTACTCATCTACTTTTTGAATAAAAGAAATAATACCTTAATGTAAAACTCAAATGGTGATCTAAATTTATGAATTTCTTACATATGATAAGCAATATAAAAATATGTGACAGTTTGATAGATGTTTTTCAAAAGATGATGCCAAAAAAGGAGTCGGCCAAAACAAAGGGAGGGAATGGAAATGTTAAAACTGTAGAGAATAAAAAATGCAGGGCTATGTGCTACTTAGACTATAGGAAGACAATGGTCCCTTTATGACTATCTGGGGGAAATATACCTTTAAGCAGTTCTCTGCTAGCTGTTATTATACTCCAGTATCACCAATTAAAGGCCAATGTTTCATGAAAAACAGTGATTGGTATCATAATTCTCTTTACACGGTGCAGTAAGGGATAAACAGGCAATAGCTGTTTCCTAATAGATTCATCTCCTCACAAGAATAATAAAATTATTACTCAGCAGCCTTGTAAATTATTACAAATTACTGCAATAAGCAGAAGGTAGTCAGCCTCATTATTGCAAGTCTAGGCATTTCAATATTAATCAAAGAAATCAGTAATGAACAAATGAGGTATTTCTTTGTACATAGTGTATATTGTTTTCTAGCCTCCCACCCCTTGCATGTTTGATAATGTGAGTGAAATTGTGATCCTCTTCAAAATACTGTCACTCGGTACATAGCACATTTCTTAGATTCACAGGTTTAGACCTCCTTTATTGAACACAAGAGTAACAATTTCATGTCAACATTTAAAGAGAGAGATTTTACCCAGAGGTCATTTATGAGAAATGGAGAATGCAATATTGTGTTATGCAGGCCTTCAAATAATTTTTAGAAGTCAAACCTGGCACAAAAAATTTTTTGATTCACTTCAGCAATATCATCAGAAGCACACCAAACCCTAAGGTTATACTAGTAAATGCAAAGCAGGACCACCCTTCGTTCCCATCTAACATAGACTCTAAGATATGAGCAAGGGAAAAACATAAAAACAGAAAGAAACATACACACAGAAACACACATGCACATGTGCACACACATGCATTCATTGGCTAAACTGGATATAGAGTGGGAACCATGTTTAGGAATAAACAGAAGCCCAGTTGTTATAACTGGCACGAAGTCACAGTCAAACTAACTAGACTTGATGCCAGTTACAAAGAGTTTGGTCATAGATCCTGAAACCCCTTACAACATAAGGGTTCCGAGCTAAGTTTGGCATTTGGGGCAGAAGAGTATACGTTAAAAAGGAAAGGCAGCACAAATTCTTAACCTTGCAAAGACTGAAAAAAAAAACAGTAAAAATTCATAAGTATACTTGATTTATATATAAAATGTCTGCTGAACCCACCCTTCTGAATTGATTTCAAAAAGGCTGTACTCTTTTAGAGGCAAATGTTCTCAAGGATTTTAAGATCACATTGTGAGGCAAGGAATACTAATTGACTACCCTAATATCTATTTTCTTTCACTCTTGATAATAGAACCCCACATTTTAGCTGAGCACACTGCCTCCTGGAACCAGAGACTATGTCTCATATCCTACCTAACAGTTACATGTGGCCATGTGACCAAATTCTGGCCAATCAGTTGTAAGCAGACCTGTGGGACTTCTAGGTTCTCTTAAAGGGGAGGAACTAATATTTCCTCTCTTTTGCCCTCTTTGTAGCTTAGAGAACAGAAATGAAGAATGGGGGAAAAAAGCTGTGGCATCTATATATATAAAAGGCTAAGCAACTGGCCAACTGGCTGATTGGCACACTGACACACACTGTCCACCAAGGGGCAGATGCTCAATGCAGGAGCTGCTGAGCGACAGCAACTTTGCAGAGTGCCCTCTCACACTCCGGGACCCCTCGGGGGATGTTGGACTGCTGGTTTCGGCCCAATCCCCACAGGCCAGGCCAAAGGAACCCAACTGCTGGAAGGACCCCTCTCACTCCACAGATGCCCTTTGAGTCCTGGCACCGCCCCAGGTGCTGCTGGCCAGGGAGGGACCGCGGGAAGTTGGCTCCAGGGTGTGTCTGGCCCGTCTCACCCAGTCCCACCTCACCAGCCACCTTCTAATTAATTTCCTTTCAAAGTGCACGAATCCGTGCACCAGGCCTCTAGTATTTATATAATGGGAAACTACTCTGCTGTAAAAAGAAAGAAAAGTTCACCTTTGCAACAGCATGAATGGAACTGGAGAACATCATGCTAGTCAGACAAAGACAACTACTATTGATTTCACTTATATGTGGAATTTAATGAACAAACTGAACTGTCAAGCAAAACACAGACAGACTCATAGAGAACAGACGGTGACACACACAGAGCCAGACTGCTACTGCTCAGGGTCTCATGGCTGGTGTGTTCTCTTCCTTTACTACCCATTTGTCTGAGATGTCTGCCTATAGAAAATAGCAGGCTGATTTGCTCTTGCTGATCACTTTCTGTCTTCCACAGCACTGGTTGATGTAGGATAAATCAAGATTTGGGTTTAACCTTAGAGAATAGGGAGGCCAGTTAGTCCACTAGCCCAGTCCACATATTCTGGTTCAGCTAACCAGAGTTCAGATTAGACTGGGGCCAAAACTTTCATGAGTACAGTGATTCTTTTGTGTTCCTGTCTTACTATTCTCTGTTAAGCACCTCCTTTAAGAACCTTTTGAAAGGGTCTCTCTAGATGTATTTGTTTCTAGGTTCCCTGACCATAATACCAGTTAATATAAATACAAATTCTCCATAAGTTCTCAGAAGCATCATGTATAAGGGCTATTACTGTGGACGAACTTCACTCATTTGAATAAAAATGAGGTGAAGGCTAATATGGATGGAATTTAGGGAGTGAGTGAAGAAACTGGTGAAAATGAGGAATCAGGGGTCATGCGGGTCCAGAGTATGGCAGGGCCTCCCTCTTACACTTTGTGAAATATTTACAATTATGTCTTTAAAGCATTGGGAAGGATTTTGAGGTTTTAAACAGGGAAGCGAAATTATTAGATTAACCTTTTAAAGAGACTCTCAATGAATGAGAAGCAAAATTATTAGTTATCCTTCTTATTTGTTTTTATGTTTTAATGTTTTAAAAATTGACTTAGAGAGAGAGAGAGGGAGGGAGAGGGAAAGGGGAAAGGAGAGGTAGAAAGAGAGAGAAGCATCAATGTGAGAGAGAAATATCCATCCACTGCCTCCCATATGCACCACAACTGGGCATGCCCTGATTGTGAATCAAATCAGCAACCGTTCAGTGTACAGATGACACTCAACCAACTGAGCCACACCAGCCAGGACTAGTTAGCCTTTTTAAAAGACAGGACTAATCTTGAATTTTTATTGCTTATTTGACAGCGAGCTTTTGTTTACTTATAAATTCTATTTTATTCTTATGATTATTTTATTCATATAATTTTATCTTTTCTATTTATATTTTGTTCCCTCTTCAAAGACTTAAAAATGGCAATCCCAGCAACAACACAGCACTGGTAACTCTTACGTAGCCAGCTCTGGGCAGTGAACTTCCACTGGACAGAGAGGCTCTGTAGCCTCAGAGGCCAACCCCAGAACACTGCCACCCAGAGGCTGACCCACAAACTGACTCTTTGCTAAACACAAAATAAGGCAGTCTGGGAAACAAATGCGGCTTGCTTTAAAATAAGGACTGTGGTTTACAACACAGAGGAACAGTGTATCGCAGGGAAGCTCAACACTCTCCTGAATACCTGGCAGGTCTAAGGCGAGCCACACTGAAGAATAGAAGAACCGAAGGACCTTCACTACTGCAATATTTTTTTTTTCTTTTTTCACCTTTTAACTAAGAAACCAATTTTTTTTCTTTTTTTTTCTTTTTTTTCTTTTCTTCTTCTTCTTCTTCTTTTTTTTCTTCTTTTTTCTATCACCTGATTTTACCCTTTTAATTACTACCTTCTTATTTTTAACCAGTATTATTACTGCTACCATTTTACCATTTCTTTTTAAAGTGCCATTTTATTTTCTCTTTATTTTATTTTGGGATTAGTGTTCTCCATTCTATTTTCATCGTTATATTATTGGTTGTTTCTAGTTTGCATTCATCTCCAGGGAGCTGTTGCTGGAATTTGTTGGGATTAATTGCTGTTCTATAGGAGTATTCTCCTCATATAAAAAAGTCTCTTCCCCTCTTCCACTTCATTCTCTCTTTTCGCTCTTTTTTTTCTTTTCCTTTCTTTTCTCGCTTTTACTTTCCCCCCTCCTTTTTCCCAATTTCATTTTTGCACTCCTTTTTTTGGTCCCTATTTTTCTTTTCTTTTTTCTCTTTTCTCTTTTTCTCTTCCTTCTTCCTTATCCCCTAATTCTCTTAATTCAGGTGGTCACCTTTATTTGGGGTTATTAATATCGTGAATATATTTGTGTATAGTGCCTGGTACGTGGTGCCTTGTTGTGTTGTATTTTGTGCCTTTAAATCAACACAGCAGATCCAAGCAACAGCAACCTACTGAGCACCACACCCTCTGCTGAGGAACAGCAGCTGTACGTGAAACCTCGCCCCACCAGCCAGAAGAGCCACCACAGCTGTGAACAGCACCCACCAGAGGAGTTGCTGCCAACTGAAGAGCATCTGCTACGGCAACCGCCCGAAGAGCAACCGCAGACCAAGGAGTCACTGCCACCAAGGGAGCAGCCACTGAACGACTCAACGTCTAGATATGTCAGTGAGATCAAACATGGGTAGACAAAGAAACCCCCAAAGGAAAGAGAAGGAGGACTCTCCAGAAAAGCAGCTCAGTAATACAGAGGCATGCAACACGACAGAAAAAGAATTCAGAATAAGGGTCCTAGAGTGCATAAACCGGATGGAGGAAAAAATCGACAACCTCAGCAAGAAGCTAGAAGAAACAGATGAAAAAATCGATAACATATGGAAGAAGCTAGAAGAAACAGATGAAAAAATCAACAACTTAAGTAAGACCCAAGAAGAAATGAAGAGTGATATAGCTGCAATGAAAAACTCCATTGGAAGTATCAACAGTAGACTAGGAGAAGCAGAGGACCGAATTAGTGATTTAGAAGACAAGGAAGCAAAACACACCCAAAACGTACTGCAATTGGAGAAAAAAATGAAAAGACAGGAGGAGAGCCTAAGGGAGATTTGGGACAACATGAAACGAAACAACATACGAATAATAGGGGTACCAGAACAACAGAAGGATGAACAAGGATTAGAAAACCTATTAGAAGAAATAATATCAGAAAACTTCCCTGAGGTGGGGAAGAAAAAAGTCATACAAGCCCAGAGAGTCCCAAACAAGGTGAACCCAAAAAGACCCACACCAAGACACATCATAATTACCATGGCAAATGTTCAGGACAAAGAGAGAATCTTACAGGCTGCAAGAGAGAGACGGAAAGTTACATACAAGGGATCTCCCATTAGATTGTCAAATGATTTCTCAACAGAAACACATCAGGCCAGAAAAGAATGGACGGAAATTTACAAAGTGATGCAAAGCAAAGGACTGAATCCAAGAATACTCTATCCAGCAAGGCTATCTTTCAAACTTGAAGGGGAAATAAGAAGCTTCACAGACAAAAAAAGGCTAAGGGAGTTTATCACCACCAAGCCAGCAATGCAAGGAATGCTAAAGGGACTGGTATAAAAATAAGAAATAAAAAGCTCAGAAAGAAAACAGCCACACAAAAACAGAAATGGCTACAAACAAGTACCTTTCAATAATAACTTTAAACGTAAATGGACTAAATGCTCCAAACAAAAGACATCGAGTGGCTGAATGGATAAAAAAACATGACCCATACATCTGCTGTCTACAAGAAACCCACCTCATTAGAAGGGACTCACACAGACTGAAAGTGAAAGGATGGAAAAATATCTTTCAGGCAAATGGAAAGGAAAAGAAAGCTGGGGTAGCAATACTTATATCGGACAAAATAGACCTCAAAGTGAAGGCCATAACAAGAGATAAGGAAGGCCACTTCATAATACTAAAGGGATCAATACAACAAGAAGATATAATCCTGGTAAACATATATGCACCCAATGCAGGAGCACCCAAATTCATAAAAAAACTCCTGGAAGATATCAAAGGAGACATCGACAACAATACAATCATAGTAGGGGACTTTAATACACCACTGACAGCACTGGATAAGTCCTCTAGACAAATAATCAGCAAAGATACAGCAATCCTAAATGACTCACTAGATCAGATGGACTTAATAGACATCTTCAGAACACTTCACCCGAAAGCCAGGGAATATACATTCTACTCAAATGCTCATAGGACATATTCAAAAATAGACCATATATTGGGTCACAAGCAAAGTATCCCCAAATTCAAGAAAATTGAAATCATAAAAAGTGTCTTCGCAGACCACGATGGCATAATATTAGAAATAAACTACAATAAAAACAACCCAAAATACTCAAACACCTGGAAGCTGAATAGCATGCTATTAAATATTGATTGGGTTACCAATGAAATCAAAGAAGAAATTCGAAACATCCTGGAAACTAATGACAATGAAAACACAACAATCCAAAACCTATGGGACACAATGAAAGCAGTCCTGAGAGGGAAGTTTATAGCTCTACAGGCCTATCTCAACAAACAAGAAAAAATGGTAGTAAATCATCTAACTCTACAACTCAAAGAATTAGAAAGAGAGCAACAAGAAAACCCCAGAGTGAGCAGAAGGAAGGAGATAATAAAGATTAGAGCAGAAATAAATGACATAGAGACCAAAAAAACAATACAGAAAATCAATGAAACCAAGAGCTGGTTCTTTGAAAGGATAAACAAGATTGACAAACCTCTAGCCAGACTCACCAAGAAGCAAAGAGAGAGGACCCAAATCAACAAAATCAGAAACGATAGAGGCGAAATAACAACAGACCCCACAGAAATACAAATGATTGTTAAAAAATACTATGGACAGCTCTACTCCAACAAACTAGACAACCTGGAGGAAATGGACAAATTCCTAGAAAAATACAACATTCCAAAACTCAATCAGGAAGAATCTAAAAATCTCAACAGGCCAATAACTATGGAAGAAATTGAAGCAGTCATCAAAAAGCTTCCAGCAAACAAAAGCCCAGGACCAGACGGCTTCACAGGGGAGTTTTACCAAACATTCAAGGAAGAACTAAAACCTATCCTCCTCAGACTACTACAAAAAATTCAAGAGGAAGGAACACTTCCAAGCTCATTCTATGAAGCCAGCATCACCCTAATACCAAAACCAGGTAAAGACAACACAATGAAAGAGAATTACAGGCCAATATCCCTCATGAACATAGATGCCAAAATCCTCAACAAAATCTTAGCAAATCGGATCCAGCAGTACATCAGAAAGATCATACACCATGACCAAGTAGGATTTATCCCAGGGATGCAAGGATGGTACAATATCCGCAAATCAATAAACGTGATACATCACATAAACAAATTGAAAGAAAAAAACCACTTGGTCATATCAATTGATGCAGAAAAAGCATTTGACAAAATTCAACACCCATTTTTGATAAAAGCTCTCAGCAAGGTGGGAGTAGAAGGATCATACCTCAACATAATAAAAGCCATATATGACAGGCCCACAGCCAACATCATACTCAATGGACAAAAACTAACACCGTTTCCCCTAAGAACAGGAACAAGACAGGGATGCCCACTCTCACCACTCCTGTTCAACATAGTACTGGAAGTGTTAGCCATTGCAATTCGGCAAGAAGAAGAAATAAAAGGCATCCAAATTGGAAAAGAGGAAGTAAAACTGTCCTTATTTGCAGACGACATGATATTATACATACAAAACCCTAGAGACTCCATCAAAAAGCTACTGGACTTAATACATGAATTTGGCAATGTAGCAGGATACAAAATTAACCCCAAGAAATCCGAGGCATTTCTATACACCAATAGTGAACTTTCAGAAAGAGAGATTATAAAAACAATCCCGTTTACCATCGCACCAAAAAAATTAAGCTACCTAGGAATAAACTTAACTAAAGAGGTAAAAGACCTCTACTCAGAAAACTACAGGACGTTGAAAAAAGATATAGAGGAAGACATAAACAGATGGAAGAACATACCGTGTTCATGGATTGGTAGAATCAACATCATTAAAATGTCCATACTACCCAAAGCAATCTATAAATTCAACGCACTTCCCATTAGAATACCAACGGCATACTTCAGAGATCTAGAACGAACTCTCCAAAAATTCATCTGGAATAAAAAAAGACCCCGAATAGCTGCAGCAATCCTGAAAAAGACCAAAGTAGGTGGGATCTCAATACCAGATATCAAGATGTATTACAAAGCCACTGTTCTCAAAACTGCCTGGTACTGGCACAAGAATAGGCATATAGATCAATGGAATAGAATAGAGAGCCCAGAAATCGGCCCGAACCAATATGCTCAATTAATATTTGACAAAGGAGGCAAGAACATACAATGGAGCCAAGATAGTCTCTTCAATAAATGGTGCTGGGAAAATTGGACAGATATATGCAAGAAAATGAAACTAGACCACCAACTTACACCATACACAAAAATAAACTCAAAATGGATAAAGGACTTAAATGTACGACAGGAAACCATAAAAATTCTAGAAGAATCCAAAGGCAACAAAATCTCAGACATATGCCGAAGCAATTTCTTCACTGATACAGCTCCTAGGGCACTTGAAACGAAAGAGAAAATGAACAAATGGGACTACGTCAAAATAAAAAGCTTCTGCACAGCAAAAGAAACCATCAACAAAACAACGAGAAAACCCACTGTGTGGGAAAACATATTTGCCAATGTCATATCTGATAAGGGCCTAATCTCCAAAATTTATAGGGAACTCATACAACTTAACAAAAGGAAGATAAACAATCCAATCAAAAAATGGGCAAAGGACCTAAATAGACACCTTTCAAAAGAGGACATTCAGAAAGCCAAGAGACATATGAAAACATGCTCAAAGTCACTAATCATCCGAGAGATGCAAATCAAAACAACAATGAGGTACCATCTCACACCTGTCAGACTGGCTATCATCAACAAATCAACAAACGACAAGTGCTGGAGAGGATGTGGAGAAAAAGGAACACTTGTGCACTGCTGGTGGGAATGCAGACTGGTGCAGCCACTATGGAAGACAGTATGGAGTTTCCTTAAAAAACTGAAAATGGAACTCCCATTTGACCCTGTGATCCCACTTCTAGGAATATATCCCAAGAAACCAGAAACACCAATCAGAAAGGATATATGCACCCCTATGTTCATAGCAGCACAATTCACCATAGCTAAGATCTGGAAACAGCCGAAGTGCCCATCAGTAGATGAATGGATTAGAAAACTGTGGTACATCTACACGATGGAATACTATGCTGCTCTAAAAAGGAAGGAACTCTTACCATTTGCAACGTCATGGATGGAACTGGAGAGCATTATGCTAAGTGAAATAAGCCAGTCAATGAAGGAAAAATACCACATGATCTCACTCATTCATGGATAATAGAGACCATTATAAACTTTTGAACAATAATAGATACAGAGGCAGAGCTGCCTCAAACAGATTGTCAAACTGCAGCAGGAAGGCCGGGGAGGGTTGCGGGGCAGGAGGTAGGGGGGTAAGAGATCAACTAAAGGACTTGTATGCATGCATAGAAGCATAACCAGTGGACATAAGACATTGGGGGATAGGGGAGGCTAGGGGACTGTCTAGGGCGGGGGGATAAAATGGACACATATGTAATACCCTTTGTAATACTTTAAGCAATACAAAAAATAAATAAATAAAAAATAATATCAATCCCCCCCCCCCAAAAAAAAAAGGCTTAAAAATGGTATGTTAGAGATTATCATCACTGTTGGTTTTGCCCATTTCTCATGTTTTTGGTGTGTGTGTGGGGGGGTGGGGGGGAGGGAGAAAGAGATAGAAACATCAATGATGGGAGAGAATCATTGACCATCACTGGGAATCAAGCCTGCAACCTGAGCATGTGCCCTCGCTGGGAATTGAACCCGTGACCTTCTGGTTCATAGGTCAATACTCAGCCACTGGGCCACACTGACCGGGCTAGCCCATGTATATTTATGTAATTTATCTGACACATAAAGCCTCATGAAAAATAGATCTTTACTATGAAGGGTAATTTTTATTAAAATGTCAAAAGCATACAAATCTCAGAAAAAATGAATATTTAACCATAATTAAGTTAACTTTGAAGGTTTGTTAAATAAAAAGCATTTGGTCTGAACCCAAAGTATACAAAGCAAAATTTAAAAGACACTATGAAAAATTAATTAGAACTTGAAGAATGTGAAAGAAACATAATAAAACGTTTGTAATCCCTTTAGAAGCTTACCTAGCTCTCCAACTCATTGTCATTTTGTTTTTGCTGGTGCTCTAGGGATCAATAAAAGCTCTGGTTGAAAAACTCTAACTACTAGTGCAGAAAGGAATTGCGTAGGGTTTACTTAGTCGTGTCATGGAGCCTTAAGGAAGGCAATAACAATCTCTGATGTTCTCCAGAAAAGCGGAAGCTTACCACGTGGAAACAAATGTTCTAAAAAGTAGAAGTTCAACTACTTTTTAGTGAAGGGAAAGAGAAGCTGTCTACTCATGAAATATGGAATACCAGATGGATTTAAAGAATAGTTTGGGGGAACAAAGAGGCAAATAACCCATGTGGAAAATGGACAAAGGATCTTAATAGACATTTCTCCAAAGAATCTATACAAATGGTCAAGAGCACATGAGAAGATGCCCAACAGCATTATTATCAGGGAAATGCAAATCAAAGCCAGAGTGAGATATCACTTTATGCCACACTAGGATGGCTAGAATCAAAGTGTCAAACATTAAGTGTAGGCAAGGATTTAGAGCAATCAAATACTCATATACTTCTGGTAGGAATATGAAATGGTATAGCTGTTTGCAGAAGAGTCTGATAATTCCTCAAGGATGGTTATAGGGGGATAAATGGTGATTAACAGATACTTGACTTGGGTTGGTGAACACACAATACATTGTACAGATGATGAGTTGTAGAGTTGTGCTCCTGAAACCAATAAAATTTTCTTAACCAAAGTCACCTCAGTCAATTCAATGAAAAGGGAAAAAAGATGAAACAGAGTTACTTAATGACCCAGATATTTCACTCCTAGGTATATCACCAAGAAAAATAAAAACAGATGTCCACACAAAAGCTTGAACATGAATATTCATACCATCATTGTTCATGATAGCCAACAATTGGAAACAACTCATGTTCATCAACTAGATCCATGGTAGGCAAACTGCGGCTCGCGAACCACGTGCGGCTCTTTGGCCCCTTGAGTGTGGCTCTTCCTAAGCCTTAGGAGTACCCCAATTAAGTTAATAACAAAGTACCTACCTATATAGTTTAAGTTTAAAAAATTTGGCTCTCAAAAGAAATTTCAATCATTGTACTGTTGATATTTGGCTCTGGTGACTAATGAGTTTGCCGACCACTGAACTAGATAAACAAAATGAGGTGTATCCATATAATAAACTACTATGCAATAATAAAAAGGGACAAGGTTCTGATGAATGTGACAAATGGGTGAATCTTAAAAGAATATTGCTAAGTGAAAGAAACCAGTCACAAAGCCATATATTGCATAATTCTATTCATATGAAATGTCCTGAATAGGAAGGTTTATTCAGGCACAGTACAAATTAGAGGTTGCTTATGGCCAGAGAGGATGGAAATTTAGCTGGATGACAGCTAAAGGTATGGGAGTTTCTTTTTGAGAGATGAAGTGCTCTAAAATTGACTGTGGTGATGATTGCACATTTCTGAGTATATACTAAAAATTACTGAATTCTATACTTTAAATGGGTGAATTGTATAGGTATGTACACTATTTCTAAGCAATGTTTTTAAAAATCCCTAAGAACTCAAGAAGGTTACTGATTTTAACCCCTGATTATATTTAATATAATTTAATATGAATCCAAAATCCAAAAAGACACTAGTACAGAATCATATTCCAATCATATTATTGTGACACATCAGAGTAAAGAGATAAATTCTTTGAGGCATTGCAGAACCCACTATTCTAAAATATATATCCCCTTTGCCACAGCTTTAATTATTCCTCACAGAAGCCATAAGTCATATAGTTTATGGGTTACACTAGTATTTATTTATTTTTTAATATGTTTTATTGATTTTTAAAGAGACAGGAAGGGAGAGGGATAGAGAGATAGAAACATCAATGAGAGAGAAACATCATTGATAGGCTGCCTCCCGCACACCCCCAACTGAGGATGTGCCCTGACTGGGAATCAAACAAATGACCTCTTGGTTCCTGGGTCTATGCTCAACCACTGAGCAACACCAGCCAGGCTCAATATTTAAAATAGCATTTCCTTCCTTACAATTTGACAGAAAATCCTGGCTCTCATGGAAACACTTAATAAACCACCTATCATCATAAAATTTGATTTTACAAAATACCCAGGAAGTTAAATTCCAGCTTAAAATGTAAGATAAGCAATACCTGTATTAATACTAATTTCAGAGCAACTCATTCTTATTGAGGTTTTATGTAGCTTGACACTAGCAGGAGTTCAAAATTATAATGACAATTATATATGCAGATTTTTGTGAGACTTTCTCAGTGTTTCACTGTATTCATATATTCATTCCCATCTGTATCCATATTTTTCACTCATCGAATATGATTGCCCTGTTTTCAGGAGGAATTAAATATTGGAATTCAGAAATGTAAACTGTTACAAATTAAGTTAAAAATCCTATATAATAAAAGGCTAATATGCAAATTGACCAAACAGCGGAACGAGTGGTAGCTATCACATGCAATGACCATCAGGGGGCAGATGCTCAATGCAGGAGCTGCCCCCTGGTGGTCAGTGCGCTCCCACAGGGGTAGCTCCACTCAGCCAGAAGCCAGGCTCATGGCTGGTGAGCACAGTGGTGGTGGCGGGAGCCTCTCCTGCCTCCACAGCAGTGCTAAGGATGTCCAACTGATGGCTTAGCCCGCTCCCTGTGGGGAACGGGCCTAAGCCATCAGTTGGACATCCCCCAAGGTCTCCCGGACTGCAAGAGGGTTCAGGCCAAGCTGAGAGACATCCCCCCGCCAAGTGCACAAATTTCGTGCATCAGTCCTCTAGTATATATATATATAAAATCACTAAGTCAGATTAATAAAGTAATACAACTCAGTTACTTAATTTTAGAAGTTTCTTTGAGAAGCTCAATCAAGTATACTAGAGGTCTGTGCCATAATGTCATCAAAATGCCTTATGTCAGGCTAGTATCATTCTTGTTAGTACTGAAGGAGCATCATGGTGCAAGACTTCCTCCAAAGTTGAGTTCCACCAGCTGGTTTTATGAAATTCTCCCCGCTAAGTGTACCTCAGGGTTCATTGTTGGGGATGGAGAGTGTGTACTCCAAGGTGCATGTTTAAGTGCCATTATTCTCTGTATTCTACAAAGCCTCCTAGTTATTTTAGGCCATGGCAGCCAACTATTTCCAAAAAGTCTCCCTTCCTAATCTACCCCCAGAACTATCTGCACTCCTAGGCAAGACAGGTTTACTATCAGGGCTGTATGTACTTTGGTTATTCAACTAATGTTTGCTAAATTGAGCAACCAATTGCCTTTGAATTCCTTAGTCGTTCTCAAATAGCTGAATGTTAGAAAACTACTCTCAAAAACTTAAAACTTGAAAGCACTAGTTTATAATGAGCCAGGCTCTTCCAGGGCTTAAGTTTTGAGAAGACTTGGTTAGGTACTTGTGGAGGCTATATTAACTCTTTAAAACCACAAGGGATCTATTTAGTAAATTGCTGGTTCCGTGCTAATTTGCATGGCTGACTTGCTCTAATTTTTAGGTGGGATGGGAATTTGGTAGGACACAGTGAATGAGCAAAGCTATTGTGAATGGCTATATGCGAATGAGCCAAACTATTATAACAGACTAGAGGCCCAATGCATGAAATTCATGCAAGAGTAGGCCTTCCTTCCTCTGGCTGCTGGCACTGGCTTCCCCCTGACATCTGGGACCTGGGCTTCCCACGCAGCCCCAGCTTCATCCAGAAGGTCGTCCAGTCTAATTAGCATATTACACTTTTATTATTATAGATCATTACCTAGAACTTTATAGTTTTAAAAATGTTTGCAATATTATGTAACAGGCTGAAGTAGTATAACACTTTGAAAAATAATTATACAGGTTCCCCTCACTATCTGGACGTATGAAACCTTTTGTAAGGCAAGATGGTGAAAAGCGAAAAAGCAATTACCATTAATTTATATGGAAACATTTCTGAATGTTCTCAGACCCAAAATACAACACATGCCCGATGTGTTTATTTTGTTCACAATGATTGAAACAATTACCTCTAGTTTCATTCTAAGCATAATACGCTTATGAGCTTTCTTTGGCTTTTCTGATACCTTAGGACACATCATGCAAACAGATGCACAAAATACAGTTCACCTTTGAACAACACAAGTTTGAACTGTGAATGTCCACTTCTATGGGATTCTTGTCAATAGATACTCTAAATGTATTTTCTCTTTCTTTTGATTTTCTTAAAAACATTTTCTTTTCTCCATTGTACATATATAGGTGTTAATCTATGTTTTGTTATTGATAAGACTTCTGATCAACAATAGGCTGTTAATAGTTAAATTTTGAGGGGAGTAAAATGCTATATGTGGAGTTTTGACTGGATGGGGTTGGGGGGAGATGATCCTAACCCCCAGGTTGTCCAGGGGTTAGCTGTAAATTGATATTAGCACAGACACAGACATAGCGCTGGCGGCTTGATGCTGAGAGGCTGAGTGTAGTTCCTGGGGAAGGAGCCTAGTGGGGCCACAGTCACGGCTCAGGGGTGCTGCCTCTATAACAGTTCACTGAAAAACAAACGCTAAATGCTATTTTTGCTCTTCACCTTTTGTTTTTATAAAAGCAAAAATCCTCTTCAGATTTTTTTTCAGTTAGTGAAAGAGGTACTTATGTAGATTGTTTGTAAAAGCAAAGTGACCTAATGTGAACTTTTGAAAAGTGGGGATACCTAGAGATTAGAGGATTATATGATAGAAAGATAAAGATGTATTTTCTCCATTAGCTAACCAAATTGGTGGAAAACTGCTGATGTAGAGGTGTCACGGATCATTCTGCTTCATGAGATCATCCAAGGACTAAGGATCCTTGTATCCAGCTTCCTTATCTTTCAAGGTGTTGTCTGTTCTGGTTCAAGTGATCTTATATTAATATACAGAGAGGGGCAAAAGTAGGTTTACAGTTGTTCCTATGGAAAATAATACAAGAATAAACACACGCTCACAACTGTAAGCCTACTTTTGCCACCCTGTATTTGCTTTCCAGCCTTTAGGAAAGATGGAAGGGAAGATTTAGAGTTGTAATATTTATTAAAATGAGGAAGTCCATTGGAAAAAACAGTCATATGGCCAATCCTAGATGTAATGTAGGTTGAGCAGCCATGTGCTCTGTTGAAACTCAGTGAGTTTATGGCTACATGAGAGGTGGAGAATAGTCCTGGGGATCAAAGGGGGAGTCCATATGGTGCTAGTGAAAGGGCCTGGAGATGATCTCATTGGAGCCTCATGATGCCGGGTTGAGTGCACACTGTTTCCTTATATTTTACAGGGTACAACACTGAAGCTGGGAAAGGAAAATATTCTTATATGGATATATATTATAACTGAAGCCAGTTATTTAGATAATTTCTAAAAGCTATAAATAAAATAATTAATATTAGAAACAGTAAATGTCAAAAATAATAGCTGAAAAAGGTAAAAGTGAATGACTCTAGGTAACAGGGCCTGAGATTTGGATAAGATGGGAAGGAGACGGATGTCTTTCATTGTTAATATTTTGGTTTAACATGATTTGTTAAACTTTATGCATATATTACTTTGCAAGAGTTGAAAATATAAAGAACAAATATATATATTTATATATATATACTTATATATATATATATATATTCACATACACACACACACACACACACACACACACACACACAAAAATCATCAGCCATAATTTAGGCAGATTGTGTCCACTTATCTCTAATGGCCCTGTAATACTAATTCTGTCTTTAAATGTTCTCTAGAAAATGTTAAGTTCCAAGTCATGGTATCTTTTTGAAAATAAATACATAAAAAATATTTCACCCTGTCACACCAAACTCACTCCTTGCCACCTCCACATTAGAAATTCGCCACAGATTTGGGTAGTTAGATAAAGAAAGTACAGCTATTATGCTTCATTTGGCCAATCATTCGCTAACAGCTCTAATCTCAATGACCTTGACCCAGTTCTGTACAACTTGGCTAACTAGGGCAATGAAGAAATCCAGATGCCCTTAGAAATTACTCTGTTTAGTCAAAATATGAAGATTATGTATATCACCTTAGATATTTACATGTCATTCAGCAACTTCTTCATTTATACCTTTCAAGTGATTGGTGAGCACTTGAAAGGCACAAATCATTCATCCCATAGTCTAAGTATATTCCATATGTTCCACTTTTTTCTATCTCAATGTACTCAATCTGTAGCCTCTCCTTGTATTGCCCTCTCTTCTTCATAGGACAGTCAATGTGATATTTTTTAAATTCAAATTATTTGAATTTGACTTCAGTACACTTCTACTTTCAATGAGTTCCCAATATTTTTTAGGATAGAGCCCAAACTCCTTACATCTTTACTCTTCTTTGAGCTTCTCCACATGCACCTCCTTCTGCCTGGAACACTGTTTTATTTCCCTTTTATGTACCTGAATCAATCATCTTGTTGTTTTAGTTGTCAACCTACTATTATTTTCTCTGTCAATCCATCTCATATGCTTTCTACTGGGTTAGGCACTCTATTATATGTGCTCTAGTAACATCTTGTACTTTCACTAAATGAACTCATCACATGGTATTGTAATTACCTATTTTTCATTGCCTCTAAAAAACAAACTATGAGGAAAGAGATGATGCTGAATATGTCCATTGCTGTATCTTCAATATCTTGCACTGTGATTGGCTCTTGGCAGAGTCTTAAATGAATTATTTTGCCTTGTTTTAATAGCTAGACATGTTTTCCCTATATTTAATAAAAAACTATTTCCCTCTGAGGCTACACAGAGTTATCCCTGGTTCTAAATCAGGGTCCTTCACATATTTGAAATTCACTATTGCTCCCTACCTTTAAATATTCTATATTCCTAGTTAACTATTAATATTTTTAAGTTGTTTCATATACATATTTATCTGAGTTTGAGGGAACACAAAAAATACCATTTTTTTCCCACATGACTTTGGACAAATTGAAAGATAGACACAAAAGCCTCATGAATGGAAATTTATTAAAGATTCAAGATAGCCCTGGTCAGGTGGCTCAGTTGGTTGGAGCATCATTCTGTACATCAACAGGTTGCAGATTCCATTCCCAGTCAGGGCACACATAGGAGGCAACCCATCGATGTTTCTTTCTCACATCAATGTTTCTCTTCCTCTCTCTCTTTCTCTCTCTCTCTCTCTCTCTCTCTCTCTCTCTCTCTCTCTCTCTTCCTCTCTCTTTGTGTCTCTGTCTAAAAATCAATAAAAACATATTCTTGAGTGAGTATTTAAAAAAAGATTTAAAATAAATTGCAGTATGTGGCTTAACTGTGGAAAAAAGTGGGTTTGCTACTACTTATACCTGGCTCTCCTAAATGTGGGTATTGGGACGGTGCAATCATGAAAAATTTGGCTTTGTAGAATAGATGCGCTTGCCCTTAATTTCTGTCTTGCAATGCCCTGGGATGGAGAGGTAAAAATGACTCTCGGCATTTACACATTTTTAGAAGATCGGCTCCACCAAATTCATTAATTAATGATTATCACCACTAGTCAAGAAAATCATGGAATAACAAACCAGGAAGTCTCCATATTTGAAGTCTCTCCATATGGAAATATAAAGCAAGAAGACAGTTACCATCCTCTAAAACGATAGCTATATCAGGTTTTCCCATTCTTCTATTTCATGCTGCAAATTTTATAACTTGGATGGAGAACTTTGTTTTTTATTACTGTCAAATTTTATTATTTATTTTAGATCATAATTCTAGACCACCAACTTTACCAATATATTGATCTCCCACTTTTATTTATAATTGTTTTGAGCTTTGTATAAACTTTGGTAAGTAGTTCTGTTTTCAAAGTCATTGGCTATAGTTTTCAACAGAATGATATAGAATTCTGAAATGGGCCTCTAGAGACTCTGACCAATGTGGAAATGCATCAGAAAGGCTGTTATACCCTAATATGCCAGAATTCTCAAAATCATACATCCTTGCATTGTTGTATAGAGTAGCCAAAAGGAGGAGCTATGTGCTACTATTTGAAGTGACAAAAAGCCAATGTTATATACATGCCCTATCACTGCTTGGCCTTATCTGTAGACCAATTTATGTGCCTTACTTCCAATTAATAAATTTATGTTGGTTCACTGGAGATATCCTCTTAAATGTAGGACTACACAGAAAACAAAGTGCAGTTGAATATCTTTCATTTTCTTATCACAAATAATTTTCTGTAGCCACAGGAGACTTTTATTCTACTAAGAAAATGTTTCTGTTGAATTCCTTATAATGACTGAGTATATTATACTCTACAAAGCTAATTCAGTCTTTCTAGTCCCTCTTTTTCTTCCAGATTTGTCAGTGAGGCAAAGAAATGATCATGTGATTCACTCAAGGATCATCATACTTCACACATTTCAGAAATGGGATTGTGCCCTTATTAGCTGCGTCATCTGCAGCCTCCATACTGTTATTACTGAAAAAGTACCCAAACTCTCTGTTTTTGAAAAACAAACACAATTATATTGTTCTTGATCACCAGAAAGTTGCTGGATATTTAAAAAACAAAACATTGTTTTAGTAAAATTAATCTATATGAGTAGATCTAATTCTACTTTTTTTTTTAAAAAAATCAGCTATCTTCATTCAAAGTCAATTTATAATTATTGCAGATCTCAATTTTATATTGTCCTTTAAAATTTACAAAGACCCACTAACTCAGTTTTCTCATTTAAGTTATAAAAGGGAATTTTATATTATTTCAAAATAGCCTGTTTTTCCCATGATCTATTTAATAAACATATTTAAGAGTCCTTTTAACTATATTACAATATACATGATGAAATATAATGCATCATATCTAGTCATCTAGAATTCATTTAATGGTGAATGATAATGCCTCATGTTTGTACAATGCTTTACAATTGAAAAATAGTCTCATGTGTTCTGTGTAATTTATCTAATTTGTATTAAAATATCCCAGTGAATATTTAAGATAGTTACTATTTCCTCTCTTTCACAGGTTAGGAAGCATCGCTTCAGATAAGTTATTTTCCCGTGAGAAGGAAACATAGCTTGTGGCTGGACCAGAACCTAAGCCCTGGTGTGCCAAACCTGTTCACTTTACCACGACCAGCAGTGGCAGGTGATGTAAGAAATGAAAAAAGATGATGGTCTTTCTTATAATGACCTTCTACCAAGTTAAGAAAAAGATTATGGTGATTATCCATCATATTTGAGATAGTAATGTGTTTTAAGGTAGTTTTAATTTTAAGAAGTCAAAAATGTCAAAATCATTTTGCTTGCTCATTTTAAAGTGCCAGGCCTAGCTGACATTTTTGTGTTTCTAGGTTGGTTACCATTTCAATAAACCAAATGCTAAGATAAGTGGCAGTCATTGAAGAGAACAGTCAATGCCATGTCCTTGAGAAACAGCTATGTGTATGTACACAGGCAGCTGTAATAAAGCAAAAGGCACTGAGCACCTAGAGTGAGAAGACCGGTTCTTGCCCGGCTCAATGATATCATACTTGAGTGAGCTCAGCCAGGTCACTTCAAGCCTTGCACTTAGGTTCCCCTTAGTATAGCATGGGAATAATAAACCCTCACATTGTTGAGCGGGGTTCCTGTATGAAAATATTTATGAAAGATTTAGAAACTATAAAGTGCTATATAAATGTTAAGTATTATTGTTTTAAATCCTACATCATTTTCATATTGGAGAAGAATATAACATAGGTTAACTTTGCTTCTCAAAAAAAAAAAAGTCCATAGTCCTGGCCAGTGTGACTCAGTTGGGCATCATCCCAGGCACCAAAAGATTGCTGGTTTGATTTCTGGTCAGGGCAAATGCCCAGGTCGCAGGCTTGATTCCCAGTAGGGAGGCAGCCGATCAATTTTTCCACTCTCACATGGATGTTTCTCTTTCTCCCTCTCTCTTCTTCTCTCTCTAAATATCAATAAAAGTAGTTTTATAAAGTCCATAAACATAAACAATGGTCCTTTTTGAATAAATATGTAATTATCTAAGACTATAAAAATCCAGTCTCTATAAAAATCCAGTCTCTGAATTACTTGCTTATACTTCATGCCAATGTTCTGGGAATAAACAAGAATTTGTTCTGTTCTTTTGCTGTAAGCACAATATTCAGCATATGCTACTATAGTTACCTAACCCAAGACATATTATGGTCATTGTGAAAGGATGCTCCTACAAAGGTGGGTTAGTAAAGGCAAACCACTATAAAGTAAAATTGTTATCTTGTTGATGTGCTTTCAAACATAAAGCCTAACAATTCACAGACTCAGAAAGGGAAGTCGCACCAGGCAGGACTTCCATTCACAGAACTGTAGGGCTGAGCATGGGCTGCAGAATCTGTAGGTGCAGGCCAGGGCAGGACTGCTGACCCAGCAGTCACTGTTTGCACCCTGATTTTCACCTTTGTGTTGGTGTTCTCGCACCAATTACTGGGGCTACCAGAGCACCACACTGTCCTCTAGGGGAGCCCTGATTTTCCTTTCAAACTCTGGTTCCAGTTTGTTGATAAAGCTGTGCTTCACATGGCTTGGCCTCTGAGTAGTACTGTGACCACAGAAACTTAACACAAAAGTAAATTCAAATCTTGAACTTGTCACTTGCTTGGCTTACATTCCTTTTGGATCGCTTTCATTCCTATACTAGTATGTATGCATTTCACCTGTTTCCACACTGTTTGCAAATGATTCATGTCCAGTTCTATACTGTGCTCTTTTTCCACCTCCCTTCCCATAGTCTTTCCCCCAGGTTCTGCATCAGGCATGCAGACACGTACACGTGTACCTGCCCAATCTGGTAGAGCTGACAGAGCCAAGCTGGAGTCCTCTTTGGTGGGAGGGAGGAAGACAATATCTCTTGATATGTCTTTCTGTGGCTACCTTCAGAACTGCTGTGAGAAACTAGAGTACTCAGTGAGACTTTATTCAATCCCAAGGGGATGTATAAAAACTTCACAAAATTCATAAGATATCAGCTTCCTCCCATGACTCAGAAACTCTGCAGTATATTCAAAGGCTGATCAGAGAAGAGAGCCCCATGCTAGATCCAGACTTTTCGTTCATGGTTCAGCACACCATCCCGAGTTTCTTGTTATTCCCAGTTTCATTTCTACCTCAGACTTCCAGACAGTTTGTACTTGTTCCCAATTCCTGTTTTGGGTTCCAGGAGGTACAGTCACCATTTTTTAACTGTCAAAATAATTTTGCATCTGGGAATACAGAGGAAGAGGTGAGACCTTCAGAAGGGATGGATTATTGGAGTCATTTCCTCTTGAGGAAAGTTCAGTGTGATTCAGTGCAGTCATTTTTAAACTTCATTGTGCCTTGAAATCACCTCTGAAGTATAGTCATGCACCACTTAATGGCCAGGACACATGTGAGAAATGTGTCATTAGGCAACTTTTTGTTGTATGAGTATCATAGAGTGACTTACACAACCCTGGATGATATAGCCTACTGTACATGTAGGCTATATGGCATAGCCTTTTGTTCCTAGGCTACAAGCCTATACAGCATGTTACTGTACAAAACAACATGAGATTAAATCAAGCACAAGAGGAAATGATACCATCAAAAGATGCAGGAAAGCCTGGCGGGGTGGCTCAGTGACTCAGTTGGTTGGAGCATCGTTCCGTATATCAAAAGGTGGAGGTCATAGGTTCAGAAAAGAAAGCAAGTCACACTAGCTATGTGACATTTTGAGGATTTTGTTGTTGTTCTGAGTGTTTATGCTTCTATCCCTTGTGAAGTTATGAGCAGTGAAAATCTATTTAATACATCTACTTGTTATTTTTAATCTAATTATTGAAATTCTCAGATCTTTGTTGTTTAGCAAGGTTTTATTTTATATAGAACTCCTGCTATGATGCAGGACACCATTCTATTTGTGATTGTGTGTGCATGTGTGCTCACCAAATGTCTATCCCTGGATGATTAATATATCATAAATCCCCTGGGTCTCAGAATTGCTGTCCACTATTACTTCTTAGTAAAGTAAAAATGTTTGGGTGTTTGTTCATCAATAGTACTCCTTGTGGATGAATTTAATAACAATTTGTTGGCACCCACAGTGTACCTGACATAGAGTCAGCTCCATTATTACACTATAAACTAAAAAAGTTTGAACTCCACATGTTGATGGCACTATATTTTACTTTTTTAAATTTTATTGATTTTTTACAGAGAGGAAGGGAGAGGGACAGAGAGTTAGAAACATCGATGAGAGAGAAACATCGATCAGCTGCCTCCTGCACACCCCCCACTAGGGATGTCCCCACAACCAAGGTACATGCCCTTGACCAGAATCAAACCTGGGACCCTTGAGTCCACAGGCCGACGCTCTATCCACTGAGCCAAACCGGTCAGGGCTATATTTTACTTTTTTTGCCCCTGAAAAAAAGACATATAATCCTTCTGTTTTAGAAATGTTCTTCTGTGAATTCCCATGTTTTCTGCCAAGAGTAGAATCATGGCAACATATTAGAGGCTGCAGTGTGCACACTGGATGAGAAGCCAGTTCTCATGGGTTTATTTCTGCTTTCTTGGTTCATTACACAGAAAATTCACTTTCATGTCTTAATTTCTCTAGCTATTTCCTTTGTAAACACAGAAGAAAAGATTCAAAGACTAGGTTTAATTTAATCTATTTACTTGTTATTACTAAATACGTTGTAATTTGCAAAAAGATGTAGTTTCAATACTGCCATTCATATAAATCTATACATTAGAACCAATCAGTCTGTGCACATTGTCTGACTACAGAAATTCTTATGCATGTGATTTGAGAAACATTTCATGGGGCTATGAAAAAGTGGATGAAAATGACTTCAGGTTGAATTTAACCAGTTATGTTTAAAAGCCACTGGTAAAGTGAAAAAGAATACAATTTGTAAAGAATCACCTCAACAATGAACTCCATGAACTCTTCTCTAACATGCATAGTTCCAACAAATCTAGTGAACTATTTCTACTAAGTTCCTCTGGATATTGCAAACTTATAGATATTTGATAAGATCTGGTCTTCCTCACTTGGGAAACCATGTATATAATCTTATCTAAATATAATTTCTTTATCTTACCTAATAATAGACAAACATGTAAATTAACTGTCCCTCTGCTACACTCACCAGCCAATCAGGAGAGTATGCAAATTAACCCAACAAAGATGGCGGTTAATTTGCATACATAGAGGCAAAGCGGTGGAGCGAAGACTGAAGGCTCCGTCCAGAGCCACAAAGACTGAAGGCTCCCTCTGGAGCAAAGGCCTGGGTCCCAGGTGCCGGAGGAAAACCGGTGCCGGAAGCCAGGGGAAGGGAAGGCCTATTGCATGAATCTCTTCAGGCAACAGGCTCTAGTATATAATAAATGATATGTAGGGCTAAGAAAATTAGCATAGAGGTATATTATTTTAACTTTGTTCCTAAGTAGGTGTGTCACCATAGTTATGTGTCTTAATTTTTGTGTGTTTCAGCTCTTTTTCTAAAATATGTTTTTATTGATTTCAGAGAGCGGAAGGGAGAGGAGAGGCAGAGAGAGAGTGAAATATCAATTTGAGAAAGAAATATTGATTACTTGCCTCCTGCATGCAACCTGACTGGGGATCAAACCCACAACCTGGGCATGTGCCCTTAAAAGGGATCAAACCTGTGACCCTTTGGAGCATGGGGCAATGCTCCACCAACTGAGTTACATCAGCCAGGACTCAGCTTCATTTTTTATTCTTTTTTGATTAAAGTATTACATATGTCTCCTTTTTCCCCCATTGACCTCTCCCCAGCCACTCCCCACCCCTCCAGCACACGTCCTCACTCCCCTGGTGTCTGTGTCCATTGGTTATGCTTATATGCATGCATATAAGTCCTTTGACTGATCTCTTACCCCACTCCCCACCCCTGTCCTTCCCCTGCCTTCCCTCTGAGGTTTGACAGTCTGTTCGATGCTTCTCTGTCTCTGGATCTATTTTTGTTCATCAGTTTATGTTGTTCATTATATTCCACAATGAGTGAGATCATGTGATATTTATCTTTCTCTGACTGGCTTATTCCACTTCACATAAGGCTCTCCAGGTCCATCCATGCTGTTGCGAATGGCAGAAATTCCTTCTTTTTTACAGCAGTGTAGTATTCCATTGTGTAGATGTATGACAGTTTTTTAATCCACTCATCTGCTGATGGGCACTTAGGCTGTTTCCAAATCTTAGAAATTGTAAGATTGTAAATTGTGCTGCTATGAACATTGGGGTACATATATCCTTTCTGATTGATGCTTCTGATTTCTTGGGATATCCTATATAATAAAAGCATAATATGTAAATTGACCGAATGGCTGAACAGCAGAATGACCATCCAGACAACCATCTGAACGACCATCCAGGACCACGCCATGACACCCATTGGCGCCAGCCTAGCCAAGGCAGGTGCGATGCAATTGGTTAGGGGCCCAGCCATCACCCCATGATCACCCCACAGATAGAGGCCCAGGCCACCGGCTGGTGGATGATCAATCAGGGGGGCTCCACAATTACCCCCAAAAAGGGTGGCCTGCAATGGGTGGGCGGGGCCTCCCTCTGTGAGGGAAGCCCATGTCTCAGGTGCTGGAGGGAAGCCAGTGCCAGCAGCTGGAGAAGGAAGGCCCACTCTTGCATGAATTTCATACATCAGGCCTCTAGTATTCCTAGAAGTGGGATTACTGGGTCAAATGGGAGTTCAATTTTTAATTTTTTGAGGAAACTCCATACTGTTCTCCACAGTGGCTGCACCAGTCTGCATTCCCACCAGCAGTGCACAAGGGTTCCTTTTTCTCTGCAACCTCACCAGCACTTGTTGTTTTTTGATTTGTTAATGATAGCCACTCTGACAGGTGTGAGATGGTACCTCATTGTCATTTTGATTTGCATCTCTTGGATGATTAGTGACTTTGAGCATGTTTTTACATGTCTCTTGGCCTTCTGTATGTTCTCTTTCAAAAAGTGTCTATTTAGGTCCTTTGCCCATTTTTTTATTGAATTGTTTATGCTCCTTTTGTTTAGTTATATGAGTTCCCTATAAATGATGGAGATTAAACCCTTATTGGAGATAACATTGGAAAATATGTTCTCCCATGCATTGGGCTTCCTTGCTGTTTTGCTGATGGTTTCTTTTGCTGTGCAGAAACTTTTTATTTTAATGTAATCCTATTAGCTTATTTTCTCCTTAGTTTCCATTGTCCTAGGAGCTGTATTGGTAAAGATATTGCTACAACATATGTCTGATATTTTGCTGCCTATGGATTCCTTTAAGATTTTTATGGTTTCCCATCTTACATTTAAGTCCTTTATCCATTTTGAGTTTAGTTTTGTGTATTGTTTAAGTTGGTGGTCTAGTTTCATTTTTTTGAATGTATTTGTTCAATTTTCCCAATATCATTTATTAAAGAGACTGTCTTGACTCCATTGTATGCTCTTGCCTCCTTTGTCAAATATTAATTAAGCATAGTGTCTTGGATTGATTTCTGGGCTCTCTGTTTGATTCCATTGGTCTATATGTCTGTTCTTGTGCCAGTATGAAGCAGTTTTGAGGACAGTGACTTTTTAATAAAGCTTGCTATCCAGTATTTAGATCCCTCCTACTATGTTCTTCTTTCTCAGGATTGCTGCAGCTATTTGGAGTCTTTTTTTATTCCATATAAATTTCTGGAGAGTTTGTTTTAGGTCTGTGAAATATGCCATTGGTTTTTTAATGGGGAGTGCATTGAATCTATAGATTGCTTTGCATAGTATGGACATTTTAATGATGTTGATTCTACCACTCCATGAACATAGTATATTCTTCCATTTTTTTATGTCTTCATATATGTCTTTTTTCAATGTCCTGTAGTTTTCCAAGTAGAGGTCTTTTACCTCCTTGGTTAAGTTTATTCTTAGGTATCTTAATTTTTTTGTTGTTTCAATCGTAAATGGGATTTTTTAAAATCTCTATTTCTGTAAGTTCATTATTGTTGTATGAAAATGTCATAGATTTCTAGGTGTTAATTTTGTATACTGCTATATTGCTGAATTAATTTTATTAAGTCTAATAATTATTTTATGGAATCTTTGGGGTTTTCTATGTACAATATCATGTCATATATGAATAATGACAGTTTTACTTCTTCTTTTCCAATTTGGATGCCTTTTATTTCTTCTTCTTGTCTAATCGCTATGGCTAGCACTTCCTGTACTATATTGAACAGGAGTGATGAAAGCGGACATCCCTGTCTTGTTCCTGTTCTTAGGTGAAATGGTTATAGTTTTAGCCCATTGAGTATGATGTTGGCTGTAGGTCTGTCATATATGGCTTTTATTATGTTGAGGTATGATCCCTCTATTCCCACTTTGCTGCGGGTTTTTATCAAGAAAGGGTATTGAATTTTTTCAAATGCTTTTTCTGCATCAATTGATATGACCATGTGATTTTTATCTCTTAATTTGTTTATGTGCTGTATCACACTTATTGATTTGTGGATATTGTACCATCCTTGCATCCCCAGAATAAATCTCACTTGGTCATGGTGTATGATCTTTCTAATGTAATGCTGGATCTGATTTGCTAGAATTTTGTTGAGGATTTTGCTATCTATGTTCATGAGGGATATTGGCCTGTAATTATCTTTCTTTGTAGTGTCTTTATCTGGTTTAGGGATTAGGGTAATGCTGGCTTCACAGAAAGAGTTTGGAAGGGTTCCTTCCTCTTGAATTTTTTGGACTAGACTGAGGAGGATTGATTTTAGTTCTTCTTTGAATGCTTGGTAAAACTCCCCTGTGAAGTCTGGCCCCGGGCTTTTGTTTGCTGGAAGTTTTTTGTTTACTGCTTCAATTTCCTCCATAGTTATGGGCCCATTGAGATTTGTTTATTCTTCCCGATTGAGTTTTGGAAGGTGGTATTTTTCTAGGAATATGTCCATTTCTTCTAGGTTGTCTAGTTTGTTGGAATAGAGTTGTTCATAGTATTTTTATTTTTTTACAATCCTTTGTATTTCTGTGGGTCTGTTGTTATTTGACCTTTTTAATTTCTGATTTTGTTTATTTGGGTCCTCTCTCCTTGCTTCTTGGTGAGCCTGGCTAGAGATTCATCAAACTTGTTTATCCTTTCAAAGAACCAGCTCTTGGTTCATGATCTTTTGTATTGTTTTTTGTTCGTTTGTTGTTGTTGTTTTGGTCTCTATGTAATTGATTTCTGCTCTGATCTTTATTATCTCCTTCCTTCTGCTCACTCTGGGCTTTTCTGGTTGCTCTCTTGAATTCTTTAAGTTGTAGAGTTAGATAATCTATTATCAGGTGTGTGTGTGTGTGTGTATGTGTGTGTGTGTGTGTGTGTGTGTGTGTGTGTGTGTGTTTCTTTTTTTTTGAGGTAGGCCAGAGATGCTGTGAATTTCCTTCTCAGGACTGCTTTCATTGTGTCCCATAGATTTTTGAATTGTTGTGTGTTTTCATTGTCATTCATTTCCAGGATGTTTTTAATTTTTTCTTTGATCCTTTTGGTAACCCAATCATTGTTTAATAGCATGCTATTTAGCCTCCAAGTGTTTGAATTTTTTTATTGTTTTTATTGTAGTTTATTTTGAATATTATGCCATTGTGGTCTGAGAAGATGCTTGATATAATTTCAATCTTCTTGAATTTTGAGAGACTTTGCCTGTGACCAAATATGTGATCTATCTTTGAAAATGTCCCATGAGCATTTGAGAATAATGTATAGTTCATCAATTTGGGGTGAAATTTTCTGAAGATGTCAATTAAGTCCATGTGATCTAGTGAGTCATCTAGTGTTTCTTTGCTGATTTTTTGTCTGGTTTATCTAGTGGTGTCAATGGGATATTAAATTCCCCTAATATGATTGTATTATTGTCAATCTCTCCCTTGATATCTTTCAGAAGTTTTTTTTTTTATGTATTTGGGTGATCCTGTATTGGGTGCATATGTTTACCAGAGTTATATCCTTTTGTTGCATTGATCCCTTTAGTATTATAAAGTGGCCTTCCTTATCTCTTGTTATGGCCTTCATTTTGAGGTCTATTTTGTCAGACACAAGTATTCTTACCCCAGCTTTTTTTCATTTCCATTTTCCTGAAAGATATCTTTCCATCCCTGCACTTTAAGTCTGTGTGAGTCCCTTGTTCTGAGGTGGCTCTCTTGTAGACAGCATATATATGGATCATTTTCCTACCCATTCAGCCATTTGATGTCTTTTGATTGGAGCATTTAGTCCATTTACGTTTCAGGTTATTATTGATAGGTACTTTTTTGTAGAAGACACAGCTTCTTTATTTGCAAAGCAGGGGGCAAAGCAGAGACGATGCCACAACTCTCTATTCTTATACTTACTGCAGGACATTACTAATCAAGCATAAAACTCCATTCCATTGAACTCACACACTGCTTCAGAATCATTAGCACAGTACATCCCTGGATTAAATTTTACCTGATTACATTGAATGCTTACTTTGAGCCAGGCACTATTTTAAATGCTAACTTGTATTAATTAATTTAATTATTTTTAAATATATTTTTATTGATTTCAGAAAGGAAGGGGAGCGAGAGAGAGAGAGAGAAAGAGAGAGAGAGAGAGAGAGAGAGAGAGAGAGAGAGAAACATCAATGATGAGAGAGAACTGTTGATTGGCTACCTCCTTCAGGCCCCACACTGGGGATCTAGCCTGCAACCCAGGCATGTGCCCTGACCAGGAATCGAACTGAACTGTAACCTACTGGTTCATAGGTCGATACTCAACCACTGAGCCATGCTAGCTGGGCACTGATTTAATTACTAGACAAGTAAGAGGTATGCATAATTAATACCCTTATTTAACAAACGAGGAAAATGGGGTCCTAAAATTCACCTGTAGTAATGACAGAGTTTGAAATCAAGCAGCCTAAGCCTTTTTACACTTTGCTACTGGGCCTCTGAGTTCTCTAGGGTTCATTTCAATACAAGCACTATGGTTACACTGAAAGCATACCACCTTCATTTGTCAGTGATATACATCCTCTGCTCTCTGGGGATTTTTTTTCAGTTTATTTGCAAATTTATTCCTACCACACTGTCTGGCATATAATGGGAACTCAGTAAATAATAACTGAATGAATAAATGCTGATCTCTCCATAGCCTTTTTTCAATACTCTTTTTAAAATATGATTTTAAGTTATTTTTATTGCCTCAGTCTATTATTCTGCAATGTCACTATTGATCATTTCCCAAACAGACTCTTTTTTGGTTTTCTAGGCAAGTTGTTAGTTCTTTATTGGTTGAGTATTTATTCCCATTTTAACAATTTATTTCGACACCAAGGTAGGAGTTCAACAACAGGCAATGCTTAATTGCAGAACAGTAATGGTGCTTTGCACAGCTGACTTTTTCCATGCGAGAGCAGCAGCCCAAGGAGAGCAGTCAATTGCCAGACTGGGAAAAGCCTTGACTGACTAAAGAACAGATGCTCTTGAGTATAATTATTAGAGATTTGCAGTGACCTAGGTAGCTATTTAACTAAAAAGGAAACATAAAGTGAACCAAAATTGGATTATTTTGAGGGGATTTCATGGTGAGTCACTGAGCAGAAGTTAGTGACATAAAAAGAGCAAATTGGCAAGCCAGTGTTTAGAGTAAACTATATAGAATTAGAGTCAAGACAACTTAAAACCAATGGAAAATTTTCTCTTAATTCTTATGTGTTAGCAGAATGAAACAGTGGCTAACTTACCTGAGTCATGAGTAACAACATAAAAGCCACAAATAACCAGAAAAGCACAGAAGTTTAGAGTATGCTTATGAATAATACTTTCTGTATATAACTATGTTTTCTGGCAAGTAGTCTTCCGAAGTTCCTAACATATATGCCTGATAAGTATGACATTTGAAAGCATAATATTTCTCCCAAATACCATCTCAAAACCAGGGATGAAAGCTTGAGGCAGCTTCAAGTAATAGAAATAAGGGCATACTGACATCTACTGCAGTGCATAAGAAAAGAACTAGGTCAGAAAGGGAACACAGAAATACCCAAAAAAGCTACTGGCAGGAGCTAGAGAGGATGAAAGGGTGGAGAGGAGCCCAAGGGGACCTCCTATCTGATGCTAATTGTACTGTAGCCACCAGCTGCCTCACTGAGCTTCTCTCTGGCTGGTGCCGCTCTGCCCAAAGCACAGGGAGGATACTGAGTGCTGCCCTCCAGGGATAATTCTGCACAGCTCTGAGAAGAAAGGACATATATATGGGGAGAGAGATGGATATATTTTATTATAATATTAAGGAGAAAGTGTTTATTTTAACTAGAAATAACCAATATTGGGAGACACAGCAGGACAGAGAGAAAATACAGTTGCTGTTCAAATTATTTAAATGCCGCTGAAAAGCTGTGGCCACAGGCAGGTACCAGCATAAAGAGATAACAGCAGCTCCTGCAGCATGATATTCCCTGTTAGGTGGAGCAGTGGTTTCTAGTAGGTTCAAAATAAAACTGTCAATTTTTTCTACACATTGTCACACTGGCTTGGCTGCTTTCCCCCTTCTTGATATCCCCTTATTCTAAGGTCTGTCTGTCCATTTCCAAAAGACTCATGATGCAAAACACTTCTCCACTCCCCTCTACTATGGACTGATTTGTTCCCCTCTCTAAACTTACATGTTGCAGTCCTAACCCGCAACCCCTAAGAAGACAGTATTGGAGATGGGGCCTTTGGAAGATAATTAGGTTTAGATGAGGTCAAAAGGGTGGAGCACCATGATGGGATTAGTGCCCTTAGAAGAAGAGACAGGACATTGCTCTATCTATCTATCTATCTATCTATCTATCTATCTATCTATCTCTTTCTCTCTCTCTTTCTCTCCTTCTCTCCCTGTTTGTGTTCATGCATGGAAAAAACTTCAAGTGAGGTTACAGTGAGAGGGCAGTATCTGTGATCTAAGGAGAGAAACTCCTCACCCTACTGGAATTTTGATCTTGGACTTTCATCTCTGGAACTGTGAGAAGAAAATTCCTGTTGTTGAACCCACCTGGCATATAGTATTTTGTTACAGCAGCCCTAGCTGACTATGAAATCCTATCTGCCCCATGTCGTCCAAAATCACATTGAAGTATCGGCAATATGTGGTCTAAAACTTTTTCCCCCACTTATGCAGTCAAATGACCCAGAATAAGTCATGTAGACTTGGCCAAGGTACTCACCTGCTTTTGGTATCATCCACAAAACAAGGGACTCCATGGATGATCTGTAAGAGTAGTTCTGATCTTTCCACCCAACAGCCCTGGAATCCTTTGCAAGAGCTGTTTACTTGTCAAATTGATACAATTGACATAAGGTCTGCAGGAGGGGAGTTCCCCAGCGCTCATTTTAGTGCTCCATGGCATTTATCTCCACCATCGTGACAGAAAAACAAGGGTAAGCAGATTGACCCTCTGCTTCTGCAGCTGTCCACCCCCGGTGCAGAATGTTAGAACAGACATATGCCAGCCCTGGAGACATGGACAAATGCCAACATGACAAAAGCAATCAATACAGCCTGCTCGGTGGCTGTTAACCTGTCCGAAGGACTGAGTGGCCAAGGGAAAGCACCACCATTCAACATGTATGTTCTGTGTGAGTCTCCTATTCTGCCGAGGTGGTGCTGACTGAGTGTCCAAGGGAAAGCACCACCATTCAACATGTATGTTCTGTGTGAGTCTCCTATTCTGCCGAGGTGGTGCTGACTGTGCCTCTACGCAGGATGCCAAGTCCTTCAGACACTGAATGTTCCTATCAGGATGATGCGCTCTTAGGGGTTTCCTTAGGCAAAGAAATCAATTTTTCTACGTCTGAAAGGCAAGCATCTCTATCTGCTTCCTGTCATCCTAGACCTCAAATATATCTGTAAAGCCATGTTCTAGGATATGTGAAAATTACTCCAAGGCATTTAAAAACACACACACAAAAAACCTGGTTCACATTATTCCAGGATCTCTGCACTCTGTTATTTCAGTCCTTGACGAAAATGTAAATGGAATATAAGAGCAACATTGTACTCAAGGAAAGAAGGCTTTTCCTCAAGCAGTAGGTAAAGAAAGGCCATTTAAATCCTTTTAAATTCTCAACTTTGCCCATGCAACTTTGTCCTTGTTCATCTAAATTGCGACAGAAAGAAGCTAATGTAAAAGGAACTCTGAAATAAATGACAAACATGAATGACAGACAGATGAAGGCTGCTTTTAAGAGTTATTTGGACTAAAAATAACTTCAGTAAGTCTTAGAGCTTTCCTAGGAAGTGATGAAAAACCTACCTGGGTGCACTAGTCACCGTAAGAATAGGACCTTTGCTTCTGAAAAGGACAGTCTTGGGAACTGAGAAAATGTTCAAAGTGATACCATGACCAGGACTGGAACCCGAGAAAATGTTTCAATGTTAAATTCATGAAATCATTATTAAACCTGTATATTTTGTTGTGAAAAATAAAGGCAAATTCTACCCAAGACAAAAAAAACATGCTCCTTTAAATATTAATTTTGGAATTAGTTTCTTTGGAAATCCATCTTAACTATGCAGAACAACCATGCGATGCGGACTTACAGCAGTGTTTCTCCACTGGGGGTGATTTCGCTCGCCAGGGGACATTACTTTTTCAATTTCTAAATGAGTGTTTATTGACTGTCTACTGTATGCCAGGCCCTGGGAGGCCATTGAGCACACAGTGATTGATGGCTCATCCTGTTGTAATAGAACTTACTGTCACGATGGAAAGACAGACATTCTACAAAGTTATTACAGTGAAAGGTGTTACTGTAAATGAGGGGATACAACATAATTTGGAAGGGTTGAGTCATCCAGGTAAATAATCAGAGCAGGGAGAAGAGCCCAGAGAAGTGGTTCAAGCAAAATATCACTAGTGCCTTCCTTCCCTGAAATAGTTTACGATTCAGGGAGCGGGTATTGGGGGAGTGGGGGGGGGGGGGGCAAGCATATATGATGAGAAGAAGAGATTTTCCTTACTACCTCCTAATTCCTTAGTATTATTCTCCTATGTCCCTGTACTTCCTGCTGTTGGGTTTCTGCTTCTGGAAACCATTGCTACCATTCTGATAAGCTCCTGGATATTCACTAAATTATTCTTTTTATGGCTTCCCTCAATCTGCTATAGAATGCAGAGATGACTAATAATTAAAATAACTTATTTATTAATCTTAATAAGAACAGTTGGCAGTGATGCTGTACTAGATCAGGGAACCTGCTGCTGAAAATGCTGGTCTGTATCATTTTTGCTTTAATGGCTGGATGGAGTGGAATTCAAGAGTAGCTAATATATTGTTAGCATCAGCATAGTATGTGGCTGACAGCATTTTATTAGAAGGTAAAGATGAGAAAAATTGCTAATTCTCAAAAACTATGGCCAGAAAGAAAAATTTTGACAAGGAAGTCAGTAATTAAAATATTTCATAAGCTGGTTTGGTCATTTATCATAACCCAGGCTAGTTACCATAACTATCTATATAAAAGCCTAAGTGACTGTTACAACCAGACGACCAGCCAGTAGCTATGACGCGCACAGACCACCAGGGGGCAGACGCTCAATGCTGGAGCTGCCCCCTGGTGGTCAGTAGGCTCCCACAGCCAACCTCCCGTGGCTGGCCAACCTCCTGCAGTCCCTTCCCCCGGCCAGCCAGCCCCGCCCCAATCGGGACTGGGCGAGACAGCCCTGATTGGCCCTGATCACCGGCCAGGCCGAGAGACCCCACCCATGCATGAATTTGTGCCCTGGGCCTCTAGTCTGATATACAGTGGGATGATTTGACTAATTCAATTAGCACCTTATTCTTAATACTGTTGGTGCTGTGTACCTGTTATTTAGAATGTTTCCCCAGGGATAACTTTCACTCGACCTCCATGAAAATGTTTCCAGTGCTTTGAATAAGTGTTTTGAATATGCTGTGGAAAAGTTTTGCTGGGCACTCGCATACACACACGTACACACACACTGCAAATAGGAAAATCTCTTCTCTTCACCCAGATGCCCATCACTTAGATGTGACTGACAGACTGAGAGCCTGAAGACCCAAGTGGAAGTAGAGGGAACCACACTCTAGTCTAGGATGTGCGGGCTCCGCAGTGAGGACTCGCTGAGGAGATGTAAATCTCATTAGATTCAGAAATCATTTTCACTCACAAGGTAGCAAAAGAGAAAAGAATGTGCGACACCCATACTTTGTGGAAATTCCTAGTGAATGGGTATTAATCCTCTAAGCCTTGCTGGAGGAAAGAGGCCAAAGAGACTCTTAAAACCTTTTTGCCACAGGCAGGTTCAAGGAAGCTACATATTATTTTGTTGTCAGGATTTTAAATTATATTTATTGCTCTTTTACAAAAGACCAGGATTAATGAACTCATCCTCTCTGTTCCATTTAATAACATGTTAGATGGGAAAAATTTTTTATCCTAATACATAATATAAACCTTTATGTAAATAAAATGCTTATGGTTTGAACATAAGAAAAAGTATATTTCTTTCATATTTAGTAAATATAGAAATAATATTAAGGGGGCAATAGTGTATAATATTTTTAAATATATTTTATTGTTTTTATTGATTTTTTACAGAGAGGAAGAGAGAGGAATAGAGAGTTAGAAACATCAATGAGAGAGAAATATTGATCAGCTGCCTCCTGCACACCCCTTACTGGGGATGTGCCCGCAACCAAGGTACATGCCCTTGACTGGAATCGAATCTGGGACCCTTCAGTCCGCAGGCCAATGCTCTATCCACTGAGCCAAACCAGTCAGGGCAATGTATAATATTTTTATTTCAGAAAAGTAGAACATAAAAAATTCCCAAATGTAGACACCCCTAGAGGACATGAATGTATTACATTTGTATTGAATTACTATGAGATGATACCATAAATATTGTTCTATATAAAGTTTAAAATGACCCTATGAATCAATTTATGATTTACACACTTTTATTCTTTTAGTAGATTAGAAAACTTCAGCTCAGAGAGGTTAAAGGGTTTACACAGGGCACAATGCTAATAAATGGCAAACCTAGCCAGATGACTGGACATAGAAAGCATCAATTACGTAAGCCTGTTGTCTGCGCAACAATAATTTCAGGTGCTGAGAAACAGAGAGGGATTAGTCCAGCTCTAATAGATTTAACAGACTCTTCTACACTAAATAAATGCCATAAAGTTCTGCAACGGAAGTACATAAGGAGCCCATGAAAGACCAAAGGAATGTCATCATTTCTCCGTGAAGGGACAGAGGGAGCAAAAGTTCACAGGAGAGATGAGCTCCAATGAGTGAGGAGGTGCTCACACTGGCGGCCTGAGCAGTGTGGCACCGGCAGAGGAGCCAACGAGTGGCAACAGCAGGAGGGAGCAGCCTGGTGAAATCAGAAATGCATGCAGTTCAGTATGGCTCAGTGTGTATACGAAGGGCAGAAGATGGCATGGGAATGTGAGAGATAATGCATCTAGAAAAGATGGGAAAGGCCATGGAAGACTTTATAGCCTTTGCTAAGCATTTTCAATTAAATTTTTACATCACTGAGAAATGTGAACAAACGTAAGCATGTTTAAAACTTCATTCTGAAAGCTCATTCTTTTTAGAAGAGATAGAGTAACAAGGAGCAAAAAGAGATAGAGGAAGAACTATTGGGAAGGTATTCAATCATCCCGTCTGACAGGACGATGGCCCTGGGCAGTCGTTGGGTTGCTTTTTCATGTTTCACGCACCGGTGCCTATAAATCTTTAGAGTTATTATGTAAAATGACTTAGCAATATGTAGCTAGAGTAATAAAATCTTTCTGAGAAAAATAGTTTGTATTATTTTTAAAGAAAAAAATAATTAGTATATTCAATAGATAAATCTGAACCTCTTTACATTAGTAAGAATTGAATAATAGGAAAATTCATAACATAACTTCAAGGGGCCATTAATATATGCAAAGAAATATTCATAACAACTAATAATTTAAGACACATATTTAAAACATTAGGTTTACAATTTTTTAAAAATCCATAATTGGCAAGGCAAAGTAGCATTTCCAGATGCTTTTGGCAAGATTGTAAGTTGAACCAAATATCCTGAAAAAAGATTGGATAATAGCTACAAACAAAAGTTTACATTTTTCACATTCTTTAATTCAATAATTCAACTCCTAGGAATTTATTTGAATAAATAACAAGGCAGCCTAGTATTGTGGTTAACAGCATGATTGCTGGCATTGCACTGCTAGGATTTGAGTCTAACAGCTGTATGACCTTGGGGAAGTTACCTAATATCTCCATTCTTCAATATGTGGAATAATATTAAAGGAATGAATAAACTGCATTGTTTAGTGATTGTTGGTGTGACAAAGAAAACCATCCCAAAGGTGGAAGTACCAGAATAGGTAATCCAACTATTAGATATATGTTATATGAATAGTAGGAAGGTAAGTGGACAGATAGGTAGATAAATAGATAGGGAGGAGGAAGGACAAAAAGGGAGGAAGAAAGGGAGGAGGGAAGGGAAGGAAAAGAGAGAAAAGAAAGGTGTTAAGTACATTCACATTGCTGTGCAACCATCATCACTATCCATCTCCAGAACTTTTCATCATTCCAAACTGAAACTCTGTACCCAGTAAATGATAATGCTCCTGCCCCCAGAGCCCAGTAAACACCATTCTACTTTGTGTCTCTATGAATTTGACTGTTCCAAGTATCTCATATAAGTGAAGTCATACAATACTTGTTCTTTTGTATCTGGATTTATTTCACTTAGTATAATGTCTTCAAGGTTCATACATGTATCATGTTGCAGCATGAATCAGAATTTCATTGATTTTTAAGGCTTATTGATAATTGCATTGTATGTATACACTACATTATTTTAATCCATTTATCTTTCAATAAGCACTAGGTTGCTTCCACCATTTGGCTATTGTGAATAACATTGGTATGGACATGAGTGTACAAATATCTGTTCATATCTGCTTTCAGTTCTTTGGAATGTATACCCAGAAGTGGAATTGTAAGACCATATGGTAATCCTATGGTTAAATTTTTGAGGAACCATCATAACTTTTCCCATAGTGGATACACCATTTTACATTTCCACTGACAACACAGATGTTCTAATCTCTCCTCATTCTTGCCAACATAGGTTAGTGTGTGTGTGTGTGTGTGTGTGTGTGTGTGTGTGTGTGTGTTTTATAATAGCCATTCTAATGGGTGTAAAGTGATATGTCATTGTACTTTTAATTTTCATCTTCCTAATACTTCCTAATAGAGATGTTGAACATCTTTGCATGTGCTTATTGGCCATTTGTATATTTTCTTTGGCTAAATGTCAGGTAGACCTTGGGTACATTGTGGGTCCAGATTCAGATCACTGCAATGAAGCAATTCTTGCAATAAAATTATGCTAAGTGAAATAAGTCAGACAGAGAAAGACAAATACCATATGATTTCACTTATATGTGGAATCTCATGTACAAAATAATGAACAAACAAAGCAGAAACAGACTCATAGGTACAGCGAACAGACGGACAGAGTGGAGCGGGGTTGGGGGACTAGGTGAAAAGTTGAAGGGATTAAGCAGTACACTTTGGTAGTTACGGAATAGTCACAGAGTTGTAGATTACAGCTCAGGGAATATAGTCAATGTAATGATAAATATATATGGGGCCAAGTGGGTACTTGAAGCAGCAGGGGAACCACTCTGTAAAGTACATGACTTTTTAGCTACTTTGCTATATAAAAACTAATACAGGATAATAATGAATGTAAATTATAGGTTCAAAGGGCTTTCAGGTTGGGGAACCAGAATACTTCCAGCCCTGACTCCATGAGAACAGAGGCTCCTTTGGCTGGGCTTCGCCCAATGTGTCTTTTCACCTTGCTGTTGATTCGTATCATTTAATATCCTTTGTAGTAAACTACAAAGTCAGAAAAAAAGTCATAATTATTTTGCCTTCAATTTGTAAAAAATGCACCATCTGTTAAGCACAGTAAAGTGATGCACAATAAAATGAGGTATGACTATATTCAGACCCTTTGCACATTTTTAATTGAGTCATTTACTGTTTTGCTATTATTTTTAAGTTGTAGTTCTTTATATATTCTGAATATTAACATCTAACTAGATGCATAATTTGAAAATATTTTATCCCTTCTGATGAGTTGCCTCTTCTGTGGATAGTGTCCTTTATGTACAAAAGTCTTTAATTTTGATCTTTGATTTATCTATTTTGTTCTTTTGTTGCCCGTGCCTTCGATGTCATATCCAAGAAATCATTGCCAAATCTAATGTCATACAGTTTTTGCCTGAGTTGAATTATTTTTAATTGGCTTATATTTCAGAGATCTCTTATTTTACCTATTAATCCAAAAAATAAAAATCCTCAGGGGATACAGTTTTTAATTTGCATTCTAACACTTAGTCTAAGGAATGCCAAAAAGAATATTCATTGATATTCAGCATCCTAGCACAATATAATTTTAATAAAGACAGAATATATTCATTAAAGCCAGCACAAAAGTATTCTTGACTTGAGCAGTGACATCAAGTCCTAATTCCTTTCTCATTTTTCCATTATTACTACTAAAAAACTAGGATCAGTAATTTTAAAAATATATATGTTTATTTGGAGAGGGTTATATGTAAGGTAGCCAAAAGGTCCTGAAGGAAATAAATTGAAACACTGAACTATAGCTCATAATATTTCTCATAGTTATGGGGTAAATCTCTTTGCAAACAGATGTGGTCCATTTGTGGGACATGAATGACAAGTCACTGTGGAATAAGCAGTTGTGAGAAATGAGTTCCATCTGTTAAAGCAGAATATCTGAGAAGTCATTCAGCATGCTTATTCTGTATTCAGTTAATGTGGATATAATAAAACTAAATTATAGAGATGATATTATAGAATTCAGTACTTCAGTGCTAATGACTCAGACTACTTAACAAGATGCTAAATGAGAGGCTGTCTGCATTTGGGATTCAAGAGCAAAGATAAAATTTTAAAGCTGATAGTTTTTAGTTCTTTATAGCTTCATTCCAAAAATATTTATTAATAAAGCAATTCACATTCTGGTTTTTAAGAACCTAGTTTTATAGTAGTAATAATGGAAAAGTGAGAAAGGAATTAGGACTTGATGTCACTGCTCAAGTCAAGAATACTTTTGTGCTGGTTTTAATGAATATATTCTGTCTTTATTAAAATTATATTGTGCTAGGAGGCTGAGACAATTCAATTGAATTGAAATTCAGTTATTTTCAACAGTGGTGATGGAACAACAGGATATTCACATGTGAAAGAATAAAGGTGAAACTGTACCTAACACTAAACAAAAATTAATTCAAAATGGACCAAAATTTATAAGAAAATCTCATAAAATTCAACACCAAACAAACAAATGACCCAATCAAAAAAATGGTTAGAGGACCTGAACAGACACTTCTCTCAAGAAGATATATGAACAGCCAATAGATATATGAAAAGATGTTCAACCTCACTAGCATTTAGGTAAATGCAAATAAAAACTACCATGAAATACCACATCACACCTGTCAGAGTGGCTGTTATCAACAAGACAAGCAATAACAAGGAACCCTCATTCACTGCTGGTGGGAATATAGGCTGGTACAACCACTATGGAAAATAGCCTGGTGATTCCTCAAAAAATTAAGAATAGAGCTACCATACGACCCAGCAATCTCTCTCCCGGGTATATACAAAAAACTTGAAAACATATTTGCAAAGATATATACACCACTATTTTGCAGCATTATTCACGGTGGTCAAGACATGGAAACAAGCAGAGTGTACCATGATAGAGGACTGGATAAAGAAGATGTGGTACATATACACAATAGAATACTACTCAACCATAAGAAAGGATAAAACTTGCAACAACATGGATGGACCTTGAGAACATTATGCTAGGTGAAATAAGTCAGTCAGAAAAAGCTAAGAACCACCAGATTTCATTCATACGTGGGATATAAAACTAAAACTTGTGGACACAAACAGTAGTGTGGTGGTTGCCAGAGGGAAGGGGCTAGGGGTTAAAGGGGATCCTAATATATGGTGACAGGAGATTTGACTTTGGGTGGTGGGCACATGGTGCAATATACAGATCTTGTAACATAGAAACCCACATCTGAAACCTTTATGATCATATTAACCAATGTCACCCCAATAAATTTAATTTAAAAAATAAGTTAAATCTTTAAGATCTTTAGTTAGGTAAGACCTTCTTAGACACCAAAACCACAGTGACAAAACCAAAACAAACAAACAAATTTTTTTTAAAAAAGTAGGTAAGTTGGATTTCATCAAAATTAAAAACTTTTGTGCTTCAAAAGACACCATCAGGAAAGTGAAAATATAAAATACAAAATGAGAGAGAATACTTGCATATCATATATCTGATAAGTGACTTGTAGTCGTAACATGAAGGAACCCTACATCGAAATAATAAAAAGGTGAAGAAATGAATTTAAAAATAGACAAAGGATCTGAATAGACATTTCTCCAAAGAAAATATATTTATATCTAACAAACACATGGAAAGATATACAACATCATTTACTGCCAGGGAAATGCAAATTAAAACCACATTGAGATACCACTTCACTCACACTACCATGGCTAGAATCAGGAAGTCAGATATAAACAAGCAGTAGCAAGGTTGCTGGTGGGAATGTGAAATGGTGTAGCTACCTTTGACAACATTTAGTGTTTCCTTCAATGAATTAAACATAGGGTTACCGTATGGCTAATTAATTCACTTGGTTTATAGCCTAGAGAAATGAAAACGTTTGTCCACACAGAAATGCATACATGAATGTGCACAGGAGCATTATTTATAGTAGCCCCAAAGTAAAAACAATGCATATGTCCATAAGCTGATAATTGGATATACAAATTATAGTATACCAATATAATTGAATATTATTCCGCCAATAAAAGGAATGAATTACTGATGCATTTTACAGCATGAATGAACCTTAAGTCATTATGCTGACTGAAAGAAACTAGTCACACAAAAACAAACATTATATGATTACATTTATATGAGATGCCCAGAATTGTCAAATGTATAGAAACAGAAGGTATAGTCATGATTGTCTAGGGCTGGAGTAGGAAAAAAATGAGAGTAATGGAGAGTGACTGGTTTTGTTTTTTTAAGGTAATGAATATGTTCTAAAATTAGATTGTGTTAATGGATGTACACTGTAAATATATTTAAAAACAATACATTATATACATTAAATGGGTGAATTATAAACTACCTAAATTGTATCTTCATAAAGCCATTTATTTCAAAGCCATTAAAATTATATGGGGAATTGCTCTGAAATTGGAAGTGAAGAGGAAGAGATTAGCCTTTGAAATTAGACATGGAAAAGTCATTCCATCTGAATGGTGTTTATCACTTAATTGAGTTTAGACAATTAAGTGATGGCTGCTTCCCTTCAAGGCTTTCATTTATTTATTTATGCCTGGTTACTATTTCCTGGGCACTGGATATACAAACATGAGAAAGAAAATGCTTACTCTCAAGCTCATCAAATAATGGAAGGGGAGAGAATTACATACAGTAACAGAGATAGAAATATGGCATCAATGCAATAAAAGCACAGCATAGAGGACCTCACTGTCCAGGTGGGTATTTGGGAGTTGGGCATAAAGACAAAGGTGATCAAGAGGAACGTTCCTGAAGGGTGGACTGGAGTTTATCAAGTGGTCAAGAGAGAACGTACACAAGAGAATGTGAGTTTCTTCCTTTAGTTCTTATAGACTTCATGGGCTGCTGATCTTAGATTGATCATTAGGAAGGACATAGCAATATAGTTAACTTTAGAGATTAATTTTACTTGCCATGTGCACAAAGCCCAGTGTGGTCATAAAATTGGAGTTTTTTACCTTCTGCCTTACTATACTAACAAGGCTTGTCCTCCACTGAAATATCATGGTAGTTGTTTTCTAGATTCATAAGTTTTATGGGGAGTATATTTGAGGCAGAAGAGAAATCTGAGTCGGAATTCCTTCCCTATTACTTACTGGCTGCATGAGCCTTAGTTTTCTGTAAATTGTATGAAAATGACAACAGTTAACTAATATGGTTCCATAAAGATGAAAGGAAATAGAGTATATACATGTATAGAACTTTAATACATGGTACTAGTATTGTTATAATTACATTTTCTTATGCTGAACAGATGAAAGATGTTTTAATTTCTACAGAATATTTTAAACTCACAGATATTTTATCCTGGTGAGCAGGACCTAGATCATTCAATATATCTATTGTATGCTGACATTTAATCAATACATAAAGAGAAACAAAATCAGTTCTCTATTACAATAAAAATGCCAGAGGCCAGATGCATTGGGACAAAAAGCTAAGGAAATGAAAACCTAATGGGCAAGGGAATTGAGCCAGGTATGATCAAGAAGACAAGGCAAAAACTGCTTACAAACCAGGCAGACAATCAAGTAAAGATGGAGAGCAGCCTGGACTCGAGGTCACGCTCAGCAGCCGACAGTATTGTCAGCAGCATTTAGGAGCTGGGAAGTTAGCAGGAACTGAGGAATAGTAGCTGGTATTTGTTTCCTAGGATATAATAAGCACCTTTCTTTGGGGTTTTATCTCCAGTGAAGAAGGTGGAGTATTCTTACTACCTTTCCATACTGCTTAGCAGACTGACTCTCTGTTTGATTTGCATAGTTAGAAGGATTTCCATTGTACAAATGAGAACACATATGTGTATTTCTGTGTCTCCACCTACACACATGTATATGCACTTACATACAAGTACACATATGTAATGTTTATGTCATGTACATTGAAAATTTCCTCCAGAGTTAAATATCCTTAAGTGCTATTTCTTTCCATGAGTGGCTGCTTTTACTGAGACCACCTCTACATGTTTCTTTCTATAGCATCAGTGGATGGAAAGTTGCCCGTTTCTTTCACAGTTCTTGAATGTTGGGTTTGATGAATGCTAAAATAGCTACACTAAAAAGTGGAGAATAGAAAAGTGTCACTTCCTACCCTTGACTTTCATCAACCTTGAAAGGCTTTTCAAAATGCTAGTCCATGGAGGCAGGTAAACTGCTTTTAAAAAATCTACTTATTCTAGAATATAAGGCACCATTATTACTACTAGTACAAGTTCCTGCTTTTCCAAAGAATAGCCTTTATTCACAGATCCTCCTTTGTCCAGCAGCTTTCCAAAATAAATTGAATGGGCATTCAATGTTATTGAATAAAGGTTATTATGTCCTCATAGTATGACTTTTCCAGACCTACACTTAAATTTGATTCTGAATATAAAATTCACTAATCACTTAGATGATGATTATTATTGTAATTAATAAACATCTGGTATGCCACATGGGTAAGAATTCCATTGACCTTAATACTGGGGATTGTAACTTGCTGTCCAGTGAAATTAGGCTAAAGAGTATAGGACTAATCATGAGACATCAAGGGAGAAATACGTTAAAAGTAATAAGGGATGATAGATGAGGTTAAAGAGGGTCAGAAATCTTGTTTTTAATCCTTTCACTTAAAAATTTTTGAGTCTTACAGTCTAAAGTGTGTCTCTTTCACAAAGCATTTAACTACAGAAAATAAACCACAAAGAAGACAGCAAGAGAGGAAGAAACAAGATATATGCGAAATACTGAGAAAACAATTTAAAATGGCAATAGTACAGCCTTTAAATGTAAAAGGATCAATATCTCTAATAAAAGACATGGAATGGCTAAATAGATAAAAAATAAAACCCTACAGAATGCTGTCTATATGCTGAAGGAATGAAAAAACATATTCCATGAAAATGGAACCAAAAGAGAGCAGGGGTAGTTATATCAGACAAAATAGACTTTAAGTCAAAAATTATAACAAAAAACAAAGAAGGTAATTGTATATTGATAAAGGGATCAACTCACTAAGAAAAATAACAATTATAAAATATATACACCCAACATGGAAGCACCTAAATTTATAAAGCAAATAACAGATCTGAAGGGAGATCTATAGTGCTATGTTCATTGCAGCATTATTTATAATAGCCAAAATATGAAAACAACCTATGTGTCGCTTAACAGATGAATGTATAAATAAAATGTGGTATTCATGTACAATAGAATATTATTCAAGCTTTGAAAAGAAAGAAATCTTGACATATGAAACAAAATAGATGAACCTTGAGGACATTAAGCTAAGTGAAATAAGCCAGACACAGAAAGACAACTATCACATGATCTCACTTATATGTGCAATTAAAAAAAATAAAAAAGCTGAACTTATAGTAACAGAGTTAAGTAGAATGGTGGTTAAGAGGCTGGGTGTGAGGGAAGAAAAGAGATATTGATTAAAAGATAGAAATAAGATGGTTATTTCTATTATTAGATGGTAAGTCCTAGAATGATGTAATGTACAACATGATGATTACAATTAATGATAATGTATTAAATACTGGCAATTTGCTGAGAGTAGATTTCAACACACACACATACACACAAATGGTAAATATGTTTGGTAATAAATATATTTTTGTGGTAATTATTTCAATGTATAAATATATAAAAGGTGATATTATACAGCTTAAATATATGATTTTTATTTTTAATCAGATTTCAATAATGGTGAAAAAGATAAAGATGTGTGAAAATTTATAGGATGCAATTACAGTTAAAGCATTTCATAGAGGAAAATCTATAGCTTTTTATACTTATACTAGAGGCCCGGTGGACAAAAATTTGTGCACTCGGGGGGAAGGGGGGGTCCCTCAGCCCGGCCTGTGCCCTCTCACAGTCTGGGACCCCTCGGGAGATAACGACCTGCTGGCTTAGGCCTGCTCCAGGGTGGCAGAGGGCAGGCCTAATCCCTAGGTGCAGCCCCTGGTTAGGCTCAGAGCAGGGCCAATTGGGGAGTTGGGGCGCCGCCCTGTCATGCACAGAGCAGGGCGGATTGGGAGGTTGTGATGCCACCCTCAGTCACGCTCAGACTAGGGCCGATTGGGGGGTTGGGGCACCGCCCCCTGTCATACTCAAGGCAGGGTCGATGGGGAGGTTGCGGCGCCACCCCCTGTCACGCACAGAGCAGGGCCAATCAGGGGGTTGGGGAGCTCCCCCCTGTCACGCACAGAGCAGGACCCATCAGGGGGTTGAGGAGCTCCCCCTGTCACTCACAGAGTAGGGCCGATAGGGGAGTTGGGGCACCGCCCCCTGTCACACACAGAGCAGGGCCGATCAGGGGGTTGGGGCGCCGCCACTGTCACACTCAGGGCAGGGCCGATGGGGAGGTTATGGCTCTATCCCATCACACACAGAGCATGGCCCGTGGGGGGGGGGGGGGGATGCCGCCCTCTATCACCCACAGAGCAGGGCCGATCAGGGGGTTGGGGTGCCGCCACTCACACTCAGGGCAGGGCCGATGGGGAGGTTATGGCTTTACCCTGTCACACACAGAGCAGGGCCCGTGGGGTGGGGGGGGTGGGGGGGTTGGGGTGCCACACCCTGTCACACACAGAGCTGCAGGGCGATCAGGGGGTTGGGGAGCTCTCACCTATCAGGCACAGAGCAGGGCCTATCAGGGGGTTGGGGTGCCTTCCCCTGTCAGGAACAGAACAGGGCAGATAGGGAGGTTGTGGCCCCACCCCCTGTCACACACAGAGCTGCAGGGCGATCAGGGGGTTTGGGCGCTGCCCCCTGTCATGCTGATCCCGGTGCTGGGAGGCATATTACCCTTTTACTATATAGGATAGAGGCCTGGTGCCCGTGTGGTGGCTGGCTGGTTTGCCCTGAAGAGTGTCCTGGATCAGGGTGGGGACCCCACTGGGGTGCCTGGCCAGCCTGGGTGAGGGGATGATGGCTGTTTGCAGCTGGTCACACACCCTTCAGGGTGGGGGTCCCCACTGGGGTGCCTGGCAAGTCTGGGTGAGGGGCTGAGGGCTGTTTTCAGGCTGGGACTGAAGCTCCCAACTGCTCCTTTTTTTCTTTTCTTTTTTTTAATTCTGGGCCAGCTTTAGCTCTGAGGATCCAGCTCTTAGGCATCCGCTGCTGAAAGCAGGTATCTGGTTTGTTTAGGTCTGTAATCGAAACTCTGTATCAATTCCAGCTCTGAGATCCCGGCTCGCTGAAAGCAGGTTTCTGGGGTTTTGTTTAGCTTCTATATTTGTTACAATGTTTTTTAAACTGCAGGCTCAGAGGCAGGCAAGGCAGGCGGGGAACGTTGGTTTCCTCCGTCACTGAAGCAAGCAAGCCTCATGTTAGTTTCAAGCTGCCTGGCTGCCAGCTGCCATCTTGGCTGGCAGTTAATTTGCATATCTCGCTGATTAGCCAATGGGAAGGGTAGCAGTCATATGCCAATTACCATGTTTCTCTTTTATTAGATAGGATTTAGAAAGAAAATATATCTCAAATCAATAACTTAAGTTTCGCCTTACGTACTTGAAACACAAATAAGGGTAAACTCAACTGAAGGCAAGGAAAAGGAAAAAAATGATAAATACAAGATCAGAAATCAATTAAATAGAAAACAAAACAACAAAAAGAGAAAAACAACAAGTCAGACTTGATTCTTTGAAAAGATTAACAAAATTAGCAAGCCGTTAGCTAGATTAACCAAGAGGAAACATGAACAAACACAGATTAACAAAATTAAGAATGAAAGTCATCACTCACTCCTCAGAAATTAAAAGCATTATAAGGACCTACTATAACATAATCTGATGCCAACAATTTGACTAGTGATGTAAAACTGGCAAATTTATACATAAATAAAATTGACTCAGGAAGAAATAAAAATCTTAATAGAATATAACAAGTAAATAAATTGAATTAGCTATTTAAAATATTCCCATACAGAAAAGCCCAGGTCCAAAAGGCTTCACTGATGAATTCCATCAAAAATTTAAAAAGAAATAATATGAGTACTCGACAAACTCTTCCTGAAAATAGAGGAGGATTAAACTCATCCCAACTCCTTCTATGAGGCCAGTATCATCCCAATGCCAACGTTAAAGATAGCACAAGAAAATAACATTATGGCCAATACAAGTCATGAATATAAATGCAAAGATTCACAGCGTATGTTAGCAAACTGAATTCAACAATATAAAACAAATTACACACAAGTGCACTTTATCCTAGCAAATGTAAGATGGATTTAATATTTAAAAATCAATTAATATAGTGTCCTTGTGTTGAGACTATAACTTACATCATATAATGTTTTTTTTTTTATTCTCACTGTAAAACTTTGTTTCCAATGCTGTTATATGAAAGCATAATCAATAGATAAAAATTGAAGGCTATTTACAGCATTTGTTTCAAAATGAAGATTATATTATAAAATTAGTAGCAAAACAACCACACAGTTTGTTGCACTATTATTGAAAATCTACAGAAAAATCATATTTATCTAAAGACCAAAAATGTGATGATACCATGAATGATTATGACTTCTTTGTAAACTGCATATTTTATCATTTACTAAATGCCTAAATGTTTGATGGTTTATGGGTAACATGGAGTGAATTGAACCAATTTGGTTTCTCCTCTCTAGAAGTCTACAACAGACAGTGTTAACAAATATGTATCCAGTTTTTGAACTATTTCCCAAACTAACTTTTATAATTTGAGTCATATATCTCTGATCCCCTTTCATTAAAGGAAATATGGTTTAGGGGAAAGAGCCCTCAACTGAAGGCAAAATGGTATTTGAGAAAGGTTCTGTTACTTACTGGCTGCACCTCAATTCTAAAATCCTTAACTTCAGATAGAAGCAATATCCTATCGGAAATGTGATAATGAATGTAAAAGATAATCATTTGTAAGTTGCTGTGGAGGAGTAAAATAGCGAAAGTCCAAGGCAATTAGGTAAATTTTTGTGTGTGTGTGTAACAGATAATGGCTTGGAACTCACTGAGGGGAAGAGCATTAGGCAGGAGGGGGGCAAGAGGGAGAGGATTTAGGGGGAGAAGAAAGAAAAGCCCAGCTCATAAACAGCCTCGATATAAACTTGGAAGAAAATATTTTTAAGTTAAACACAAACAGAAAGCATCTATTAGACTAAGACTCCTGAGGTTAGTATCTAAGGATAACTCACTTTTTATTTCTTGTACTGTCTGTCATAGTATTTTACATGTTATAGATGTTCATTCTTATTAATCCTCACCTGAGGATATTTTTTGTTCACTGATTTTTAGAAAGAGTGGAAGGGAGGGAAGGGAAGAAAGAGAGAGAGAGGAACATCAAAACATCTATGTGAAAGAGACACGTGGATTGGTTGCCTCCCATATGCACCCGACCATACCAGGAATAGAACTTGCAACCCAAGTATTTACCCTTGACCAGGAATCAAACCTAGGACCCTTTGCCAGGACCGGTTTGGCTCAGTGGATAGAGCGTCGGCCTGTGGACTGAAAGGTCCCAGGTTCGATTCTGGTCAAGGGCATGTACCTTGGTTGCAGGCACATCCCCAGTGGGGGGTGTGCAGGAGGCAGCTGATCGATGTTTCTAACTATCTCTCTCCTTTCCTCTCTGTAAAAAATCAATAAAATATATTTTAAAAAACAACAACAACCTAGGACCCTTAGGTTGCAGCCCTCTAACCATTGAGCAACACCAGAATACTTAAGAATGTGTTCATTCTTAAGTATTCTAGAAAACAGAGCTCATGGTTCATTTGGGATGTACAAACTTAAGGATGTAGCTATATCTGAAAGTTTTATTTTTAAAAATCTGAACTTTTAAGGAAATGGGTTTTCTACTCATACGACAGTGTCCCAGCTGCTTCTCATCACCAGTGTTCCAGTATGACTTTCAATGCCACCAGCCCACAAAGCCACAAAACTATAATCTCCTCCACACAACATGGATAATAGTATCCCATTGCTTAAGTTGTCTTTGGATCTCCCTAATTTTCTCCTAGCTTTGCCTCTTCTCTTGACCAATTTACTTCCTATACAATTGACCTCAGGGCCTCAGTTTTTGACAACTTCACCTGCTACCTAGCTTGATTTGCCCATTAAGATAATGAAAGTTTTTACAGTATCAAAGCAAAGGAGTTCTGATCATCACTGAGAAATACGTTTGTGTGTAGGGGGAAAAAAGATAATGTTTTTGCCAACGTTTGTTGCTATGCGACCACTACACTATGACAACTAGCACTAAAATGAAACATAACTTCATAAATGGAGAATGGTTTAAAGGAATGCAGTTAGAGACTGTTAATAAAGCCAGCACCTTCTGGAACCTCCTAAAAGGAATCAACCGAAGAGGAAGTCAAGGGCATTATAGCAGTGCATCTGGAATGCACAACTAATTATGATTACAGCTGTAATGGGACACCTACACCAGTTACGATGCAAAAGAGACAACATCATCATTTAGATTTTTTAAACATTTAAACTATAACTGAACTAGAATGCACATTTTTGCAATGGAGAGAGCATGATCACAAAGATGACATGAACTCTATGGCTCCTCTAGGAAACAGTATAAAAACCAGCCATTTATATATCTGCTGAACATTTTTTTAAACAAATGCTTTATATTAAAAGTTGTGTCTGATAAAAAAATTTTGGAGAATCTAATAATGGCATCAAGTATTATAGAAAATAAGCTATGTCTTGGGGATATTTTCTCTATAGGAGACAAAGCATTCTCTAACTCTTGTTATTTTCCCCCTTTTTGTGGGGTGCCAAAGTGTAGCCCCCAAATTCACATCTGAATCAAGACTTCCTACTTTTCCCTCTTTCAGGAAGAAAAAAAGTAATTATAAGTCAGGGTTCTCTAGAGAAACAGAACCAATAGGATACAAATACAAGCTCTCTGTTGTATAGAGACCTGAAAATCATTTTGAAATTTCCCTTTACCTTTCACTTCTTATGTTGCAAGCTGAACTACCATTGCAGTTATAATCTATATATATAAAAGCCTAAGTGACCAGCCAACCAGCCAAGCGGTTGGTAGCTATGATGGGCACTGACCACCAGGGGGCAGATGCTTAACGCAGGAGGTGCCATGACGTTCACTGGTCCTTTACAAAGAAACAGCACTGAGGACCTGGCACCCACAAAGCAACACTCGGCTTCCCCCAACCACCCCGCCACCACCCCGGAGCAACACCCCACCAAATCGCAGCAGATGCTGCTGAGACCCCCTGGTACAAAATGCAGCCCATAGCCCGGCCTAGCCCACTGTGGGTGTCGGGTAATGATATCACATAGCCACGCCCGGCTTCCTCTCCCTAGCAACTGGCCTCCTTGGAGTTTCTTTAGCTCAGGAACACAACTTGCTTTACAACATTTCACACTTTAACCAAATGTCTATGGAGTGTTTTCCTTTGCCTCATCTCATTTGATCCTCACAGAAGTCCTGGAGTAGGTAGATAGGAGACTTGGTGGAATCCTATTTTCTTTTCATTAGCCGGAAAATGGAGATTTAGAACTTGAGCCAACTGAAAAGAAGTAAGAAATGGTGGACTTTGCAAATGACTTCAGGTTTTATCACTGCATAGAATATAATCAAACACTGCTGCAGTTAAATATTTTACCCTTTGTTCTTCCTGCGTGATCTACAATAATAATCTGTTTCATGTTGATATTTACTGCTGTGTTGCTGACAACTACCTGAAAGAGAATTTGGGGTGCTTCACCGGGCTGGAAAAAGTTTAGCTAAATCAGAAAGCAGGTCTAACTAAGTAAGTTTATCTATATATAAAAAGCTCTCATTGGCGCCGATCACACGCATGTGTTTCCTTCTGTCATTGTCAATCGTGAATTTGTTTGACACTTCTATTATAGAGAAAGGGCGAACAGCAATATTAAAATATTTCTTCTAATGACTTTCCTTTTAATGTGCACAAATTTGTGCACTGGGACTCTAGTCCTTTATAAAGCTCTTCACAAAAGTTCCAATGATTCATTTGGATGAAATTTTATTAATCATAGGAGATAAAAATTTACCTTAATTTACTGAAAAGCATAATCATTATGTTTATTGGTTCTTAGAAATCCTGTGTGCCGGTGACACCAAAATATGCTTTTATTTATTTTACAATACATCATCTGTGCATTGTATTGTTGTATTGTGTGTTTACCACGTCAAGTCAAGTTTCCTTCCATCACCATTTATCTCTCCTTTACCTTCTTCTACCTCCTCCTAACCCTCTTCCCTCGGCAATCACCATACTATTGTCTGTGTCCAGGGGTCTTTCTTTTTTCTTTTTATCTTTACTTAATCCCTTCACCCTTCTCACTCAGCCCCCAACCCTCTCCTCTCTGACAACTGTCTGTCTGTTCTCTCTATCCATGAGTCTGTCTCCACAATCTCAGACATTTCTCACAGAAATATTCTTTTTTCTGATATATCACCTCAGGCAAAAGAAGCAAAAGAAAAAATAAACAATTGGGACTATGTCAAACTAAAAAGTTTTTGCACAGCAAAGGAAACCATCAACAAAATAAAAAGAGAACCCACTGAATGGGAGAACATATTCATTTATCTACACTAATAAAAGAGAAACATGCAAATTGGTGTCACTCCACTATGCCCACCAGCCAATCAGATGAGTATGCAAATTAACCCAACACAGATGGTGGTTAATTTGCATATGCAGGCACCAAGCGAAGACTGAAGACAACATAGAAGGAAGCCAAGAGCTGCAGAAGGGAGCAAAGCTGCGGAGAAGCAAGCCGGGTGGCGGAGGCAGGAGGGAAGCAAGCGGAGTGGCGGAGGCGGGAGCGAAGCCCACCTCAGGGGGTTTCACTCCCTTTTCTGCTTCACTCCGGCCGCAGGAATCCCTATTCTTGCAGGAATATTCCTGCAACTGGCCTCTAGTATATCTGATAAGGACTTAATATCCAAAATTTATAAGGAACTTATAAAACTCAACAACAACAACAAAAAATCCAATTAAGAAATGGGCAAAGGACCTGAATAGACTCCTCTCCAAAAAGGACATACAGATGGCCAAGAGACATATGATAGGATGCTCATTGTCACTAATCATCAGTGAAATGCAAATTAAAACCACAATGAGATATCACCTTGCATCTGTCAGAATGGCTATCATCAACAAATCAACAAACAGCAAGTGTGCACTGTTGGTGGGAATGTAGTTTGGTGCAGCCACTGGTGAAAGCAGGATGGAGTCACCTCAAAAAATTAAAAATGGAACTGCCTTATGACCTAGCAATTCCACTTCTGGGAATATATCCAAAAAACCCTAAAACACTAATTCAAAAGATTATGCACTCCTATGTTCATTGCAGTGTTATTTACAATACCCAAGATTTGGAAGCAGTCCAGTTGCCCATCAGTAGATGAGTGGATAAAAAGGCTGAGCTACATTTATTTTGAAAAATTTTACCAAAATATGCACTCAAAAAACAAAATTCTAGCCTTAAAAACAAGTGAGTCCAACTAAATGCAACTAGAATTTCAATTTTTCACTTAATACAACATGTAAATATAATTATAAATTTTATGATGTTGTTTCTAGCTATAATAAAATAAACACCAGCCACAACACAACACTAAGGATGAAAATTTGCCAAATATGCCAGAATATATAAAAATTCTCACTAATTTTATGAAGATAAATTATTACTTGTGTAATATATGATTATGCATCTTTAAAATCCAAAAAATTAATTTAAAACTTTAGAACTAACTAGTTTAGTAATGCAGTAATCACTAGATTTATCCTATGTCAATAAACAATAATCTAATCTAATAAAAGACAAACATGCAAATTGACCATACTTTGCTATGCCTTAAGCCACGCCCACCAGCCATTCAGAGCGACTATATGCAAATTAACACAACCAAGATGGTGGCCGGCAGCCATGGAGCTGAAGTGAGCAAGAGGCTTGCTTACTCCAGTGATGGAGGAAGCCAGGCTTCCCCGCCTGCCGCGGCCTGGCTGTGAACTTCACTCAAAGCAACAAAGTTGCAATTATAGAAGGGAAATAAACTCCAGATGCCTGCTTTCAGCCAGCTGTGGCCACGGAGCTGGAGCGAGCAGGAGCCGGCTCTCAGCTCCACTGAAGGCAACAAAATTTCAATTATAGCAGGTAAATAAATCCCAGAATAAAAAAAAGAAAAGGAAAAAAGGAAAGGCTGGGAGCTTCCGTCACTGGCAGGCTTGGCCAGCCTGAAAACGGTCCTCAGCCCCTCACCCAGACTGGCCAGGCAACCCAGTGGGGACCTCCACCCTGAAGGGGGTGTGACCACCCTGCAAACAGCCATCAGTGCCTCACCCAGGCTGGCCAGGCACCCCAGTGGGGACCCCCACCCTGAAGGAGGTGTGACCAGCTGCAAACATCCATCAGCCCCTCACCCAGGATGGCCAGGCACCCCAGCAGGACTTCCACCCTGATCTTCAGTGCAAACCAGCTGGCCCCCACCCATGCACCAGGCCTCTATCCTATATAATAAAAGGGTAATATGCAAACTGACCCTAACATCAGAACGCCTGGGAATGTCTGGTCACTATAACACACACTGACCACCAGGGGGCAGACACTCAATGCAGGAGTTTCCCCCTGGTGGTCAGTGCACTCCCACAGGGGGAGCGCTGCTCAGCCACAAGCCAGGCTGATGGCTGCCAGTACAGCGGTGGTGGTGAAAGCCTCTCCCGCCTCCTCAGTAGCGTTAAGGATGTCCAACTGCAGCTTGGGCCTGCTCCCCACTGGCAAGTGGACATCCCCCGAGGGCTCCTGGGCTGCCAGAGGTATGTCTGATTGCCAGTTTAGGTCCAATCCCCCTGGGAGCAGGCCTAAGCCAGCAGGTGGTCATCCCCCGAGGGGTCCCAGACTGCAAGATGGCACAGGCCGGGCTGAGGCTCCCCCCCCCCATGTGCACAAATTTTTGTGCACCAGGCCTCTAGTTATAAGATAAAACAAAAGAAAAATAATTTCATTCAAAGAAGCAAAAAAAAGAGAAAAATCTAGAATTAGCAAGAAAAATTTGCAATTCTTATGATAAACAGTTATAGGACTTAATAGGAAGAAGCAAAGGGAGATCTAATATATTAAGATACACATTTTTCCTCCAAAGGATTCAAGAGTATTGAGAAAGCAATAGTTCCCAAATTAATGTAATGGTTTAATTCAACCCTGATGATATTTTTGTGGCAAGGACAATAATTAGTTTAATAGTTTGTTTGGAAGAATAAGTAAGTACAACAATAGTTTTAAAAAGTCTCAAACATGTGCTGGGGGGTAGGGACAGCCAGGGAGAGGTGAATGGGGGGAAAAGGAGACTTACGTAATACTTTAAACAATAAAGAATTTAAATTTTAAAAAAAGTCTCAGACAGAGACTTTGTATTAGTAAATTACCCACAAAATATAAAACAAATAAAATAGTACGGAATCGGTGCAAAACATGACATAAAAGTAAACAGGACAGATATCATGAAAATAACCAAACTCATTAATAGGATGCAAGTTAAAAAGTACCATCACAAAACAATGGGGCTAGATTCTTTAAAAAGAATTTGGGGTAAACCAGTCTTGCAAAAAGAGATTATTCAAAAATTGGCTTTTCAAAGGACATTATTCAAAAAGAGTTTGGGGGGAATTGATCAAATCCAAGTCTCATGTTATACTCTAACACAGTGGTTCTCAACCTTGGCTGCACATTAGGATCACCTGGGAATCTTTTTAAAATCCTGATTTCTAGGCCTCATCCTCCGGAAATTCTGTTTCTTTGTTATGGGGTGGGGCCACAACATTACTAACAAAGAAACAGAATTTCCGGAGGATGAGGCCTAGAAATCAGGATTTTAAAAAGATTCCCAGGTGATTCTAATGTGCAGCCAAGGTTGAGAACCACTGCTCTAACATAAAGAGTTAAATTTAAACAAGAGAAAGTGGGAAAACATGTATATTTAACTGATCTTCGGATGGGCAGACTTCCTAAGTATATTAGCAATGAAGAGAACACAACAGAAACATAGTAAATACATGCCTAGGTAGAGATTTAAATGTTATGCTTGCCAATTAAGGCTGTCTTCACCCACCTCGCACTCGCGTCCAGGCTGTCCAGTGTCTGACATCAGAAGGATGAGGCAGTTTATCTCATTTCCAGCTCTTCTCTGTCCTCTGATGTTGTGACTCTGAGCTTTTCCTGTTAGACTTGTTTCTTGAGCTCCAGGATGTCCCAAGATTGTCTCTCTCCTTTACTTTGAAGTTTTCGTAACCAAACCAAGAACCCAGGCAGGCTTTTGAGTTAGTGGTGGAGTCCAGGTGAAAGGTGTTTTAGGGATAAAATAGGCAGGTTTAGGGAGTTTTAGGAATGAAGAGGGGCTATGGGGGAGGAAGGCAAAGATAAGGGCTTGGAGCTGCTGGAAGGCATACATTCACAGAGAAAAAAAAGAGGTGCCACAGGATAAGGGGAGAGGAAGACATGCATTCACAGAAGATAGGGAAGAAGGGTTCCTTTTCCTCCACATCCTCACCAGCACTTGTCATTGTTGATTTATTGATGATAGCCATTCTGACAGAAATGAGATGGTGGTTTTGATTTGCATCTCTCAGATGATTAGTGACTTTGAGCATGTTTTCATATGTCTCTTGGCCTTCCTTATGTATTCTTTCAAAAAGTATCTTTTGAGGTCCTTTGCTCATTTTTTTATTGGGTTGTTTGTCTTCCTTTTCTTAAGTTGTATAAGTTCCCTGTAAATGTTGGAGATTAAACCCTTACTGGAGATATCATTGGCAAATATGTTCTCCCATGCAGTGGGTTTTCTTATTGTTTTGTTGATGGTTTCTTTTGCTGTGCAGAAGCTTGTTATTTTGATGTAGTCCCATTTGTTTATTTTCCCTTTAGTTTCCATTGCTCTAGGAGCGGTATCAGTGAAGAAATTGCTTCAGCATATGTCTGAGATTTTGCTGCTTTTGGATTCCTCTAATATGTTTATGGTTTCCTATCTTACGTTTAAGTCCTTAATCCATTTTGAGTTTATTTTTGTGTATGGTGTAAGTTGGTGATCTAGTTTCTTTTTCTTTTTTTTTTTTTTTGGCATGTGTCTGACCAAATTTTCCAGCACCATTTGTTGAAGAGACTGTCTTGACTCCACTGTATGGATGCAGAGAAAAAGGAACCCTCATGCACTGCTGGTGGGAATGCAGACTGGTGCAGCCACTGTGGAGAACAGTATGGAGTTTCCTCAAAAAACTAAAAATGGAACTCCCATTTGACCCAGTGATCCCACTTCTAGGGATATATCCCAAGAAACTAGAAACACCAATCAGAAAGGATATATGCACCCCTATGTTCATAGAAGCTCAATTCACCATAGCTAACATTTGGAAACAGCCTAAGTGCCCATCAGCAAATGAGTGGATTAAAAAACTGTGGCACATCTACATGATGGAATACTACGCTGCTGTAAAAAGGAAGGAACTCCTACCATTTGCAACAGCATGGATAGAACTGGAGAGCATTATGCTAAGTGAAATAAACCAGTCAGAGAAAGCTAAATATCAGATGATCGCACTCATTTGTGGATTATAATGAACAACATAAACTAATGAACAAAAATAGATTTAGAGACAGAGAAGCATCGATCAGATGCTCAAACCTCAGAGGGAAGGCAGGGGAGGGTGGGGCTAAGGGGGAGAGATCAACCAAAGGACTTGTATGCATGCATAGAAGCATAACCAATGGATACAAACACCAGGGTAGGGGTGAGGGCATGAGTGGGGGGATGGGGGGACAATGAGGGGATAGGGACACATTTGTAATACCTTAATCAACAAAGGGGAAAAAAGAAGAAGATAGGGAAAAGCCACAGGGTATGGGGAGAGAGAGTAAACAAACTTTCACAGAGGAGAGAGAAATGCCATCAAATGGGAGAAAGGGGAAAATAGATTTTCACAGGAGGTAGAAAATTCTACCACTGAAGGGGGAGAGTAAGAGAGGGACCCCAGCTGGGGTTTGGGCTTTGAAGCTGTAATTCTACCAATTAGAAGGGAGTATGAAGAGACAAAGAACTGCAGCCTTTATAAACCTTAGCAAAAATGAGCTTGGTGGGTTACTCCCTTGGGACTCTCTCCTTACGTGGGAGTCTGTACTTGCTTCCAATAAATTTCCACCTTTTTCATCTACCACCTTTTATCCGTGGCTTCGTTCTTCTAATCTACCTGGTCAAGAACCCTGGAAAGAAATCACTCTTGCATCCTGCTTAGAAGAACAATCCGACTCACAGGTTTGTTCAATAATAATTTTTGGTGACAAATTGCCTCGACACGAACCCCATTCAGTTGTTACTGATTTGACAAGCCCAGTGCATTGCATATTGTAGGGTGATGTACTACAGCAGTCCTGAGGGAACCATAGGTGAACATTTCTTTTTTTTTCTTACGACATTTCATTTTGAACTAGAATTATAAATCCCACGATTTTAAACATTGCTTTATATTCCTCCTCGACACTTCCAACAGCCTATTGGGCTTTTAACTCTCAATCACCAACAGCTCTTCCTCAAAGCTGGCAACTCCCACAGGAACTTAGGGGCCCATTCTAAGCATACTCTGCATACTTATTCCTCACCTTGGAGACAGTACAATCCATTCAACCACCTGCAGTTTGAAAGCTCTCGTAATCACGTGACCCACTTTGGCAAACAGGGTCCAGGAAGTTTAGTTGCTGCCCTTGCCACATACTATGGTATGCCCTGGGGCAGAGCACCTGTGCCTTCCTTGTTCCAGTTGCAGGACTGGCCTCCACTTTGCCTTAAGTCAGTGGTTCTCAACCTTCTGGCCCTTTAAATACAGTTCCTCATGTTGTGACCCAACCATAAAATTATTTTCGTTGCTACTTCATAACTGTAATGCTGCTACTGTTATGAATAGTAATGTAAATATCTGATATGCAGGATGGTCTTAGGCGACCCCTGTGAAAGGGTCGTTCTACCGCCAAAGGGGTCTCGACCCACAGGTTGAGAACCACTGCCCTAAGTGATGCACAGCCCAGCCCAAAGAACTTTTACATAGTTTTGTAACTCAAAAATGTTCCCTCAATATAGAATATATAAAATCACATCCCATATCCTTAGACCCTCACAACACCTTCCTGTGAACACTTCTAGGCCAGTGGGATGTGTTGTGTGACCCCCTCCCTTCTTCCCATCTCTCCTTCCTCCCATGTGCCTCTGCGCCTATTTGCATTGCAGTTTATACATGAAAGCAGAAACTGTCATGTTCACCTGTGTGTCTGCTGAGCAGTCCCTGGCACTTAGTAGACATTCAGGAAATATTAGTTGAATGAAAGAATTACATAGACTCCATTTTCTAAAAGCTTCTCTCCATCCATTATAGACATCTGTACCGAAGATTCTCTAGTTAGCACGTATAACAGCGGAAGGGTTAGCATTGGTTGGGGAGGGAAATGGCATTAAAAGGACAGAGAGTTGACTACAGAGAGAAATTACTGTGACACAATTAGGATCTCTTAGAGGAGAAAGGTTGAAAGTAGGGATGGATTGGTTTGATTCAATTAATTCTCAGCATGGTGAGGTCATCTATTTTTACCTCCATTATCCTAAGAGTAAAAATTATTCGACTGCTCAGACTGTGCGAGTCTTTTGGCCTGCACCAGCCTTTGACCTGATTTGCTCTATTCAAGTCTTCAGAGAACTTGATTCAAATCTGTATGATGCACTGAGCCTTTTAGAAAAGCTTCCTTCCTAAGATTACAGTAATTTTGAAATAAGTTTTTTCTTTTGTGTAGTAGTATATTAGCACACTGAACTTTGTTCTGTTTGAGTCCATAGGTGTAATGCTTTAATTTGTATTTTTGTGTTATATATTTCCTATCCTTTGCCCCCTTTTCTGTGGGCATGCCGACAGAATTGGACCATAGTACTCTAAAGTAAACACTTTCCTCTTTTATTTATGAACCTAAAATTTTACTATCTCTTGGGTACTTTATTTTCTTCGAAATAAATTCCTAAAATTTGAGTTTTTAAAACCAGCCACAATTGTAAATGATCATGGTTCCTTGGTAGACAAAGGCACTGTCCAGGAAATCTTTTCTTAAAGTAATGAACACAACAATAACTTAGAATTTACAGAATGACTTACATGAGGATTACTATTTGCAATAACTATAACATTTTGGTTATATCCACTATAATGTAATCTAACTATTTGGTTTTATAAATTGATTTTGCCTAATGCCCATTCTATGATTTATTCATTTTTGACATGTCAGTGTCCATCTACATTTACTGAAAAAATCTATAGGGTGAAGATGACATAGTTCCTGTCCTCAAAGCACTTACCATTTCTTCTCAAACTCCTACAAAAATTCTTCCTCAAAACAAATGTGTTTAGTGTAACAGAGGTAGATTTTTATTATGCTTCAGGTAACATTAAAGTATTAGTACAAAACTATCAAAAATTGATACTGATGACTTGGGGGTAGGGAAAGTGAGATAAAATGCATATATAAATATCTTGCTATTTTCCAAAAAGGCCATCTGTGTAATTTTCAAACACCATTAGTTTTCATGTTTATTTTTCTTTCTAGAGGAAGAGTGAGATCTGAAAAGAGACTTTAAAAAGTACTATACTGATTGTACTACATATTGTGGTTACTTGTGGCAGTATCACAATGAACTTTTCCACTAAAAGAATATATATTTTTTTAAAAAAAACTTGCAAAAATGGTAATAGAAGATACAAAACAGATATTTAGACATTTCAAAGATATGACAGCTATAGATGGCAGTTTGAAGATTGACTTTCTTAACACAAAATTTCAAATAACCAAAAAAAAAATGGCATATCTCATTGACTAGGATAGGGTCTTTAAAGTTTTTTGCAAGGTCCATTGAAGCCCAAGAATAGTTAGTGGACTTGTCCGCTTTTTTGGACATGATACTTTCCAGACCTGCAGTCGCGTTCAGGGAATATGTATGTGCTGTTTTGAAAAGCTGCAGTGTATCACATTCCTAATGCAATAGTTTGAAAACAGGTTGAAGAGAGAGAGCTGATATAATTCAGTATTCTTACCCTGAGCATGCTTTCTTTTATTCTATTTCCTTTGTGAAATTCTGTAATTTCTAGAAGCAAGATTTTAGAATATATTCCTAACCAAATAGTCTCAATAGTTTATAAAATTTAAATTGAGATAATAAAAACAAAGGAGTATGTTTGAGAAACCTACTAATTGTTGATTTTTCTAGGTGGGAAAGAATATGTCAAACATCTCTTATGGTCTATTATCTTACCTATATTCATCTGTAAGAAATGGCTTTATGCCTTTTAAAAATAGAAAAAACTATAATTTAAGAATGCAGGCATCTTTAAATGACTCTAGGAACAAGATTAATCTCTCTGAACCTCAGTTATCGCATCAACAAATGGGGGTATATGCTATCCCTACCTTATTTCTCAGGGTCATTAAAAAGCTTAAATGAGCTCTGCTATACATTGGAAGAATGTCAGCATCATTGGAAGTGACAGAGATAAGAGGAGAGACTCAGGATATAATGGTATCAAGTTCAAGCTGGAAGCTTATGGGAAGATCTCTCAAATCTATAGACTCTTAGTGCTGAGTTCAGATTGGCTGGCTGTTAGAGAGAAATAAACATAGAATATATGGAGACCTAGGATAGAGTTACAGGTGTCCCATGTAGGTAAATGTGGACCCTTGGCAAATCTTCACAATGAAAATGTGGATGATGTCTATTATGTGTAGGTTTTTATTATTTATTTATTTATTAATTATTTATTTATTTAGCTTATCTGTGTTTCTAAATATTTTACAATGGACAGAATTTTATTTTACACTGAAAAAAAATTTCATGTAAAAAATATACTGGAGCCCTAACCAGTTTGGCTCAGTGGATAGAACGTCGGCCTGCGGACTGAAGGGTCCCAGGTTTGATTCTGGTCAAGGGCATGTACCTTGGTTGCGGGCACATCCCCAGTAGGGGGGGTTCGGGAGACAGCTAATCGATGTTTCTCTCTCATCGATGTTTCTGGTTCAATATCCCTCTCTCCCCTTCCTCTTTGTAAAAAAATCAATAAAATATATTAAATATATATATATATATATATATATATATATATATATATATGCTGGAAAGAGCAACTCTTATAGAATTGCTATAATAATTAAATAAGATCAATATCACCACAATGCATTAAATAATTTTTTAAAAGAAAGCCAAAAAAAGAATTAATAAGATGCTACAATAAACCACTATTGAAATGTGACTTTTTATTCTCTCCATATCAACAATAGGCAAAGAGCTTTTTATTATTAAACTTCCTGGGGTAACATTGTTTAATAACATTATGTAAGTTGTTTACAGTAGAATGCTAAGAGATGATGGGTATTTGTATAAGGAGGGTTGGAGTTGGAAAGCCATCACTTTGCAACTATCATGCTAAAGATTGAATCAGATTGGGACCCTCAATGGAAGCTAAATCTAGGGGTAACATGTAATGGGGAGAAGGATATATGCATGATAAAAAAGTATCTTTCACAGACTACTTATGACTTGTAAGGGGGAAAAAGTGCAATTATACAGTGGAGAAGTCAGGCAACACCTTGACCAATTTATGGCACTGTTTAGAAACAGATAAACATCACTCACCTCTAGATGTGATGTCCTGAGAAGGACACAACACATTATCTATTCATTAATATGAATATGTGGTGAATAAACATCTTAATTAAATTGTTGTTTTTAAAAACTGAATTACATTTTTTAAAATATTTTTATTAATTTCAGAGAGGAAGGAAGAGGGGGAGAGAGATAGAAACATCAATGATGAGAGAGAATCATTGATCGGCTGCCTCCTGCACACCCCCCACTGGGGATCGAGCCCGCAACCCAGGCATGTGCCCCTGACCGGAATCAAGCCTGGGACCCTTCAGTCCGCAGGCCGATGCTCTATCCACCAAGCCAAACTGGCTAGGGCTGAATTACATTTCAGTGACTGAAAAACACATTTCACATCAATTGCAATATTAATTTGTTAATGGAAGTATATCAGTGTATAGGCTTCTTGCTGTCATGTCATTTCTTTGCTTAAACTTGTTTTGTTGGCATCTCCATCTTGTAGTCTTTTAATATTACAGGTCCCAAATGAAAGGAGAGTACAGGACTAACAATCCACTTTAGATAACCAATGATAATAATTTTTAAAATTTATTTCCCTCCCCCCAAAAATATGGATGAAAAAAAATTGAAAATTTAAGGTATTCTTTCAGTGATTATTTAAAATGGCAGAGGGATTGAGCAAAAAAAGAAAAAAGAGAGAGAAAGAACTCATGGACATAGACAACAGTGTGGATATTTAATGGGGAGAGGGATGGGTGGAGCTGGAAGAGGGGATGAGGGATAAATGGTGATGAAAGAAAAGAATTTTTAAAAAATAAATGAGTCCAGCCAGTGTGGCTCAGTGGTTGAGCATTGACCCAGGAACCAAGAGGTCACCAGTTCAATTCTTGGTCAGGACACATGCCCTGGTTGTGGGCTTGATCTCTCATTGATGTTTCTATCTCCCTATCCCTCTCCCTTCCTCGCTCTTAAAAGTCAACAAAAACATATTTTTAAAAAATAATTAAATTAAAAAAATAAAATGAAAAAAAAGTTGTTGAGATACCTGCCTTTTTTTTAATCATTTTGTTTTCAGCTGAGCTCTTCCCTTACTATTATACACATTAAATATTTAATGAATTTCATTTGTAGTGTTATGGCAGAAATCTGTTCTGGGAAAATCTTTGTCCCACCAGTCATGCATACAGATAGGTGTTTTACTATTTTAAGGTATCTGTTCTTTCTGGTTCCTTCTTCTCAGCAGCATCTTGCTGCCTTCCACTCGGGCACTTTCCACCCCACATCTGATTATTTTAGGTAATCTCTGAAGTATTAGGATTTGTGAAACAGTCCAAGCCCCATATTACAGCCTTTTGAATATCCTTCTTCATTCATTAAATATTCTGAGTTATAAACTATGATACAAGTAGACAACTCAACTAAGAACTTCAACTGCAGAACTTCAACCCTAGAAACCACGAGACAGATATGTTAAATTATTTTGTAAACTAGAGGTCCCTCAGCCTGCCCTGTGCCCTCTTGCTGTCTGGGAGCCCTCGGGGAATGTCTGACTGATGGCTTAGGCCTGCTCCCTGCGGACATTCCTGAGGGAGCACACTGACCACCAGGGGGCAGCTCCGGCCTCGCTCCCCATCACCCCGCTGCCATAGTGGCCTCCCTCTGTAGGAGGCGACCGGTGGGCTGATCGGGGGGATGGCGCCGGCTGCCCGCCCCCCGCCCCCACTGCATCGCCCCTCAGCCACCACTGGTCACTGCTCCTCCTCCCCCCAATCGCCATCCCCTCCCTCTGCTCACTGGCACCTGCCTTGGCTGGCCAAGTGCCACCTGCTCTCAGGCCCCACCCCCTACTGACTGGTTGTTCCACCATTCAGTCGATTTGCATAATTGGTTTTTATTATATAGGATAGCTTCCTCCCTACTTGTTATGAAGTTCAGTATAACCAAGGTCTCTTGATTGAAGGAGGAATATAATCCCAAAATAGAATTGGGAAAAGGATACTATCACAAATCATTTTCCCCCATTGTAATGATCCCAGGGGCCCACAAGAAGAGATGTGGTAGTGCAAGCAGCTTAGGGATATCCGGGTACAACTCTGAATTATCTGTCTAGTTATACATATACTTGTTGAGCAACAGCCAGAAGAGGTAAGGAGATAGAGACAGGGGATTCCATTTTGAATTTGGGGTGTAGGGTTTCAGGTGGATTATATATGTTGGAAAGACATACACAGGAGGAGTCTACATAGTGCAGGAGCTAATGCAACATGTGTTAGTATGGCTTTGTCCTAATGGGACAAATTTCAGAAACATTCTCAATACAAGGAAGGCCCTGCCAGAACTAGCAAATCACCAAATATTGTTACACAATAGAATTTTTATGCCTAAGGTTTATATTTCCACCCTGAAAGACCAAACATTCCCAATATACGTGTTTCCTTTTGAGGGAATGTCATGTAAGGCCTTAATGTTTCTTGATGTAATTTAACCATCAGCAAAGTTACATCGGCTCTCAGTGTCTCCTGTGCATTTTCAGAGACCCAGGGATCCATTTCCTCACAGTGCACTTGAGGGATTCAAGCCCAACTTTGGTCTAAGGAGTGTGATAACCAGAATTGCCCTTCTAGCTAAACTTTTGCTGGAACTTGTACAAAAAGACCAGGATCCAAACATTCTAAGGCAATTACTTAATTGTTCATTATTACTGCTTAAAATGTTTATGCATTTAAACTGCTGAGCAGACATAGACCTCTTGACCTCTATCTATATAAAATGTCAGTTCCTGCTAAAAAATACCACGCCTCACTTATTTGTGAAGTAGGGAAAACGGATTTTGAAAAAATACTGCAATAATTTTCCTCTCGAAGTTCTTTATGTGGTTTAAATAACTGGTTTGTGTCGGTTCATTTAAAACACGACTGACAATTTTCGGAAGAAAATCCCTCTCAAAGAGGCATTTAAGATTAATTTTTAAACAAAATAAATGATTTTGTACTACTCTTCTTAAAAAGTGCAATTATCATTATAGCATTTCTTAGTAAGATTTCACTTTTTCCTATGTGTCAAGGACAGTACTGACAAGTCTTGTCTACACAGCTTGAAAAAAAAAATGATGACACTTTAAGATGAGTCTCTATAAAAATGGTTCTTAGAATCATTTGTGAACCAGAATATTTTAAGAAGTAAATGGTATTTATGGATCTTCAATTTTCTAAAAATCCTCCATACCCACAATAATTTATAAAGATGCTTAAGGACGTCAAGGATCCTCTGAGGATCCCTATATCCTCAGTCTAAGCGAAGCCCCAGTAAAGGGTCCTGTTCTAGCACAGTTTTTTATAGCATCGGGGTCGGAGTCATTGACATGGCTTTCAACCTGTCCATCCAATTTACTGGTAATGCAAATGAACCATTTACGGGCTCTCTCTATGCCTGCTTCCTCATTGATATAAGGAAGATAAAGTACTTTCTCCACAGAAACAGTATGAGAAAAAGTCTTTCAACAAATATCTGATGGACATTTGTTTGAATTGTAGGGCAATGCATGAGGGAACAAGACAAATAGTCTTCATTGGAATTTATGGTCTAGTAAGAAAGATAAGCAGCAAACAAATAATAACAATAAAGAGTCGATTCCATTTTGGTGGGTGCCATGGAGGGGACACACAAAGAAAGTATAGCAGAGATCTGAAGAATAGGCCATTTTTTTCACTTAAGTAAGAAATCTGGGAGAATGGTATTATAAACCGATGAAAGACCAGGTGTGAAGCCCCTGAGAAATAATCCTTCAAGGAACTGAAAAAAGTCTATGTAGATGTGATCCAGAAAGCAAATGTGAGATAGAGGTTGTAGGAAATAAAGAGCAAGATCCCATACTACTGTCCATCTTAAGGGTTTGGGACTTTATTCGAAGCAATTTACTGATAGGTACATCAATGACAAGACAAGATTGTGGGTGTTTTTTTTTTAATAAATCTAAATTAACAATCTAAAACAGAAAGCAGTAGGCCCATATGTAATCATGGCAAATTTATCAACCAGTAAGGCAGAAATTATTCTAATTCTCTATAATCTCTTCCAGAAGATAAAAGCAGAAGAAATACTTCCTAATTCAATCTACAAGGCCACCATTGCCCTAATACCAAAACCAAACAAGGACATCACAGAAAAGGAAAATACAGACCAATATCATTCATGAACATAGAAGCAAAATCCTCAATAAAATTTTAGCAAATTAAATTCAATAATGTATAAAAAGAATTATACACCACAACCCACTCCCACCCGTGCTTTCTTAGATTATGTGAGAGGAAAGAAAAACATGATAAAAATCCTGACTTCCACAGCCTTATTGAGCAGTGAAGAAGGAAACACAAATTCACTCAATCTCAAGAATTCTTTTATGTCAATGGAACCTGACCCAAACAAGCTTTCAGTTACTGCCCCAAATTCACCATTAACCCAATTCCCAATCATTCTGTAGGTTTTACTTTGGAGAACTGCAAAATACCTCTTAGTTTACTGTTTTCTAGCAAGTTTCAAATAAAATCAGGGATACAGCGCTGGTCAAGTTGAATAAATTATTCTGGGGGAGAAAGAGAGAGAGAGAAACAGTGTACATTTTAAATGAAAGTCTTCAGTCTAGTGTGATTAAGCCACAGCAGGAAAGGCGTGCTTTCAAGCATTTTAGGCCATTACAAGCAGGCACTGGTGAAAGAAGCCGGAGGCCCTTGTGAGCAAAGGAATACAGAGCCAGGTGTCAAGAGCCACGAGGAGGAGGGAGCGTAACCTCCATTTCCCCACAGCAGATGGCTGACCTCTCTGCCTGCTTTGGCTCTGCTCTTCCCTCTCATTTCTCCTAACAGGGAAACATGGGTTTAATAGCATCCCTGGGTCCCTATCCTTCCTATGGCTGTGACTCCCTTAGCAGCCGGCTGCAAGGGCCTGATCTGTGGGTGGTGTTACTGTAAACATTTCGGCTGCCAGTCCTGTTGCAACAGATATTTTAAAAGCTCTAATTCAATACTCAGTTAATTCAAACCAAAGCACCTCTTATTAATCATTTCCATCTGATCAGGTGTCTCAGATCCAATAACTAGACATTTACCTCTCCCATGACAAAGCTCCCATTTTCTTTCCCCAGCTGGACAAGTCAGGTCTGCGTGCTCTCTCTGAGGGCTGGCTCACCTGGTACCTAACACCCTCTAATGCAGAGGCCCTCTCTTCCTCCTGTTTGTTGTCCCAAAGTCCTCTGGCCCTAGCTTCCTTTCAATCTGCTACACTTTTCTGAATCATGTCTGTTTCTTGATTCTCAGGAGCCAGGCCTCAGTCACCAGGCCCAATGCTCTGGCATCTGTTGTTTGGCCTCCCTGACATGACTGCTTGCCTGGCTGCAGACTGTTGCCAGACTCTTTGGATTCCATGGTAGCTGGTCTGGTTGCCATTTTGGCCATTGTGTATGTTGTGGACCATCCACCAGCACTTTCCCCATCTTAGGGAGCTTGATGGATCACGGGGCCCTATCCTTTGTAATCTGCTTTAAGGTGATGGAGTAACATTGTAAAGCCACAGCATGTCAAGAATTATTCTTTTTTAAAAAAGGAATTATTTTTGCCGGGAGCCGGTCCATCCTTGCTGTTTCAAGGGACCTGGCATATATGGCATACTGTTCTTAATATGTTTGCTCACCTTCTTGGCACTATGTGTTTTAACCAAGGTCTCTGAGAAAGGTTGTTTCCCCAGGTAGGGATTTTCCCCTGAAGTTAGGGAGGGAATAAAACCTCTTAACTAAGTGCCAGGTGGGTAATTAATCACTTTAACTACGAACAATCATGCTTAAGCTACATAATCTTTACTCCCTGGAATGGAGATAAGAAACGCCCTAACCTTTGTAATAGGGATTGATAGGATTGAATCAACTGGTATAAATACAGATGTAATAAGACAGCAAGAGTCAGAACTTAGAATACAGAACTTAGAACACAGAACCTACACAGAACTAGAGACAGAAGAACTTCGCTGGAGAGAACATGGCAAAAAGATCCTGGACTGAACCTGACTACAGAAATGGGCAAGAGAACCTGACTAGAACCTGGTGACTGAACCTGGCTGGAGAACCTGGACAGAACATGGCTGGAGAACCTAGCAAGAGAACACGGACACAGAACCTGGCTGGAGAACCTAGCGAGGGAACATGGCTACAGAACCTGGCTGGAGAACCTGGAGAACCTAGCAAGAAAACATGGACACAGAACCTGGCTGGAGATCCGAAGCAGAACCTCTCTGGAGATCCAGACCAGAACTTGGCTGGAGATCCTGGCTGGAGATCCTGGCTAGGCTGCTGATCAACTGAACGCTGTCTCCGTGTCATTCCTTCTTCGCCGACTCCGTCCACACCTTTGGGGAACCCCTGGACCTGCTGGGGCTGGACCCCGGCATATTTTAATCTCTCCTCTCTCTCTTTCTCTCTCTCTCTCTCTCTCTCTCTCTCTCTCTCTCTCTCTCTCTCTCTCCCACACCCACCCACACACACACACACACACATGCACATACACACACATCCATATCCAACCTACCAGTAAGTTTTGTCAAACTTCAAGGCATTTACCCAAATGCCACCCCTTTCCTCTACCTCCAACAAATGTTATCCTGGTCACACCCGCTATCACCTCTCACCTGGACTATTACAATAGGTTCTTGCTTTTACTTTGACTCCTACAGCCTAGTCTCCATACAGGAGGCAGACTGATAATATTAACAAATATGATTATGTCATGTCCCTTCCTCAGGACATCACTATAGCTTTGATCACATCCTAATAAATGCACCTAGGGTGAATCTCTTAGCCCCAGGATATGGTCTTTATTCCCAAGGTCTGGTCTCTTTGGAGTTTCAATGTAAACTCCAATGTATTTTCTAAGTCTTTCTGTCTTGCTAGGACTCAGATACCCCTGCACCATTGTGTTGGGCAATTGCTAAAGTATCTGTTCATCTCTCTTTTGAATCTCCAACTATTTCCTTCCCTGAGTCCCTTGTCCAGGTCAGGGGTCAGAAAGGATTTAAGAAGAGTTTATATAAACTTATGAGAGTTTCCCCCTTATGGTTGTCTCCTTCCAGGATCCCCCCACTTCCCCTCTCCCTCCATCCCCAATCAATTTCAGTCACTTTGGCAGTCTCACTTCCTCACTTCATTTAGGTCTCAGCTTAAATGTCGCCTCCTCAGGGAAAGAGCCTAGGGCGGTGCTGCTTTGGCTCTAGAAACGTTATGGGAAAGAAGTGGCCACATGGGCTGTGTGGACTCACTGAGAAGTAAAGCCACAGTAACAGAAGTGAGCCAAGGTGGGGCGGCTGTCAGCTCACTGCAAAGTCAGAGAAAAGAGGGCCTTGGAGAGAGGTTCGGGGGCTTGGCCAGCTGCTCCCTTGGTTGCGTCTTGTGGGGACCCTTAGTGTTAGGGGAAAGAGAGCAGAGACACAGGCCTAACGCAGGAAGGCGTGGGCAGGCTCTAGAGCAGCGGTTCTCAACCTGTGGGTCGCGACCCCTGTGGGGGTTGAACGACCCTTTCACAGGGGTCGCCTAAGACCATCGGAAAACACATATATAATTACATATTGTTTTTTGTGATTAATCACTATGCTTTAATTATGTTCAATTTGCAACAATGAAATTGGGGGTCACCACAACATGAGGAACTGTATTAAAGGGTCGTGGCATTAGGAAGGTTGAGAACTAGTGCTCTAGAGTGTGTGCACTGGGTCCTTTGCCTTGAGGCTTTTATCTTTCTTTTGCCTGTGGAAATCCTAGGGGAGGTGTCAGGGGAGGGTCTTAACAGAATATTCATTAGCTTTCCAGGTGTGTCCTTCAATATGTTGGTACATCAAAATGTGCATGTAGAGGTGTCAAAGTTATATTCTAGTTAGTTTCATTTTTAAGGAACATCATCAAAGAGGGCCCAGGACTAACGCCCAGGACAGTCTGGGATGGGTAAGCCATTTGCTCCTAAGTGTGGTTAGGGAAGATAAAACCTTGTGATTTATTAGCTGACTGTAAATTGCTCATATTGTTTGGCCTTGTTTAATTATTTTGTCTCAGTTTCCCTTATTTCACTTGTCAAGGCATTTCCCTTGCTTCTTACTATCCTGCCTCATTTCCTCATCTTTAAAATGCAGTGATAGCTGCTTCATAACTTATCCTCTGGCTTGAACGCATATAAAATACTGAGAACAGTACCAGACACGTGGCGAGCACTGAATACATGCTCGTTATTATAAAACAGCCTCACAGATGAGCCTGGGGGTGAGGCTAACTCAGCATTGCAGGGCCACAGGGAGAGCCTCTTTGAGAAGCTACAACTGCCAACACAGCCCGCTGTCCTTGGAAAACAGTTGGGCAGGGGGGTTGTAAAGAGAACCCTTTCAGGAAAATTAGCGGAAGCAGAGAGAAGCAAATAGAGCCTTAAGATCAAATGTACAAGAGCCATTGGTGAAGTATTTTAGGGGGATCACAAGACCTATAGTAAATTCCTCTGAAGTGAGGAAAAGGGAGAAGAGAAGATCACAAGGAGGCGTCTCGTCAGGGCAAATAAGTTAACTTTCGCTATCTGAACAGTTTTACAAATTTTAAAGTGCTGAAATGTTCCCAGCTATTATGAAAATAGTTTCATTCACAGTTACATCCAAATAGTTAGCTAAGACTGATAAAAACAAACAGAAGAGGTAATTTGAAAAGAAAGTTTTCACAAAGATGAGAGTGTAATGACAAATGAGTCAAGGGCAAATGGGTGTTAATGAATTATCTGAAGGCAAAAGTAAGAAAAACAAAAGTTGCATATAAGAATTGGTGAGGTCAATTAGATGTCAAAGAAACAAAGCCAGCCTAGAAACCTTAAGGCATGATTAGAAGCTCTAGTTATTTAAGAAACAGAATAAAAATAGGGGCTTAATTTTGTAGATTACTTGTGGCTTGATGTTCCTCACTTTGTAAGGCATACTCAATGTCTAAATGGCAGTTCTATTCACAGATTTGAGCATGCAATATTTTCCTGGGAGAAATATAAGCATGTGGGGTTTATCTCCATTTTAAAAAAATACATTTTTAGTGATTTCAGAGAGGAAGGGAGAGAGAGATAGAAACATCAATGATGTGAGAGAATCATTGATTGGCTGCCTCCTGCACGCCCCCTACTGGGGATCGAGCCTGCAAACCAGGCATGTTCACTGACCAGGAATCGAACCATGACCTCCTGGTTCATAGGTTGACACTCAACCACTGAGCCACACCAGCCAGGCTCCATTTTTAATGTTACTAAATATTTCCTATATTAGAAGATTTCATTTAATGTACATAGATTGAATTCAGGTTGAAGAACAATGTAGCAGACATTACTATGTTTTGCCCTTTGTATAATGTAAATAGATGGCACTTAGACAGGATAACCCAGAGTCACGCCATTCTTAAGTTACGGAACCAGACTTCAAGGTGTCTGAATTTCTGTCCAGGACACTGCCAGCCATGGGAACACCACCCCCTCGGTCTTCCACGGGCTCAGTATATGCCTGAGCTGCCCTTCTGCACTGTGTCTGGTTGACAGCTTTGATTGACCTGAAGGTGCCCTCTCAATGCCAATGCTAACTAACTGCCAAGATGTGGAACCGGATTAGGAACTCTCTGATCTGCTTTAGGCCTCTCAACAATGAGGATTAAGCACAAAGATTCATCACTATTTCCATTTCAGTATTTGCAGGTTCCGTCCTACCTCGGCACACAACATTCTCACTCTCTAACTTTGCTCTTTCTTTCAAACTCAGATCACATCATCTTCGTTCTGTAAACAGAGGCTTTGTAATAATAAACTTAGTCTCATAGAAGTATGCACGGAAACCCCCACCGTTCCATAACATCTGGTGCACACATCTGCCTTGAATTTCTCTTCTATAAATTAGAGCACCTCACGGCACCTCTCTCCCTTGGATTGCGACTTAATGACAGCCTGCAGATTATTAAGGAAACAAATTATATGTCACTTCAAGAGGCTGGTGTGACAGAGTTTGAAATATTCTTGGCTGGTACGTATGTTTTCTTTCTTTTGCTCATTGGAGAATAGTTTCCCTTATGACTCAATTTTTTGACAATTACTTAGCTAGGAGACAAAATTGTAGAGTATCTTCAACAATTTTTAAGCTAAGTTTCAGAAAAAGAGTCAGAATATTATGTCTCATCCAGCATAGATGATGTATGCCCCATTTGCTCTTTGTGGCACTCAGACACATACCCTGTGACTGAGAGAACTTACCCCTCAGCTGTTGGCTCAGCATTTGAGCCGATGAACGTCAAACTCTGATTTCCTCATTTATGGTCAAGGTTCTCAGGAACCTCTGCTAAAACAATAGAGAAAGCTCTCTCATGAACAAAATGATCTTGCCACCTTAAATAACAGCCTGCCATCACCATATCATAATGGTTCTTTAAAACCTGCTCTGTTGGAAAGACTGAAGGAGAACACCAAAGGTAGCAGTGGTAAGAGTCAGGTTAAAAGGAAAGAGAGTGGGAGGGGGCGGGAGTTCAGAGCCCTGAATTAAAAGCTGTAATGTCTTTGGATTTGCTTATTGGGGCTGTCACTAGCTTCAAACTGAACATGCCATTTGGGTAACATAATGACTAGTTTTCAGCCCACTCCCAACACTGGGTCCCAGGAAGTGTTTCTCTCCTTCTCTCCGTCCTTCAGCATGAACACAAGCTTTCCTAGTGAGGCTTCCAGCTTTGTGGCACACCTTTCCCAGTCCACACGCCAATCATCCTCTCTGGTTCCTACCAGATGCCCCTGAAATAAAGCACTGCCCGGAACCCTGCAGGCTGGGGACTCTGATGGCTGTGACAAGTATAAGAGGCCAATTAGCACACCAGAGGGGTGGCAACCTTGCCCTCCCTGGGCAGTCACAGTGCAGGGTTTGCTCCAGAAAGTCCCCCACAGCAATGTTACAGGCTGTTCTTTTTTACCCTGAGAGGTGAAAAGAAAACAGGAACGAAAAGCGGAGAGTGCACAGCCATCTGCATCAGATGCGGCCGGCAGAGGAAGGCGGCCCGGCAGCTTTTCCAATCCTTGTCCTGGAAAGAGCTGCCAAAAGTCAGAAAGCAGACCCTGTCCCGCTGCAGAGAGGTGATAAAGGTGACCCCGCACCAGTTCTCGGTCAGAAAGCTCTCTCTAAAACATCAAGAAGCACTCAGTGACACTTCTCTGGTGTCTTCCTAAGAGGCTCTCAACCAGAATCCCCCACACAAGTGTCTGTGTGTTTTTCCTCTATAATAACTAGGAGGTAGAACCTTCCACAGCACTATAGTTCACTTCAGGGCTCCTGATATTATGGAAAAACAAGGAATTTGAAAGGATATGATCTAGGTTCATGTCCTAGATTGGCTATTTCTGGCTGTGTGCCCTTAGGCAGGTCACTTGCTGCACCTGCACTTCAGTTTCCTTATCTGTAAAATGGACATGGTACTATGAATGCCTGCCTGCTGACTCACACAAAGAAAAGCATGTGAAAGTACCCCTTTCTACCTGCTAAACCCGATGCAAGTTGACCCCTCTTATTTTAAGTAGAATTGTTTTATTTTTCCAATTGTAAAATTATATCTGCTTATTCTAAAACTTTTCAGAAAATAGAAAGAAAGAGAGAAAGGAAGAAAGGAAGAAAGGAAGAAAGGAAGAAAGAAAGAAAGAAAGAAAGAAAGAAAGAAAGAAAGAAAGAAAGAAAGAAAGAAAGAAAGAACAGAGTGAAAATTGTTTCTATTTCTAAGCAGATAACCACTACTAACATTTTGATATATTTCTGTTTAGGCTTTCTTTGTTCACACGCTCCCATTTCACAAAAATGGCTTCATAGTATGCCACTTGTTTGTAACATGCAATTTTTATTTACTGCAAAGTGAAACAATTTAAGTTATATTTTTAACTATAAAAATAAGTAATCCAGATGAAAATGCAAGATAGCACAAATATAGCCAGCATATGGCATGTCTCCACTGTAGTCAAAGTGAATTATTCATAAGCATTTGCCAGGAATATCCAAGGTTACTGAGCTGTTCTAGAACAACAGGGTACAAATTCTAAAGAGGAGATTGCTACATGTTCAAAAAACCCATTTCCTTTTCCTCCTGGACATGTAGCAAAGCTGTATTTGCTACACCCCCTTATATTTAGATGTGGTCATGTGACTGAGTTCTGTCCAACAGAATGTGAGTGGAAGTATAACGTGCTAATTTCAGTTGGAAGTGGTTAAGAGGGTGTGTCTTCCCTATGTACTCTCTGGTTCTCTGTCACCTGAATGGAAGGAGCCCGTAAACCTGGGTCCTGAAATGACCTGGAGGTAGACCACCTGGCAAACACACATTGGAATTGACATAAATAAAAAATAAATTTCCACTGAGCCACTGAATTTCAGAAATGACACTAGCTAGTTTTACCTACCCTAACAAATAAAACTTTTAACATATTTCTGAAAGGGATAGCTAGCTAGCTTAATTAGGCAGGTTTAGGGAGCCATAGAGATAAGGGGGAGGTCTATGGGCGAAGGAATACACAATGAAGACTTGAAGACACCAGTGTGTTTATCTTACTTATACAGAGAAAAGAAGTGCTACAGGCAAATAGAAATATATCTGGCCTGTGCAATAAAGACAGCCATAAGCCAAGGACAGGGGTATCTCGGGCCTGAGCAATTAAAGTGACCAGAAGTTAGGCCAAAAGTAGCCCTGACCTGAGTAGCTGGGAGGGCCATAAGATAAGGCTTTCTCTGCCAACACAACTGAAAGAGCTATAAGATAAATCCAAAGTAACTCCAACCAACAAGACAAGGGGGAGAGTGGTGGGAGGGGGTGGGGGGCGGGTAGGCACTACATGGGCTTTGAGCTTTGAAAGCGAATTCTATGTAACAAAATGACCAATAAGAAGGGGTTAGGTTCAGACAAAGAACTGCAGCCTATTTAATGCCTCAAGACAAAAAAGAAGGCATCACCCTTCTGAGGGGCCCCTCTGTCCAGCCAGGAGGGACAGAGTCTTAGGCTTAGAATTTAGAATTAGGTTTTAGAGGTAGCATCTGCTTGCAATAAAGTTTCTGTACTTCTCACCTATCACCTTTCGTCCGTGGCTTCATTCTTCAAAACCATTGAGATAAGAACCCGGGAATTCAGTGTATTCCAGTTCAATTTTCACATTTCACTTCTAAATAACAGGTGTAAATTGAACCTTGGAGTCAATCCAGCATTTTCCTTAAATATAGGCAGACTTAAAACTTATTTTAGTGTTTTAATTTCAGAAGTGTAGAGAAATAATCTGTGTTCTCACTTATTTGGTACAAATAAATCTCTACCCACCCCTTATTAAAAATTTCTAAATTCCTGTTCCCAGGTCTTTCTTCCTATAAATAAAATTAAGACCTAAATGCAAATATCGCTGAAAGAGACAACACATTCATTTCACTAAATGGCCTAAACTACCTTAAGGATGGTCTTAGAGATTATGAAAAGAGGTATAAGAGGCTCTCTACCCTCAAAGAATTAATTATACTATAACAAAGGCAACAAAACTAGCAGATTTAATAGCATGGGTCCAATACCATAAATAATTGCTCAAATATAGTTTCCATGGAAGAAAGACCTTATTTTTTCTCCAGTACCTTAATAGTATCCAGCACATAGTACACTTTCTACAAAATTTGCTGAACAGCCATTGAAGTAAGTGACTAGCGAACAACTAATTATTATACTGTACCTCACTATGAACTAGAATAGTCAGGGAAGGCTTAGTGAAGAAAACGGGGCTTGCAGAATGCACCAGTAGTTTATTCCTTTGTATCACTGAGTAATGTTCCACTATATACCATATTTTATTTAACAATTTACCAGTTGGTGATTCTATTATTTTCTATGTGGGTAAAGATCTATCACTTTTACACTGCAAATCCACAGATTTTTTTGTTTGTTTGTTTGTTTGTTTTTGTGGGTTTTTTTTCATTTTTTGTTCTTTTTTTGTGTTTTGTTTTGTTTTTTGCCTCTAACCCCAACAGCTTGTACTCATTCCGACAGCAAAGCTGCTGATTTTGTGGCCAGCATCATCCTTTAAAACTACCCTTCTTACCAGGAAGAGCTAAGCAGGGAGTAAATGCTCCAGGCAAGGTCACATGTTCTTACCTGCTGGTCTTTCAGTTTTTCAAGAATAAATGCTTCAATTTGTTCTTTCTTCTCTGGGCCAATTTCCTGTACCCAGAAATGATTGTTTTGGACAATTTTGACCTGTCTTATATAAAGGAATCACTGACCTCTTCCTGCGACTATTACCAGAACTCCCTTATCTTCTGAAGTATCTTGAAAGTCAGGACACAAAGCTTAATACTCTTAGAATCAACAGGAAACCATTACAGTAAGTTTAGAAGTGAAACAACCTATTTACACCTCAGGGACGGTAGCATTGAGCAGCATGAGGAGGCAGTTGGAAGGCAGAGATTTCAACCGGGACACTCTTGTGTGAATCAAATAGGAAGGTGTTGTTTTTGTTGTCATGTTTTAAATCTTACATCAATTAAATGCAATGCAATTAAGTTCTGTATTTTTTTAAAAAGGACGTTCTATTTATCTTCCATAATGCAACTTTCATGCTATTTAATATATCCCTTTTGAGCATTTGTGACCCTATCTTTTCTGCTTATCACTCTGCTTCTGTGCACATCTATATAAAAGACAGTATAAAATTACTAACAGTTTGGAGTCTTTTCCACATGCTATGAGGTCCATTATCACGAAGTATCTAGCAGCGGTTCTCAACCTGTGGGTCACGAACAATGAAAATACATCCTGCATATCAGATATTTACATTACGATTCATAACAGTAGCAAAATTAAAGTTATGAAGTAGCAACAAAAATAATGTTATGGTTGGGGGTCACCACAACATGAGGAACTGTATTAAAGGGCTGCGGCATTAGGAAGGTTGAGAACCACTGAGGGTCTTGTGCTTTCTTTGGCCCATCGGTATTTGCATATAGTGTTTCCTCCACTTAGTACCTTTTTTTGGCCCACCTTTTGTCACCTGGTTAAATGCTACCCATCCAAATATCATGTCCTTCAGGAATCCTTACACGACATTATAAGGGCCTTTCTACACTGTTGACAAGCCACATTATAACTAGGTATCTGCACAATTTCTCCAATTATTCTTAAATTCTGTGACAGTAGGACCCATGCTTCCTGGTTTATCGTTATATTCCAAAGACTTAGTAAACCTTCAGAAACAGAATATGTGTTTTTGTCAATATATGCAAAATTGCTTTAATGGGAAGTAGTAATACAGGATTCCTGTTAAGGGGACCAACTCCTTATGACCTACTGCAAACTAATCAACCTCTCTAAGCCTCAGTTTGATTTTGAAAAATTGGGAAATCTTTACACTCGCTGTGATGATTAAATGGGAAGGTATTTTCAAAACCTCTTACACGGTACCTGACATATAACAAATGCTTATAAATATTAAGTATTAATTAGGAAGTAATTACCATCCCTGTTGGTGGCAATGGGAAGGTGTCGCTCAGCCTGCTGTGGGGAGTTGACCTCCACTCCTGGCCCCCTGCCCTCTGGACCCCACCATGTGAATACTGCAGTTCAGTTTCCTCTTGACTGTTCCCAGCCAAAGCCTGGGTAGTGGGGGACTCCTTTGGACAAGGGACTTCTCTAACACGCACCTTGCCTCAAAGACTCTGCTTCAGCTGGCCAGAATCTTTCCTGTGGTTTGATTACTTCTCTTTCTACCCCATCCTCCATTGCCCCGTCCCATCTTCTTTCACAGGTGTCAGTTCAAGACTCCCACTGCCCCATCCTGACTCCTTCCGTGACCCTTTTCTGTCATTCCTGCTCTACATGTCTGAGCCCATCCTGGTGCCTACTTCTCAGAAGACTCTAACACAGGTGGTGCCAGGGTTGGTCCAAGGAAACAGATTGAAGAAGGCCTGGAATCTGCCTCACTCGCTGCCTGGAGGACAAGGAGGATGCCATCCTGAGTGGTGTGCAGTACATACAGATCCCGGCATAAGCAGTGATCAAATTGCTGCCGAGTTCTTTGTTGGTGACTTGGAAAACATCCTGGCAGAAGGGATCCCCCTCCAAGGGCAATGGTCCAGGCACTTGAAAGATATGAGGGAGGAATCATGACAAAGACAGCAGAGTTGGCGGGTTATTGCTAAGTTGCACTGAGACCCCACAGAAGCAGAATGAAAAACGAGGGGCCATGAACACGCAAGGATAAGTATGAGAGCCACAGGGCCTTTCGGTCACTTCCAACAAGGTCCGTCTCCTGTAGGGAGAGCCTGACTCAGCTGAGGAGCAGACTCACTTGATTGAGACACAGAGCTCTGGAGAAGTGGAAATGCTCAGCTAAGGCCGTCTGCTTTACTAAGCTTGGGGCCCTGGACGATAAACCTGGGGCCCTGCAGCATAAGGGAGGACATCTGGATGGATGTGCCAGTGGATCTGGCTCTGGGGCCCTAACCCTCAGAGCTTGCTAACCCTTTCTACGGGGAGTGCTTCCTCCAGGCAGGAAGATGCAGAGCCCTCTCCTGATAGGGTCCCTCTCTCATGAGCTGCTCCCACCTTCTCTCCTGGGTTCCGGGCTGATAACTAGAGTTATAACCACCTGGGAGTATGTTGGACCATATAAATCAGGAGAGAGATTATAGTATATTGAAAGGTTTTAAAAAATTAACTTGCATGTAGTAGCAATAGCCAAGACAGTGTCCCTGGGAATGGGTGTGTGGGGAGGGGGCATGCACGAAAGGTGAGAGGGCACCAGCATAACCAAGAATCGCAGTGGTGGTTCTTCTCTGAGGCAAATGCAAGACAGGCTGACCCAAGGCTGGGTTCATTAATACCCAGGGGGCTGGTGGGAACTGAGGCAGTTAGGATCATTAGATGCTTCACCAACAGTGGTGATGTCACCCACTAGAAGCCAGGTGGCTGACACCAGCTGAAACAACTGAGCAGTCAGTGTGAATGGGCTCACACTGGTGTGGAGATGGTTAACAGAACATGCATCCTTAGAAGTAAAACACACCAACAAGGATTCTGCTTAATATCTGGAGCCAGAGAAGGCAAAATCAAGGAGCAAGAGTTGAGGCATTTGCCCCAATATAATGTCAGAATCACTAGTTTATATCCAGAATCCGCTGACTAGAAAGAAGGAATAAACAAAGCTGAAGTAAGTATGTGCTCTAATGATTGCCCATCTTCTTCCCCTGGGGGAAGGGAAATATTTAAACCTGACGACTGTTGAACACAGGGTCTAAATTGATACTGATACTTAGAATCCCAAAGCACCATCAGAAACCATTCAAAATAAAAGAGGTACTAAAAACCTCATATAAACAAAATGACTCAGCCAGTTGACATTAGCTAAACTTTGTCACCATCATGATAGGCACATGAATGGAGTGTACACAGTGGCAGAATTATATAGACCCTAAAACATGGACTTCTTATCAAGGCTGATCTAGTTACTGCCGCCTCTGAATATTCAGCCTGCCAACAACGAGACCAGTGTGCAGCCCTGTATGACTCTCTTCCTTGAGAAGACCAATCAGCACATGTGACAAGTTGACTATATGAGGCCCCTTTCATCCTAGAAGGGCCAGCGTTCATCCTCATAGGAATGTTATTTTCCAGGCATTGACTTCTGGGAGGTGGAGCCCTCGGGACTCTCTAACAGCCTGGTTGAAACTTTCTTAGAATCGCACTGCAGCCTGCGACTCTTTCTAGCCCCATCTCTCTCCTTTCTCTTCTTTTTTCATATGTATCAGCCTGAAGGCTCTTCCCATACACTCCCACTTTCTCCCTGTATCCTTCATAAGTATTCCTCTAGTAACCTCTTACATGTCTAATCCAATGTTAACATCTGCTTTTCAGCGACCACAGGATGAAGCTGGGGATAGGCAAGAATATTTTTAGCTCAAAAGGGTAGCAGTATACTACAGATATTCCTCCAGTTCACATACATATTTTGTTTCTGAGCAAGGAAGTTAACCTCAATCTTTCAAGAGATAAGGCATGTTTTATTTTTTGTACATTTTATGCTGCGTTCATACCAGATCCTGGCATTTATACCAGAAAAAAAAAATGAGGAGTTTATTCTTCAGTTAAATATACAAGATGTATTGGTATATTTAGAGCCCTAAATAGACACAAAGGAAGAAAAGCTTCAGAAACATAAATTTAAGAAGACAAAACTAGTCTTGCAGATAAGCTGTAGAAAAAATAAGACAAGGAAGTGACAGGTGCTTGGATAGGTAGATGAAGACGAGGAGAAAAAAAATGAGAGCAAAATATTCTTCCTCCTCCCTGACTTCTCTCTTATGCTACACAATCCACTAGAATTTCTTTGCTATCACACTTGTGATTGCATCAGATAAAACAAATGAAAAGTACTGTGAAATCCCTACACCTTTGTCCTCAGCTACAGAATAATTCATTCATTAATTCTCTCATTCATTCAACTAATCACTTAATGAAGGCTTTCTTGTGTACTGTGCACTGTTCTGAGTTCTGGTTCTGCTCCAAATTCTTGTTTGCTACAAGATTCTTTGTTATGGCACTGGTCTTACACAAATCTCTCTTCCTCCCCCAGATGCTAAAGTGGTTCAGGCCTTGCTCTGTGTTTAAGACTCTCGTGCCTGATTTGCAGGGTAGGGCAAAACCATCGGACATTTCTTACATCTCAGCAAGTCAACTGTAGGAAAGGAATGGAATTCACCGGCCTTTGAGAAGCCACCACATCTCTGAGATTCTTATGTTAGTTTTTAATGAGGAGGGTTAGAAGGCAAAGAATTAAACAAGAAAGCTGGAGAGAAGTATGGGAACTTGGGTATGCTAAATATGTAAAAATGCCCTGGTGTGGAAGGACTTCAAGGTTGCTAGTAGAGAGAAAGCATCCCTCAGTACCCCAAAATGGATATTCCTCACCCAATGACTGAGAAACAATGTCCTACAAGTAGGGTACTTTGAGTATTGGTAACATTTAAATACCCCCAATAAACTATTCTAAAAGTTGGTATCAGGCTCTCACTCAGTAGTGTGAAATAATTTATGATTTTTCCTAGGAGATCTTAATAGGAAGAAAGCAAAATCAGAACTGGTTCCCTCAGGAATATACTGGGCCACGAGTGAATGAAAAACACCAACTGAAGTTTAAGGCCCTGAAATTAAACCTGTCCAACCTCACAACGCTGTTCAAACTGGGGCCTTGCATTTTCTTTTCTTTTCATTTCTTTAATCCTCACCCAAGAATGTGTTTTTATTGATTTTTTAGGGAGAAAGGAATGGGGGTGGAAGAGAGAGAGAGAAAATAAAGAAATGGATATGAGAGAAAAACATCGATCAGTTGCCTCCCGAACATGCCCTGACCAGGGTTGGAACCTGCAACCTGGGTATATGCTCTGACTAGGAATTGAACCCACAACCTTTTCATATACCTGACTGTGCTCCAACCAACTGAACCACCCAGCCAGGGCCCTTGAGTTTTCTTGAGAGCAGCAGGTGGGCCGTCTAAGGAAGAAGACCATTTTCTGGACAAGTTGTTTTGGTCTGGTTTTGTCCATATGAAGGATGTAGAATATGACCCCTTGATGCGGAGGGTGGGCCCCACACCAGCAGTATCACTGTCACTACCCGGCTGTCAGAAATGAGAATCCCGGGCCTTGCTTTGCACCTATGGAATCAGAATCTGCATTTTAACAAGGTCATCAGGAGACATGTTGACACATTTAAGTTTGAGAAGCATGGCATAGCTCAGTGGACAGGCTAGGGGTCGGAGAACTGGCTCAGATTTCTGAGCCTGCCTCTTACTAGCTGACAAATTGCTTAGCATCTTTGTACTTGTACCTCCTCATCGATTGGGTAGAGCCAATCTCTATTCTTTCTCTTATTTCTAGTCTTTGTTTTTCACTCTTCCTTGTATTTTTTTACTCATGATTTTTCCATGTTTCTGATATGTTAGCCTTCTCTACTCATTTGTTTTTACTGGACACCTTTGCATAGGAGGAAAGAATAGACATGCAAATACAGCATGCCTCATTTTACTGCACTTTATTTTATTGAGTTTCATGGGTGTGTTTTCACAAATTGAAAGAAAGATCCTCTACCAGCAGAAAGATTCCAACTCACTTTATGACAATACTTGCTTTATTGTGATGGTCTGGAACCGAACCCGCAGTATCTCCGAGGTTTGCCTGTATACCCATCCATATAGAAGCGTCCCATCCAAGCTCTATGCATTCAAATAAGCTTGACAAAATAATAAGGTTGTTTAGTGAATATAAAAATTATTTGGCTAGTTAAAACACTATTTATTCCACTGCATGTCAAACAGCCTCCCAGATTCTGGGCAACTGAATGAGTTAGCCAATTTGTATGTAACTGGTTAATGCAAATTTTGTCTTTCTAGCAGTTTTTAGCTAACCACTACACTTTGCTTTTCTTTGAAAAGAAATATGGCTAATTGATGATATACAAACTATTCTCCTTACATTAACCAAATCATCATGCTTCAGTTTGTGGTCTCTTCTAGCTCTAAAATCCTATGATTCTAACTTGAGGATTCCTCAGACCAAAACATTTGTTATTAAATATTAAAAATCAGGGAAATGTAATTTAATGTGTTACCCTCAGGACTTCCCTTAGATGCATCCATCTAAAGAGGAGACTTGGCCCAAAGGCCTCTCAAATTCTCTTTATTTTTTCCAACAAAAGTCTGTCTCTCTCTGAAATTCAAAGACTATCTGGGTAAACACTTTTAACCAAGCTCTTTAATATTTTAATCCCAAACCTACTTTCAATTCAATTATATATCTAATTGCAAATGGGAAACATTTCTATCAATTTCCTAAAGATAAATATGCATGAGGTTTGGACCCCAAAATTAAATTCAGGGATTTTTGAAGTTGATTTTTAAATGAAGCTAGACAGCAAATTCACCTTCTGAATAAAAATTTACTGAAGTGTATAACTGAATCACTTAGCACTCCTTACAGAGGATAAAACTTCTTCTACAAATACTCCTTTTCCTTTAAGTTCCACATAATTTTCTGGCTATAAATCTTGATGAAGCGGGTAATCTAAATACTGATTCACTGTTTCATCCTGAATTAATCACAAAAATTTACAAATCGAAAGAATAACTAATACTTTAGAGAATTCATTAACAGCTCCAGAACAGAAATAAATGTCCTTCCTCTTAGAAAATATAAAAATATGTCAGAATATTTATATGCTCAGAGCAGCAGATATTTAACTCTCAAGATGTCCAGCCATGTCAATCAGATATGTAAGACATGGCTGCAAAAACAACACATCATATTTAAATGTTAGCTATTAATGTCTCATTAGTTCCTGTTTCCTTAGATATGGATTTACAAAACTCAGTAGATTTATTAGGTCTGTGGGTGGTAAGGAATGAACCACTTTGGATTAAGTAACACCAATCATTTACCTTTACTGATCACTCATTATGAACCAGAGATGTACTTATAGTAACATATTCAATATTCACAATTGCCTTCTACAGGTGAGGAAACCAAGGTATAGAAAGACAACTTGCACAAGGTCGCACAGGTGATAACCAACAGAGTCACAATTTGAACCCAGGCTGTCTGATTTTAGAGTCCATGTCCTTAGCCTTGACATTGTTGTCTTACCCAACTCCAAACTAACATACACTTTATTATATTAGATCCGTTTATGTTATACCCTAATATATTATGTTCTACCCATATGTTAACAATATATGATTATACCATATTACATTATGTAATGTTGCCTTTTTTTATGATGGTGCCACTAGGATTCAGAAACAGTAATTATTATTTAGGCCATTAAGTTGAAGAACCCCTCTTGCCTTCCCTAAATCTAAAGGCATAACTTCAATTTATCTCTTGGGCTCAAAAAAATATGAAAATAATCAAAACAAGAACAACAAACCCATTTTCTGGCTCTACTTCATAATAAATAGCAGTGTCCCATTGTCAGTGCTCTCCCTCAGCGATTGAAGATTCAAATGCCTGGAGATCTTGACCCAGCTGGCACAGCCTGGTGCGAGGGGAGGCGCTCACCCACAGAGCATGTACCCTCTGCATGGGTGCCACTCAACAACACCTGGTCTGTGGTGGCCATGAGGGAATGGTAATCCAGTATTGTCAGAACCTCTAACTTGTCCAGAGAAGTAAAAAATAACAAAATTTAAAATTTGACAATACATTTAAATATAAAATACTGGAAGGGCTGAAGAATCTGTACAGGCAAACAGATGATACTCATGGTCTGCTGTCATCTGGTCATGAGTTTGTTACCCAGTGCTTCTGGTCTCTACTTATTGCTGACTTACAGCATCATCTCCTGGGGTTGGAAGCTTATCTAATATTTATGACTCACAGACTTTTATCTGACCTTAAGGATTCCAATCTCTAGGCAAATTCTTTTCCACAGGCAATGGATGAATTGATGTGAATCTCCTTGTCTGTCTGTAAATCTCCTCCACCTGGAGTGATCCCTGCTTTGGTTAATGCAATCACTTCTATTTGGTCACCCAAGGACCTTTAAGCTCATTTTTTAACCTCACAGATGTTATTGATAAGCAAGTCTAATGGGATTTACCTCAAGATACAGTATTTCTGAAATCTCTCTAATAATATTTTTATGGTTTCCTGTCTTACATTTAAGTCCTTTATCTATTTTGAGTTTATTTTTGTGTATAGTGTAAATTGGTGGTCTAGTTTCATTTTTTTACATGTATCTGTCCAATTTTCCCAATACCATTTATTGAAGAGATTGTCTTGACTCAATTGTATGATCTTGCCTCCTTTGTCAAATATTAATTGAGCATAATGGCTTGGGTCGATTTCTGGGTTCTCTGTTTGGTTCCATTGGTCTTTATGTCTGTTTTTGTGCCAGTAACAGGCAGTTTTGAGAACAGTGGCTTTATAATATAGCTTGATATCTGGTACTGTGATCCCTCCAATTTTTTTATTCCATATGAATTTTTGGAGAGTTTGTTCTTGGTCTGTGAAGTACGCCATTGATATACAGAAGGCCAAGAGACATATGAAAACATGCTCAAAGTCACTAATCATCCAAGAGATGCAAATCAAAATGACAATGAGGTACCATCTCACACCTGTCAGAATGGCAATCATCAACAAATCAACAAACAACAAGTGCTGGTGAGGATACAGAGAAAAAGGAACCCTTATTCACTGCTAGTGGGAATGCAGACTGATGCAGCCACTGTGGAGAACAGTATGGAGTTTCCTCAAAAAGTTAAAAATAGAACTCCCATTTGACCCAGTAATTCCACTTCTAGGAATATATCCCAAGAAACCAGAAACACCAATCAGAAAGGATATATGCACCCCTACGTTCATAGCAGCACAATTTACAATCTTACAATTTCTAAGATCTGGAAACAGCCTAAATGCCCATCAGCACTTTTTAATCCAGAGTGGATTAAAAAGATGATACAGCTACACAATGGAATACTACATTGCTGTTAAAAAGAGAAGAAACTCTTACCATTTGCAACAGCAAATGGATGGACCTGGAGAGGTTGTGGAAAAAATGCTGGTGAGGATGTGGAAAAAGGGAAATCCTTGTGTAGTGTTGGTGGGAATGCAGATTGGTGCAGCCACTGTTGAAAGCAGGATGGAGTTTGCTCAAAAAATAAAAAATGCAACTTCCTTAAAATCCTGAGATTCCACTTCTGGGAATTTATCTGAATAAACCGGGAACACTAATTCCAAAGATTATATGCAGGGTTATTTACAATAGCCGAGTTTTGGAAGCAACCCAAATGTCCATTAGTAGATGAGTGAAAAAATAAAAAAGAAAAAATAAGCTCTGGTACATTTACACTGGGAATGGAATACTGCTCAGCCATAAAAAGGAAGAAAATTTTACCCTTTGCAACAGCATGGATGGAGAACGTTATGCTAAGCGAAATGTCAGTCAGAGAAAGACAAGTACCATATGAATTCACTTACATATGGAATTTAATGAACAAACTGAACTATCAAGCAAAAATAGAGACAGACTCATAGATAGAGGGCAGGCAGACAGTTCTGATGGGGTGGGGGTAGTTTGAGAGGTGCGGGTGAAAGGATTGAGCAAAAAAGGAATAAAAAGAGAGAGAACTCATGGACATGGACAACAGTGTGGTGATTGTGGGAGGTAGGGGGTAGGTGGAGGTGAAAAGGGGAATAGAAGGGATAAATGGTGATGAACTAAAATAAAATAAAATAAAATAAAAATCCAAACTTTTTAACATATACCCTTCAGAACATGAGTATATGTCCAGTCACTAATCACACCTCAGTGCACACGTTAGCCTCACTGACCTCTTCACTGTCTACCCTCATGCCTTTGGCTTGGTGTATTCTAATACTTTGGCCAACAAATGTTTGATCTGGGTCTGAGACGGCACTGAAGATGTAAGACTGAGATGCAACTTGCTTCCCAGTTCCACCACTGCCTACCCAAGTGTAACTTTTGCCTGGCAGAGACAGGAACACTCAGTGGAAGGAAGAGTAGGGCTATTCTCTAAAGCTGTTTCGGCAACAGCAACGAGCTAGACACGCTTAGTTGTCAATCATTGGCTCTCCTTCAGAGTGGCATTGACAAGTATAGATGATGGATATCATTTTGTTCATTAAATCCAACTATCCCTATTTCTGATCATTATTATCAGGCAGTGCTACCTAGCTTTCAACTAACCAAGACATTTTTGGTTATAGTACAGTGGGCTATTCATTTTCAAAGACACAGTCACTAAAAAAAAGTTTTATGTATGTATTTTGTGTCTTGTATAACTAATTTTAAAAATGACTTTTTCTAGGGTCAAAGAATGTAATATACTTCAGAAAACAGAACTAAAATATCTAATAACTTATGATCAGTATAAAGCAATATGCAATTTATCTATTTAACTTTACAGATGATCCATGCTAAAGAAATTCATGAGGGGTATGTTCCAGAGTTCTTATTATAAACCTCATGAAGGAGGCTGTGTTAAGATGAGGTTTGGAAGGCAGAAAAAATTATATAAGAGGAGGAAAAGGTGCTTTGGGCCAAAGAAATAATGAGCACAGGTGCAGAAGTTGGAAATGAGCTGGCCTGTGTCTATAGCAGCAGGTGAGGGATAGGCTGGAATGTTGGATAATTGAAAGTACTTCAAACCCAGAAAGCGTTTCAAGGGTTTCATAGAAGGCTGTGAAGCATCACTGGAGCTTATGTTGTATATATTGGTATGTTTCCGGAATATGAAATGAAGGAGATGGTTAAGGAAGATCTGCCTCATAGACTGGTAGATTGGCAAGATGAAGGAGAGACTGGGGTCAGAGTTAAGAAAGCAGGATCCTGTGAAGGAATTGAGGTACGACTGGTGTGAATCTGGAGTAGTGCATGCATTGGAGGGAATACATGTGTGAAGGAAGAACGAACAGGGTTTTTGAGGGTTGAATTTTTATCAGTGAAAGAATGAGCAGTACTAAACGACCACAGAATTTTCATCTTGAGTGACAGGATTAGTGTTATTTTTGACAGACACAGGAGCTAACCTGAGTGATGGAAAAAAAAAGTTCCATTTCTTGTTAAAAACTTTGATTTTGAAGAGCTCTCTTAACCTGGTTTCTTTAGAAAACAGAGCGTGATGCATTATCTGCAGGTACACATCCTGAGCAGTGAGGGTGCCAATACAGGGGAGCGAGGTGAGAAGGGATGTGTATGACACATGCAGCGCTGCTTCCCTGGACTGCCTCCCCTCACCACCCCACCCACTACAAGCTCAGGCTTACTAGGTGTTTATGAGGTGTTTCTTTCAGCTCACAAGACTTTTCCATACATACAGGTTGGGAAGAAAACCAGGGTTGATTAGTCTGTGGGTGAGAAGAAGAGGGAAATCAACCTCCTTGGCTCCCTTCACGCTCTGGTTTCTCCTTAGTCAAAATTTCCTCCAAGGGTCATTAACTCCCTGATCCTTAGGGTGCCAGAGCCATACCTGGAAGTGTAGAATTTTAGTCAAGATCTGACATAGTGGGAGGAGCCCAGAATTCCAGGCATACAGCTGGTCAACCAGGAGTGGCAGCCAGAGGGAGGAACTGGCACTGTCAGGGAACGTGATGTTGTCCGGGAAGTGCTGGGCACCTTCACAGGCAGAACACATCAGGTATACAAAACTCATCTCGAAGCTGAGAAATAACTCCTCCAAGTGAAATTAACTTGCTGAAAGTTGAATATATGGGATCAAAGACTGGAGTGAGCCTTGTAACAAAAGGTACAGGGTCAGAGTTTATAATTTTCTCTCCCATCAAGTTATAATTAAAAGTTGGGCCCTAATTGGTTTGGCTCAGTGGATAGAGCTTTGGCCTGAGAACTGAAGGGTCCCAGGTTTCCGGTCAAGGGCACATGCTTGGGTTTGGGGCTCAATTCTCGTTGGGGAGCATGCAGGAGGCAGCTGATCAACGATTCTCTCTCATCATTGATGTTTCTATCTCTCCCTCTCCCTTCCTCCTTGAAATCAATAAAAAATATATTTTTTTAAAAAAGTTGAGAGGATAGGTAAGCCTTGGGGAAAAGAACATACAGAGACAGAAGGAAAAAATGAGAACCTAACACTAGAAACCGAGGAACATAAGGGAAAAGTAAGGGAAGAAGAGAAATATGGCATGGTCACATAAAAAACAAGGATAAAAACAAAAACACGGTATTAAATCCAGGAGAGACCTATGCATGGATCTGGTAGTGGGGAACGTTTTGGAGAAGTAACTATTGAACAGGGTCCAATGTGGCAGAGTAGTCCAGAGGAATGAAGAGAGAGCAATGGAAGTTGAATCTGGCAACAACTCCCCTGTGCTGTTAAATGAAATAAAATACCTTTTATACTCCAAAACTAGATATAGAATAATATATTTCTCTGTGAGACAAAGTCCTCAAGGGAGACATTCCATGAGCTCATAAAGGCCTCAGATTTGAGTATCTCCATCACACATCTACATGTTTAGACGGTCCAACGTGCAGGGTCTTCAATGACTCAGGACCCTGGTAGGTTGTAAGCCCCGATGGCCCCAGCTGGAGTCAGGGTTCTTTGGGAAGCCGAGAGTTGGCAGTGAGGGTGCACATGCAGAGAGCACAGTGGTAGTTCCTGGGGAGCTAAGTTCAAGGCTACTTGAGAATGCAGTTTGAATAGGGGTCTCTGGATAGATATAGGGAATACATGAAAATCAAAGTAAAGAAAGAAAATCTGGGAATTCTGAGGGGACATGGGAAAATTATCTATGGAGAGCCCTGGGAGGTCAGTCCATAGAGGAGAGGGAACGTAGGGCTGAAATTAAGGTGATGACCACACTGAGGGTAGTCACAGAGAAACAAGCAGTATAAAATAGTTGGCTTCTGAAACAGAATGCCTAGACTCCAAATGAAGTTCCACCACTCCCGGCTTTGACCATGGCAATTTACTTGGTCACTCCAGGTCTCAATTCCCTCACATGAAAAATAAACATGTTATATGACTTAAACTGACTTTGCCTGAGTTTCTCCATCTGTGAAATGGAAATAAATGTGTAGGTTGAAAAGAGAGATATATAATTGCACTAATCAACGAGTATAGTGCTTTTGAAAAGATGGAATGCTATGGGGCCATGTGATTTACCACATGGTGTATTCAGAATATCCCAATCGAAATCAAGCAGGCATTGAAAGAGAGCTGTGATCACAATTCAGTGAGAAAGGCCATCAGGACAGCAGCCTTGTTTTCTGTTCAGAGCAGCTGCCTTCTCTGAATTGGTTAAGCTGTACAGTAGCTTTGCAATTATGATGTGTATGCCTATGCACTTTACTCTTACAAAGTCATCTCCACGTTCATCTGCTTAGTCATTAAGTTTTATGGTGGAAGTTGAATGCTTAATGAAATTGAAGTTTTGAACTGTTTTTATGGCCTCTACGAAAATCTCATTTACCACAGAGTAGCTGTGAAAAGATGTGAATGACAGATGAAAGTGTATAGCATTATTATAAATGGAAGAGGAAAATTAGTTCACAGAGAAACAAAGCTGACATCATTTTCCACCATTTCCTCCACTGCTTGATCACTTCCTCCATTCTTTCATTTGTTTATTCACTCATTAATTCATCTACTCAACAATCATTTACTAAACACCAATTGAAGTAACCAGGACATGGTCTATTTTTACAAAGACTCTAAAATATAGATGGGAAAACTGATAGGGCCATAGACAAAACAATTCAATATTAAACATGCTACTCATACTAGTACTTTCGTTTGGAAGTTTTATAGGGAATGGTGACTATAGAGTAGAAATTCTCTAGTATAAGATTCAAAGGGAACATGAGACAATAGGCAATGCTTATGGGAGTTGAAACTGTGTGTGGCATAATAAATTTAGTGCCTTTTAAGTAGGCTGGAATAATGAATGAACCAATAAATAGTCTGAAATACAGATGTCCTAGTCCAATTTACATTATTTGAACATTAATTTTACAAGCTCTCTTTCTGTGTATGTGTGTGTGTTTCTATCCCTAAAAAATGAAAAGTTACAGAAAATGAAACTGCCAATTTTTATATTGATCCTCAAAAATCAACTAAACTGAACAATTAAGCCAGTGGCTATGAGCATATAAAAAGTCAGGAATAAAAGGTCAGAATACAAAAGCATTCACTAAGGTTATATTTAGTTAAATTAAATGGTTGGGGGTTTTTTCATAAATTTATTTGATTTTAGGAACACCATGGATGATGTACAAATACTGTTATGTTAATTTTAGCAAATTATGTGACAAAGTACCAGTGGAGAAAGGACACAATGCAGTCGGGGGATTCTCAGCTGTGACACAACTACATACACAGTGTCAATAAGCAAATCAGTATCACAAGGCCCCCCTGGCCTTAGTGGATATTTTTTACCAACAATTTTTTGATAAAATGAATGCAGCAGTAGAGAAAGAGATTAGTGGTTGATTAGGCCTGAGGGCCTTGTTGGAAAATTAGGAATGACTGCTAATGGCTACAGAGTTTCTTCTACGGGTGCAGAATGTGTCCTAAATATTGATTGTGGTGCTGTCTATATATCTCTATGAACATAGTAAAACCATTAAAGGGTAAAAAGTAATAATATCTGTCTCATGCCTCCGCAACATACCAAGGTCTTGGGGTTAGTTCTGGTAAAAAAAAATAATTTATTTTCACTTAAAATCGTGGTGGTTTTCAATGGGAAGGGGTATGCATGGCTCAGGTAGGAGCCCAGATGCTCTGAATCCAAGAAGGTCAACGTTTGGCCTAAAGCAACTTCCCCTCTGGGGCCCCTATGAAGCCTGTGTCCCCTGTGCATGATCTTCCATTTCAAGTCCTAAGGGACTTGACTCAGAGAAGCTATATGAGGAGGAAAATCATTCTGGACAAGGACACTCAAGGGACACTGCTGCAAATTTCAGCAATTGAATCAGATTCTGTCAAGCAGGGGAACTCAGGAGCTCTCTGCCAGGCAGAAGTAGGGGATAGGCACAGAGGCCGTGTGCAGGCACAGCTGTGAGCCCTTCTACTGCCTGCAAAGCAGTGACGAAGAAAGCCCGCTTCCCTCCTCTGAAGAACGATCTCTGATTGCCTGAGGAATAGAGGAGAACACATGGCAGATATTTTAGGCCCTTGCCTTTGAGAAATTATCTTGAGTGTTCTATTGGGTTATTCTGGAGAAAATGCTAACCCTGCAATGCAGGTCTGAAGGTGCCTGTCACTTAGAAAGACAGCAGGGTATAAGACCTTTTCCATAGATTGGTCCTATACATCAGCTCCTCAGCTCCTCAGCTTTTAATTTCTTTCTCTCTCTCTCTCTCTCTCTCTCTCTCTCTCTCTCTCTCTCTCTCTCTCTCTCTCTCTCTCCTCCACCCCCTCACTGGCTCTACAAAAACAAAAACAAGCCATCATGTAACCTCTAGTTTCAAGGAAGTGAACCCTGCCAAAAATCACATGTATCTGGAAGAGGACCCCAGCCTAAAATGAGATCACAGCCCAGAAACACATTGACTGCAGCTTTGTGGGACTGAGCAGAGGACATAGCTAAGTCATGCCCAGATTCTGATAACACATGATTAGGTAACTTTGATAATAATGTCCTTCATGATTTAGTTTCCAGCCACTTCTTTTGCTGTCTGCCTGGTTTCTCTTCCTAAGTCACTTGTTACACTAGGACCAGTTGTGCCCTGGCAACTGTTCACATGGTCTTGGAGCTTCTTCTGACCTTGTCCTTATTTTGGTTATTATACTTGGATAAGTTGCATGCCTTATGATAGGAGTGGTGAGGCAATGCTAGAAACTAGGAGAGGCTCAGATATACAAATGCATCATATAGAACAAATCAAACATTGCTTTACAGCAGATCAGAAGACCATATTTCTTTAATCTATCAAAATGGTCACCTACATCTACCTAAAAAAATGATCACAATATAGTTTCTACATTTTTATGTTTTAACACTTAAGTCTAATCTGACATCATGCAATGTATCATATCTATTAGTTGTTCCTATAGTAAAAACAATGATAAGTATTATTCTTTAAAACAATTTTAGCAAATATAATGACATATTTGGTGATGACTAGAAATCAGTTATTTTAAAGGACTATCCATCTTCATGCAGGTCAGAGACTATTTTCCCCACACTCTATAAAGTGTCTAACACTCTGTCAACTCTCCATAAAGTGTGAAACAGCACTGATAATTAAGCCTTTATATTTGTGCTCATTATCCAGAACAAAAGGTGTACATGCTACTAAAGCACAATGACATTTCTCATTTGAATATTTACAGTCCTGACAACTTGAAAAGCATATTATGTGGTGTTTTTGTGTGTGTGTGTTTTTTTAATCCTCACCTGAGGATATTTTTCCCATTGATTTTTAGAGAGAGTGGAAGGGAGGGAGGAGAAGGAGAGAGAGGGGGGAAAAAAAACCATTGATGTAAGAGAGACACATCGATTGGTTGCCTCCCGCATAAACCCCACCAGGAATCGAACCTACAATGGAGATAGGTGCCCCTGACCAGGAATCGGACTCATGAGCGTTTGGTCTGAGGGTCAATGCTCTACCACTGAGTCTAACCAGTCAGGATTATTATGTAGTGTTAATACAATGTAGAGTTTCACATTCTTCTCACAAGCACAGGATACAAATTTTAGGTAAAAATTAGAAACCACAAACATTTAACCTTAAGAACAGAGGAATAAAACATTTCATATGAAATAAGGTCACTTGAGTATGTTAGCCAACTCACAGTAAATGCTTTGTTCAATTCTTTATTTTTGTGAATATTAAGATTCAGGAGCCATAGTAATTCCAATAGTTTGTAGGGTTTGAATTTGGGTCATCTCTGACTTAGCATTTGCTTCACCCCTCTCTTTTGGGAGCATTTCTTTTCATTGCTGGAGGGGAACTGTGAAAGTCATTACACCAACACGACTGCTAAGGGCCATATGGGCACCCATCTTCAGTTTTCATGGACGAATGGTGAAGGTGAATATTAACTCATTCTAACTGATGTTCATCTTACAAAGGCAATGTCTCTCTTCACTCTCTGTAGAACTAAGATTAATGCTCAGCAACCAGGGGATCAAAGAGCCTGACAAATGATTGAAGATCTCTTTTAAAAAATGTTTTTAATCCTCACCTGAGGATATTTTCCATTGATTTTTAGAGAGAGTGGAAAGGAGAGGGAGAGACAGAAAGAGAGAAACATCAGGATCGAGCCTGCAATAGAGGTAGGTGTCCTTGACTGGAATCAAACAAGCAACCCTACCAGTCCACAGACTGATGCTAACCACTGAGAAAAACCAGCTAGGGCTGATTGGGGATTTTTTAAAGTTCATAGCTATCATTCATAAAAACCAAGGTTTTTCATGAGAAATATAGGTAAACATAGCCATGATATAGTCCAGTGGTCAGCAAACTGTGGCTCGTGAGCCACATGTGGCTCTTTGGCCCCTTGAGTGTGGCTCTTCCACAAAATACTGACTTCTGCACATGAGCCACGAAGTTTCAATTGCACTGTACATGCACGCCCGCACGTGATATTTTGTGGAAGAGCCACACTCAAGGGGCCACAGAGCCGCATGTGGCTCGCGAGCCACAGTTTGCCAACCACTGATATAGTCCATTATAAAAAATGATACTGAAAATGGAACCCAAAACCTTTAGTTCTAGGTCTAGGCCTGTTAATGGTGGTGGTAGTAGTGGTGGTAGTAGTAGTAGTAGTAGCTATCAATTATAGAACACCAAATTTATAACAGGTACTAGAAAGAGCCCCCATGAGGGACAGCTAGTCCATTGGGAAGAGAGGGAAAAGGCCAATGAAACTCTAGAGGAAGTGAGGTGCGAGTTGACATCTGGTGGGTGAGTTAGAGTTGGTGAGATGAATTTGAGAGGGAAAGCTGTTCCTGAAAGAAGAAAGTGCATATGCAAATTATGTGCCACTAAGTATGATGCATTTACAAAGCCTTCTATTCTTCATTTCATCTGAATCTAAGACTTTCAGGATGATGAAACAAAAAAATATTAATCTACAAAGCAAAGCAGAGGCAAATTGTGATGAGCCTTGCTTATGTCAATAAATAACCAAAAAGTTTTAATGAGGGAAGCGAAATGTTCAGGTTGGTGTTTGGGTTGTAGAAAAATTGTGTGGCCAAGCCCGAGGCAGAGAGGGCACAGCAGAGGCAGGTGTGGCTGCAATCTTGGTGAGAGATGACAACAGAATTAGTGAGAGACGTAAAGAGGTGAGAGCTCTAGGACTCGGATGTTGGCTGATATGTTGATAACACATACTCTGTGGGATAAAGAAGATCCTATGTGAACATCTGTTTTTTATTTTTTTTCCTTCTGGCAACTGAGTGAAATGTAGGGCCCTCACTCAGATGAGATAAAAAGGGGAAGAAAATGGTTTAGGAGAAGATGGAAGTTTTATAGTTAAACACATTGAGCTTGAAAAGCTGAGGAGACATTTAAGGGAAGTTTCTACTGGGCAAAAGTGATTGTGGCTTAGGATCAAGAGTGCAAGCTAGACAGGGGTCATAGCTTCAGGTTTGTTATTCCTAACTGAGACCTTAGAGGTAGTTGCACTCACCCAGGGAGATGGTATAGGATTAAAAAAAAAACAAAACATGAAACCCCAGGGTGCAAGCCTGCGGAATACCAAATTAAAGAAATGTAACTAGGAAGAAGAACTGGTAAAGGATGCTGAGCCTGGGTCAGGTAAAGGGAAAATCCAAAAGGATATGCAATCTCAGAAATTAGGGAAAGATTATTTTAAGTAAAAGGGAGTACTTTTGAATACAAATGGTACAGAGACGTTAAATAAGATAAAGTCTTGGAAGTGACCAGTGGTTTTTAAAACAAGATGATCATAGAGGACCTTGCAAAAATATTTTCCATGAAGATTTAGAGTGGTAGTCATATTACAGTGGATTAAAGGGTGAATAAAAGTGAAGCAGGAAACTGAGTACTTCTGATGCTTCCTGGTAACGGGAAGGTAAGAACATAGGCTGTCAACCATGACAACCTGGAACCCAGATCTAGAGAGGGTTTATTTTGTTAAGATGAAAATATTGAATGTAATGAGGTGTCATGGCAAAGATGCCATTACCGAGAGAAATGTTAACATAGAATGAAGAGAGTGGATGGTTAACAGGCTAGATCCTAAGGACAGGAAAGTAGATGAGATTAGAACAAAAGAACAGGGGATTAGCCTGGAACGGGGGAGAGGGGCCTCATTATCCCAGAGTGAGAACAAAAAAGGAAGAAAATATGAACAGGAATGCTGGTAAGTTTAAGGGTAGAGCTATACAAAGTTGTGGAAGTTATATTGTTCTCTTTCTCTTTCTCTTTTTTCTCAGTACAGTAAGAGTCAAGGTTATTTGCTGAGGATCAAGATTAGCAATAGCATAGTGGGTTCAAAAAAATTAGATTTTTTAAAAATAGCATGGGCAGAGAAGAGTAGAGAACTGATTACAAAAACAGAAGGATTGAAAGGCAATAGTCCTGGGACCCAGCTTTGGTTGGACAACATGAATGCATGAATTGACAGAAACCCCAAAGTGTAGGCTTTCGAGTCTTCTCCAGTGGGTCTCCTCAGCGGGGTGCAGGCATTGAGAAATTGGGCTGTTGGACTGATCTCAAAGTAGGCACTGATGAGCAGGTGCCATGGAAGGGTATGGAGTCAAGGGTACCTCATTCACTTAATCCTCTTCACATCTCTACAAAAGTATGTCCTGACCTTCATTTAACAGAGGATGGAACTATCGCTAATAGAGGGTTATCTTGGCCCAGTGTCACCCAGCCTGCACAGCTGAGCTGAGAGAGTTAGCTAGGCCTTTGGAAGCAAAGTCACTGCTCTCCCCACTGCACTGCACTGCCTCTCCCTGGGACACATGCTCCTAACCTAAACAGAAAAAAGGGATAAGTGCTTCCCTAGGACAACTTTGCTCCCCCTGTTCTGTAATATAAAGCCAGATTATACACACAAAGCTTTTTAGCCCCTGGAAGAAAAGCACTATGCTAGTTTAGAGGATGTATAAATGGTGTACCAAATTGCTCAGATCTGTGTTCAAACAGTGATAAGCTCATTTTTGAGACATGATTATTAAAACCCAATCTCTGTGTTTTTTTGTTGTTGTTCCAACTGATTTTCATTTGCCTTAGCAGCAGACGCTCTATGCGGGGAACATTAGAGCTGATCTGTAGTGAAGGCACTAGAAGGCTTTATAGCTTCGGCTGTAAACCAGAATCACACACTCATCCAAGCGCAGATTTAATTTCCTTACCCCTTTGGTGGTGATTTATGCCATTGGACTAAAGCTACTCTGCAAATGCTGGGGTGGGGAGGGGGTGCGGGGGGGAAGGAAGGAAAATAATATTTTATAATTAGATATCCATTATAGCCAAGGAATTTAAAATGTTTCACCAAAGATGTTTCAATGCCCACTTTATAGATAGGAAATGCAACAAAAACAAATAGCAGCTCCTCACCTTTTGCTTCTGAGCCTCTAGGTAAAATTCTCAGCAGCCTTCAGAGCTCAACCAGCTGCCAAGCTGAATAGATTTTTGAATGCTGAACATTTTGGAGGAGTGGGTCTATGTAAAAGCATTATTTTTTTTAAAGAAAACTTGTTAGTGCCTTACTTCAAGGCCTCCAAATAGGGACTGGTGTCTAGAGGTCCAGGAGAGATAAGGCAGGAAGCTAGGGCCCTGGCTATATGCTGAGCCCTCCTTGTCCTGGGAATGCCTCTTCTTGGTCTCCCTCCTTTTGCTGAGGAAAGACAGATAGTCAGAGGTCCTCATGATGTTGTACATCCCACCCAGTGGCATGGAAGCCCGGGAGAAAGACAATCCCAGACAGAGGCCAATAAGCCAATCACAAGCTTATTCCTTGAGTCAGAACAAGCTCACGGAATGGGTAGTGCTCACTCCATGTAGTCTCTTGTCAAATCCCTCTGTCTTGGCTCCATGATAAATGTCTGATACAGACTTTATCAACAAAATTGCTACCAAAATGCTTTTGATATCACCAAGTGATAACTGCATACATGGAAAGCCAACAGGTAACTCATTCATCAATTTTACTGGAATAATCTTTAAAGCTATTTGGTTACAAGTTTTATTTTGTTTTTCTTATGCAGATACTGAGGAAGTTCCTACAGTTTTTACAGCATAAGACTAAGAAAATTAACATCAGTTCTTGTTGTCACTCTGTACCTTCCTAGCATTGTTAGGGTGGACGCAATGGTCAGCTGCAAAGCAGCTCATTATTTTACATTATAAGCATGCAATACACACCTATAGTGACACAACCATGGAAAATGAATGTTTGAACAACTCTATCCTATGTCATCAAATTTTAAAATTACTCAAACTTACTAATGCCTGTAGAGAATCTGTGTCATCTAAGACAATCCTCTTTGATTTCTGCTCATTCCCCACTGGTGTGTTATAACCAATTAAAATGTTTTGTTTTCCAAACCATATATTTTTAGTTGGCCCTCAGAGCTCTTCTGAGAAATCTCCGTATCTTTCCCAGGATGATCCTAAATATTCCTCCCCTTATTGAATACCTACCTCTTCCACCCTGGATTAAAAGAACCTCAATAAAGGAAAAAAATTCCACTAAAGGGAGTAGCCGATAGTCTGTTCTCTGTCTCAGTGCTTCACTAATAAACTCACTTTCACTTTATTTTTTAATTTAAATTCTTTATTGTTTAAAGTATTACATGAGTGTCCTTATTCCCTCATGGACCTCGCACCCCAGCACATATCCTCACCCCCCTACTGTGTGTGTCCACTGGTTATGCTCATATACATGCATACAAGTCCTTTGGTTGACCTCTTACTCCCTCACCTCCCGCCTTCCCTCATAGGTTGGACAGTCTGTTCAATGCTTCTGTGTCTCAGGTCCTATTTTTGTTCTTCACTTTATGTTTGTTCATTATATTCCACAAATGAGTGAGATCATGTGATATTTATCTTTCTCTGACTTACTTCACTTAGCATAATGCTCTCCAGGTCCATCCATGCTGTTGCAAATGGTAAGAATTCATTCCTTTTTATAGCAGCATAGTATTCCATTGTGTAGATGTACCACAGTTTTCTAATCCACTCATCTGCTGATGGGCACTCAGGTTGTTAAAATTTCAAATCTTTGCTATTGTAAATTGTGCTGCTATGAACATATGGGTACATATATCCTTTCTGATTGGTGTGTCTGTTTTCTTGGAACTTCCATTTGACCCAGTAATTCCACTTCTGGGAATATATCCCAAGAAAACAGAAACACCAATCACTTTAAACTCTATGCTGGTTTGCCTTTTAATTCTTTACTGTGGGAAGCTCAGAACCCACAGTGGGTCATGGACACTCCTGTCCCCAAAACATGGAACACTTGCATCAAAATTAATATTCTGAATAAGTCAAAGGCATGAAATCAAAATCTAAAACTAGCCAGTCATTGTAAACGTTGAGCAATAGAAGATGAACTATCTTTTTTATGTCAAGCTCAAAGGGAAAAGAATCTTGATCTGCATTACCCTCTAAAAATTTAAATGAAAATGGAGGTGTTAGAGGAGGTGTGTGTGAAAGACTACAGCAGAGTTGGGGGAAGGAGGGCAGAGGCTGCTGAAAGTACAACTGAAGTGGTACAGCATGTTCTATTCAATGCATTGTCACTCTAAGATGCAAGCTGCTTTTGACACTGAGCTTAAGAGGCTACAGGTTGTCAGCCAGCATATAGAGCAGCAGTTCTTAACCTGTGGGTTGCGACCCCTTTGGGGGTTGAACGACCCTTTCACAGGGGTCGCCTAAGACCATCAGAAAACACATATATAATTACACTAGAAGCCCGTTGCATGAAGAGATTTGTGCATAGGCCTTCCTTCCCCTAGCTGCTGGCACCAGTTTTCCTCCGGCACCCGGGACCCAGGCCTTCCCTCCAGCCACAGCGGAGAAGCGAAGCCTCTTCAGCCTTCAGTCTTCGCTGCTCTGGCCAGAGCCTTCAGTCTTCACTCCACGCCTGTGTATGCAAATTAACCACCATCTTTGTTGGGTTAATTTGCATACTCTCCTGATTGGCTGGTGAGCGTAGCAGAGGGGTGGTCAATTTACATGTTTGTCTATTATTAGGTAAGATGTTGTTTTGTGATTAATCACTATGCTTTAATTATGTTTAATTTGTAACAATGAAAATACATCCTGCATATCAGATATTTACATTATAATTCATAAAAGTAGCAAAATTACAGTTATGAAGTGGCAACGAAAATAATTTAATGGTTGAGGGTCACCACAACATAAGGAACTGTATTAAAGGGTCACAGCATTAGGAAGGTTGAGAACCACTGATATAGAGGGTGCTGGGTCTCACACAGTTTAAAAATTCCACTTACTGGCTGTAGGGAAGCAGTGACTATTCCAAAGGTTTCTTCTAGTTTGAACCTTCTAGGTTTCGTTGCTTCTTAGTCACACAGTACAAACACTTACTAGGGGTGCAAAGGTTTAAAATAGCTCACCCTCCTCTCTGTAAAGAGGCTTAGTTCACACCTAGTGAGAACCACTTATTCATTTTAAAACAGCCTCTAGGAGAAATGGCAGTGACATTGAGGAGATGTCCTAGGATATTTTAAGAAGATAAAAATGTGTTTTCCTTTAGGAACTTCTCTGAGATCACTATTTTCTGGATAAATATTTGTTTGGGTTTCTTGTGTTGTATTAATTTTTTTAAATGAGTAAACTTTTACTAAAATATTGTACATATTTTGTGATCTACATTAAGCACATAAGTTTGTCATTGTGGTTATATGTTTAATCCTGAGAGTAAAAATGTACCTCCATGACATAAGAAGAGAAATAACATGATACTTTAGAGTTCTGTAGGTAACTATAAGAGATTGAATATATAATTGGACAATGGCCAGACCATATATGACAACAGAACTCTGACCCACAACCTCTGTAGCAATAGGCCCAGACAATCAGGACTTTCTCAAAAACTGCCACTGCCCATGTTTGTATCTTTGCTTCCAACTCAAATCCAAAGAGAGCAAGGTAGATGTACATGCCAAACCCATCTCAGAAGAAGCCCACTTCTAGTTAGCACATCTCTGGCCTCCCCAGCCAACAACTTTCAATCAGGGCACACCTGAGCCTTAAATTCTTCCACTTTAAAGCTTTGCCCCTCTTCTGACTGCCTTTGAATCTCTGCCAAAAGCAAGTGACAGTGGCTGACTTCCTTTCCATGGTAAGCTCTAAATAAATACTTTCCACTGGTTCCAGCATGGATGGCCTTAGCTTATTTCCACAGTTTCCTCAATGTTTCACCAAGACAGTCTGCTCTATCTGGTGCGGCAGATCCCAGTCTGACCAGGTGTGGTACCCACAGAATTACCTTGTCATTTATTTGCTGCTGACAGCTTGTGGAGTTTGTGCCCTAGAAAGTCAGTACTAATGTTGTGGCCCCACCCCATAACAAAGAAACAGAATTTCCGGAGGATGAGGCCAGGAAATCAGGATTTTAAAAAGATTCCCAGGTGATTCTAATGTGCAGCCAAGGTTGAGAACTACTGTCTTAGTGGTTTTTCTCTTCTTTTAGTCCTTCTAAAATAGGCAAAGTAGCCCTTGGAACATAAATCTAAAAGTGATAAAATAATTTCTCATTTTAGCCCAGATTAGTGCAAATGTCTGTCCTTTTGATGAGAGGCCTAGAGCAATTCATTATCTCTTCAACTGTTCATTCATGTACTCAACAAACAGCTTTTTTGAGCTAATGATGCTCTAGATCAGTGGTTCTCAACCTTCTGGCCCTTTAAATACAGTTCCTCATGTTGTGACCCAACCATAAAATTATTGTCGTTGCTACTTCATAACTGTAATGTTGCTACTGTTATGAATTGTAATGTAAATATCTGATATGCAGGATGGCCTTAGGCGACCCCTGTGAAAGGGTCGTTCGACCGCCAAAGGGGTCGCGACCCACAGGTTGAGAACCGCTGCTCTAGATCAAGGTAATTTTGAGGAAACTGGAAAGAATTAGACATGACTGGTGACAAAGCACTTATAACCCCAGGAGTGATAAAATAAAAGTAGCAAAATTTTCTGAAACCTAATGCAGAGAATATGAAAACTTCTCAGGGAAGTCACAAGCAAACAATTGCACATAACTAGAGAGAAAGCAAGTACAATCCATTGTAAATCAGGGAAAGCTATGACAGGGTTTGAGGCAGGCCTGGATGGGTGTGTTCGCTTGCAGGAGGCTCAGATGAAGACATATTCCCTCTCTAGGATCATTCTCCTTATTAAAACATAACAAAATATAGCAAGAGGCTTTGGAAACTTTATGTACTGTATAAGTGTCAGTCATCCTATATAATGAAAGCGTAATATGCAAATTAATCAAATGGCCGAACAGTAGAATGACCATCCATCCGGACAACCATCCAGGACCATGCTATGACACCCACTGGCATCAGGCCAGCCAAGGCAGGTACAATGTGATTGGTCGGGGCCCAGCCATCACCCCATGATCACCCCGCAGAGGGAGGCCCAGGCCACTGACCTCCCTCTGCAAAGGAAGTTGCCAGTGGCCAGAAGGAAGCCCAGGTCCCAGGTTCCGGGTGCCAGAGGAAAGTCAGTGCCAGCAGCTGGGGGAAGGAAGGTCTACTCTTGCACAAATTTTGTGCATCAGGCCTCTAGTAATTATTATATATTAATTGTGATTATTTTCCCCCCAAATATGCCATCATTAAAATAAGTATTTAAAAATGTCTTCATGGAAAACTTAATATCTACAGAAAGTGGTAACCATGAGTAAATAGTTTTGGCATGGCTGGTCCAGGGGAGGGGGAAATTATCTCCCATCAGTCTCAAGCTATTCTGTATTCTTTACTCTACAAGTGTCTACCTTAGTGGTTCCCAAAGCACAGCAGGCACACAGAGTGTTACAATGAACTCATGGGCTTCTATGGGATATTTTATATTTTTGAGCGGGACAGAGTAATGCTCAAAAACTGTTGGACCCCATGCAAACTACTAGTTCAAGGTAGTTTACAGTTTCAATATGAGATCACATTATATACCTTTTGATAACATTCATCCTTGCCAACTTGGATTGTTGGCAACTGCTGTGATAGAAAGCTGGTACTACACATAGATCAATGTGGAAGGGAAAGTGAGGCTGGTACCATCCAATCTGATCCAAAGCTTGAGAAAGTGTGCAGTGCCCAAAAGATGGCCAATAACCCATTAGAAATTGTAGTCATTTAAAACTTATTTAAAATATATTTTTTACTTTTAATTTTTTGTAAATGGTTACTAAGGCATCATGTTTAAATAATTATTAATTTATTGGACCTAACTGCTTAGCAAGTGGAACTGTTGGGTGTTTCTTGGTCTAGGGGGATCCAGAGAAATGAAGGAACATCCTGTGAATAGAGAAAATCTAGAACCCTGTGGTCTATGTAACTGACAAGAGCTGACTCCAGAGTGGCTGCATTTGCAACCAGGTCTGTATGGAAGTGAAGTCTCTTAGGTTTACCTGAGAAAATGCTGACCATGAAAACAATTACTGGATGGTAGATATAATGTTTTAAACTCCTTTAAAAATGTTTTGCTCTTTTTTAAAGTTATAAACATATCTTGTCAAATTCTTCATCCTGCTTTCTAAAACAAATAAGGAACACCATGTCCTAATGTATATTCTCCTTACTTCCCTGAAAGGAAAGTAAGAAAGAAGGGCAAAAATATCTTCAAATTCATAAATAGTTCAGGTCTATATTTCCAGTCCTGGCACTAATATTTTTGAAGTCTATGGGAAAAGTATGTGGGGGCCTTCATCCCAGATATATAAATATTTAAAAGTTATAAATCAAGCTATCAAACTGTTAAATAAAATATGTTCTATGCTCTCACCATGAAAAAATAATGCCTTCACAAGGACCTAGAAGGCCATGTCCTAAATTCTAAGAGTCCGTGAGGACCCACTGGGGAATATGGCGGTGTTAGGAGTCAGCCAACAGACAATCAAGCTTCTTTTCCCACCTTGGCGTTATGCTACACCTACTGCACAACAGGTGATCCCCTACAAGACAAGGGACCTTGCAGGCAGACATGCACACCCAGCTGGCACATCTATTCTCAATTCATACCACTGCCAACAGCCACACTTGCCCATCCCCTCAAACCTAGGCAAACACACCACTGCATCAAATCCCTTAAGATGATGGACCCAGGAGAGATATTGTGTAGATCCTGGAAGTGTGCTTGGTGCTATCTGGGCAGGAAAGACCAGGTTCCTGGTGATTCATGGTGTAGTCTAGAGTAAAAACTATTGGTGGAAACACCCCTGGCCCTGCAGACTTCTTATTCCATGGGGAGAATTGTACCTGATAATGAGCCAGAGTGAGGTCCCCTAAATCCAGGATTCAAGGCAGGTGCCTCTTGTGCCAGATCTAAAGATGATGCTAAAATTTGCATATTTTCTGGCCGTTAGGATGTAAAAATAAAAAAGTTGCTCCCAGAAACAAACCCCTTCCCTCCTAATCACTTCCTGTCAGAAAAAAAAAAAAAATGAGTGCTCTTGGTTGCGTGGGTTTTCATTTTTAACATGCAGAAAATACAAAATAAACTTGGCAACAGGCAGCACTTTCCCTGCTGTTCTTGTGATATTTCTGGCGTCGCTTGGGCGGAGGATGTGTGCCAGATCAGCACTTTGGTCAGCACGCCTCACTCACAGGGCGGCTTACCATGTCTACCTTCCCAGATGCTCAAAGCCTCCAACACAGGTCTGAATTCAGGCAAAGATGAAAATGCAAGAAAATCTGCGACCCCAGAGGAACAGTGTGAGCTAAGGTATTTCTATCTGGGACTAAAAATTCCAGTAGGACCGGTTTGTGGCCTTGAGCAATGTGCTCTTTAATTTATGCACTTAGTCATTCGTTAGGACATTTAATGAGAACCTAATGTGAGCCCGCCACATGGCTAGGCATCATGTACCAAATTAAAGCACTTCATGAGTCTTCCTACAACTGTAATCTGGCAACACTTACCCTGTTTTAAGAAAGCTTTCTACTAACTGCCATAAATATCACTGTTAAGTTATTGCATAATGATACTATCTCATCATTTCTTTTATGGTTGGAGATGTCCAAATAAACATCTTAGACTCCTGAGCCACAGTTTCATTTTACATTATAAAGGATGTCAAACAAGTAAATTTCTTCCCACAGCTAATGCCCCAAGGTCACATCATTTATCATTCTCCTGGCAAAACAAAACAAAACAAAAAAACCTAGTTAAACATAGTCTATTACACCGTGGAATGCATATGTGTAATGAAGACTCTTTGTGTTATTTGTTTTGGTTTTTGGTATAGATCTAGAAAAACAGATTGAAAGTAAAAAAGAGGCAATCGTCCTATCTACTGCCTTCTAATCTATTTCCCAAAATGTTTGAGAAGGGTGTTTTGAATGGAGACTACAGAGGATGAGTCAAACAGCAAGGCACGGTCTTTGTGCGTGGACACCGCCAATACCAATTGGCTGACACAGACACCGAGTCTTTTTGTTAGGTACAAACTAAGGAAGTGGTAGGCACCTGGCTATATTATCATCAGCTTACTATTCAGAACAGTGTAAGATTATAATGGCATATTCTCCCATAAGGGGAAGCTGAGATGAGTCAACCTGACTTTCTGCTCTACATGGCAATTCTGTTTCTCATTTCAAATTAATAGATTGGGATGCTTATTTCTAGTCCAGACTCCCTATGTTTTGATAATGCAAATCTGACCAACTGAAAACAGAGACAAACCTGAATGCCTCAATTTTCAGACTCTAAACCAGGGGTGGGCAAACTTTTTGACTCGAGGGCCACAACGGGTTCTTAAACTGGACCGGAGGGCCGGAACAAAAGCATGGATGGAATGTTTGTGTGAACTAATATAAATTCAAAGTAAACATCATTACATAAAAGGGTACAGTCTTTTTTTTCAATAGTTTTATTCATTTCAAACGGGCCGGATCCGGCCCGCGGGCCGTAGTTTGCCCACGGCTGCTCTAAGCCCTGCTGATCAGGACTAGCAAATGTGCACTTGGACCCTGGTGAAACTTTTTCTGCCCCTGCCATGAAAAGACTCACTGAAAGCCCCCGCAGGAGATTTGCATTGATATGCCATGTAGGTGAGTTCTAGGCCACTTCCTGACTGCTCAGCCGGGTAATGTGCACAGCACAGGCTGCCTCTGCTGGGACCCTGGGAGCCCACACAGGTGCAATTCTCTGGGAGGACCTCCCTGAACTTCCGCAGACCTGCCTGCATGACATCTCTGCTTCAAACTTCAGCATTGCTACAGAGTTATCAAAAACTGTATTGATCTTTGATGTTTGTATTCTTATTTAGCATTTTTCAATGCATTTCTCTCAATAGTATGATCTAAAATTTAAATCAGCCTCTCAAATAAGCAGAACACATTTATAAGCACTATAGAGGTTTTCTGAATGATTCTTGTCCAAGAAAAGGGAGATAGGTTGGGGGGAAACACCCTCTTCAAGTCTCAACAACTTGAATTCCAATGATAGAAAAGTTGGCAGAAGAATGCTAAATATCAGGAGCTACATCACAGTATTAAAAAGAAAAAAAAGGAAAAAAAAAGGCAAAGACCTAATTTTTGCAGTAGTGTAACTAAATGAACATTGGCACCATTTATTCACCATTTACTATATATTGTCCTGAAACTCCTGCCTTGCGCTTATAGGTACTAGCATTACCAGAATTTTGGAAGTTCCAAATTATTTTTACTATGATAGTGGCAGTCTGCTGATGTGAAAACATGCAGAGAATCCAATAGTATTTTCCTCCTGAAAGTTGAAGTTGAGAGGGCAGTAGTGACAAAATCAGCAGTAGTTTCTGAGCATCTTTAAATATTTCGTGAAGTTACTTTAAATTTCACTCTAAAACTTGAGTTTCCTAACACTCATGAAAGTGCACATAGATACCATTTTAGACTATATTTTGATCTTAAGATGTGAGAAAATAGGGGGCCTCGGAGAGAAAAGAGAGAGGTATGGTGGATGCAGTGGTCCCGCCCAGACTCCCTCCAGAATAAGAGTCCTCATTCCTCCAGCCTCTACCAGTGTTAACAGACATAGCAGGGACTGGCCTATGCAGGAGTATGAAGGTCCCCCTCCCCCACTTTAATGCAGGACCATCCCAGCTCCAGAACTCTGCAGAGGATCAGCTGAGGTTTTTGGAGCAACCACATAGCAGTGCATGCCCAGTCCTGCTTGCATGCTCCCTACACATGGCAAGGGCAAGGGCAAGGGCACTGCCCAGTAAATCTCCTGCATCCTAGAGAACTGACCAGTTCTCTAGAGATAAGGCCTCCGTGCTCCACCATCTCTTTTCTTCTTTTCAGAAACTAATCTGTCTTAGTCTGCTCAGGCTGCTCTAACAACATACCTCAGCCTGGGTGATTAAACAACAGACATGTATTTCTCACCAGTCTAGAGACTGGAAGCTGGAGATCAGGGTCTGATTAGTTTCTGGCAAGAGCTCTCTTCCTGGCTTGCCAGAAGGCCACCTTCTTACTCTGTCCTCATCTGGCCTGTCCTAGGTGAGTGCATACAGAGAGAGAGAAAGCAAGTCTGTACTTCTCTCCTTACAGGGCGTTAATTATATTGTAAGGGCCCCCCTGTCATGATCTCATCTAATCTAAATACCTCCCTCAGGCCCCATCTCCAAGCACTGCAACACTGGGGATTAGAGCTTCAGGATGAATTTCGGGCCTGGGTTTGGAGCATTCAGTCCATAACGGATCCTGACTTTCTACCCCTTCAGGTAGAGTTAATGTCCCCTCAATGAGGAATAGAGTATCTGTGATTAAAAGCTACAGCTCTGGAGGTCCATGACATCATATATGTGTATGTGTGTGTGTGCGCGTGTGTGTGTGTGTACGCACACGCGTGCACACACAAATGTGTGTAATCCTGATTCTATCATGTTTGAGTAACTTTGGCAAGTTATCTAACACTCTGAGGCCAATTTCTTTACCAGTAAAATGACGATGTAATAATAGCGCCTGCTACATAAGATCATTGTGAAGATATAAAGAGTAGGCACAGGCCCTGAGCATAGTAAAAAAAAAAAAATCCATAGATGTCTCCCTGTCTCCCCTTCTCTAATGTGAACATGCTGAGGCAGAGGCCCAGTGTTTAGATGGCTCTGGGTTCCCTCTGCCTGGTACTATGCCTGATAGTGGGTGAACACTCAGCAGTTTTTTGTGTGAAAAGACCTGGGGAAACGTGGCAGGAATGAAGGCTATGAAAGGAGTTTAGAGTTTTGCTGAATGCCTAACTAGGCAGTTAATCGTAATAGGCTACTGCCTAGAAATGACTGAAGTATACATTTTTGCTTCTTGATTTCTATAAACTAATACTCCTTTTATTCATAACCCATTTACATTATAGGGTTTTCTGTTTCATTGGTATGCAAACCCTTTAAAATTTGGGCGCCCTAGAGAACAATGTTGCTCCAACATGGGCAAAGTACAGCAAACGCGCTGTGTCTCCAACAACACAAATCATGAAAGCTAATTAGTTTTAATAATGTGTTTCAGGTAATTAAATCACAAAGTTCCATGAGTGCTTATTACAGCAGTCATAGCTCAGAGGGTAACCGGATTTTGAAATATGATTTGTCATGAGTCCCCTTCCCACATCCACCTCCACCCTCCGCTGTCTGTTCTACCTTCTGGTCTGAAACTTTCCAAGTTTTAATCTCACTGTCAGATGTTTCCATGACTCACATTTCATCATAGTTCAATGTCTTTTTATTATATCTGCTATAACCTCTTTGTCTTTAAAGTCTGGGCTATGGGTGCTTGGATACTTCGGCTACAAGTAGACCTCAGAGAGCTCAATGCCCACACTGAATATTAAATAGGCAGCAAGATCAAGTTAGGTATTCTTAACCTGACATCTGAGTATTTGTCACTTGTAAAAAAGGCTAAAGTTACACAAACTTCCCTCACTATTGACATTTTTATATACATCCTTCCAGACAATATTAGATAAAGGTCATTGGTTTGTGAGCAGCAGCAGCCATCCTTGCATATATAAGCACAGCACAGGAGTTATTAGGCCGGTGCTGGAATCATTCAGAGAATCAAAGGAAATGCTGAGCTGCCAGGTGTCTGGGAAGAGGGCATCCACACAGCTCAGTAGGAGTCATGAGAGAATACTCAATTCCTAGGGGCCATCGTGCACCTGGCTCCATTCCAACAACTACCAGGTTGTGAGTTGGCTTTCAGTTTCCACTTCTGGGGCAGAGAGTTTGGTTTGGCTAGTGTAGGCCAGATGCTTTCCCCTGGATGAATCAACTCAGGCGGGAAGACAGGGTGATTGATGGTCCTAGAGAAGGGAAGTATCTACCAGGGTTACAGCCCACCACTGTGCCTACTGGATCTAGTGCCCCTGCTGGGTGTGCTTGGAACCTGCCCACCCAAAGAGCTGCAAGAAAGGTGGGGGATGGGCAGCCCAGGGGCTGTTCCCAAATAAAAGAGGAAATGCTGGAAAAACAAGGAAGAAATATTCAGCCTGCACACTTTGATATATGCATATGCAATTCTATAGATGTAGTTTCTGATAATTTTCTTAAAGCAAATAATTAAAAAAGTAGAGTTGCTAGGTCAAAGACAGAACATATTTTTAAGAGTTTTATAAACCACTCATGTCAGATCTTGGCTTTCCTTTGATAAAAATGGTCCAATGGCTTTTGATGGTAGTCAGAAAGAAATGGAATATTCTCCTCCTAGACCATGATTCCCCGCAAAACCTAGTCACTGACTCCTCTATGACATCTCCTTCCATCCTTGACCTCCCTCAAACCAAGCCCTTTCCTTCCCAGAACTCGTACCCTTTCCTCTCCCTGGAACTTTGCTCCCCCAGAATCCCACATGACCTGCTATTTACATCTCTGCTCACATTGAGCTGCTCCAAAACAGCCTTCCACACCCACCCACCTAAAATGGCACCTTCACACTGTTCCCCTTTCCTGGTTTGTGCTTATCACTAATATCCCTGACATAAGATATACTCACTCATGTTATGTTTATTTTTGGACCCCTTTCTAGAATGAAATGAATGTAAATTGCCAAATTCCCCTTCAAGAAAGCTGTACCCATGTGTATACTCCAGCTGTGATATATATATATATGAATATATATATATATTCATATATATATATATATATATATATTCATATTCACAGCCCATTGAGGTTTCTCTCTCATTCATTTTCTATCTTCCTATTCCTCTCCCTCTCTCTCTAAAATCAAAAAAATTATATAGATATAACTTTAAATCTATGCCAGTCTTATAGGCAAAATTCCTCTAATTGTATTTACTACAGCGTTTCTGGAAGAATTCATCTAGTTCCTGCTGAAAGCTTCCAGCCACAGAAAGCTCTGTCCATCCACTGAGGGACAACTCCCACAGTTAGAAAGTCAGTCCTCCCTTACACTGAGCCCACATCAGCCTGTGAACTTTTCTGTGGAAACCTGTTCCAAGTAAATGTGTCCTTTTGCCATGCTCACAGTCAGGATTCATGCAGCGATGTGGCTATTTCATATAGTAAACTGGCTATATGGGTTGTAAAGAGAGCTGGGAAACAAGTAGTAGGTGGGGTTTTAGGAACTTTAGAGCCCACAGAAGGAGCTCCATGTTGCTGTTGCTTATATTATAAGTTATATCAGCATTTCTGAGGCGGATGGCTGAGGCTGAGTCTGGTACTGCTAAAACCAAGACTGCTAGAGCAACTGCCACAGAAAGACTGATGCAGAGCCTGGCCAGTACGGCTCAGTGGATGAGTGCCGACCCATGAACCAAGAGTTCATCAATTAGATCCCAGTCAGGACACATGCCCAGGTTGCAGGCTCAATCCCCAGTAAGGGGCATGCAGGAGGCAGCTGATCAATGTTTCTCTCTCATCGATGCTTCTATCTCCCTATCCCTCTCCATTCCCCTCTGAAATCAATAAAAACATATTTTTTAAAAAAAGAAAAGAAAGATTGATGCTGAGAGGAATAGGAAAAACCAGGAAGGAAGCCCATTCTCCACTCCTTCCATCTTCCAAGTCCCTTCTACTGGCAGGACTTAACCCGAAGTCCGCTAGCAGGCTGCCAGAGAAATGGTTTGCAGAAGCCCAGCCTCAGTAACTCAGAGAAGAGCAGACAAGGCTGAGGTTTGATACTGAGAGGTAACAAATAGAAACTAGCACACACACTGTTCTTCCTTCCTTACATTGACCCATGAACCAGGAGGTCATGGTTCAAGTCCTGGTCAGGGCACATGCCCAGGTTGCTGGCTCCATCCCCAGTAGGGGGCATGCATGAGGCAGCGGATGGATCATTCTCTCTCATCATTGCTGTTTCTATCTCTCTCTTCCTCTCCCTTCCTCTATGAAATCAATAAAAACATATTTAAAAAACTGTTTCAGAATAAATAACAATAATTTAGCCATGTTGTTTTCCTTATCATTATGGAGGCATGCCAGATTATAAACCTTAGGATACAAAACCAATCAAAATGGGAGTGCATTTTTGCCTCAATTCACCAGTACAAGGCTAAGGGTCAGTTTTAGACACACACTATACCCCACATAGGAGGTAGTAAAGTGCAGAAAACTCGTGCTACAAGCATTTCACTGCAGATACTCCTCCTTATAAGAATATCACCTTCTTCCTTTTGCAGCGCAGCTAGTTGATGAGGTAACTGACTCAGATGCATTACAATAGTTTGGAAGCAATCACAGCCTGACTTTTAAACCCTAAAAAATAAGCCTCTCTCTCTTAAAATCTGCTGGCTCTTCTGCTCTCTTCTTCTGCATTGTTTCTTTCTTTAAAAATAAATATATAAAACAAAACATGGAGCCTTGCTACAAGTAAGAGAGGGAAGATATGATGTGATAAAGTCAGCCAGGTAGCTGACGCTGTAAAAGCTCTAGAATGGAAGAAGGACACTGGAAGTTAAGTCTGACCTTGGAAATGATTCAACATTTGATCTAGAGCCAGTCATCTTCAGTTCGTTTCCTTCGAGACCTTAGTTTTTCCATCCATCACTAGGGCAATTTTTCCCCAGAAAAGTTGTTTGAAAACCTGGGAGAAAGTAGAGTGAGCCCAAAGAATTCTTCATCAGTGTGTGTTTAAAATATTCCAGCTGACAAGTGGTGGCAATAAAGCCTGCGTTAGGCACTCTGGTGCCTGTCAATTCCTTCTCCATTTTTGGTGTGTAATCAAAAGAGCCTAATGCCAAGTGATGGAAAGCATCCTTCCTGCATTATCACCATCTGTTTCTTTGGCATCCACCACAGACAGCTGTGTAGCCAGCTTTCAAGCTGTTTATTGGTGTGTCACATGGAGAAGGTATTGATGGACTGACTGGATCTCTTGAAATTGGACATTTTTGTTTCTCTCTGAAATGTTTATTCAATATCTTGTCAGTCTTACAGGATGTTCAACAGGCATTTATTCAACGACTCAACTAACCCCTGACAACAGGGTGGTTTCATAACTACGAATGGGTATTTTGAGAAAAAAATTACAATGGTGTCAACTCTCAAGCAAGCTATAGATGGAACTAGAAAAGGATCAGAAAAAAGAAAATGAAATGGTCAAAAGGAAGAATGGATCACCCTGTGAGTACAGACTGAGAAGATCTGCACAAAAGTATGCAACAATAGAGGCAGAAAGGTATAATTTAAGTTTCTATTATCATGATGTTTGTGATAAAAGGAAGATATTGGGTTTAAGGTGGGTGGAGAAAAAAAGAATAAATAAAGAATAAGTAAAGAATAAAATCGAGTCTATCTTTACATAATGGCAATAAACCTAATATTTCTATGATTTAAAATATCCTAAAAAGATAGAAGCTGGCCGAAACCGGTTTGGCTCAGTGGCTAGAGCGTCAGCCTGCGGACTGAAAGGTCCCAGGTTCGATTCCGGTCAAGGGCATGTACCTGGGTTGCGGGCACGGCCCCAGTGGGGGATGTGCAGGAGGCAGCTGATCGATGTTTCTCTCTCATCGATGTTTCTAACTCTCTATCTCTTTCCCTTCCTCTCTGTGGAAAATCAATAAAATATATTTAAAAAAAAAAAAAAGATAGAAGCTGAATTCTAAATGACTCACATATATGTATTAAAATATATTGACATATTATATATGTATGTATACCTATGCACACATACATAAATGTAATATAAATTTATATATAATTAGAGAACATAAAACATATGTTAGAGAAGAGAAATCTAAGCTTTTTGGGCAAACCTCTAATCTCGAAGGTCAGCACCAAGAAGATCAGAAAGTTCTTTCATAAAATGCCCTTCAAGTTCACTCTAACAGGCAGAATATTAGACCAGACGTCACACAGTACAAAAGACTAGCATTTCTTATTTGATTCAACACTTTGCTGAGCAAAAAGTTCTGTTGTCAAGTACTGTAGAAAACACAAATAAGTTTCCAGTCCTAAAGGAGTTTATAATCAATTAGAGATGACCAGATGTACTAGTAAAGACACACATATATGGTATATATAAATAAACACACAGCTGAAACCGGTTTGGCTCAGTGGATAGAGCGTCGGCCTGCGGACTGAAAGGTCCCAGGTTCGATTCCGGTCAAGGGCATGTACCTGGGTTGCAGGCACATCCCCAGTAGGAGATGTGCAGGAGGTGGCTGATCGATGTTTCTCTCCCATCAATGTTTCTAACTCTCTATCTCTCTCCCTTCCTCTTTGTAAAAAATCAATAAAATATATTTAAAAAAAATAAAAATAAAAAATAAACACACAAACGTATATTTACTTTTAAATACTATTATAAAGAATGAGTGCTACAAAAAGGTTACAAATCAAGTCAAATGATTCAGAGAATGATTATGGTTCAGAGAAGGTGGCTATCACCCCCAGCTGGATTAGAAAATGCTCCTTGAAAGAAGTATTGTTTGAGCTGCATTTTAATGAATTAGTTGAGTTTGATCACCACACTCAGATGAATTTGAGTATTTCATTCCCAAAGACCGATGAGTGAAGCACGAAGACAGGAAATCAGGAATTGTGTCTGGGAATAAATAGTAAAGTGCCCAGATAGCCTAGAACTTGAAGTGCTTTGAGGGTGAGCAGTGGTCTCTGATATAAAATGCCACTTTGATGTCAGTTCATAAAGGAATTTTGAATGGCATCCTAAAGAGGTTAAATCTTAAATCTCTTCAGAAAAGAGTGATGGGATCAGATCTGCCGGATGAACAGATTCTAGAGGCAGGAAGGCCAGTCTAGGGCAATGATGAGTCTCTGATTTAAAACTGCTACTGCTGGAAGGGACTCAAGAACCCTTTGTCCATCTGTTTATTTTATAAATTTAAAAACTAAGGCCTAGATGAGTACAGTGATTCATCCAAGTTCAGTGAACTCATAATGGTAAATCCAACCAGAACATAACTCATGGTTCTACTCCAAAAAAGGAGACAGCAAGATCTTAGAATCTTAAAATGAGCAACAGATGGTGACAGTATCATCAATTGGCCTTGTTGACTAATTGAGTATGAGGAATGACAGGGAGAAGTCCAAAGGGACTCAGACATTCTAAGCCCTCTCCCTACCTCCCTGCATTCTGTGCTTGCCTGGGGGCCTCTGCCACCACCAGACATGTTTGTGCTACCCTATGGTTAGCCCCTGCCCACTGCCTCAACCTACCTATGCTCTCCCAACCCAATTCAAAGATCCCTCTGGTTCCTACCTCTTCCACAGTCCTATATTAGCTTTCTATTGCACTGTAACGAATTGCCACAAATTTAGTGCCTTAAAACAGCACCCCGTTTTGGGGTTTGCAGTTCTGTAGATTGTAAATCCAGCATAGCATGACCGAGTTCCCTGCTCAAGGCATCATGAGGCCAAAATCCCCGTGTCAGCCTGGCTGAGTTTCTATCTGAAGGCTCTGAGGAAAAGTTCGCTTCCAAGTTCATTCTTGTTGACAGAATTCAGTTCCTTGAGGTTGTAGAACTGATTGTCTGGGAGCCAGGGGCCACTCAGCTCCTGGAGGTCATCTCATTCCTTGCCACAGGCCCCTCCATCTTCAGGCCGGCAAAAGTGCATCAAGTTCTTCTGCCTTGACTCTCTGACTTTTTCCATCTCTGAACTCTGGGCCTGGATATAAGGGGCTCCTGTGGTTAGGTCAGGCCCAACCGGATGATCTCCCTAACTTAAGGTCAACTGACTAATAGCATCTTGAGAGTAAAATCCATCATGTTCACATTCTGGGTATGACGCAGAGTGTGCGCACGAGGGGGTATCTCAAAATTCTGCCGACCACACCCTTCTATTTACAACAGTTCCTTTTCTCTCATCCAGGTTTGGGAAACACACATTAATTCAATCCAGACTAAACTGTGAATACCACAACTTCTCTCAGTAACGTTGGTCTTCAAAGGCATCTCATTAACTAAAAATAATTTCCTGATGCATTTTCAGGGAGTGTTTTTGGAGAGATTTGAAGATGGGAAGGTTGGTGGACAGAGCTTATGTTAAAGCAGGAGTAATGGTTGAACCCATCGTTTACACCACCCTGGACTCGTAGGGATGAGGGTTTTTATATCTGTGCACAGGATTAGTCGTCCTGGGTGAAAATTACCAAATCATGCTATTTTTCCTCTTTTCTCCATTCTCAGAGGATTAGCCTGCTGTCATCTCAGCATCTTCTTCAGTAAGCTGGGAGTTATCGGAAAATTTTTTAAAAAGGAAACCAGTTACAATTTGATTCTCATGCAAAGAAGATAACAACCAATCAGCCTGTGGCAGCATTCCGCACACTCTGCATAGCAGGAGGACCGTCATGTTGCCAGCTACTCTATATTCGGCCATCCTTCTCCCAGCAATCACGTCTATAATTAGTACTGGCACATTGTGCCTAATTAGTTATTTCTGTGGCATACGGGCATGGAATGTATGTGTTCCGTAGTCACCCCACTTTACTGTTAAATTGCCTGTAGAGATTACTGGGAGGGGAATGAATAATTAAGCTTATTTCTTTGTCTCGTGTTTTCTAATTCCCTTTGATTCTGTTCAGGTGATATAATTATACTGTATCCATGGCAATGCTCATTATCTATTTCTATAGGTGAAATCTTTGGGGGCTGCTGGTGAAATAATTTTTTCTCTTAATCTTGCTTCAATCTGTGAACCATGAATGATGGAGCAGCTAAAAGTCACGGGTGCTAATATGGATTTACCCTTTAGTTAGCATGTCACGCTAATGCTCACACTCAATTCCCAACTGCCTTTTTTTTTTTTTTTTAGTTTAACAGAGAAATGTGCCTACCCTTTTACCCTTTATCTACATCAGAATTTTGTTCTAATGAACTGCTCTGTTATAATGAGTACCCAGACTATGTAATGCTACTGAAATGGTTTTGATATTTTTAGACAAGGTATAAATAAGAGTTTAAAATTGTAATGATAAATTCTGCAAAACACGTCAAACCACAATAACTTTACAGTATTGTGGCATTTAATAAAAGTAACTGTAAGATTAATATCCTACAGTATTAATCTTACAGATTTAAAACGTATGCCCTATTTTTAACTACTTTGATGATTTCAGTGCTGCGCCATTGATGAGCAAACAGCAAAAGATTTGAATCAGAAAACATGTTTGAATTTTTTTAATTTAAATCTTTATTGTTGAAAGTACTACATAAGTCCCCTTTTCCCCCATTGACCCCTTCTACCCCTCCCCCGCACCCCTTTGTCCCAGTCCTTCACCACCCTATTGTCTCTGTCCATGGGTTATGCATATATGCATACAAGTTCTTTGGTTGATCTCTTCCCACCCACCCCCATCTTCCCTCTGAGATTCCACAGTCTGTTCCTTGCTTCTATGTCTCTGGATCTATTTTGTTCATCAATTTATTTTGTCCCCTAGATTCCATATATGAGTGAGATCATGTGATACTTGTCTTTCTCTAACCCTAGACTTTCTAACCATAAGACTGTGACCAAGTTATTGTTCTTGTGCTAGTCTTGGTTTCTTTACTTGAAAAAAATAGAATGATAATAACTCTAAAAGATTCTTGTGAGGATTAGAGATAATTGACACATTGTAAGTGACCAATAAACGGGTTGACATTGTCACTATTGGAATAATCATGAGATGATGCTTTGTGGGAAGGCAGCCTCTTGGGCCATGCCCAGAATTTCTCAATCAGAATCTTCAGTTTCACAAATTGAAGTTTAGGAAGCACTGATGCTGAAGACAGCAAACTGATAGAACACAGACATTTCAGCTCAGCCAACTTCATGTTTCATAGGCTATTTTGTCATCCATGATTTGAAACTAGATCCTTTTTAAATTGTTGCAGGTTTTGATAAAGTTAAATTAATAGAATTCTTCTTCTTTCCACTCCCAGGTTGACAGAAAAATAAAATAACACATCTGGAGAAGCTTTAAAGATCCTGTAATCCAAACTTTATGCAAATTATGGTACCAATCTTCTGCATTATGCATTTTATTTATATCAAAATGAAAACTAAGAGGTAAATCATGTACCTATTTTCCAAGAAATAAAGGCCTGTGGACCCTTGGTCTTTTGGAATTCTGTTTGAGGTGCTGGCTATTCACATTAAAAAAGTGTGTTAAGTTCCTCAGACACTTTCTTTTTCTAGAATAGGTGACAGGCAGCGCCCTCCTTCAGAAATCAAATAGGCTCTATTAAAAAAATATATACCAGCTTCCAAGTATTCCCTTTGAACTGAGATCCCATTTATATCTGTTTGCTTAAAAGATACCGGAAATACACATGGCTGGTATAGTATGCAGTGTATGAGTTTACTAGAGCTACCCTAACAAAATATCACAGACTCTGTGGCTTAAATGACAGAAAGCTATTTTCTTACACTTCTGGAGGCTGGCAGTCCAAGATCAAGGTACCAGCAAGGTTGGTTCTGAGGAAGCTCCCTGCTTGGCTTGATGTCAGCTGCCTGCTGGCTGTATTCTCACATGGCTTTTTCTCTGTGTGTGCCCATCCCTAAGAGATAACTCTTCCACCTCTTAAAAGGGCACCAGTTGTATTGATTAGGGCCCACCTTCGCGACCTCATTTTAACTTAATTACCTCTTAAAGACCATAGCTGCAAGTATGGTTACATTCTGAGGTAATGGGAGATGAATTTTGGAGGGACACAATTCATCCCATAACTTGTAAAGTGTGAATATATTAACATAAAAATATATGAATTCCTACTAGTCTAAAATACCAGATTTCTATATGATCTAATTCTTACAAATGTTAGGGGAAATGGGAACTGATAGGTCCATTTTGCTGCCTATCAAAAAGCATTTTTTGCCAGGTAGCTGCCCACTTTGGATAAGTACTATAGTTTCCATAGTTACAGAAATGGTCAGGACTTCAAAGGAACCAATATCTTCAACTGAACAAAACCAAATGAATACAAATGTATTGAATACAATTCCCCAAATGAAATGGACATATTCATAATTCTCAAAACAAAGATATCGGGCTATGTCTTTGCCCAGAAGCAAATCATACTTAAAGCGATATCAACTCCCATTAAACCCATATTAATACTGAGAAATTATTAAGAAAATAAAACTATTTCCTGATTGAGGTCCTTTTTTAAAGAATTAATCTCAGTCCTGAAGTTTTACCTTTTTTGTTTTGAGCAAAATTCAGAATCAACTCTTGTGGAAATATAAAAGTTGACACTATGATACTAAGTTATGACCTTTAATGTACTTTCTAAAAACTGGTATTTATAGCGTTTTCATTTATGACCCCAATTGGACTAGTCACACATTTCTTAATAAAAGAATGAAAACTGAATACTCCACATAACTTTACCCTATCTCAGATGTTCTAGATATAAAATATTTAAGAAAAATCATTCTAGAGAATTACTTTTCCCTCAGTCAGTAGTTTCACTTGTCTTGGAGTCTCTTGACACTAAATTGCAAACACTGATGCATTTGCAATGAGGTTTTACATTGAAGTTTAGCTATCTTTCCACAATTATGCCATAGGGGACGATAGTCATGTGAGGTTCTTAAGGGGACATTTTAACATTGAATTATGCAAATGTTTTGTACAGGAGACTTTGATGAAGTTTGAGAAACCCGTAGTTCAATGACTACGGGTTTTGAAAAGTGTACCCTTGGTAGCTGGTGCTGGGGTTCACGCTGCTGCCTTGCTGCAGAGGTGGAGAGCTATGTACAGATTCTGTTCTTCCCACCTTGTGACTTAAAAATAAACCTCTAAAGAACTTGAATGTAAAAGCATTACATCGACATTTCATTAATAATTTCAATGCAAAAAAAGCAAAGGAAATATGAAATCACCCACACGGAAAGTGTTATGTTCTTGAGTTTCTATTACGTTTGTAAAATGGTTCTTAATTTAGAAAGGAAAGATTTAGATGATCAAAATAGTATTCAAAAAAGTAAATAACAAGTGAACTTTTGTTTGAAAGTTTCTGGAAAGTACCTATTTTTAAAGACAATATAACCAGATAAGATTCCCCATCAATTTGTGTTCCTATGCTTGATGTGAGCTAAATGCATATGTTGTAATTTTGCAATTAATGCTATAATGAAACTATTATCTTTATTTTTATTAGTATAGAACATTACTATATGTTACTATATATTTTATTAATGACAACATTTGTATTTGAGACTTATATACCATGTAAAAAGGAAATGGAATATGAATATAACTATGAAAAGTGAAGAAGCAAGTAAGAGCAATTTCTTGAAAGGCGACTGGTGGTACTAAATAATGACAACAACCATTTCTATGGAGATGCTTTCTTGATAAAAGTTGTGCCTCAGACTTCTTAAATTTTTCCAGGTTCAATGTCAGCACTCACCATGTACATAAACTATGAGAAAAAATACTGCAGTAACAGGTATTCAAAAATTCTATTGAAAATACTGTCACAATGAACCATGGAATTTTATACCATGTGGGTATTGCTCCTTGTTCATCTGTGCTTCTTGTTCACATGGTTATCCATCAGCATCCAAAGGACTGACATTGAAAAACATGGTTGGTTCACTTAAAACTAACCCAGCTTTGTCCTAGAAGCAGAGGAACCCGGGGCATGCTGAAAACTTTCTTAAGTGGAGTCTAAAATCAAATGAAAACAGAAGGGCATGCAGCAAGTCTCCATTTTATTTGGAGTCTGTTTAGCTGAATTAGGATGACAGGAGAGAAGCAAATGGCTTCTTCAATTGCATATAAACTGAAGATAACCAGACCCAGAGGTCAACACACAGTATTTGTCATTCAGCTCTGGTTTGAGGTCCTTCAGAAAGAGTCTTAGGGCTGGGGGGCAAGGGTGCAAAGAGCCAAGACCTGGGCACCAACGCTCTACAGGCCTTGGGAGCAGCCACTTCACAGGTGCTATATTCATGGTAGCTTCTGCTATAGCCGTTACTTATTAGTAATAAATCCACAAGGAAGCACTAGGCACTGATAAACTGAGCAACAGAAAGACAGAAGGGAAACAGATGACCATCAGTTTGGTCAAATATTTAACCTTACAAAAATCTAAATTTTAACATAATTATATGCTGGCAAATATTTTATATGCTGGCAAATAGTAATAAGCTCCCCAACTGGTGTAGCTCAGTTGGTTGGAGCATCACCCTGTACACTGAAAGGTTATGGGTTTGATTCCCCATCAGAGCACATACCTGGGTTGCAGGTTCCATCCCTGGTTGGGGTGTGTGCAGGGGAGAGGGGTGGCCGATCGATGTTTTACTCTCGCATTGATATTTCTCTCTCTTTCTCTATCCCATCCTCTCTCTCTCTCTCTCTCAATTCAATAAAAGCTTCTCCTCGGGTGAGGATTTAACATAATAATAAGCAATGTTAGAAAATATTAGAGCACACGTTTTTCTCTCAGATACTGCTGGTGCGGTAAGAGTGAGACCACCTTGGAATGCAATGTGGCAATATGTTTCAAGGGACTTAATGAAACTATCACTGTACCAGCAATGCTGCCTTGAAGACTGCATAGGAAGGAAAACAGGAAAGGATTTATATGTAGATGGTGCTCACAGAGTCATTCACAGCAGCAACGAAATGGGAACAACTTACAGGAAGCCCTTCTCTAACAAAAGTTGTGGGGTTCTGCTTCTGCTTAGGATGTAGAAACTGTAAGAAACTGGTTCTTGCATTCTAAATCATAACTTCCTTGAGTCTATCAGAGACCTGCATTTGCAAGATAACAAGTAAATCAAATTCTAAAGAGTGACAAACCCCACCAGGGTGTTGGGACACATGATCAGGTTCACCTTTGAAAGCACAGGCAGAAGAGAAGGTAGGAAAAGAGAAAGCAGCTGAATCTTAACATGACAGTGCAGCACTCCCGAGAGCCTCTCACATGAAGAGGGCACAGAAAATCCTGCTCACTCCCCAGACCTCTCACTCAGAGGAAGCAAAAGCCTGAAGCCCCTGGAGAAGAGGTAAGAAATGTTCCCATGCACAGGCCCCAGGAAAGACCTACTGCTTCCTCGGGAAAGGGAGAAGCAAAAATTCCTGCCTCTGGGGAAAGAGTAGGAATCCTTCTCATTCCCAGGATCCTGCATCCATGCAAAGCAGGGGTTGCTGATTTGGGGTAAAGCACGGGGCGCTCTCTCTCACCTAAGACTCCCACAGATACAAAGCAGATCTTTGTTACAATGGGGTGGAGAGAACAGAAATGCTGAGAAAGCCTCCCACCCCCACCTCCTACACACACACACACACACACACACACACACACACACACACATACACATACACGTGTTTAGTTGGACAGGGCCTGCCTAAGACTGAGGCTGGGCCAGAAAAACCAAGGATACCTCTGCCCCCACCATGAGCTGAGCACTGAAGTAACAAGCCACTCCTGGTAGAAGGGCAGGGGTGAGGAGGGAGGTCTCCCTGGATGTGCAGATGTGCAGGGACTCCTGGAAGCTGAGGGTGGAGCAGGAGCCTAAAAAAACACCTTCCCACATTCCAGATGAAGGAATTTGAATTCTGGGGTACACTGAAGGTAACTATAGCAGCAGGAAAACCCAAACACAGCTCACCTGATGGTCAAAAAAAAGAAAGAAAAAGTTGTGCACATTTTCACTCCTGCTCTATACAAATTGCCTAGTTTTCAAAAAACAATTTTAAGCATACAGGAAGAAAAGAAAATTAAACCACTGACAACAGAAAAAGCAACAAATTATGGTATGAGAATTATGCAGGTATGAGAAATTATATTTAGAATATAAAAATATTTCTATGATATGATCATTGCCTTAGGAAATAAGTTTGGATACATATCTCCTCATATTCACAGAAATAAATAAACAAACAAACAAATAAATAAATAAAATTCCTGGAAGCAATCCTATATAATAAAGAGCTAACATGCTAATTAGACCAGATGGTGGAACAACCTTTCAGAATGACCAGTGGGTGGGGCCGGAAATATGTCTGACACTTTTTCATATTATTCTGCTAAAAGGAGCTTGCACTGCTTGGATACCAGAGAGCTACAGGTACCAGGCTGCTCAGTGATAAAAAGAATACCTGCTAGTGGGCAAAATGTTTAATTCTCCTACAACTGAAAGGCTGAGCAAAAAACTATATCCCAAATATGATTCTTAATCTCTTAAGTAGTAGTAATGTTGCTGTCATGATCAACATTACCATTTAGTATTTTTGCATGATATGGACACTACATAAATTAGCTCATTTCATATTTATAACTTCATGAAATAAATACCAATATAATTCCCATCTATATATATAAAAGGCTAAGTAACCACTGCAATAGGACAACTGGTCGCTACAATGTGCACTGACCACCAGGGGGCAGATGTTTAATGCAGAAACTGCCCCCTGGTGGTCAGTGTGCTCCCATAGCCAACCTTCCACGGTCCCTCCCCTGGGACTGGGCAAGACGGTTCAATCGGCCCCGATCACTGGCCAGGCAGAGGGACCCACCTGTGCATGGATTTGTGCACCAGGCCTCTAGTTTACATATAAGAAAACTGACATCTAAACTTCGAGTATATTTAAAGCATCAGCAGCTATCAAACCCAACCAATATTAAGTAAATAATAATGGTAATGACTGTAAAATTAGTTGTTCTTTACTCCTGCTCTCTACAAATTAAGTGTTTTAGATATGGTTTCAAAACTCCTTAACTGAGGCTCAGAGACAATCAATTTGCCTAAGGTCATGCAGCTAGTAAGGGAAAGTGCCCAGGTGCAAATAGAGATCTACCATGCTTCAAAGTACAGACTCTTACCCCCTGTGCTTTATAGACATGACATTGGAGTCCTGAATCAGAGCTTTCTGCCAAGCTCCTGTTTATAACGTAACCTGAAGTATTTTATAAGCTAGTCCTGATTTTGGCAATTGCTTTGGATTCTGGTTTGATGAATCTTCCTTGCTAGCTGGTTCTGGTCCATTCCTGTGCAAGCCAGAACAGCCCCTGGCCTGTCCAGGAGGGAGTTTCTCTAAGCTTCCAGACTACCAACCAATGTGTCCTGAGTGCACTAGCACTTGTAGAAGGAGCCATGTGTCTGGTTCCTAATCCATCTGGTCCCAGGTCTCCCACACTTCCACTGTAGGCTTTTGCTTTCTCTGGTCATGAAGGCAGTTACTCACCTTATTGTTGTTGTTAGAACAATTAATATGATGTCTACCCTTTTAACAAATGTTTAAGTATAAAATAGAGTATTATTAACTACTAGAGGCCCAGTGCACAAATTTGTGCATGGGTGGGGTCCAATCAGGCTGAAACCCGCAGTCCAACACCACCTGCAGCTTCTACCTGCCACTCCTGCTCACCCTGGCCCCACTGTGTCTGCCGCGGGCTTGCGCCCAATCAGTCCTGATCAGGAGAGGCTCATGCTGCCGCAGCAGCACTCACCAGCCATGAGCCTTGCGTCTGGTGCCCTACCAAGGTGAGTGGCCTGCAGGATCTGGCTGAAACCAACTCTCCAACATCCCCTGAGGGGTCCTGAATTGCAAATTGCAAGAGGGCACAGGACAGACTGAGGGACCCCACCAGTGCACAATCAGGCTGGGGAGGGACTGCAGGAGGGCTCCAGGGCGTGTCCGGCCCATCTTGCTCAATCCCAATCAGCCGAACCTCAGCAACAAGCTAACCTACCAGTCAGAGCATTTGCCCCCTGGTGGTCAGTGCACATCATAGCGACTGGTTGACCAGTTGACTATCTGCCCCCTGGTGGTCAATGCATGTCATAGCGAGTGGTTGAGCAGCCTTAGCATATTATTAGCATATTATGCTTTGATTGATTGTTTGGTTTATTCTGCCATTTGGTCTATTTGCATATTACCCTTTTATTATATAGGATAGGCACAATGTTGTACTGAAAATATTTAGAATTTAATGCATCTTGTATCTTCCATTGAATAGAAGCTCCTCATTTCCCCTTCCTCCCAGCTTCTGGCAACTACTATTCTAATCTATTTTTGATACCTCATATGTACTAGTCAGGTTTCTCCAGAGAATCACAACCAATAGGAGATAGATAGATAAAAGATGATAGATAGATAGATAGATAGATAGATAGATAGATAGATAGATAGACTGATTACAGAAAATTGGCTCATGCAGTCATGGAGGTTGAGAAGCATGTAATTTGCTACCTGTAATCTAAAGAACCAGGAAAGCCAGTGGTATAAACCAATCTAATTTTAAAGGCCTGATAACCAGGGGGCTGCTAGTATAAGTCCTGGAGTCTGAAGACCTGAGAACCAGCAGCTGCTATGTCCAAGGACAGGGGAAAAAATGGGAATCCCAGCTTAAGCCTTAACCCTTTCTTCATCTTTTGTTTTAGTCTAGCCCTCAAAGAATTGGATAACACCCCCCACTTTGGTGAGGATAGATCTCTTTATTCAGCTTACTGAATCAAATGCTATTCTCTTCCAGAAACACCTTCACAGACACTCAGAAATAATGTTTTACCAGATATCTAACCATCCCTTAGCCCAATCAAGTTGACACATTGAATTAACCATCACATCATGTAAATGAAATCATGTAGTATGTATCCTTTTGTGACTGGCTTATTTCACTTAGCATGATGTCCTTCAGTTTCATTCATGCCATTGCATATTTTAGAATACAATATATACATTTTTCTTATCCACTCATCTATTAATGGACATTTAGGTTGTTTCTACATCATGACTACTATAAATAATGCTGCAATAAACATGGAAGTTCAAATATCTCTTCAAGATTCTGCTTTCAACTCTTTTGGATAAACACCAGAAATAGGATTGCTGGATAATGTGGTAGTTCTATTTTTAATATTTTGAGGAACTTCCATACTATTTTCCATAGTGAATGCACCATTTTGCATTCCGAAGATAAATAGTGTCAGGAAAGGGACATGTTGGCTACTTACTACTGTTGATGAATCTTAATTGTAGATTTAAGTTTTTCCTAAATTTGAATCAAAACATGACATGTTCATAATTTGTTTCATTTTAGGTTAGTCAAAATGCCAATAAGTTGACCTTTCATATGTGTCTTGCTGGAAAAGTGGGTTGGAACTTCGAGCCTCTTATAATTAATTCTCCCTAATAGGTGTGCTGAGTGATCTCAAACCTGTAGATCATGGAGAGGCCACTACTTTGAACATGCAAACAAAGTCATCTGGTCAGAATTCCTGAAGTAAAATTGCTATATTTTCCTGTACTTGAAGTATTTTTTTCTCTGTGTACTTTTTAAAAATGTTTCAAATTTTCCACATCCTCTCCAACACTTGCTATCATTACTTTTAATATTGGCTATCCTAACAGATATAAGTGGGTATATTATTGTTTTAATTTGCAGACCCCTTATAATTAGTTATGTTGGGAAGTTTTTATATATCTGTTGGTCATTTGTATGTTTTCTTTGGAACATACAAATGTTTATTCAAGAACTCTGTCCATTCTTTTTTGATATTTATTAATGAAAGGTTTTATTGAACAAAAATGCTGGCCAAAAAAAAAGAGAGCCTGCCCAGCCAGGGTGGCTCAATGGTTGAGCATTGCTCTATGCACCAGGTCTCTGGTTCGATTTCCAGTCAGGGCACATGCATGGGTTTCAGGCTTGATCCCCAATACGGGGTGTGCAGGAGGCAGCTGATTAATGATTCTCATTATTGAAGTTTTTCTCCCTACTTCTCCCTTCCTCTTTCTGAAATCAATAAAAAAAATTTTTAAATTACATGTACTGAGATTTTGATAAACCAGTTGACATAAGAAATTAGAAAAACGTGTTATTAGTTAGTAACAGATAAAGTCTGTCCTTCTGGACAGAGTAACATTGTTATAAGCTTAGAATGCCTCCTGCTATTTGGATGAGAAATGAATTCTGGGCCCTTTGGAGAGGATACAACAGACATTGAAGCAGAGGAAAGTTCTGTATCTGAAGGCCAATCCAGTGATCAGCTGCATCTTTGGACATTTTGCACAGCTACTCAGTCCTCCTGTTCAGCAAACAACCGACACTGGCCTTTCCACCTCACCTGTTCCACGTGTCTGTTCAATAAAGACAGATGACCAACTGTTGGTTGATACCAACAGAATGGCTATCTCTGTCAGTGCCCTTTAAATCCCACTCCCAAGAGCCAGCCCAAGAAAATTCAGTTCAACAAGGATGCACTTAATACCTAGTGGAAACAAAATAGTAAACTGAATGTCATGGGGTAAAAAATATGAGAAGCCTGAACATTCTCTTCAAGGTACCTGTATAAATAAGTGAGGCATGCAGTTCACTGCACCTTGTACAGCTCTCACTGCAGTTCAGCATGAGACCAAGAACATAACCCATGCGTCAGCTGCCTTGGTTCCAGTCTTGGAAAGTTGCTCTGCAGCTTCCTGGCTTTTACCAAATTTCTGTACTTCAGTTATCTCCTCCGTAACATATGGATAGAAAGTAATATCTTACTCACAGGATGGTTATGATAACTTAATGAGTTAGTACATATATGGCATTTAAAACTGGCACACAGAAGTGACATATAAGTGTTTGCTAGTATTATTGATGGTGTTGTTATTTACAATAGCAGAAAGTTTACTTTCGCAGCCTGCAATTTACGTGTTTGCTATCTCCACCATTCTGTGAGTTCCTACAGAACAAGGGGAATGATTACTGCTACCTAGCAAAATGTCTGGCACACAGCAGTGCTTGAAATGTGTTCATTGAAAGAATGAGGAAAGGTATTTACAGTATGGCTGTAGAAGCTGAGAATAGGGGCACATTATCTTAAGAAAATCAAGATAAAACAAGTCAGTCTTTTTGTTGCCGCTCATCTGGCCTACACTTCATTTTTAGGTTTAATTTAGAGGGGAAGGAATAACAGGTTAGAGGGAAAGTGGAAGACAGGATTAAGTGTGGGTTCCTAATGAGTGGCAAAATTTTTTTGGTTTTGTTTTGTTTTTTTAATTCTTTATTGTTTAAAGTAGCAAAATAGCAAAATTTTTCAGTAAGTATTTTCTTAATGGATTAGTAAGTGGAGAAATAAGGGATCAATGAATAGCTTTGAAGATGGAGATCAAACATATCTGTCTTCAATATCTGTTGGCAATATGGCAGACAAAAAAATTCTGAAAACCTGGAATGAAAAAGCACTTAAAATTCAACATAATTTATGAAAGATGTGCTTCTAAATGCATCACTACATTTACAAGAAAGTCAGGAGAAACTTCAGAGACCTCCACCTGAGCAGGAACACAAACCCAGACTAGAAAGCAAAAGCTGACTGCATCCTGCTATTTCCAGAACGCTGGGAGCTCTGAGTTTTTATACCTCCAGGGAAGCTGGGATGTCCTGTGGGTATAACTAGCAGTATGGAAACAAAGGTTTTCTCCTAAAGCAGAGAAATGTGAAGAGCTAAAACGTGAATGAGAAGACGAAGATAACAAAAACTCTCCCCTGCAGGAGAGGGGAAGAAAAACCTTTGTGACTTAGCATTGGCTGTGCTGGGGCGAGATTCCTCCTTGACTATTGGTAACCCCAGCCAGCCCTCACACTGCATTGGGGTAAAAGTCATACTGTTTCATGGCACAAAAATATCCCAAAACGGGCAATTACATAAATTTAATGTGGGCCTCTACTGAAGAGAAAACATTATTTATGTAGCCTCAATAGGTAACCTGAAAATGAATCATAGGGAAACATCAGACAAACCCAGACTGTACAACACTTAACAAGTGAGCAGCCTGTACTCATCAAAATTATCCTCTATAATAAAAGGCTAATATGCAAATTGTCCCCTCGGGAGTTCGACCACTCACTATGGCGTGTGCTGACCACCAGGGGGCAGCATGGAATGAAGGCCCTAGCCAGCAGCCAGTAGCCAGCAGCCAGCAGCCAGCAGCCGACATCAAGGGAAGGAAAGCCCCAGCCGGCAGCTGGAAGGCCCTGATCAGCCCTGATTGCCAGCCAGGCCTAGGGACCCTATCTGTGCACAATTTTGTGCACCAGGCCTCTAGTCAATAAATAAAACTGTTCAGTTAATAGAGACTAAAGGGACATGAAAACTAATGCAAAATTAGAAACATTTTCCTGTTGAAAAGAACATTATTGAAACTATTGGCAAAACTGAATATGAACTATATTTTAGATATTAATTGTATCAATGATAAATTTCCTGCATTTGATAACAGACTATAGGATTTTTGCATTCTTGTAAAAACATGCTGAAATATTTAAGAATTAAGGAGCATAAATGGATAAAAGCCACCCACAAATGGTTCAGAAAATAAGAATAATAAAGTTAATGGGGCCTGGCCAGCATGGCTCAGTGGTTGAGCATTGACTTATGAACCAGGAGGTAACAGTTCAATTCCTGGTCAGAGCACATGCCCATGTTGTGGGCTCGATCCCCAATGTGGGGCATACAGGAGGCAGTTGATCAATGATTCTCTCTCATTGTTGATGTTTCTGTCTCTTTCTCCCTCTCTCTTCCTCTCTGAAATCAATAAAAATTTATTTAAATAAATAAATAATAAAATAAATGAGGGAAGATGTTAAGATTGGTAGTCTGGGTGATGAGTATGTGGGAACTCTTTGTATTATTTTTGAAATCTTTTGTAAACTTGAAATTAATTAAATTACTTTAAAAGTTTAAAAAATTATTTAAATTATTTTAAAGTTTAAATTATTTTAAAGGTTTAAAATAATTAAATGGTTTTTTGGTAGCATCCCCAAGTGACTGAAGGAAACTCTGATTCTTTGAAGTGAATCTTAAATCAGGCCTCATGGACTCTCACAGATAAAGTCTCAAAGAAGAGGAGAGCACCATCATAATCAGTATTTTTTTAAATTAGGAAACAAATCATTAAGGGTAAGAGCATCAGAAACAACAACTAGCAAAATCAGATTTGTTAAGGCATGAGATGCGAGGGTGACCAACTGTCCCAGTTTGTCCAGGACTGACGTGTTTTCCAGGACACTGAACTTTAGGTGTTAAAATCTGGACAATACTAAGCGAACTGTGATGCTACAAAACATCAATTAAGTATTCTTTAACATTTTTAAGAAAATAAAAAGTGTGCCAAAAGCAACAGCAAGAAAAAGGCTATCAAAGACAAAAAGGTATATTTGAACAGGAACCAAATAAAACTTCTAGCAATAACAAAATAATAATTAAAATTTAAAATAAAATTAAAGAGTTAATTGGTAGATCAGACGTTTATGAAGCGAGATCTAGTATATTAGATGATTAATCTGAAGAAATCATATAGAATGGAGCACAAATAGTAAAAATATAAGAAATGTGAAGAAAAACAGGGAGTAAGATGATGCAATAGGAAAAATGGAGTGAGGTCTAATAGACAATCTAATAAAATTGAATGTCAGGCAAGAAAACAGTCAAATTACTTACAAAGAAATGAAAATTTTAATGAGGACCAATTTTGTTGAAAATAATAGTAAAAGGGGAAAATGCACTAATATTTTCAGAGTGCTTAAAGAAAATTGCTGAAAACCCAAATGGACACCTAAAGTGACTATCTTTTGTTTATATGGAAACATCTTTATTACTAAGTAGAGGCCCGATGCATGAAGATTCTGCAAGAATAGGCCTTCCTTCCCCTGGCTGCCAGCACCAGCTTCCCTCCAGCACCCAGAACTCAGGCTGCTTCGCTCCGGCTGCCGTTGCCATCCACTGGGACCCGGGCTGCTTTGCTCCAGGGACTGCCAGACATCTGGGACTGGGGCTGCTTCTCTCTGGCCGCTGCCACCACCCACCAGGGGCATGCTCTGAGCTGTGCTGCAGCGGCTTGGAGCACGCCCCCACCCCTGGTGTGTGTCCACTGGGGCTGGAGGTGGCACGCAGTTCCCTCCTGCCCATCTGTGTCCACGGCTCTTCCTGAGCCGGTCGTGATGCCTGGCTAATTTGCATATTACCTGTTTGTATATAGGTAGATAGATAGATAGATAGATAGATAGATAGATAGATAGATAGATATAGATAGATAGCTCATCACAAAAATAAATTCCAAAATACTTACTTTAGGCAATAAAAAAAATCATCCCAGAAAGAAGGTCTAAAAGCAAGAAGGAATGATGATCAAAGAAACTTCTGAATATGTGGTAAATCTAAACACTTTTTATTGAAAAAACATTGAGAATTATGTCAGTATTCAAAAGTCTTTTAAAAGACAGAACTTACATACTAGACAATAATAACATATTCCAGAGATGGGGGTGATGAGAGATAAATTATTCTAGGTTCTTGTATTATTATATTATGTTATTAACAATAATACTGTGTGGTAACAGCACACCAACAGGCAGAATAATAAGTGGAATATAATGTCTAGAAATAAGCCTAAATACATAAAGGAATTGACAGTGTGGTGTCTCAACAACTAACAAGAGATAGGCTATTAAATGAATGATGCTGGCACAATCAGAAATGACAAATAGAGGAGTAAATCCTCATTAGAATAAATTCCAAATAGGTTAGATATTTAAATGTAAGAAATGAAAACACTAGAAGAAAACAGGAACTAATTCTTTCTAGACTTGGGAAGGACCCAAAACCCAGAAATTAATTTTTTAAAACCTTGATTAATTGAATTTCATAAGTATAAAACGCTGCATAGTAAAAGAAAAAAGTCATTGATGAAACATTGAGAAAATATATGTGCAACTCAAGACAAAAGGGAAAAACTTCTAAAATATTAAAAAATCCTAGAAATTAATAAGAAAAAGATGAACAACCCATTTGAAAATTAAACCAAGGAAATGAAAAGTTAGTTCACAGAACAAGAAATATACATACTCCTTAAATGTGAGAAAGACTCAAGTACCCTAATAATAAAGAAAAGGCAAAATTAGGACTATACCATGACATAATTTTTCAGTCATCTGATAAATATCAAAATGTTTGTTAACATGCTCTCTTTTTTAATTTAAATTCATTATTGTTTAAAATATTACATATGAACATGCTCTCTTAATGCGTTTAGGAAAATAACAGGCATTGTCATACATTGCTTATGTAAATGTAAATTGGTACTATTTCTGTTGAGGATAATTTGGTAAAGCCATTAATATTTAAAACAGATACAGCTTTTAAGCCTTTACTATTATTTTTTTACTTTATTTAAAAATATATTTGCATATGTGCACAGTGAATCAGCATATTTTTCATTCTATCATTATCTTAATGACAAAAAATGGAAGATATTTGGATACAGGTGTCAGGTTAAATAGAATTTATAGAATGAAATATGCAGCAGTAAAAATAAAGTTCTCTATGCACTGATATGGGAAGTATTTAATGATTTTTGTTATAAAATAAAATACAATATGTATATTATGTAACCTTTTGTTATAAAAGAAAAAATTAAGAATATGTATTCCTATTTTGTTGTTGTTAATCCTCACCTAAGGATATTTTTCCCATTATTTTTCAGAGAGAGGGTGTTAGGAAGGGAGAGGAGATGAGAGAGAGAGAGAGAGAGAGAGAGAGAGAGAGAGAGAGAGAGAGAGAGAGAGAGAGAGAGAGAGAGAAACATTGATGAGAGATACATCTACTGGTTCCTCCTGCAAGTGGCCCAACTGGGGGACAGGGAGCAAACCCGCAACCCTTCAGTGTATGGGCCAGCGCTCTAACTACTTACCACACCAGCCAGGGCCTTACTTATTTTTATGCATAAAGAAAGTTTGGAAGAATAAACAAGAGAATTATAATAATGGTTATCTTCTTTGCAGAGAAAGCAGTCTGGAGTGATAGAAAAAAATGTAGCTGGGAAAAAGAAGTGGGACCAATTTTAAATATAAACATGAAAAGAAAGTTGTTATATTTTTGAATTATATAACTGCATTGGATACTGAAAGAAATTCTAAGGACTTTTGTTGTATTGATTTAGAAAAATATATAATTCTTATGTACAAGTGATGTGCATATAATGAAATATAGAGAAAGGTTAAATATAAAGAAAAGATGAAGTTTCAAAGGATTGAAGCAATGTAGAATAGTTTCTCAGATCTAAAACAATAAAAATAAAGTTATCTAAAATATGTCCAAATGTTTAATATTAAACAATATCTTCTAAGAAATCCATGGTTTAAATAATAAATCATGTGGCAGTTTACAAAATATTTTAGGCCTTGGACAACCACTTCAATTGGTTGGAGCGTCCTTCCATACAAAAGGTTGCTGGCTCAAACCCAGTGCATTTGGGAGGCAACCAATAAATGTTTCTCTCTCTCTCTCTCTCTCTCTCTCTCTCTCTCTCTCTCTCTCTCTCTCTCTCTCTCTCCAATCCTCTCTCTCTCAAATCAATAAAAACATATCCTCAGGTAAAGATTTTTAAAAAAATCAATGAAATAGACAAGCAAACAAAAATATCAATGAAACAAAAAGCTGATTATTTGAAAGGATTAATAAAATTGGCTAGACTGAGAGATAGACAAAGATGTTAAAATTATCTAACTAACATGAATTGTTTAATAGCTACAATAACAGTCAAAAATAGATTATGATGTTAAAATTTCATCAAAGAACTGGAATTTAGAAAAAATCAAATAGAAATTTTAGATTTGAAACAACTGAAATTAAGTAGTTGAGTTTAACATTAGATTAGACAGCACAGAAGAAAATTAATGAATTGGTATGGAAGTCAGTAAAAAAAAAATCCAATTTGAAGCACAGAAAGCAAAAGTCATAGAAAATACAGCAGAGAACAAAAAGCATACAAAAATGGCAAAAGCTCTCATATACATGCAAATGGAGTTCCAGAAGTGAAGTAGAGAGTAAACTGAACAGAAGCAATACTAGAAGAGATAATTGCCTCGGGTTTTTCAAAGCTGACTGAAGATACGATGCCATAGTATTAAGAATCCCTACAGACCTCAAGCAAGACAGATACAAAGAAAATCATAACTAGAAATATCAGAGTAAAACTACCGAGAAAATTATAAAACACACCAAAATATCTGTAGATAAATGGTGAGATACACTATCTTTATGGACAAGAAGATTCATTATAATGTAGACTTCCCAAATAACCTATAAGTTCAAAGCAATTTCAAACAAAACCCCAATAGGATGTCTCATGCAATTTGACAAGTTGTTTCTAAGATGTATATGAAAGAGTAAGAATCAAGAAATATGAAGGCACTCCTAAAAAAGAATGAAGTGAGATACTTATCTTACAACAGACTGAGGCTTTTTATAACACAATGTGGTATAAGCTCAGAAATAGATAAATGACCCTACTGTGCAGAAAAATGTCTAAAATTAGTCCCATGTATAAATTAAAGCCTATTCCATTTCAGTGCTATCATGGTAGATCCTGGGAAAAGAAGGAAAAATTTTAAAGCTAATGGGCAGTAGAACATCCATATGGGAAAGAGAAATAAAATGGGAATCTTTATACTAAATTGTATGTGAAAATAAATTTCATGTAGACTGTATTCTGTGAAAAGCAGGACTCAAAGCTATAGAAAAAAAAGAGACTCATCTATATTATGGTTGGTAAAGGGTTTCTTAATAAAAAAAAAAAAGAGCACAAATTCTAAAGGCATAGTCAAATTCAGCTGCATAGTAATTTAAAAACTATTATTAAAACAGTATTTAAAAGGTCCAAGGACAAGAGAAAAATTTGAAGGAGTATTCACTCCACATTAACCAAAGAAGATACTTTATTCATAAAGTATCTATTTAAGGCAATGAGAAAAAATAAACAGATGCATAAGTGCCCAAAAACAAAAGTGCTTTCTCTTATGTATAATCATGGAAAAGCAGAATAAGATGCCATATTAAACCCACATGAGTAAAACTGAAAAATAATGTGTCTTATAGTACCAATTGTTGCATGAATGTATAGCAGAGAAGACATTTATATACTGCTGTGAGCCAGTAGAACATCTCTGGAAGACAGTTTAATAATAATTAGTAACATCAAACATGTATATTTCACAGGATTTAGCAGTTCAACCTTTTGTGATATGCACTCTGGAATAGGTCTTGCACGTGTGTACCAAGACCTATTTCGAATCTTGCATGCACTTTTTAAAATAGCAGGAATTGTTTAAAATAGTAAGAATTTGGAGGAATAAAAAGTCCCTTATCTGTAGAATAACTACCAAAAAAAGTATTATATATTCGCACAATGAAATAGCATATACCAGTGAATAAATTGGAGGTATGTGTATCAACATCAATGACTATAATCAGCAGAAAATTAAGAGGGGGAAAGTAATGCAAAAATGCATGCAGTATATTTACATAAAGTTTAAAATGTCTATGTTGGTTAGGACAAGTTAAATATATAGCACACACTTTGTAGGAGTAGGAAGAAGCAGGAAGTAAAGATGCTTTCTGCCTTTCCCCATTGCCATTTATCCTCGTTTATTTCCTCTGATGCCCTTCCCTGAAAATTATTCCGAAAACTCCGAAAAGTAGATCTAGGACTCCTACTTTGGAGGAAGTCTTGCCAGCAGTCATATTTACAAAGGTTTCGATTCTAGCTTGACCACTTATTAGACATCTAATGTGAATTGGTTGCTTAATCTCTCTCTCAATTTTTTCATCTGTAAAAGGGGAATATTTTAATAAGATGTAAGGTTTAAGTGAGTTAGTATATATAAAGTACCTACAAATAGGAGGCCCCATATAGTAAATGCTATTCCCCTTTCTCCTCCTCTTTCAGTTTTGAAGGGTGTCCTTGGCAAGTTTGCTTTGTAGCACTACCATTTATAAACACAACATCAACTTTGAAATCACACATATCATAAATATGTGGGGTAATTATATTGACCCATTCACACATGAAATTATCACTAAAATTATTACAGGTAATATGTGTTACAGTTGCATTCTTAAAGTTACACAAATATCTAAGTCTCTATTAAAACTTACAGTAATGTTATTTTTCTTACTTTAGAAAAGAAATTTAAAATTTTTCTTTCAACTCATATTTGAATTATTCAACATATTCAAATATGATTCGAACAGAGCATTCAAATACAATGTTCCTATAAAAAAAACTAAACCTCACAAATCCTTATGATGAGATTTCAAAAATAGCTTTCGTCCTCATACGGCAACTAAGAATTTATTTTTATCACATATACGGTGATGGTTAATTTGATGTGCCAACTTGACTGGAGCTACGTTGCCCATTAATTTGTTCCAATACCAGCCTAGATGTTTTTGTGAAGCCATATTTTAGATGTGACTAACACTTAAGTCAGTAGATTCAGGAAAGCAGATGATGCTCCATAGTGTGAGTGGGTCTCAGCCACTCGGTTGAAGTCCTTAAGAGTAAACACTGAAGTTTCAGAAAAAAGAAGCAATTCTGTAAATAATGCTGCGGTGAACATTGCTGTTCAGATATCTCTTTGAGATAGTTATTTCATTTCCTTAGAATATATACCCAGAAGTGGAATGAGAAATCTAAAAGAAAAACAAAATCATAGAGACAGATTGGTAGTTGCCAGGGGGAAGGGGTAGGAGGTGGTGAAAATGGTCACAAGGTACAAACTTCCAGTTATAAGATGTGTTAAGTTCTGGGATGTAATGTACAACATGGTGACTAGAGTTAACACTGCGTTGTACATTTGAAAGTTTCTAAAGGAGTAGATTTTTTTAAAGTTCTCACCACATACACATACACACACTCACAAATTGTAACTATATGAGGTGATGAATGTAATAACTAACCGTATTGCAGAAATCGTACGTCAGTTATATCTCAATAAAGCTGGTGGGGAGGGGAGGAGAAGCAATTCTGCCTCAAAAGTACAACTTGGAAACCCCACCTGCGTGCCCAGCCTGCAGATTTTGGCCTAAAGAACGAAATATCAACTCTTACCTGAATTTTTACTCTGCCAGCCTGCTCTACATATTTCAGACTTAACAACCTCCACTATAATATGAGCCAGTTCTCTCTATATATATTCTATTGCTTTGGTTTCTTTGAAGAATCCTGACTAATGTGTCCACTGACTGAAAATGAAAAAAAAAATCTTGAAAGTTAAAGTTAGACTTGATTGAACAACTCTGAACCATATTCTAATTTTAAGCAATTAAATATAGTTTTACAGATACTATGGCAATTTGCACATTGACCTTACAGGATACTGTTTTTTAATATTCTATAATATAGTTTTTGAAAACTCAATACCAAAGAAAATTCATCCCTCAAATTTACGTTTACCTTTGCATCTATCTTAAATATCATTTATTGCATAAGATTTCTGCAGAGATAAATACAATAGGCTAATAGTGTCCCATTAGTACATGATTACACCAGCAGTAGGAAAGTGTTAACACCTTTCATATAAGTAATAGTCTTCAAATGATTATAACTTTGCCTACTGTTTTTAATAAAATCATTGCTTACCTATAAAATCATAACATTGGACCTTTGTCAGGAAAAAATAAATCCTAACTTTATGGGATACACATGTAAATGAGGTTCATATTTCAGGGTGTTTGTTGGATGAAGAATCTGAAATAACCATCCCCAACACCCCAAAATATAAACCATTTAGAAAGTCCTCAAAAGAATTTATAATGGCTAATGGATTGATAATAAGATACATAGTGGGATATTTTCCCTAAAAAATTTCCTGAATATTGTCAGAGGAAATGAAATAATTAGCCTTTTACATTTGTAAATGCTAGGATAAAGTCAAAGGAGTTAGAAATTATAAACCGCTTCTGAATGATGAAAATGCCATAGATATCAACCTTTATATGTGACCTCAACATTTTTTTTATCATTCTAAACTAGATTTTATTCATTTAAAAATACCAATAGATAAAGTCTGAATTCAATTGACTTTATATATTAGTCATGTGAATAGACTGTATGGTGGTTAGTAGGAACATAATCATTTGTTAATTGTTGGTTTCAAATTAAAAATCTGGGCTGTTTGAGCAATTTAAGTGAGAATAGATGCTGTCAATTGCCATGCCAGTGACAAAATTCCACTATAACTCTTGGGTGTTTTTGAGTTTCTAAGCCTAGTTAGTGATCACATCTTCCTGAAAACTTTCCCCTCCACTGTTAATGTCTTTCTTTTTGAAATCAGCCACTTTTAATTTTTGCATGTTTTTAATAGCTTCATTGGAATATCATTGACAAAGCCCTTTACACCTTGAGAGAATGATTTAAATAAATTCTGTCCAAACTATTTGCCTCCATATTTTCCCTTGCAAATTCGTCTTCCACCCTGTAGCAGACTTCATAGTTTTTCTCCAATCGCAGATAGAAACATGTCATCTGTTTTGTGATCCAATTTCCTCCGTTTCCATTGCCTATGGGTTGAATTGCTAACTTAGTGTAGCATATCAGGCTCTTCATTATCTTTCCCTTGCTTACTTTGTAAACATTCTGACATTGCACCCAAGATACTTTATTATCCATGACTATGGATGCATTTGTTCCCAAATATGGCAGGCTTTCTCATGCCTCTGATACCCCCACCAAACCCTTTCTCATCTTCTCTGCTGACAAATACTATTCATATTTTGAAACCAAGCTTTTCGTGACACCCATCTCCTGAGCATTTTGTCAGTCTTCTGGGTGCCCATAGCACTTCTATTTATGTCACTGTGATAGCACTTATCAAATTATACTGTAACTACTGTGTACATACTTCTTTTTGCCATGATACAGTACACCCCTGATGAGTAAGAATCCTATCCCTTTTTCTGTCCCATCTGCAATGACCGCAACAGTGCCAGCACATTGTAGGTGCTACCACCTACTATGTATAAATAAATGAAATTGCTTTCTCTGAAATAAGTCAAAGGTTAGATTAGGCAAAGGATTTTCAAAAAGAGAATATAATATATATTTTAGATTTTTGCCCTGAGCCATTGTCATAGTTCTGCTTGAACAGATCTATAAAGTTGAAAGAAAATAGAGGAAAGTACTTAGCTTTCATAAATATCTGAATTCTATGCTTCCTGAACTAGCTCATTTTCTAGTTGATAAAGTCTGCTTGTAGGAAGTAAATATAATTTATAAAATGGAATTTTGTGTTGCATAACCTGATAAGCTACGATTGCAATAGAAAAGTCTCATAGAGGCCTAAAATGTAATTTATAATAAATATAAAGGCTTCTGCAGGGATTGAGAATTCTTGGATACCCTCCAGGAACCTAAAATAGTCATTCCTGATAGCATACACAGAACTTTTTTGTGAAATCACAATTTATTTATTCTCTATATATAGGCAAACACCATCTATCAGAAGCAAACTCAGAAAACATAAGTTCACACTGATATGGTCTTATATGTTTGATTGTCTGTTTATCTTAATGAAAGCATTGCTCAAATAGGTGGGGGGAAATACGAACAATATGCCAATTTGCTTTTATTAATGCAGATATTTTCTAATAGAGCTTCCTTGTTGCCTAATGTATATCACTGTAGCTCCTTAACTTGATATGCTCAATGAACTTGATGTCTGAACGGAAAAAGAAAAGGAAAATCTGAATAATTTTCTCAGCTCTGCCTCACACTGAGCTGTAGGACCTTGGGCAGATCATTTGACATCTGTGTCTTAGTTTTTTTATGGCAAGAGATAAACATACCTCCACTACATTATTTATAGAATTATTATAATATACTACTAGACTATAAGGAAATAACATAAACATTCTTATAAACTATAAAACAAATAAATACAAATGAATGTAAATTATAATTATCCAGGCATTACAGCATTTAAATGTAACTTCTGTAATTTTAGAAGTATGAAAGAAATGACTTCTGATGAACACTTCTTGAAGATGGGTGTTTCAAACTTGATTAATGTACTGAGGTTTGGTTTAAATTTTAAAAAGCCTACAAAGAGGTCAGAAATGATGAGTCAATTAGATATTAGTCTCCTCCTACTAGACTTGTCCAGTGCCTACAAAGTCAAGGCTAAACACTACTTCTTAGGGAATATTGCTCATTAATCACCATCAGTAAATATCTATGGAACCTTCCTACCTATGACAGTGGAGCCACAGCTGGCCTCCTTCAGGTGCTTTATTAATCTATGACCCCTTTGGCATAGGCAGCGAGTTGTTTCCAATGATGTATTTATGAACAGGTTTGTGAACTTGGGTTAAGTTCATATCTTGTGATCATCAGATGCTTGTTTCTCATGGGCAGTGCTCAAGCTTCCCTAGTGTTCCTACTGAAAAAGAGCCAATGGGAGATCACAGACAGGTGAAGGGAGTTAACTATATGCCAGCTTTGTGTGTGTGTGTGTGTGTGTGTGTGTGTGTGTGTGTGTCTGGCACATTTCTAGGCAGAGGTCTCATAGCTGCCATCAGGTTCTTTAGGGAAATGCCTTCCCTGAGGATGGTGCTCATTCTACAGAAAGGGCCTCAGTGGGTCTGACATGGAAGAATGCCCCCCATACATAGTGATAGATGTTCTGAAAATCCAGTCAACATGAGAAGCTCTTTTCATTATCTTTTCTCTTTTCTTAGGGCAGATTCCATTTTAATTTTTTTGAGTTCTTCGCTTATCATTTTCCTTATTACTTCCAGTGCTTTAAAAATAGTTTTTAAAGTCTAAACTATGTTATGTTTAGAAACTGTAAAATAGCTGCGTGATTCATGTCTAGCATAACTACTTCCACAGAGATATTCTTGTTTATCAAAAAGTAATTTAGAATTTCCCTTCCTATTAAATCATCAACTCTCCGTCAGGGTCCTTGTCTAATCTTCAGGATGTTTTTCTAAGATCCCAGTGTAACACTGCATTTTGTAGTATTCTGATAAATATTTTATAATTTTTACTGATCAGACCTCAATTTTAGATAGTTACTACTATTGCCATTTTAAAAATTCAACGTGACATTATTTTGTGTTGTCCTCTTTATTTCACAGTTTTAATGAATAAATCTACAACACTTAATAGATGATCATTGCTCTAGAAATAGTATAATGATGAAATATTTTGTTTCAACTTATTTACTCAAATTGAGTCACTTGACCTCTGCCTTTCTATTGGGATAAAACCAATGATTTCTGGTTAATTATCTTGGAGATGTAGGACCAAAAATACTTTTTAAATGCCACATTAATGGTTATTTGTAAATTACAGTCTGTGCCTAATTTCAGTGTGGTAACTTTCTTAGCTTTCATTAGTAATAGCTACTATTTATGTGTGTGGAAATTGAATTATAGCCCATTTGGTCTTTGTGATATTTGAGAGCTTTTTAATGAATACTAAGAAGGAAGCACTTATGAGAGACAAGAAGGTAAGAATTTGATATAGTCTCTGTTGACTAAATATAGGGTTTACTTCAATTTGCAATCACGTGAATGATGATCTGAAGCATTTAGAAGAATTCTGAATTCCAAAGGCTCTTTATGCAAATAAGGGTTGAGTTCAGGAACTGTAACTCTCATGTGCTACACAGAACCCTGACATCATGGCCCATATAATGCTATTCAAAGTGTTGCAGATCATAATGAAGATTAGCCGACAGCATCTACTCAAGAAGTTAGTATTATAAATGAAAATATTTTAGGGGCAAGTTATTTCTTAAGAAAAGGATTTCTGATTTAGAGAATTGATCATTTAAAATTGGGGTAAGTTATGGGATACTCAGGTTAAAAGGCAGAGATTTGAAATCAGTGCATATTTACAGTTCTTTCTTTGATCATCCAGGTAAAGAACTCTTATAGATTTAATTGTTTATTGGGACAGAACAATTTGGTGATAACTTACATTTTGTTTTATCTTAAAACTTTCATAATAATAAAGCTGAAAAATTTCACATTTTTATTAGTTGGCCTGGATAAAGAGTGTGGTAATGGGTATTTCTTTAACTGTTGACATTAAACTTGGGAGAGGATAGTGAAAAAAATAAACCAGCACCTTGGGGCTACTATCTGGTAAGTGTCATAGGTAATTCTAGATCCTTTTCCAAATCACAAAGTAAGTGATATATTTGCACAAAATCCAAAAGGGAAAGTGTGTGTGTGTGTGTGTGTGTGTGTGTGTGTGTGTGTGTGTGTGTGTGTTGTCTTCTAGAGAAAATGTGTTGTGTGTTTTTTTAATTAGAGAGGTATTTGCCAATCCACTTTACTCACCTTCTTATCTTTTCTGATGATATCCTTAATAATTATCAAGGAATGTTTGTTTCTATAGTAGTGAAGGAGACAGAATAAAATTGTGTAAAATATTTCAATGGGCTGATGGTGCTTAATCTCTTATCCAGGCCATTCTACTGGCTCCTGAAATGTTAACACATTTAAATGGTATTGTCAACATTCCACACTAATGAATCAAACTCGGGTACTAAAAACGTGATAGATCTTAACAAACAGAAGAATAACATTAAGAGACAACTGTTTTAGGATAGAAGAGATTAATGTCATTTAAAGTATGTTGTGTTCAAAGCATAAGCTGGCTAATTACCTAAAGGAAGATGTCCAATGGAAATTTTTGAATGGGGGATAGAGCTTATGACCAGGCAGGGATAACAGTATATTCATAAACCATGCTTGAGTTTATGCAAGTGAACACGATCATCCAGAGAGAATTATTAACATGTGGTCAGTGACGCCCCTAAGGGTGTCCATGAGCCCCTGAATAAACTTATATATAAAATTTATAAGAATCTATTTCTTTAAAAATTGACCATAACTTTAAGTAGATTCTCAGAAAAAGGCTGTAATACAAAAATTATTTTTAATTGTTGGACCAGGAAAATACAAATCTATAATAATAAAAGCATAATATGCTAATTAGACCAGATGTCCTCCTGGACGTCATTCTGGATGACCTACAGGAAAAAGCTGAGGCTGTGAAGTAAGCCTGGGTCCTGGGTGCCTGCCGGCGGCTGGAGGAAAGCCTGGTCCCAGGTGCCAGGGGAAGGAAGGCCTACTCTTGCACGAATTTCATGCATCAGGCCTCTAGTGAAAATATAAAGAGAGAACTTGAATAATGTGGATCGTGAAGAGATAGTTGGTAAATAGAATTAAACCAGCCTTTTTGAAAGCCAATGATGTGCCAGGCAACAAAATCTAGCTACAAGTATCTTAAACAATGAAAGTCAGAGCAACTTCAGGAATACTTAAATCTATTGATAATATAAAAGAACTAGAGGCCCAATGCACAAAATTCGTGCATGGGGCTGGGGGTCCCTCAGCCCAGCCTGCACCCTCTCCAATCTGGGACATCCTTCTCACAATGCAGGACCGCTGGCTCCTAGCCGCTCAGATGCCTGCCTTCCCTAACCACTCTTCATGACTGCCTGATCCCCCTAACTGCTCTCCCATGCTGGCCTGATCGCCCCTAACCTCCTCTGCCTCGGCCCCACCACCATGGCTTTGTCTGGAAGAACATCCGGAAGATGTCCAGTCTAATTAGCATGTTACCCTTTTATTAGTATAGATAATTTCCTTGACCATTAAAAATCACCATTGAGATATTTTTCAAATTTTTAAAAAAATATGTTTTTCTTGATTTTAGAGAGAGGGTCAAGGAGAGAGAGAGAAACATTGATCTGAGAGAGCAACATCGATCAGCTGCCTCCCACATGCTTCCTACCTGGGATACCAGGGATCAAGCATGAAACCCTGGCATGTGTCCAAACCAGGAATTGAATTTGTGACCTCTCTGTGCACAGAATGACACCCAACCAACTGAGCCACACCAGCTAGGGCTCAAAAACTTTTGATAGTAGTTTTACCTATTCTTTCAGTCTACTTGGTGCCAGGTGCTGCATCATATAACAATTCAAACAACTTCAATAAGTTTTTATTATTGAGCACTGAAAGTGTTAAGCTGTGAACACTTTTAAGAAAATTACATAATACATGCAATGAGCAATATTAGAATGCATTAAATATATTATTGTGTCTTTAATTCACTAAGTTAATATGACCTTGAAAATGTGCTTAGAAATAGCCTCTTATTTTAGGAGTAACGGCAGCATCTGTATTGTGTTAAATGCATGGTAACTGAAAGTAAATAAAATTTTATGAATGAAATATAATTTATGTGGTATTAGAAACAAATATCATGTATTACTATTTTCTTAAATAATTGCATGAATTATAATTATTCTTTCAGATAGATCAGTCTGCCACCACATATCTCTTGACCAATATCAGTGTCTGTAAAATCAAGAAAACCAGACATTATGTGCTTTACAATGTAATGTACTAGGAAGTACATACTACCACCTATGAAATATTTAGGTCTAAAATACTAAATTTCACAGTATCATTAGATATAACACCAATTTACAAGATAGAGGAACAAGTTAAATAATACCACAAGGAAGCAATTAGCCAATCCTGGAATATTGGACAAACAAGTTTCTCCAACAAACCAATGGCCTTTTTTTTTAGACCCTTATTTATTTTTATTTTTTGTTAATCCTCACCTCGAGGATATTTTTTTTCATTGATTTTTAGAGAGTAGAACGGGGGGAGGGATGTGGAGAGAGAGGTGTGAGAAAGAGCAACGATTGGTTGCTTCCCACACACACCCCAGGGGACCAGGGATGGAACCTGCAACCCAGGTACATGCCTTTGACTGGGAATTGATCCTTCAATGGCCTTTTTTAAATGAAAAAATATATAGAAGGAAAATGAGAAAGGTTATTGCTATGATATCAAAGAGATAAACTTGAAACCCAATCCAATCAACATAGAGAACTTTTTGGATCATTTCTTGAATCTAAGGATTCAAGTTTTTTGGCTATTCTGAAAAACTCATGCCTTACATATTGCCTCGCCCACAATTTGTCTATTCTCTACTTCTAAAATTCTTACCAGATTGTGTTGAAATTTGTCATTCTTTCCACCATATCTATTACCTAACTTCATGGCTTTTCTTTTCTTGTTTTTCTTTTTTATTGTTTAAAGTATTACATATATCTCCTTTCCCACCCCCCTCGCCCCCATCGACCCCTCCCCGGTCATTCCCACCCCCCAGTACAAGCCCCCACCTCCCCAGTGTCTGTGTCCATTGATTATGCTAATATGCATGCATACAAGTCCTTTGGTTGGTCTCTTACCCCACCCCCTCCCCTGCCTTCCCTCTGAGGTTGTACAGTCTGTTTGGTGTATTTTTTGCCTCTGGGTCTATTTTTGTTCATCCGTTTATGTTGTTCATTATATTCCATAAATTAGTGAGATCATGTGGTATTTATATTTCTCCGCCTGGCTTATTTCACTTAGCCTAATGTTCTCCAGGTCCATCCAAGCTGTTGCAAATGGTAAAAGTTTCTTCTTTTTTATATCAGCGTAGTATTCCATTGTGTAGAAGTACCACAGTTTTTTAATCCACTCTTCTGCTGATGGGCACTTAGGCTGTTTCCAAATCTTAGCTATGGTGAATTGTACTGCTATGAACATAGGGGTGCATGTATTCTTTCACATTGGTGTTTTGGATTTCTTATGATATATTCCTAGAAATGGGATCATTGGGTCAAATGGGAGTTCCATTTTTAATTTTTTGAGGAAACTCCATACTGTTTTTCATAGTGGCTGTACCAGTCTGCATTCCCATCAGCAGTACATGAGGGTTCCTTTTTCTCCACATCCTCACCAACACTTGTCATTTGTGGTTTGTTGATGATAGCTATTCTGACAGGTGTGAGGTGATACCTCATTGTCATTTTAATTTGCACCTCTTGAATGATTAATGACTTTGAGCATTTTTTTTTCATGTTTCTTGGCCTTCTGTATGTCTACTTTGGAAGTGTCTGTTTAGGTCCTTTGCCCATTTTTAAATTGGATTGTTTGTCTTCTTTTTGTTAAGTTGTATGAGTTCCTTATATATTTTGGAAATTAATTTTCATTTTGTTGATGGTTTCTTTTGATGTGCAGAAGCTTTTTTATTTTGGTATAGTCCCATTTGTTTGTTTTCTCCTTAGTTTCTTTGCCCTAGGAGATGTATCAGTAAACATATTGCTCTGAGAGATGTCTGAGATTTTGCTGCCTATGGAAAAACCCTCTGTTTTTAAAGAGCTTATTTGATTAGCTTGAGCTCACCAGTATAATTTCTCTTCTACCAGTAAGGTAACACTATCATGGGAGTAACACCAGAGGACAGACATCATGGGGTCAAAACTCTGCCTACCATAATTCCCTCTGATATTATTCAGTTGTTTATTACTTTAAATAACAATCATTAATTATATGAATAATAGTCAATGGAAAAAATAAGAAAGCAGAGTCAAGGAATGAATGAATTTTCAAAAGGACTGCATGAAGTGGCAGTTACTCTGAAAACCACCCAAATATAACAAAGTGGGTAACTTCATTCAGGAGCCTTACCTACCCTGGTGTTTCTGAAATTATTTGCTTAATTTCTTGGAATAAGAATTCTATTTCTATGGCATGGGTCTAAATATCTGGCTAACAGGTAAGAAAGTTAGTTCTTTATTAATAAATTCATAAATTCCAAAAATTTTAAAGTACAAATTAACAAATGAATTGATAGTGAGGAAAAAAAATACATAGGAGATTCTGATCCAAAGGTGAAATAATGAAGGGTAAGGGTTTTCGTGGGAGAAGTTCATGGGGACAGCAAGGTTGAGTTTGGATGTGACCATAGGCCTAGATAGGATGTGATAAGATTAGGATGACACCATGACCATGAAGAAAAGTTGGAGGTGCAGTTCACTGGAGTAGAGGAAGTCACTGAAATTAAGAAAGAACACATACTAGAATGATACCAACAGGGAATCCAAGAAGGAGAAATAGAAAGTGCATGTGAAGTAGAGGAGGAGAGTGGGGATCCTTAAATACTTTTGTTCACATTCTGTCAATGCTATAAGATAGGTAAGTTAACAATATACTATTTACAATTTTGCAAATGAAGAAGTGATGCTCAGAGGCTTTTAAGTCAATTTACTAAGATGACACATTTATGAAAGTGACAGGTTTAGGACTGTACAAAACCTTCTGATTACAAATCCAGCGGAAAATCAGCACCAATTTTATTTAAAGGTTTTCATTCTGGATGAGAAAATAGATAGAGGAATAAAAGCTAAGAATCCTTTCTGGAAACATGATAAAAACAAACTATTCTAAAAATAATAAGGCCCACACTGACATGTGTGTGTTTTTTTCTAACTGAAAGCTACCACATTGATGCTTCTCTAATGAGGTGCCATATAGCCGTGCCTGAAATAACTTTGGGTAAGGAGATGACTTTCATTAATCTACTTATGAACGAATCTGTTCATTAATTAGGTTGGACGGCACAAAAGCAAAAACAATGACACTCCTGTTTCAGAGTGTCAGCCAGAATCTAATTAGAAATTAGTGGCTGAAAGGACTCAAATATTTCCACTTACATTGACACTGGCTGAAAGGACTCAGTATGATTATAAATCATTTCATGTTTGAGACAGCAGGGGTGGGGGAAACATGGGGTAGAGGGGTGTGGATAGGTGGCAGATCACACATCAAGGTCAGGGCCAGCTTTCAGACCATCCTTTTAAACTCTCCAATAATAAGAGGATTATTAGGAAAGGAAAAGAACAAAATCATCACTTCACCTTTCTTCTCTCTCTATGGTCTTTTCCCTCCCTGCCCTCCTTTACACACACACACACACACACACACACACACACACACACACACACACATTGTATGCACACAAAACCACCATACACATGATCTGAAGATGTTTACAAAACTACATGTATGTAATAACATGGTTGCTTATATTTTTATTTAGGCAATCTTTTATTCCTTCCAAATTCTAAATTGTGTTGGCAGGTCATTAAGAAGACAGATCAAAAAAAAAAAAAAAAAGAAGACAGATCACCAGTTTGACCCAAGAGCTGGTTCCAGGCAACTCGAGGCTCTGCCCTCTCCCCCCTGTGCATGGAATGTGTGCTCTGCTTGCTTTTCCCAACTAGAAGCTGCCCAGAACCCAACCTTGAATCAGAGCTCTCAAAATTCTGGTCCCTTAAAAATAGATTACTCCAACTACAGATAAAAACTACACTTAATTTAATAAATGAGAAATGGGTGAAGATTAGATTTTTCTAGGCTTAGCTTTTTATGCAAATAACATTTATTTGAATATACATGTCAAAAACTACTTTTCAGAAAATAAAAGAAAATGACTTCAAGCAGCTTTCACTATTTTTATTTGTTTCTTGTGTTTTACCTTTTGGGTTGGAAAACTTGTTTGTCGTTGGCAGGCATGTCTTTAATTGCTGTCATATTTTATTTGTGAATATAGGTATTGACCTAACATAAGGCCTTAACTATAGGACATCTCATGCAGTGTCAGAAGTAGCGTTCCCAAGTACTTCTGTCAATCAGATGTGGGGAGAGGATCTGACTGCGGCAGTTGCTGCTCCTGACCTTGATATTACAAAAGTCCCAAAGGCCTTCTACTCTTTAATTTCCTTTGCAACCAAAGCAATCCATGTCTTTCATTATTAAAGCCATTTTCATAGGATAGATGCCTCTTGGAGAGATGGATATAAACTGTAGACCCTGAATTCTACAGACTCTACATGTTTGTGTGAGTAGAGAAGCACACTTATCCTGCCTAGTTTATAAATATTTCCTTCTAGCTATAATGACAATAAAAATGAAGAAGAAGTAATGAGCTATATCATAGCTGCATAAATTTTACTAATGAAGAACTTGATATAGGAAATGCCAGTCCTCTGTAAATAATGGTTTTTTAAACAGCCTTACATTTATTGGATTCTTCCTGTGTGCTAGGTAATGTGCTCAGCAGTGAGGCTGCATAATAAAGGCAGATTTCCCAAGGAAATGATGGGGTGGGAAGAAGACAAGGTAGGACAGTCCAGTTAAGAACATCAAGTGCAAAAGCCATGGAGAGCTGCAGCAGTCCCGTGGGTCTGAAGTGCTGGATGTTGTATTAGAGGTGACATTAGATAAAGAAGTATATACAGCCCTAGCCAGTTTTGCTCAGTGGATAGAGCGTCTGCCTGAGGACTGAAGGATCTTGGGTTCGATTCTGGCAAGGGCATGTACCTCAGTTGTGGGTTCCTCCCTGACCCGGACCCTGGTCGGGGCTCCTGCAGGAGGCAACCAATTGATGTGTCTCTCTCACATAGATATCTCTCTTGGTCTTTCCCTCTCTCTTCCACTCTAAAAAACAATGGAAACATCCCCTGTGGGGGGTTGTAGGAGGCAGCCGATCAATGATTCTCTCTCATCATTGTTTCTATCTCTCTCCCTCTCCCTTCCTCTCTGAAGTCAATATAAATATGTTTTTAAAGAAACATTGAAGAGAAAAAAAAAGAAATCTCTAAAGCAAGGTAAGCAGTGACCAGGGCAAAACAAACCTAGAAAGTTTAAGAACGTGGTATCTGCAGCCAAGTGAAAAAACAACCAAGAAGAACAAAAGAGATCAACTGTGTCAAATGGCCTGATAGGTCAAGGGTGATGAGACTAGGAATTGTCATTGGCAGGTCACTAATGAGCTCTAGGGGACTATTGGAGCCTCTCAGTTTCTGATGTTCCCCTCAAGTAATTAAAACATCAAGAAGTAGGCATTAACCTCCCTTCCCCTGTGTTCTCAAACACTGCTGTTTAAATGGTATATCTCCAAAGTACAATTACCAGCAAGCAATGACAAATTACAGGAAAAAAGACAAGATAGCATTTCTTGTCAGTGTTAGGTGGTAACTCTTCCTTCTCTATATTTTAATTAAAATAGTTTTATTAAATTAATGATTCTCTTTCCTTAAAAAAATAATGCATGTGCATACCTATGTTCATTTGCAGCATTTATATATATATATATACACACACACACACACACACACACACACACACACACACACACACATATATATGAAGATTGTGCTATGAAATTCAAACTGTAGGAGTGAATTTTTTAAATCCTCATCCAAGGATATGGCTTTGCTGATATTTTTAAAGAAATAACAAGAAAGAGAGAGAAAAAGAACACATCGATGTGAGAGGGAATCATCGATAGGTTGCCTCCTGTACACGCCCCCACCAGGGATTGAATCCATTATAGGTATGTGCCCTGACCAAGAACCGAACCCACAACCTACCAACCAAGCCACCCAGCCAGGGCTGGGAGTGAATTTTTTAGCCTACAAAACCTAGTTTCCAAAGCAGTTTTATTTAGTCAGAGGTTGTACCTGATAGCTGGGAGTGAGAACAGCAAAACAATATCGGTATTGGTGAGGAGAATGGATTTAGAGGATAGAAATCGTCTTCCAGTACTTCCCCCTGACATTTTAACCATAGTAGAAGGGATATTTATATGATGCAATTAATAGTTCACCTAAATTTTTTTTTCACCTAAATTTTAAAAAACGATTTTTCTGCAGTGCTAGTTGAAAGGTTTACTGTCACAGAAGACTGCTATGAAGCCTCTGACACCTGCTGATGTTTTTACTTGCTGGGGATCTTTCCCACCTCTCACTTCAGACCTGCTTGTTAAGATTCTGTTCATTCTCTTCTATGTTGTCCTTTTTCTCAATTATCCTAAAGACACAAGAATTTAGGAACCTTAATAAGCATTTCTGAAACTACAGGTAATTTTCTTCTTCCTAAGGGGTACATTGCTGTCCTTTTTCTAACCGTTTAGGATAGATGCTTAACTCAGTCTTTCTTACAGATATAAAATTCTAGGCTTTATAATTGTCTAAATTCCATATTTCAAATGTGCTAATGTGGAACATATGCTCATTTATTTATTAACATTTTCTAATATTTATTATATCTTTGACCCATACATTTTTTTGTGTGTTCTTATTGACTTTTAGATATTGACTTTCATTTCCATAACATGGTGCTAAGATAAAGTGAGTTTTAGAATATTAATTATTTGAGATATATTAAGGCTTGCTTTATTGTCTAATATTTGGTCAATTTTCTGTGTGTGTCTCTAATGAATGTACATTCTGCACCAGTTGAACCTGATAACATATATGCCCGTTACATCACATTCATGTATCTATTTTAACAAATCTAAGTATGATTGCTGATTTTTTATGAATTGCTTTTTCTGTCAAGTCCTGACCTAGATATTGTTTGTTTGTTTTCTTTTTAGTTAAATTTACTGGGTGACGTTGGTTAATAAAAAGATACAGATTTCAGGTGTACAATTATATGATACATCATCTGTATATTGCATTGTATGCCCAACACCAAAAGTCAAATGTTCTTCTATCACCATATATTTGACCCCCTTTACCAACTCCACCCCCCTTTTCTGGTAACCACTATACTGTTGTCTGTGTCTATGAGTTTTTGTTTGTTTTTTTCATGTTTCTTTATTTGTTGTTTCAGTTTTATGCCCCACGTATGAGTAAAATCATATGGTTGTTGACTTTTTCTGACTTATTTTGCTTAACCTGATGTTCTCAAGAGCCATTCATGTTGTCACAAGTATTTGTATTTAATCTTTTCTTAATGGCTGTGTAGTATTTCATTATAGATGCCTACCAAGTCATCTTTATCCCAACATCTACTGAAGGGCACTTTGGTTGTTTCTATGTCTTACCCACCGTGAATAATGCTGCAATGAGCATAGGGTAGCATATATCTTTGTGACTAAATGCTTTGAAAATTTTCAGGTAGATACCCAGAAGAGGGGTTGCTGGGTCGTATGGGAACTCTATTCTTAATTTTTTGAGGAACCTTCATACTGTTTTCCATAGTGGCTGAATCAGTTTACATTCCCACCAGCACTGAACGCGAGTTCCTTTTTCTCCACAACCTCTTTAACATTTCTTATTACTTGTTGATAATAGCCATTCTAACAGGTGTGAGGTGGTATCTCATGGTGGTTTTGATTTGCATTTCCTTAATAGCTAGTGAAGTGAGCATCTTTTCATATATCAACGGGTGAGCACACAGGTACTTAAATATTCCCTTTGGCATATTTCTGTATGCTGCCCTCCTGCTCTCCTCCACAGCCTGCAGCCTCTCTCGCTGCTAGTCAGTGTGCTTCCTGGCTGGCACACACCATCTCTGTAGAACTGGACCAAGCAATTTAGGGTTAAGTGGCCTCTAACCTGATGTCCAATCTCAATGCTACTGTGCTTTCTGACAGATTTTCCTTTGCATAATCCTTTAGGATGTCCATTCTAGCCATGGTTACTATAGCAGCCAACAGCCTTCCTGCTCCTCTAATTAATTCTGAAGCCTAACAATAGGATTTGCCTAATGTGGCTGATCTGGCCAATTGTGCTAAATATTCCCTCTTCTTCTGTTAAACTCTACAGTGCAGTAATGAACTCACCTCAACCTAACCTACATTCACCCTCGTTGATGGACCAGCGCGCTGGGTAAATTTAGAGGATTCGGTCAGATAACTTCTAAAGTTGCTTTTTTTCTCTGAGCCTCAGTAGTAACCCCTCTGATCCCTGGAGAAGCTGAAGGTAACATTACTTTTAGCAGTCACGACGGAGGAAGAGCAACCGGACTGTACACATCCCCCTCTTTATTCCCTTCCTCTGAGCTACCAGCGTGGGTCTACTTTTCTTACTGAAATTTCAAAACTGATTTTGCACTGTTTTTGTAATAGGCAGATTTCTCCCATCCTTTCATATTGACACAGTTTGTTAGGTCCCTTTCCTGTGGGTGGATCTGTTACTCCAGCTCAGGCCAGTACCAATGACAGCCTCTCCACTTTTGACATCCACCCACATTCCCGCAGGAGTTGAAAGTCTGTGTGTCTGAAGGAAGATTTTAATTTATCTGAGCAATATGTGGCAGTGACTTTGACTCTGGAAGCTCTCTTAGAAATAATGCTGGAGCTTGACATGAGCAGGGACATTCCAGTTCTCCTGTTTCCCCATTTAGTGTAAACAGTTGGCTGCCTGGCACCATTCTAATGAGTAAGTGCTGCCTTCCTCGGGCATGTCCCAAGACCAGGCCGTCTTAAAAATAGGAGGTCATAAAACTTCCTCCTCGTGAGCCATGGTTTCCAACTGGGGTTGTATCACCTCCAACTGGACATTTTGGGAATTTGGAGAATTGGGGGGAAACTAGGGGTGTTTTTATCACAAGAGTTGGAGGGCACTGTTGGCAGTAAATATGGGGTGAGGAATAAGTATGCTCTTTGACCTGCAATGTTAAGAACACTCTTTCTCAATGACAAACTGTTCTAAGTCCTGCATTATTCTTGATTGTTCCGCAGAACAATTTATATAAGTGAAAATATGCTTATAAGTTTGAGTCTAGAGTCTAAGCCATTTTACATTTAAATATACAGATTTTTGTACAGTTTTAATATGTTGAATTTAATATGCTGAATTGTGCAGGGATACAACCACAAAGTAAAATATGGGAGAGTTACTTTCATTTGTTGGAAAGTCTAGTAAGAGTTGTTCATTATTTCATAAAGTTGTTTCACCAATAACTGTACTACTTCTGATATTTAGATTCACTCTATCAATCTTGCCTTGGAAGTGTCCACTCACAATGATTCCATGCATGGAGAGCATCATCTGACCACTTCACTACACTTTCTAGAGTGGTGGTGCCTACGCATTTGCATATTAAGATACACATTTTATTGTAAATGTCTTTCCTGGGGTTTTCCCTTTACATAACATTAGAACATATATTTATGTTTTAAGTATATGTGGGTGAGCTACAGCATTTATAAATTTTATTTCAGGAGAGTAAAGGGTAGTGTTACAAAACACTATGAAAAGAAGGCCTTGTCTGATAAGATTGGAAATCTCTTCCTAGGTGAAAGAATCTCTTCAAATAGACTTTATTTTATAACAACATGCCTGAGGATGAGCCCAATCCGCCACCTACCACACAGTACTTGCAGAAAAGTGCATTTGTGACATAACTTCCCATACTGTATATAGTACTAACAACAACTCTCATTAATTGAACTGTGCTATATACTATTCACATATTACATCTAATCCTCAACTCACCAAGAGTAATTATTATTAATTCTGTTTTATAGGCAAGAGAAATGATGCAGGACAAAGGTTAAATAATTTGACCAAAATCATACCATTTGTAAGTGATTTGATCCAAATCAATCAAATTCCAACGCCCCTGACTGCCAAAGGCAGAAATGCACAGAATTAAAAACTGGAAAGGCAAAGAAGTTGGTAAGTAGCTCCATACAGCCATGCCCAGTTTGGTTAAATGAATTGTGGGAAAGTGAAAGCAGAGAAACAACAAAGCATTCATTACTATCTATCACCATCTCCCAGTCCTTAATACTAATATTAGGACCCTCACTTGAGTCCCACAAGTTCCCATGCTACCTCTGAGCACAGCACTTGAAAAATGGCTAGTCTGGATCTAGCTATACTGTATGTGTAAAGTACACATTAAATTTTAAGGACTCAATCTAAAAAAATATAAAATATCTCAATAATTCCATGTTTATTGATACACATTGTCAATTCATTATTTCTTATGCATCCTTAGTGTGAAAAAGAAGGGAGGGAGAGAAGGACACTTTAATTCTAGATGTTCAAAATAATTGTCTGTGATGATTTCCTTCCATCTTATTCCATGGCCCTTAGAGAAATTCAGCAAACTTATTTGATACACAAGACCTGGCCATACCAGCAAGCAAAGAAGAGCTTCTAATTATTACATGGATGACGGTGTGAAGCAACTGTTAGAACAATTTGGCTCAGGTCTCTAAGCTCATTACTGGGCATGTGCCCATAAGGACCGTTTGAGAGTCTTTTCAGCTGAGCCAGCCAGGTTGCAGAGGAACTACAAAGTCCTTGCCACACCATTTTTCTAGAAGAACCTAAGTAAAATGCAGCCACAACTTGGAAATTGTTTAGCTTTCAACTCACGTGGGATCTGTGCTCAAAAACTGTTTATGAGCCCCAACAGGAGGAAGCGTTCATTTCTCCATTTTCTCTGCTCCTTAATTAATAGCACTTAACTCTTTCTTCCAGCCACATAATTAGGTGCCTATATGTCTGGCTTCCCCTACAAACTCAGCAGTGGCAAGGAAGAGGTCTTATTCCTCTTTGTACTTCACCTAACACCTGACCTAGTGGGCATTCAGTAAGGTTTCGTAGTTGGGTTTATCTCGCTTGACTGTTCTGAAGAGACGCAGGAAAGAGGAGGCACTGACAGAAGGACATTGGACTAAACAAATGGCGGAGCTGGGCTATAATTCAGGCTCCACCACTTACTGATTTCTCCTGGGCTCAGCTCAATTCTCTGTAAAGCAGGAGAGTTCAGCTAACCTATCTTCAAGGTTCACTTCACTTTAAACCCTTTGTGGCTCTGCTAATCTGTGTTTTGAAAGTCAGAAAATGTTTACATTTTGTCTTCAAAAAAAGAGCAGATTCTTTTTTTTAATCCTCCCCAAAGGAGGGAGGAAGGGAGAGAAGGAAGGAGAGAGAGAGAGAGAGAGAGAGAGAGAGAGAGAGAGAGATGAGAGAAATATCAATTGGTTGCCTCCTGTGTGCACCCCCACCTGGGATCGAACCCACAACCTAGATGTGTGCTCTAATGGGAAACCCAACCCACAACTTTTGGTGTACACAATGCTCCAACCAACTGAGCCACACAGCAAGGGCAGGAGCAGATTCTTCTAATAAGGATATAAAATATAAAAACTGTGCAAAAAATGAAATTAGTCCACTTTCTTACATCATACACAAAAATAAACTCAAAATAGATTAAAGACTTAAATATAAAACTCAAAACCATAAAAATCCTAGAAGAGCCGTAACCGGTTTGGCTCAGTGGATAGAGCGTCGGCCTGTCGACTGAAAGGTCCCAGGTTCAATTCCAGTCAAGGGCATGTATTTTGATTGCGGGCACATCCCCAGTAGTGGGTGTGCAGGAGGCAGCTGATCGATGTTTCTCTTTCATCGATGTTTCTCGCTCTCTATCTCTCTCCCTTCCTCTCTGTAAAAAATCAATAAAATATATATTTTTTAAAAATCATAGAAGAAAGCATAGGCAATAGAAACTCAGACATTTCTCATAGCAATATTTTCTGTGATATATCTCGGGCAACGGAAACAAAAGAAAAAATAAACAAGTGGGACTACATCAAACTAAAAAAGTCTTTGCACGGCAAAGAAAACCATAAACAAAAATGAAAAGACAACCCTGAATGGAAGAACATATTCACCAAAGACACACCTAATAAGGAGTTAATATTCAAAATTTATAAAGAACTTATACAACTCAACACTGAAAAAAAACAAGCAAACTAATTAAAAATGGGCCCATCGGGTGTGGTTCAGTTGCTGGAGCATCCTCCCATGCACCAAGAGGTCACAGCTAGGCTTGCTGGTTCTATCCCCAGTAGGAGGCATGCAGGAGGCAGCCCACTGATTTTTTTTCTCATCAATGTTTCTATCTCTCTCTCCCTTCTTCTCTAAAGATCAATAAAAACATGTTGTTTAAATGGGCAAAGAAACTGCTAGACTCTTCTCCAAAGAGGACATACAGATGGGCAATAGAATATGAAAAGATGGTCAATGTCACTAAACATCAGACAAATGCAAATTAAAACCACAATGAGATATCACCTTACACCTGTCAGAAAGAACATCATCACAGAATCTATAAACAAGTGTTGGTGAGGTTGTGGAGAAGAGGGAACCCTGGTGCGCTGTTGGTGGGTATGCAGATTGGTGCAGCCACTGTGGGAAAACCCACATATACCATAATTCATTTTATTCTAAGATAGACTGGCCTTTTTATTGTCTCCATCTGGGGGCTCTTATGAATAGAGCTGCTATGAACATTCCTGTATATGTCTTTAGGTACACTTAACAAACTCAGTTATGTTAGATATATACCTAGGAGAATTCTGAATTATTGGCTATGCATATGTTCAGGTGTAATACATACTGCCAAATAATTTTTCACTGTGACAGTGAATTTACACTATTAATATACAAGCGTTGCATTTGCTCTGCATTACATGCCGGATTCACGAATGCTTATCTTCATTGTGTTAGTCAGTACTTAATCTCATGCAAATTCCTTTCTTATTTCCAAAGACTGTTCATGTTTCTCAGGCATAGGTCAGGCACCTTCAATGTCCTAATGTGTGGGGACAGGAGAGGGGGTGGGATAAATATTAAGCTCAATGTTCCTTTGAATATTTTCTCACCTATGCTTGAGATGAGGGAAACACACCCCCACTTCTTCCGTTTACAAGGATGAAACTCACAGCATAAAAATGTCTTTCTCTTTTTTAAATTATGGTAAAATATATACAGCAGAAAGCCATTTTAACTATTTGTACGTGTACAATTCAGTAGCATTAATTACATTCATTATGTTATGCAACCATCACCAATATCCATTTCCAGAACTTTTGCATCATCTCAAACCGAAACTGCATTCATTAAACAATAACTCCCATTATCCCCTCCCAGACCCTGGCAACCACCATTCTACTTTTGTAGATAGACATATCAATCAACATCTGAGTTCTGTTAAACCTCCATCACTAAAACTCCCACCTATATATTAAACTAGAGGCCCAGTGCACAAAATTCATGCATGGGTAGGGTCCCTAGGTTTGGCCAGTGATCAGGGCCAATTGGGGCCTTCCAGCTGCCGACCTGGGCCTCCCTTCCTTGGCTGCAGGCTGCCAGCTGCCAGCCAGGGCCTTCCTTCATTCCATACCGCCCCCTGGTGGTCAGCAAATGTCATAGTGAGTGATCGAACTCCCAGTCTCCCAGTCAAACTCCGGAGGGAACATTTTGCATATCAGCCTTTTATAGGTAGGTAGGTAGATGATAGATAGATAGATAGATAGATAGATAGATAGATAGATAGAGCCTACCTTTTCATGTGTCATGCCCTTACTACCGGTATTATACCAAAGAGTCATGAAACACATTCTCGAATACATCCTCTGAGAAATTGCATGTTGGTGTGACCCCCTCACTTTGGAATTTCATACTTTGTATAAGCTGACAGCTCAGTCAAAATTTCTAAACCACTACAAGTGCATGAAACCTTAGGGAATTTCATTTGTTTCCTTTAATCTCCCAGTTTCTCTGACTGTATTTTTATACTGTCAGAATTTTTTCACAGAAGAGTTCCCATTAGTACTCCTTGCCATAATGTGGCTGATGCTTGAACTTTCTGTTTGGCTTTGACAATTTGGGAAGCAGGATATTTCCTAATGTGGGAAGTGTGAATTTAATATCTCTACTGTGAATCAAGTGAATGGGCTGAATTTAGCTGATATTGTGGGAGTGACTCAATAACTCAGCATTTCTATAAATGCATCATCCTGCCAGAGGACGTTCTTACATGATTGCGCAGCACCTTTGGCCTCTCCAGTAAACTGAAGATATGAGAACTGGTGGTAATATTAGGAATTGTCTCTTTGTGGTGCTACATGAAGGAATTTCCCATAACTTGTGATCTATTATCTATAACAAGGTGTGTATTTTTGAAACCTTTTTATGAGCAAAACAGATTCTTCAACTCTCTAATGACACTCCAACCTGGATAAAGAGTGATTTTTCCCCTCCCCATAGAATGCAGCATCTGCCTTATGTGAAGAAGTATGTGTAGATTTATAACTGATCTTTATTAAATGTGCTGTGATTTCACATTGCCAGAACCGAACCTTTTCCCAAATGCAAGGTTTAAATCAGAAAGGACCTCGAGATCTTTATCCTATTATCATTTCAGGGGAAACTGCCCAAACTCTAGCAGAGAACTTTCTACCAAGTATATAATAGACAATTCCAGTTTCCAAAGAGTTTAGATGGTCCCATAGAATATCAAGTAACTTGACAAAAGAGCAAGTCATCATCACCTACAGTAGACAATTCAGCAGAGGGCTTCCCTGTCTAAAAATCCGCCGATATAAGCCCAGCAAACTTGTCCTATTAAGGGCCAGATAATAAATGGTTTAGAAATAAATGGTTTAGTTTTTGTGGACTATGTAGTCTGTCAGAATTACTTAACTTTGCCACTACAGTACAAGAGCAGTCAGAGACAATATGGAAACAAGTGGGCATGGCTGTGTCACAATAGATTATATTTACAAAAACAGACAGGGGTCTACACCTGTTAGAGTGGCCATTATCAATAAGACAAGAAATAACAACTGTTGGAGAGGTTGTGGAAAAAAGGGAACCCTCATTCATTGCTGGTGGGAATGTAGTCTGGTACAACCAATATGGAAAGCAATATGGTGATTCCTAAAAAAATTAATAGAGCTACTGTACAACCTAGCAATCCCTCTCCTGGGTATATACCAGAAAAACTTGAGCCTGGTGGTTGGTCAGTGGTTGAGTGTCGACCTATGAACCAGGAGGTCACAGTTTAATTCCCAGTCAGGGCACATGCCCGGGTTATGGGCTTGATCCCCCATGTGGGGCAGCCAATCAATGATGCTCTCTCATCATTGATGTTTCTAGCTCTCTAGTCCTCTCCCTCACTCTCTGAAATCAATAAAAATATATTTTTAAAAAAACTTGAAATCATGTATTCATATAGATATATGCGCCCCTGCGTTCATTGCAGCATTATTCACAATGGCCAAGACATGGAAAGAACCAAAGTGTCCCGAGATAGAGGACTGGGTAAAGAAGATGTGGTACATATACACAATGGAATACTTCGCAAGCTAAGAGAGAAACCATATGCTGAGTTACAAAAATGTATTTTGCACAATCAGTACAGTGGTTCCTACCACAAATAATCCTTTGATGTTGTTCAACTGTCCACAATTACGTTTCTTCCTCCTTTGCATCAGAAATTAGTTACTCCTTTAGAAAATTATAACGTCTTATCTCCTACCATAGCAAGATGCATCTTTGTTGCTTTCTCCCCAAGCCCTGCCGTTAGCCCTCAAGAGTCCATTATCAATATAAGTAACCCAAAGGAATGAATGTATGCACACTCTCCTGTTGGTGGGTACATCTCCAGGACCTCTCCCCACTAATCTTATCTGCTAAGAAACCTATTCTATCTAATTTACCAGAATCATCAAAAAAAATCTAAACAGGTTACATGAAGAATTAGTTGTTCCATTCCATAAAATGTGTTTTTAAATTTTTAGAATAACTTAAGCAAAATTTTGATGGAGGCAGGTTCCAAAACTAAAAGTCAGCATATTGGTAGTGTGTGTGTGTGTGTGTGTGTGTGTGTGTGTGTGTGTAATCTGATAAAGATTCACTTCTAAGACATGGATTCACTTCTAAGAGCTTAGATTTAGACAGGAAAAATTGGGGCATAAGGGAAAAACTATATTCTAGTTGGCAAATAACCATTACTGAGTTCTATGAAACTCTTAGAACTTCATAAAATAGTACAATAAGCTGCTTAAAAGCAGAGGCCCTGTTCTGTCTCACCAGCTACATGACGGGAGGACATGACTTCATTTCTCTAAGTCCTGGTTACCCTGACAGCAAAATAGAAATTGTCATAACATCATTTACCTCATACAGTTACCATGAGGATTGAATGACTAATGCATAAATCACTGCTTAAGTGACAAGGACAAAATGTGTTCTCGCATGAGTTCTCTCATGCTTCCTCCTCCCAGTCCTTTAAAAGAGAAAGGGGTTTTTTCCTTTGCTTCCCTTTGCTTTCTTTTTCTTTCCTTTTCTTCACTCACTTGCCCTTGAATGAATTCTGTCTTTGCAACCCAATCCCAGGCTTTTGAGATACAGATTGAGAACAATGGTGGGGGCGGGGTGGGGAGCAATAGAGGTTAAGGGAAACAGGAGAAAAATAAACAGATAAACCCCGCACAGGCTTCATGAGAGCAAGAGGCAGTTGTGTAAAAGACACCAGGGCAGTTGTGGTATTGAATATTTTAGGAGAGGAAATGGGTTTTTGAGATGTGTGGAGATTTGTGTTGATGTGGGTTATGGATTGAATGCCCTTTAATGATATTGGCATTTCCTTTTAATTACTCTGGTTTCTGGTCAGTGCTTTTTGACTGTGACTCTGTAAAGAGACTGGACCACATAGGCCTCCAAATTATATATAAATTACTGCCACGGTGGTGATGACATTAATGGATATTGTATCGTCCTCTATATATATGCAAATGTGTGTGGGAGCTGTAGTAACTAATTTTCTGTGGGAACAGGATACTGTTTTGAGGTAAGAGTACACTGAGAGAAGATAGCATGAAAAATATATTCTGGGGTCTAAATGGGAAATTGATGCTACCTCTCTGAGACAGTACTAGTATAAGCAAAATTTTAAGGAGCTTTCTAAGAAATATTTGTCACAATAACTTCTCTAAAGTCCCCAAATCCGACAACAAAAGCTAGCCAGAAGCTCCTAAAACATTTTGACATGGTTACACCAGTCTGCATTCTCTCCAGCAGTGTATTAGGGTTCCCTTTTCTCCACATTCTTACCAACACTTGACATTTGTTGATTTGTTGGTGGTAGCCATTCTGACAGGTGATACTTCATTGTTGTTTTAATTTGCATCTCTCTGATGATCAGTGACCTTGAGCATTTTTTCCTGTCTCTTGGCTGTCTGTGTGTCCTTTTTGGAGATGTTTCTATTTAGGTCCTTTGCCCATTTTTTAATTGGGTTGTCTTCCTTTTGTTAAGTTGTATGAGTTCCTTATATATTTTGGATATTAATCCTTTATCAGATGTATCATTGCCAAATATGTTCTCCCATACAGTGGGATCCCTTTTCATTTTGTTGATAATTTCTTTTGCTGTACAGGAGCTTTTTATTTTGATGTAGTCCCATTTGTTTATTTTCTCCCTAGTCTCCTTTACCCTATGTCAGTGGTCGGCAAACTGTGGCTCGCGAGCCACATGCGGCTCTGTGGCCGCATGAGTGTGGCTTGAGTGTGGCTCTTCCACAAAATAACACATGCAGGCGTGCATGTACAGTGAGATTGAAACTTTGTGGCCCATGCGCAGAAGTTGGTATTTTGTGGAAGAGCCACATTCAAGGGGCCAAAGAGCCGCATGTGGCTTGCAAACACATTAGTCAACAGAGCCAAATATCAACAGTACAACGATTGAAATTTCTTTTGAGAGTCAAATTTTTTAAACTTAAACTATATAGGTAGGTACATTGTTATTAACTTAATTAGGGTACTCCTAAGTGGGCCTTTGCTAAAAACGTCCTCAGTCTGATTGAGGTACGTTCGCTGAGGTCGACCCCTTCCAACTCTCCCATCCACACTCGTCTTATATACTTGTTTCAGATAGACGAGTGTGGATGGGAGAGTTGGAAGGGGTTGACCTCAGCGAACGTACCTCAAAACAATATACCTCCCCCGTGCTGCATATCCCGCGGCCCACCTGTGCCTTGTCTCCCATCGCCCAACCTACCAACACCCCCCACTTCTTCTAACACCACTTCTTCAAAATAGACTCGCCCAGGCCGAAAACCAACTGCTGCACATGGGCCATGAAGTTTCAATCGCACTGTATGTGCGCACCCGCACGTGCTATTTTGTGGAAGAGCCACACTCAAGGGGCCAAAGAGCCGCATGTGGCTCGTGAGCTGCGGTTTGCCGACCACTGCCCTAGGAGATGTATCTGTAAACATACTGTTATAACAAATGTCTGAGATTTTGCTACCTGTGGTTTCTTCTAGGATTTTTATGGTTTCTGGACTTACATTTAAGTCTTTATCCATTTTGAGTTTATTCTTATATATTATGTAAAGAAGTATCTCTTACCCTTTGAGACAGTATGGATGGACCTAGAGAGTATTATGCTAAGCTAAATAAGCCAGTCAGAGAAAGACAACTATCACATGATCTCACTCATATGTGGAATCTAATGAACAAAATAAACTGATGAACAAAATAGATCCAGAGACATGCAAGCCTGGAACAGACTGTGGAATCTCAGAGGGAAGCAGGGGTGGGTGGGTAGGAAAAGTTCAACCAATGAATTTGTATGCATCTATGCATAACCCATGGACACAGACAATAGGTGGTGAAGACCTAGGGTGGGAGATGGGGGTGGGCTAGAAGGAGTCAATGCGGGGAAAAGGGGGACATATGTAATACTTTCAACAATAAAGATTTTTTTAAAACCTCAGCACTGAATTGCCAGGGTCCTTCACTCCAACTTCAAAGAGACATCCTCTCATAACTTTAATCAACTGAAGATAAAATAACATTTGAAATTTTTAGAAAATAATTTGGTTTAAAACGTGTTTTTCAATTTTAAAATAGCACGTCTATTCCTTGCTACTCCCAGACTTAGATATGTTTTAAACATTGCTCTAAACCAGCTATGGGTAAAACTAAAAAAAAAAAAAAAAAAGACCGTACCCTTTTATGTAATGATGTTTACTTTGAATTTATATTAGTTCACACAAACACTCCATCCATGCTTTTGTTCCGGCCCTCCGGTCCAGTTTAAGAACCCATTGTGGCCCTCGAGTCAAAAAGTTTGCCCACCCCTGCTCTAAACTGTATTTTCCATTTAAAGTCTATACAACTGTATTTTATCCATGAGTCACTCCTAATGTTTACAAAATGCAATTTTATTGAAGAATAACATTTTATGGGAAAAGTTATTTTCAATAAATTCAGTATTCAGTTCTATAATTTTTTAAAAAAGCAAAAATTGAAATATGTAAATAAAAAAAGAAAGAAATTAATGTGCTGAAGGTAAAATCATTAGCACAATGCCTGGCATGGAGTCAGTAATCATACCCATTGCATAAAGATAAAAGGTTAATCAATGAATTAGAATGGAGAAGAATCTACACTAATAAAAGAGAAACATGCAAATTGGTGTCACTCTGCTATGCCCATCAGCCAATCAGATGAGTATGCAAATTAACCCAACAAAGATGGCGGTTAATTTGCATATGCAGGCACGGGGCGAAGACTGAAGACTCCACCGGAGTGAAGACTGAAGACTCCACCGGAGTGAAGACTGAAGACTGAAGACTGAAGAGGCTTGGCTTCTCCGCTGAGGCCACGGCGGAGAAGCCAAACAGCCACAGAGCTGGAGGCTTGGGTTGCCACTGGCAATGGAGGAAGCCAAGCTTCCAGCCCACCCTGGCCGCTGCTCAAGGAAGAGAACAACACACAGGCACAGCCAGGAGCCTGAGAGATCAACACAAAGGGGCACCTGCTCCAAGCCTCCGCGATGTGGCTGGGGGCAGGCCCTCAGTGGACACACACACACACACACACAAACACACACACACAGGGTTCCTGCTCCGAGCGTCCATGGTGCGGCTTGGGGCATGCTCCCAGCAGACACACACACACACACACACACACACACACACACACACACACGGGGCACCTGCTCCCAGCTTCTACTGCCAGACTGTGGCACAGGGAGTGGGCCTAATCCATCAGTAGGACATCCACTGAGGGCTCCCGGACGTGAGAGGGGGCAAGCTGGGCTGAGGGACCACCCTCCTCCAGTGCACGAATTTCGTGCAACAGGTCTCTGGTCTATATAATAAAAGCCTAAGCTACCATTATGGCTGAATGACCAGAATGACCAGTTGCTATGATGCGCACTGACCACTGGGGGCAGATGCTCAACACAGGAGCTGCCCCCTGGTGGTCAGTGTGCTCCCACAGGGGGAGCACCACTCAGCCAGAAGCCAGGCTCATGGCTGGCTAGTGCAGCAGTGGTGGCGGGCCACAGCGGCAGTGTTAAGGAGCAGCGAGCCGAGTGGTAAGGAGCGAGGGATCCCAAATTGTGAGAGGGATGTCTGCCTGAGGAGTCATGGACTGTGAGAGGGCGCAGGCCAGGCTGGGGGACTGCCCTCCCAGGGAAAAATTTTGTGCACTGGGCCTGTAGTATAGTAATAAATAAACCAAGAGCAGGATCACTGGAGTGGGTGTGTAGGGTAGAGGAAAGTGAGGTAGAAGTTAGTAAAACAGCCCAAGCATTAGCAAATCTGAACAAGGGAAAATAAAATCACACCCAGATAAATATTATTAGAAATAAAATAAGACACAAGTAATTCAAAATATATTTAGAATTAGTATATAATATATTAATCTCCATGTATTAGAACCATGGAAAATATCACATTTAACATAAGAAGAAAATACATTAAGTGTAGATTTTTTTGTTCTAAACAGCAAATTTTTACCAATTTGTGGAACAAACTACTTCCATCCACTGGATTTATTATGGTGTTTATTTTTCATACATCAAATTCTTTTAGTGTAGGGATAGTTTTCAAGTAATTTCTTCTGTTTAGTATGTATGAAAAGCTGTGGAAACTTTTTTTAAAAAAATATTCTAGTCCCACATTGGTTTACTTGTAAGTTCATCCAAGCTTTCAGGAAAAGATCATTCTTATACTACATAAACCATTCAAAGAATTTAAAATAATGTAGTGCCAACACAAGCAACAGTAGCAAGAGGAAGTGTCTCAGTCAAGAAAGAGGACCTAGACAAATCACTTCAATCCATTCCTTGATCTCCTTGGACTTGCAATTTACAAACCATATGCATTCAACAGTGTTTTCTTAGTTCTGCCATTAAATAAATTATTCACCTCAACCAAATAGAGATGTTCACTCAGACACTTGTGCCTGCCAGATACCACTGATACCACTTCTATCCAGTAATGCATTGCTGGGAAGCCTGCCTGCTCTTAAGACTTGGTGGGTCTGACAGAACTCAGTTCATGATGGAAAGCTCTGTATCTATCACTTACCCCAAGGGCAACCCTCCATATTTCTCCTTAACATGGCCCAATAGCACTTCGCAAGTTTACCAAATGTTGTGAAATTCTGATGCAAATAGCATGGATTGTTCAACAACTGTAGGGTTCTATCAAATAATCTCTTATTTGTCACTTTCTATGAACTTCAATCTCTTCTTCCCACCACAGACGCCTCGAATGCCAGGCCTTATGGCCCAAGCAGCAGCACTGTGGGCATTGCAGCCGGGACTTTGTGCAGGCCCTTATTTTGCTCCAGACACTACTTAAAGTGGGAAGCCCTCCTTATGGCTTGTGATGAATGAATCAGAGCCATATTTCCAAGTGTGGAGTATGCTGCCTCCAAAGTGGAAAACATAAATCCTACCAGTTTTCTTAGGGGTGGGGATGCAAACTACAATAATTTTTCTTTTAGTTTGGAAAGAGATTTCCTGCTACACCCCAGACCACTGAATCTCTAAAAATTTAAGTGATGTGTTAAACCCCTAAAACTTCGTTGGGTTTTCCCTCAGTCTGTGAAAAATAAGCCCTCCAAAGTACTTAACACATATTGTTAACCTGGTGTGATTAACATGATGTCATCAATAAGTGTGATATTTTGTAAAATGTCCAAAACTGTCGGGTCTAGATCTCCACAGACTATACTATGACACACATAGCCCTGGGGCAAAATCACCAATGTGTACTGTTATCCCTTCCATGTAAATGTGAACTGATTTTACAGATGTGGAAAAGAATGCATTTGCCAGATCAATGGCCACATGGCATACACCCCAGGCAGTGTTAATCTGCTCCAGGGAAAAATACCACTTTTGAAGCCCACTATCCATTCAAACTATTTGTTTTGTTGTATCGATAAATACTCTTGGCTTTCTACCTATCTTGTCTCTGAGAACATTTTATTCTATTAACTATCTTCATAGCTCTCTGTAGGTCAAAGCCCCTAGCTACCATTCCAAACGTTTGGATCCTTATAATTGTGCTTCTCATCGTAAGGCACTGACACTTAGCCTCTATCACTTTGGGATCTATCAAACCATTCCTATCAGAGATGTCAGGTTTTTCATATCTCCTATGCCAGCCTGGGTCTGCAGAGGAAAACCACCAACAAACTCAGTAATCACATTGGTATAATCTTATCAGCACATTTCTTATTGCTTCAGTGAATGGAATATCCTCAGATCATTCTCATGCAAAACAACCAACTCAAGGATTTTTCTGGCATTATATAGTATATCCACGCTAGTGTGACTATTTCTTTGGGACTTTTGATTCCCTTCTTCTGAATTTACCATAGCATATCTGGCTTTTCTAATTTATGTGGTGTGGACAATCGCTTGTCCCAAGTATCTAAGAGCCAACCTAGAAGGGGTCTTTTCCAGGACTATAAATCCAGTGTTACTAGATCATGTACAACATATTAATAAAATCTTCATTTTATAACTTATGTTCTGTTTCCCCTTAATCAAAATTCCTAAGGACCCGCCCCCAAATATACTGTTCTAGCACTTGCCAGTACGTGTTGATAGCTGCAGTTCCTTTGGTAAATAGTCCATTTCTGCTCCTAGCAGATCCAGCACTTCCCCAGCGAGATTATGCTGTAACTTGATCCCAGCAATTGGTCTGTTGACTGGGAAGAACAGTGGGGATAGATCTTAAAGGAACATGATTTGTCTTGCAAGGCAGAAGCCTGTGCATCATCTTTAAACAAAGTGGGAGCACTAACCTCTAATTAGGAAAAGTTCACAGAAACTTGAAGATTCAGTGTTTCTGAGTGTTCCTTGTCATTGTGACTGGAAGGGAAAGTGCAAGTAAGTTACAAAGGGACAATTTGTCTTTAAGCAATTTTAATTTGTCTTTAAACTAGCCTTCAATTAGAAAAAAAGTGTTAGCTCTTACTTCTGCAATCCACACGGTCCAGGAAATTCTAGATATGTGGGTGCATCAATCAAATGTCTAGATCCCAACTACACTGTTAATGTTCTATTCCTGCCAAATAGGGGCCATAATCTTGCAAAGCTTAAAAATTCAAATTATCGAGAAGCAACTAAGATGGCGGCATAGGTAAACACCGGGAAATTGTCGCCTCACACAACAATTGAAAATTACCGCAAAGGACTGAGCAAACATCATCCAGAACAACAGGAAGGCTGGCTGAGTGTAAATTCTACAACTAGAAGGAAAGAAAAGCACGCTGAGAGCCAGAGGCGCTGCGGAAGTGAAGTGCAGAGGTACTGCGGCTCGCGTGCGCGCACGAGGAAAGGGGGTAGCACCTGAGGACACGGCTGTCTTTTTGAATCACAAGCTCCTGACTGCTCTGAACTCCGGTTCCGGGAAGTCTCTGGGGACCCAGGACACATACGGGGAGAGGCTGGTCTGTCCGGCAGCGGGCGAACTTGAGGGCGGCTTTCCCTCAGAGGTGCTTGCAGCCGTTACCGGGACACTGAGACGCGCGACTCCGGGCGGAGAATCGGCCATAGCTGCTTTCTCCGCCCTTTGACTCCCTGAGACCCCGCCCCACCCAGGCTGCGGCAGAGGCTTTTGCATGTGAATGTACCTAACTGCAGCCGAACCAGGCAGACCCTGAACTTCCAAGAGAAGGCCCAAGGCCCCGCAGCGGCTTGCATTGCTTCACAGCTGAGCCTCTTTGTGGCTCCTGCTGTGTGGCCTCAGGCAGAGGATGAATTAGCACCTCCTTAGATCCAGGAGCCACTGTACCCAGTGGTCAGAGGGGGTCCATCCAGACTGTAACTCCTCAGATCCATAAGGGACACACTCAGGGAGCAGACTCAGTGAGCACCAAAGCCCCACTGAAGCAAGTCTTGCCCCAGAAGGGTGTCTTCAGCACAGAAGTTCTCCCACTTTAGACACAGCTGATTCTCACAGCCAATTGGCCTGGAGGTCAATTCCTCCCAGTGATTCTACAACAACCAAGGCACCAAGAGTGCACCAAGAGTGTCCACCCCAGGTAACTGGGGAGGCTGAGCTACTGGGCCCTACAGGACACCTGGCGCACAGGGCCACTCTATCAACACAGGGAAGCTGCCAAAATGCGGAGACAAAGAAACAGGTCACAAATGGCAGAAATGGAGGAAAGCAAACGATTGGATATAGAGTTCAAGGCCACGTTTATAAGGTTTTTCAAGAATTTTATGGAAACCGCCGATAAATTTAATGAATCCCTCAATAAGTATAGTGAGACCATGGAGGACATGAAAAAGGACCAACTAGAAATTAAGCATACACTGACTGAAATAAAGAATAATTTACAGAGATCCAGCAGCAGACAAGAGGATCCCAAGAATCAAGTCAAAGATTTGAAATACAAAGAAACAAAAAATACCCAACCGAAAAAGAAAAAAGAAAAGAGATTCCAAAAATATGAAGATAGTGTAAGGAACCTCTGGGACAACTTCAAGCGTACCAACATCAGAATTATAGGGGTACCAGAAGGAGAGAGAGGGCAAGATATTGAAAACCTTTTTGAAGAAATAATGACAGAAAACTTCCCCTACCTGGTGAAAGAAATGGACTTACAAGTCCAGGAAGCGCAGAGAACCCCAAACAAAAGGAATCCAAGGAGGACCACACCAAGACACATCATAATTAAAATGCCAAGAGCAAAAGATAAAGAGAGAATCTTAAAAGCAGCAAGAGAAAGACAGTCAGTTACCTACAAGGGAGTACCCATACGACTGTCAGCTGATTTCTCAACAGAAACCATGCAGGCCAGAAGAGAGTGGCAAGAAATATTCAAAGTGATGAATAGCAAGAACCTGCAACCAAGATTACTTTATCCAGCAAAGCTATCATTCAGAATAGAAGGTCAGATAAAGAGCTTCACGGATAAGAAAAAGCTAAAGGAGTTCATCACCACCAAACCAGCATTATATGAAATGCTGAAAGGTATTCTTTAAGAAGAGGAAGAAGAAAACGGAACTCTTACCATTTGTCACAGCATGGATGGAACTGGAGAGCGGATAAATACCACATGATCTCACTCATTTGTGGAATATAATGAACAACATAAGCTGATGAACAAGGACTGATCCAGAGATGGAGAGGCATTGATTGGACTGTCGGGACTTGGAGGGAAGGTAGGGGAGGGTGGGGGTAAGGGGGAAAGATCAACCAAAGGACTTATATGCAAGCATATAGGCCTAATCAATGGACATGGACAACGGGGGGGTGAGGGCATGAGCGGGGGTGGGGGGGTGGGGGGTAGAGGGTAACGTGGGGACAAGGACACATATGTAATATCTTAATCAATAAAAAATATATTTAAAAAAAATTCAAATTATCTTGCACCTCTATAACTCTTACAATTAAAATGCTCACATATACACATACATATATATACACATATACACAAATGTATATAATTAAGAAAAGAAAGAAATCTAAAATTAAATTACAAGCTAATCGGATAAATTATATGATCACTTTTTTTCTACATGCATATGATATTTCCAAAATTAATACATGATTAAATGATTAAGTGAATGATTATCTTTTTATTTATACCTGAAGAAAATTTAGCTGACTGATCAGATATCCTACACTGTCTCAACAAAAGGAATTTTAAAAATATGTTTTATTGATTTTTTACAGAGAGGAAGGGAGAGAGATAGAGAGAAACATCGATGAGAGAGAAACATCGATCAGCTGCCTCCTGCACACCTCCTACTGGGGATGTGCCTGCAACCAAGGTACATGCCCTTGACCGGAATCGAACCTGGGACCTTTCAGTCCACAGGCCAACGCTCTATCCACTGAGCCAAACCAGTTAGGGCAACAGAAGGAATTTTAAAAAAATTATCAGGGTTAGTATTAATCTAGCAAATCTAAATGTAAAAATGCTAGAATATTTTTCTTAATTTGCTTTAATTTTTCAATATCATCCATTATCCTAAACTACAATATGTAATTAGAAAACCAATTACTAGTTAATTTGGATATTTTAAATCAATGCAAGGAGAGACACTGCCACATAATTATATTAAAACATAGATGAAAATATACTAATCCACTTTTCTGCTCATGTGTCCTTTTACATTCTTTAGAAGAGTCCCTGCCAACGGTTCTTGCCTTTCACCCTCCTTTTTATAACTTTCAGATAAAAAGTATGTTCTTTTTATCAGAACCATTTGATGTTCAGAGGGCTCAGAAAGCTTTGTGAAGTAACTTTGAAAACTCTTGAGATCTTTTATGACACTTTAGGCAGTTGTTCCTATCAATAGGAATTTGAAATCTCTCCCCTGCAAATAATCATTTTCCTTAGTTCACAAGTCCAACCTACAAGTTTAAAATAGGTCAGGGATTTGAAAAATTCAAAGTCGAATTTCCTAATAGAAAGCAGCATGATCAAATAGCGAGACTCGAGATTCTAATCATTTTTGATGCCTAGATGGACCATGACCTTGAACAACTTAGTTAACTCTTTGACTACTTCATTTTATAAAGCCAAGAGAAATAAATACTTTGATCTGTCAATTTTACAGGAGAAATGAGATTGTCAAAAGCAATGTTTGTCAGAAGTGAATGCACACCTCAAAAGAAGGTCTAGAAACCCATCATTTCTAGAGTTCACTTTGCCAATCTAAGCACAATTCCTTAGTCTTATGTGCTCTCCAGGGAACATAGCAACATTTGTAGAGGTAACTACTAAGATTTGAGTGGCATGCAGCTCCAAGCTAATTACCAATAATTTTCATGAACATATTTCCCCTCAGAAACCTAGCTTGGGCATGATGGAGAAGAAGAAGAAGACATGTAAGTTGATCAAAAAACTTCATTAGATCCCCATCTCAGAACTATCTGCCTACTCCTTTCCTTACCAAATTCCATCAATTAAAGTTAATTTGGGTAAAATGCTTCTATTAGGGGCTACAAGTGGTTATGAAACATAATAGTCATTTACTCCTTAATGTTAAGAAACACACTAAGTTATTCCAGGCTCAATAATTGGGAGTTTTTCATTAAAGTGAAAAGAAAGAGGAAAGCAATCATGGAAAATGAATGGCTTGGGGGGGGGAGGAGTCAGGCAGACTATATTAGGGGTAAGAAGCTTGCAGCATGGTGGACACTGCGTGCCTGGAGGGAGGGGAGGGTCTGGAAATAGAAAGAGAAATGGACTGAAGTGCCCCTAGGTTGGCAGGTAAGTGCCCCAACATTTCTTTGTGGGTGTTCTTGCTGGAGGTTTATCTAATTAATGTCTTGATTACAGTCATTTGAACTTGCTTGGAAAACTGCAGTGTTTTGTTTGCCATAATTCATTCCAGCCTCCCCCTTTCAAATCTATATTATCAGCCAATTGCCTGCTGGCAAAAAAAAAAAAAGTAGAACAGATTCCTGCTTGCAAGACCCATGCTCTTTCTCATTCTATTCTACCAAGACTTCTACTCAAGTGAGCAACTAGAAATATTTTTCCATGAGTTAGATCTCCAAGATTCATGTATCTCAGAATAAAGCTGCTTTCCCTTAGGTCTTTTTCAAATGGACAGAACTATTTAGACACAAGAAGGAGTCATTACAAAGTAGAATCTATTTTATATAGAAAACCAGAATGGCCACTGACAGGGGCTGAGAGAACATGAATGAGGTTGTAAGGTCATTGCCTGTATCATTTAGGGTCTAGTCAGGAGACATAGTAATGTGAGTGAGAAAGTTCAACATAAAGAACTATCAGCATGGAATTGGAATAATGAAGAGTTGGTTAATGAGAGTTAAAGAGAATTCTTAAGAACACAGGAGTAGCAGATAAAAGAGGCAACCAGTATTTTAAAGGCTGAAATAGGATACCCACAGAAGGACCCTCTTCTGCAGGATGGAAATCCAATCCTCATTGGAAAGGGCAAAGCCATGGCACTCTGGATGCTAAGGTGCCTTGTCAGTGGGACTTGCTGAAAATCTGTCCTCTAGGCACCAATGGAATCTGTTGGCCTCTGGACACTACTGGAATTGAGGGCAGGAGGCAGACTTCCCTGTAGAAGCCCCGTGCAAGAAACAGCCATGACTCTGCAGGGTCCCAGAGCTAGAGAAAGCTGTTCCATTGCAAGAGCTGAGCACTGAAGAAAGTGTATCCTGAAGGAGCCCAGGGTTAGAGCAAACCATGCTGCTGCAAGTGAGCCCTGGAGAAGCACGTTCTGCAGGGTCCAGCACTGGAGAAACTGCAGACTGGAGACTGGCCGAGGCTGGCAGGTGAGTGCACAAAGGGTGCCACGGTAAAATCCCACTCACCTGCACAGCAGGTCTTGGGTGCGTGATGTCCATAATGTCATCAGGCCAGAGTTAGGGCTGGGACCTTCCAAAATGACTGTGTACTCTGGGCACATAGCCAGGGTAGGGCCCTAGATGCTCCCCACTCAACTCCTGTCCACACACAAACATACTGCGGATAAATCCATGAAAAAGAAGCCAGCAGCACCCTCTAAACTTGGAGCCCCCTTCATCCTACAATGTACCTTCAGCTCCTTCTGTGGGCAAAGCTTATTATACTTGCCGCTAAGGAGAAATGCTCCGTTCTGGCAGAGAAGGTAATGAAGGGTGAATGTACAACTCAAAGGTATAAATTGAAAATTGACATAATACATACTAAAGGATCATAAAACTAAAATAAACATATCTATAAATAATAACACCAATACCAATTACATTGTCCTGAGCCAACGTGGAAAGTCCTAATTAATGTATAATCTAGAACAGGTAAGAACTAACTTTTTTTTTTTTTCAGTTTTACTAATTATAAAATCTGCATGACTCACCCAATTCATCAATTTAATTTAACAAATGAAAATGGCAAAATTAACACCCATTATTTGTCACAACCTCAAAAGCTTCCTTCCTCACTTATTGTCCTCCTCCTCCAAAGACCTAAGCTTTAGAGTGCACATGATTCTTTTATTCCACAGCCCTTCTGCTCCCAGCATTCAGTGAATCACCACCATAGTTTATCTTAATTTCTACTACCAACAGTCCAGGAAATTATCACAGAACTCCATTAGCTGTGTAATAACTTTCTGGTTATGTTTCTATCTTTCTATTTTTACTACTCTAATCCTATATAGTAAAAACCTAATATGCTAAGTGTCCAGTCACCTGTTCAACCAATCAAAACACAATAGGCTAATGATATGCTAAGGCTGCTCAACCACTCGCTATGATGTGCACTGGCTACCAGGGGGCAGATGCTCCGACTGGTAGATTAGTTTGCTGCTAGGGTCTGGCAGATTGGAACTGAGCAAGATGGGCCAGACACGCCCTGGAGCCCTCCCATGGTCCGTCCCTGGCTGGCCAACCTCCCGTGTCCCTCCCCAGCCCCGATTGTGCACCGGTGGGGTCCCTCGGCCTGGCCTGCACCCTCTAGCAATCTAGGACCCCTTGGGGGGTGTCAGAGAGCCAGTTTTGGCCTGACCCCTCAGGCCAGGCTGAGGGACCCCACTGGTGCATGAATTTGTGCACCAGGCTTCTAGTGCAGTGACGGCGAACCTTTTGAGCTCGGCGTGTCAGCATTTTGAAAAACCCTAACTTAACTCTGGTGCCGTGTCACGTGTAGAAATTTTTTGATATTTGCAACCATAGTAAAACAAAGATTTATATTCTTGATATTTATTTTATATATTTAAATGCCATTTAACAAAGAAAAATCAACCAAAAAAATGAGTTCGCGTGTCACCTCTGACACGCATGTCATAGGTTCGCCATCACTACTCTAGTGTATTGTATAATGATCATCCCATGCTAACCTATCTAAATATTTTTGGTTATATGACATTTATTTCAAAAAGTAAAGAACTAGCCCAGCCAGTGTAGCTCAGTGGTTGAGTGTCGACCTATGAACAAGAAAGTCACAGTTCATGTCCTTGAGGCACATGCCTGGGTTGCAGGCTTGATCCTCAATAGGGGGTGTGTAAGAGGCAGCTGATCAATGATTTTCTCTGATCATGGATGTTTCTATCTTTCTCTCCCTCTCCCTTCCTCTCTGAAATCAATAAAAATATTTTTTAAAGTAAATAACTATGTTCCATTTGATCAAATTAAACTTTCCTAGATTTAGATAAAATGTTCAAAAACCATTAACCCCAATGATTTCTTCCGGCGATTTTATGAAGCGGCCTTTCTGCTTGTATGAGAAAGTTGCATCTATAGGGGAGCGCTTTTCATCCTTGTGCAGCGTTCCCACCCTGTTTCATAAAGCAAGAAACTGACGGCTTAATCCCCTAGAAGGGAGCTGCCTCTATGAACTCTTTCTCTTTTCAGTATAGTTGAGAAAAGGACACTTGGTTCAATACCTTCTGGATAATATTTTTGGAAAAGTGTGCCCTTGAGATGCATAGATTCTCTGATTTTCCTGGCAGTTAGTTTATAGAGGCATAAATTTGCTGTTCCCGTGCATGCATCAATGCCTGGAGAAGGAAAGCAGTATAATGAGGGGTAAGGAAGTACACTTGGCTGTGAATCTAAACTATTTCTCCAATCCAGTTTTTATAAAATTGACATTTTAAAATTGAAATTTGGTGTTCATCTGTTTTACTCACATATTTTACATTCATGACTGCAACTTCTGGAGGGGAAGAATAATGTTGCTTAGTTCACTCCCTGAGTCCCACCCCAGGCACGGCATGCACCACCATCAGTTAGAGCTCTCTCCATGGCATAGTGAAAACACTGATGCCCAGAGAGGTGAATTGACTTGTTCAACTGTGTGCCTAACTAGTGAAAAAATGGTTTATGAAGTCCAAATTTATGAAATCCAACTATAATGCCATTGGGAATAAGCCATGGTTCCTTTCCTTTGGTAGTCATTGGGGTTCCTCTGAGAATCTGGCAAAAGCTAAGAACTCTTATTCTAAAAAATGCACATTATCACACACACACAAATATTTTCAGCAATTTCAGGAGGTTCACAGCCTCCCTAAAATTGACAATCAGGTGATCCATGGAATCCAGGGTAAAAGCATCTAATTCTTATTATGTTTATTCCTTTTTAACACTCTTCCTCCTATTCTAATTTCATTCTCCTTCATGAAAATCTTGCTCTACAATGTCCCCTGATTTGATTATTTTAAAGTTATTAGCTAGCATGCTTCCCACATCCCTAACTGGTATTTCTAAATGGTATTTCTCTTTCAAAATAACTAATATCCCCTCTAAGACAGCATGACATAGCTATTATAAAATGTATTAATTCACCTATAAACATAGGCTCCTGAAACTAGATTTTGAACTAAATTAAGTTTAAAAGTTGAAGTGATACATTTAAATCGCACAAAAATGCACTCAAATTTAATGAGTAGGTTTGAATTCACATTTGATAATTGATAATGAGCCATCATGCCAATTTTTTGTACATAATTAAACATGCAAATTTAAAGTTATTCATATTATTCAATAAGAACATGATAGCATCTGTCATCCTCTTCATGTAACAGGATATTAAATGCAAGTGTCACCCAAAGACCTCAGGGAGACAACAGATACTGCCTTCCAGAGAAAGTGCCAGACCACATGTGAAATTCATAAGCAATGTCCGGAAACAGTTCATAAACCTCATCACCCCCCCCCCAACATTACTTATATAAAAATAAATAAATATTGGAAGGTGAATAATTTTTTATGGGAGAGAGTTCACCCCCAAGAGTGAAGACAATGAATGTATTTCCTTTTCACCTTAAATCATGACAAAGGGGCTTTTACGTGTCACCTAAGTTAGAAGACATGGTCACCTGGTGTCTTGTGCCTTCCCGAAAAATCTAAGGTATAAGAGATAAGCTTTGATGGCGGGTCAAAGGAAAATTGCTGGATCTTGGATGCTCTGCATTAAATGAGTCTTTCAGAGCAAAGAGTGAATGTTTGGGATGCTCATGGGAGACCCAGTGTCCGGTCTTGTCCATGAGGACTGGCTGGCTCTGCTTTAACATTCTGCAAAGGGCACAGAGTGCTTATGCCAGGTCATGCGATAGCCATCAAATGAGAACTTCCTTGCCTCCCTGTCCTCAACTCTCCTTGCACGCAACCCTGGTGGAATAAGAACAGAAGGGGGAAGAGAAAAGAGAAGATGCTGAGCAAGGCCCCTGCCCAACCAGAGACCTGACACATGCAATGGGTCCAGGCTGGGGGGAGGGGGAAGACTCACCTTTAAGTGGTAGGTACGGTATGTGGGATTGGACATTTTAGTCACTGAGTGAAACCATTTATATTTGCTGGGAAAAATGAGAATAGGCAGCAAACACCATTATATTTCATCTTGAAAGAAGTAAGGGACAATGGAAGCCCAAAATAAAGCTGTATGGTTACATCCCTCGGGAAGTGTTTGTTCAACATTTATTAAATATTGTGAAACCAAAAGAAGTGAAATTTAGTTTTGAAAGGGTATGGAGATTAAATTAAGATATAAAACTGGGCTCACGGTGCTCTGGAAACATGAAAACGGAAGTAAAGATAAGTCTCTGCCAGAGAAAAGAGGAGAGAAGAAACACGTGAATAGTGGGAAACAGACTGGTCAGTCTGTACTGACATCAATGAGTTGTAATTATCTCATCCTTGCATGGTTTTAAAAACATCAGCATAATATGGCATGCATAAACGCGGAAGAAAATTAAGTATCATTCTGATTATCACCAAGAAAAGCCTGCTAAGGCACCCGACAAAGTAGGCTGAGACACCAAACCAAGCCCCATGCTTAATGTCACGATAATGGAAGGAAAAAGCAATATGCACCTAATATCTATGGGTAGATGCTATTGCAAGATAATCATGAGGGAGGTGTGAGGCAGAGTAAAGAGAAGAGACACAGGCGTACAGGTTGTTTGGGTCGGGTGGGATTTGTCTGTACAGATGTCACAGCCCAGTTTTTGGCTTGGAAGTGTCTCTAACAGTACGCCCAGTGATGTGACGGTAACTGTTTACGACTGGTTCTCCGGGAAGAAATAAAGGCCTTATTCATTTTGTTGTTGTTTTGTTTTGTTTTTTTCTTTCAATTTTATTTTGTATTCACTTCAGGTGTACAGTTTAGTGGTTAGACAATCATCTACTTTACATAGTGTTTGCCTCATTGTTTCCAGTACCCCAACTGACACCACACATAGTTATTGCAATAGTATTGATTATATTTCCTATGTACTTTTTTTCCAAAGAGAAACACTGAAAAGATAAATTAATTTTTTTAGGGCCCTAGCCTGTTTGGCTCAGTGGATAGAGCATCAGCCCACAGACTGAAGGGTCCTGGGTTTGATTCTGGTCAAGGGCATGTAACTCAGTTTCAGGCTCAATCCCTAATCAGGGCCATGCGTGAGAGGCAACCAATCAATGTGTTGCTCTCACATCGATGTTTCTCTGTTTCTCCCCCGCCACCCCCACTCTGTCTGAAAATCAATGGAAAAAATATCCTTGAGCGAGAATTAACAACAACAACAAATTATTTTTAGGGCCCTTAGGTGAAGGAAGGATAGGATGAAAAAAATAAAAATGGAAATGGAACCTGTCTGAGTAAACTTTTTAAAAACATTTTTATTTTGAATCATGTAAATGTTTTGAATCATGTAATCATGTATATATTCAAAGCATCAATTTAAAGGATTTTCAAAAGTAAATCCTGACATTCAAAACAAACTGAAACACATGGACCTAACAGAGAATATTTTACAGAGGATTTCGAATCCTATACTCTGACCTTTATGGACTATATTCTAAAAACAAACCAAACTGCAAAAAAATCCTAACCTTTACTCAATAATTGTGATGTTAAAAGTCATATTAGAATTGCAGTTTCCCAGTGTTTAAATGTATGTTGCAAAGTAAGGCAATTAAGAAAACCAGTGAGTGCACTGAATATTAAATTTTAATTGGAAATGTCAATACCAACATAAACTTGTGGCTTTTAAAAATATATTTCCTAACTCAACATAAGAACCTAAGAGAGTAATGTCTCTGAACTACATATTTTCAAATGATTAAAATGGCAAATTTTGGGTCATGTAGAGTTTATCACAATTTTATTTTTTTCTATTTCTTTTCACTACAGAGCTTAAGGATGTAGAAAGGCAGGATTGATTTTTGTTCAGTATGTGGTTGAGATTAGAAGTCTCTCTGGACTCAGCAACCGTGGCCTGAAGGTCATATTGGAACAACGTCCGGGTAAATGAGCTCTAGAATTGGAGGCCACCCAGGGTACCCCACAGACCAGGCAGGGCTCTTCCCAGAAAAGGCTTTCCAGAAATGGGCACCAAGTGTCACGAGCCTGTGCTCCCCTCCCCGCCTCCCCATGCTCAGCCACCTAAACAATTGCTCATCTGCAGTTTCTTTCTCCAAAGGTGTTTGCAAGGACTGACCTACAGAAGCCCTCTGTGTTTAAACAACCAGCATGGGTGGAGGGGAGGCTCGAAAAACACCACACTTATTCCTAATAACATTTAGAGGCTTAGGCAATCCTTTCAACAATAAGAAAGAAGTGTGTGCTTTGCTTACATAACATCTCTTCACTTCTGATGTTTGATTTGACAACCGCAGCACACACAGTTAGCATCAAATCTGAATGTTTCCTTTAACCCCAAGTGCTTCAAGGAAGCCTAACAGGACTTTAAGTAACAGGAATGCAGGAAACAGAGCAACCTGCTTGCACCACTGCCTCTTCCCAAACTCTCTCTGAGTGCCTTACAGAAACCAACAATGACTGAACATTTCCTTCTCCCCAGTCCATAGGAATTCCAAATCCCCCTCTCTGGAGTGAATATTTCTCCTAAGTTAATAGGCAACTACCACTCCTAAATTCAGGTTTTGAATGAATAAGACTTGAATACAACCGAATGCAAATTAATATTTAGGCCTTTCTTGATTTTTACTTTAAGAAGGAATATTGGCAATTTGATTTATACAGTTCAAAGTCCTCTTGTTTTATTGAATAACTTTATGTCAGTTTTTATCAATCATTCAAGAACTGAACTCACCTTTTCCGAATGAAATATATTTTGTTTTCAAAATGAAATTCCCTTCTCAATTACACTCAGAAATTAGAGGATGGATGTCTCCCACTTTGGTGGCAAGCTTCCTAGTTCCATCCGTTTGGGCAGAACACAAGAACAAATCATTCTGACCTGAAGCTAATGGCTCCAGGCTTCACAGAACATTTAAAATGTAAGAAAACTTGTACATCCATGCCTAATTAAATATTTGAAAGTAATGAAATAAACTACTTTGAACTTATTCAAATTTTCTTCAGAAACCCACTAATTTTGATTAGAATGTATATTCATAAATGTAATTCAAAAGAAATGCTTGCTCAGCTATGCTGAGGCGTGTGTACGAGACACTTGTGCACTGGGAGAGTGTTCTCTCTGCTAGGGCTGCTCCTTGTCAGGTATCCACAGGGCTTGCTCCCTCACTTTACCCAGTTCTCTGTTCAAATGTTACTTTTTCAGAGAAGCCCTGTCTAAAATATAACCACCTAATACTTTGTTTTCAATCATGGTATTCATCCCTACCCAACATTATATTATGTATCTACACTACTAAAAGACAAACATGCAACTTGACCGTACCTTTGCTATGCCTTAAGCCATGCCCACCAGCCAATCAGAGCGACTATATGCAAATTAACCCAACCAAAATGGCGGACGGCAGCCATGGAGCTGGAGCAAGCAGGAGGCTTGGTTGCCCCAGTGATGGAGGAAGCCAAGCTTCCCAGCTGCCACAGCGGCCCTGAGCTCCACTCAATTATAGAAGGTAAATAAACCCCAGATACCTGCTTTCAGCCAACTGCGGCCACGGAGCTGGAGCGAGCAGGAGGCTTCCCTCCCACCCGCCCTGGCCAGCTCTGAGCTCCTCTCAAGGCTACAAAATTTCCGTTATAGAAGGTAAATAAATCCCAGAATTAAAAAAAAGAAAAAAAAAAAAGGAGAGGCTGGGAGCTTCTGTCATGGGGGGGCTTGGCCAGCCTGAAAACAATCATTGGCCCCTCACCCAGGCTGGCCAAACCTACATGGGGAGAGGGTCCCCATCGGGGGGGGGGTGCTTGACCATCCTGCAAACAGCCATCAGCCCCTCACCCAGGATGGCCAAACCTCCATGGGGTTAGGGTCCCCACTGGAGGTTGGGGAGGCTTAACCAGCCTGCAAACACCCATCAGCCCTTCACCCAGGCTGGCCAGGAACCCCAGCGGGACCCCCACCCTGATCCGGAACACCCTTCAGGGCAAACCAGCCAGCCCCCATCCATGCACAAGGCCTCTATCCTATATAATAAAAGGGTAATATGCAAACTGACCCTAACAGCAGAATGACTGGGAAAGACTGGTCACTATGACACACACTGACCACCAGGGGGCAGATGCTCAATGCAGGAGCTGCCCCCTGGTAGTCAGTGCACTCCCACAGGGGGAGCTCTGCTCAGCCACAAGGCTGACGGCTGCCAGTACAGCGGCAGTGGTGGGAGCCTCTCCCGCCTCCTCAGCAGCGCTAAGGATGCCTGACTGCAGCTTAGGCCTGCTCCCCGCTCTCAAGTGGACATCCCCCGAGGGCTGCCAGGCTGCCAGAGGGATGTCTGACTGCCAGCTTGGGCCCGATCCCCCAGGGAGCAGGCCTAAGCCAGCAGGTGGACATCCTCCGAGGGGTCCCAGACTGCAAGAGGGCATAGGCCAGGCTGAGGGACCCCCCCGAGTGCACAAATTTTTGTGCACTGGGCCTCTAGTTTATTGTATATTTCTATATTGTCCTCTGTACTTAAATGAAAGCTCCATGATACTGACAATTTAATATTTTGTTCACTCTGTAGCCTCCTTTCTCAAAAGAGTATATAATACATAGTAAGTATTGGACAAATGAATTCTTTTCATGTTTAAATTCATTATCCCTCCCAAGACCTGACATTTTCTATGTGTTCCTCTAGTCAGAAGGGATCTTAGAGAGCATCCAAATAAGAAAACTGAAGACCAAAACAATCGCATGACTTCTTCAAACGTGCACACTTCATTAATAACCGAGCCAAGCCAAAATCTATGTCTTGATTCCTAGCTACCATTATACCACACTGGCATTGACTTTATGTTTATGTGGCAGTATTTACACCTGAACAAACATAGGAGATCAGTTAAAGCACAGGCTCTGACATTAGACATCCTGTGTTCAGATTCCAGGTCTGATGCTTACCCGCTAGGAGAACTTGGATAAATTACAATGTCCTTACGGCTGTTTTCTCATCTACACAATGAGAATTACTATGAGCATGTATAGTGCTTAGAATAGTACTTGGAACACAGTCACATCTCAATAAATGTTTCCTCACATATTATCTCTAACTGTTATTTTCCCATTGCCTAGCACTGTTTTTTACAACATACAAAATTCTAAAATGAGTTTGTGTGAAACATTCTGGAAAATATTTTCTCTTTTTGCCAAAGTTCTTCAATTCCTTTATTCTCAGGAAAAAAAAAAAAAAAAGTTGCCTCTAGCCCTTAACCACATCCACTATTACAGTTATACAGTGTCAATGGCATATACTGAAAACACTGGATTTCAAGATAAATCATGATATGTAGGAATCTTTTGGGTTTGTTTGTTTACCAGTATTTCTGCCACTAACCTATTCTTTGAAATTCAAGAGAATTTAGGATCGCTTTCTGTAAGTTTCCTGCTTCCTAGGGAAAAATAAATCTATTTCTGACTTGTACCACAAAGAACTATCGGTGTTTTCGGTGAAGAGAACAATGAGCAGACTCATTGTACCTTTGTAGTTTTGTCTTTAGATCCAGTGTATGCTTTCGGCTGAGTATCAGTTCTATGATGGATGGTTTCTGTTGCAAAAATGTGGGTGAAGATTTAACTCATTCTCAAATTTGTCTCTGTTTCACTGATAATTTGTTTATGTAAAAAAAAAAAAACTTCATGGTCCTAACGATCAAGATATTAATAGGATTCCCATTATAACAATGACCAACATTAGCATTCTACTGGGGACTTGGGTACCAGCAACGGCGAAGTCCAACACTCCCATTGATTACAACTAAAACTTCTGGACAAAATAGAAAATGCAAAAACCTAGGGGTAGAGGAAACTTGAAGAAGGAGGTCAAAACTTGAAGAAGCAACCCATAGGTGGGAGAGATTTTCCCTGTCTCTCCTCCCTGCTTTGAACAAAGGGTAGCCCCAGGCAGAGGCAGCAGCAAAACTTATAGCCCATCTCCTGGTCCAGAGAACAGGAAAAGGAGATCCTATGGTCCAAAGAGAGCAAGGGAATGGCTTTTCTCTGCCCACTGAGTGAAGGGTGACTCCGATTACACTAAACTGTAAAGCAGCAGTGTGGGGAGCCCAAAGACATATGACCAGTTCACACAAGACAGTTACCTGAGGGGGCAATCCTAAGTAGCCCAGATGTTAGAGTGATCAGATAAGGCACTGGCACAGCTATTATAACTGAAACCAGACATGAAACGGGTCCGGGCCACCTTTCACTGCTTGAGCCAAATTAAGCAGAGACAAGGTTGAATCCTATATGAGTGTTTATTCCAATAATGCTGGCAGTATGGAGAGAGCAGCAGGTGATCCTGTAAGTTCTAGTCTAACCTCCCCTGCTAGCTGGCTGATTATACATGGATAATGAAGGAAGGCTACGTGCAAGGGGGAAGGGATGTAGGATAAGCGGCTGTAGAGTCCGTGGTCATGTGTCTCCTTCCAGGATCTCAAAGTCCGGTAACAAGGTAGTCAGTTTTCTATGTGGTTAATAGAACAGTCAGCATCCCTGAGGCAAACGCCCAGAGTGGGTCAGGGTCCAGGCACAGCAACCCAATCAAAGTGTGTCCTGTCCTTGGTTTGTTCTCAAATGTATTTTCTCTTCTGAGTAATGGACCCATTCGGGCTTAGCGGCATCTCTTACCATTTCACAGTCCCGTTTTTCTCCAGCTTCCCAGCGTGGGAAGAAAACCTCTTATCTCTAGTTAGTAAGGAGAATAATCATTAAACAACTGTGGTCCTTTCTTGTTGCATGTCCTTCCCCCTATCGTAACTATGTTCCATGAAGTAATCTACTGTAAATGAAAGACATTCCATTGGAAAATAGGAGCTATAAAAAAGAACCCAATGGAAAATTTAAAACTGAAAAAATGCAGTACTTGAAATGAAACTTTGTTAAATGGGCTCAATAGCAGAAAGGAGATGGAAAAGAATCACTGAACTTAAAAAATCAATAGAAATTCTTCAGCCAGAAGAATGGAGTGAAAAATGATTCAAGAAAAAATGAACACAACTTCACTATTGATAATACAATATCAAAATTATAACTTTTGTGTCATTGGAGTCCCGGACAGAAAAAAAGTGATTGTTAAAGAAATAATATTTGAAATATGTGTTATGCTTGTTCGGACTCCCAACTTATATGAAAAATGATTTATTTACTTATATAAATGTATGCAATATACATATAGATCTACAAAAAATAGCAACTGCATATTATATATATATATATATACACATATATATAAAGAGAGAGAGAGAGAAAGAGAGAGAGGGAGAGAGAGAGGTGAGGGTAGGTTTACAGTTGTTTGTATGGAAAATAATACAATAATTAATAAATAATAATACAAAAACAAATTGTGTTTTGTGAACTCACAACTGTAAACCTATTTTTGCCCACCCTGTATCTATGAAGAAATCAGGAAAAGGAAAACTGGGACTGTAATGATAAGATAAAGCTAGGAGAGAAGTCTGTAAATTAAACATATTTCCTGAGTTTCTGTGAACTTTCTAGACATGTTCCATCAATTTGGGCTTTTCTAGTAGCCAGCAGAAAGTGCAGAGAGGGTCAGGCATGTGACTCACAGCAGTCATGCGATGCAAATAAACCAACTGTCTAGAAGCAATTGTTATTCTTGAAATGAACACCCAAAAAAAATATACTTCCCCCATCAGTTCCCACTATACAACATCCTCTACATCTTTCTTGGGTAAAACAGGAATGGATGTCAAAAGACTGCTCGCGGAGAAACTAAGATGGCGGCATAGGTAAACACCGGGAAATTGTCGCCTCCCACAACAATTGAAAATTACCGCAAAGGACTGAGAAAACATCATCCAGAACAACAGAAAGGCTGGCTGAGTGTAAATTCTACAACTAGAAGGAAAGAAAAGCACGCTGAGAGCCAGAGGAGCTGCGGAGGTGAAGTGCAGAGGTACGGCGGCTCGCGCGCGCAAGGAAAGGGGGTGGCACCTGAGGACGTGGCTGTCTCTTTGAATCACAAACTCCCGACTGCTCTGAACTCCGGCTCCGGGAAGTCTCTGGGGACCCAGGTCTCATACGGGGAGAAGCTGGTCTGTCCGGCAGCGGGCGAACTTGAAGGCGGCTTTCCCTCAGAGGTGCTTGCAGCAATTAGCGGGTCACTGAGACCCGCGACTCCGGGCGGAGAATCAGCCATAGCTCCCTGATCCGCCCTTTGATTCCCTGAGACCCCGCCCCACCCAGGCTGCGGCAGAGGCTTTTGCATGTGAATGTACCTAACTGCAGCCCAGCCAGGCTGACCCGGAACTTCCAAGAGAAGGCCCAAGGCCCCGCAGCGGCTTGCATTGCTTCACAGCTGAGCCTCTTCATGGCTCCTGCTGTGTGGCCTCAGGCAGAGGCTGAATTAGCACCTCCTTAGATCCAGGAGCCACTGTACCCAGTGGTCAGAGAGGGACCATCCAGATTGCAACTCCTCAGATCCATAAGGGACGCACTCAGGGAGCAGACTCAGTGAGCACCAAAGCCCCACTGAAGCAAGTCTTGCCCCAGAAGGGTGTCTTCAGCACAGAAGTTCTCCCACTTTAGACACAGCTGATTCTCACAGCCAATTGGCCTGGAGGTCAATTCCTCCCAGTGATTCTACAACAACCAAGGCACCAAGAGTGCACCAAGAGTGTCCACCCCAGGTAACTGGGGAGGCTGAGCTACTGGGCCCTACAGGACACCTGGCGCGCAGGGCCACTCTATCAACACAGGGAAGCTGCCAAAATGCGGAGACAAAGAAACAGGTCACAAATGGCAGAAATGGAGGAAAGCAAACGATTGGATATAGAGTTCAAGGCCACGTTTATAAGGTTTTTCAAGAATTTTATGGAAACCGCCGATAAATTTAATGAATCCCTCAATAAGTATAGTGAGACCATGGAGGACATGAAAAAGGACCAACTAGAAATTAAGCATACACTGACTGAAATAAAGAATAATTTACAGAGATCCAGCAGCAGACAAGAGGATCCCAAGAATCAAGTCAAAGATTTGAAATACAAAGAAACAAAAAATACCCAACCGAAAAAGAAAAAAGAAAAGAGATTCCAAAAATATGAAGATAGTGTAAGGAACCTCTGGGACAACTTCAAGCGTACCAACATCAGAATTATAGGGGTACCAGAAGGAGAGAGAGGGCAAGATATTGAAAACCTTTTTGAAGAAATAATGACAGAAAACTTCCCATACCTGGTGAAAGAAATGAACTTACAAGTCCAGGAAGCGCAGAGAACCCCAAACAAAAGGAATCCAAAGAGGACCACACCAAGACACATCATAATTAAAATGCCAAGAGCAAAAGATAAAGAGAGAATCTTAAAAGCAGCAAGAGAAAGACAGTCAGTTACCTACAAGGGCGTACCCATACGACTGTCAGCTGATTTCTCAACAGAAACCATGCAGGCCAGAAGAGAGTGGCAAGAAATATTCAAAGTGATGAATAGCAAGAACCTGCAACCAAGATTACTTTATCCAGCAAAGCTATCATTCAGAATAGAACGTCAGATAAAGAGCTTCACGGATAAGAAAAAGCTAAAGGAGTTCATCACCACCAATCCAGGATTATATGAAATGCTGAAAGGTATTCTTTAAGAAGAGGAAGAAGAAAAAGGAACTCTGACCATTTGCCACAGCATGGATGGAACTGGAGAGCGGATAAATACCACATGATCTCACTCATTTGTGGAATATAATGAACAACATAAGCTGATGACTGTCGGGACTTGGAGGGAAGGTAGGGGAGGGTGGGGGTAAGGGGGAAAGATCAACCAAAGGACTTATATGCAAGCATATAGGCCTAATCAATGGACATGGACAACGGGGGGGTGAGGGCATGAGCGGGGGGGGGGGGGTAGAGGGTAACGTGGGGACAAGGACACATATGTAATATCTTAATCAATAAAAAATATATTTAAAAAAAAATTAAAAAAAAAAAAAAAGACTGCTCGCACTCCTAACATCCCTTTGAGTGATCATGTCATCGTTAGACATGAGCAAGAGGGGCTTTGCTCAGGGGATTACTAATGGCACGTCACCAACTTGTTCTGAGGTGTACGGTTTATTGTTCCTTCAGGTGATGATGAATAAGGCCCACCGGGAACGAATCTATCTTAGGCAGGTTTAATAAACACGACTTCCCCAAGGGTTAGAGGTGGGTGAGGTTCAGCTCCTTCCCTACAGCTTTGCTACTAGGTTATAGTGACAACCCACCTCAGAGCGCACATCCCAAGACTTGCCGAGCAAACATTTATAAGCAGTAACATGTTTTGTAAGCTCCACGGACATGGCTTTAGGTGATCCTGCCATACAGGTTCACTCGAGGCAGGTGCCACACACTCCACAGAAAACGTGTTGCTGGCATCCCCCTCAGCATCAGGCCGCCTGATTCCTCCCAGCCTCCGACTCAGGCCCATATAGGAGAGACGCTCAGATGAAGCCTCGCTATATTCTTGCATCCAGTCAATGCAAGGGGTAAAGAGTATCCATAAGACTGTAACCAAGCCACATGGCCCAGGGTAGCAAGAGAAGCCTATTTCTCACATTTATTATGCTAATTAGCCCATCACTTCAATGATGCAAATGTATCCATTGCATTACTGTTCTATTGAGAAAAGCCTCTAGTGTTGACGTAGAGCAGTGGTTCTCAACCTCGGCTGCACACTGGAATCACCTGGGAATCTTTTTTAAAATCCTGATTTCTGGGCCTCATCCTCTGGAAATTCTGTTTCTTTGTTACTAATGTTGTGGCCTCACCCCATAACAAAGAAACAGAATTTCCGGAAGATGAGGCCCAGAAATCAGGATTTTAAAAAGATTCCCAGGTGATTCTCATGTGCAGCCAAGGTTGAGAACCACTGATGTAGAGTGTCCTGCTAATGCCTATCTCACAGTGGCTGCCAGAGATTATAACCTTCTGACAGAGTCAGACAGATTAAAAGTCGTAGTGACAGTAACATCAGTGTTTTGACATTATTTCTCTGATGACAAATCTTGTGTCGATTTAGCGGAGCCATGTGGCCCAGATATTTGGTCAAACATTATTCTGGCGTATTCCACAGCCTTTCACTTTTGTACATGGTGTCTGGTCCCCGGGCCTTCCTCCTGTCCCTGTGGTTTATCTTCCTTACCTCAACTCTACACATCTATGTACCTCCAGACATGTTGCTGAAATTTCATTATCTCCGTCCTCCCCTCCCCATGACGGCCTCCCAACTACTTCACTGTCTGACCCTACCACCTACTCACAGGAAGAGCTCTTGTGGAAACCCAGGCTCCCAACCCACTAACCTCTCACTCTGGAGACCTCACCATTTGGTGGAGACTCATACTCAGTGGCGGCTCCTTCAGGCTCTTCCTGATCGTGCCTGCTATCTTGTGGACATAGTTAGTAACTACACCAGGGCTGGACTCACCTAAAGACGAAAGACTTTGTTCCTTTCCTGGAACACAAGGTAACTTAAAAGAAGCACAATACCTTTACTGATTGTTCCAATCAAATAGGAGTTCTGAGTCTGTGCAAGCACTGTTCCTGGGGGAGGCATTGTGGTAGCAGTCTCATAAACATCCTACACAAAACCCTCCATCCTGAGGAGCGCTCAGCACCACGCTTTTCCATAAGCACTTAATAAATGAAATGCTCTAGAGAATTTCAAACCCAGATGTCCAACCCCGGGCCTATAAGTAACTGGAAGGGACGTATGTCAATTTCAGGTTGAATACCAGAACTCTTTGCCTACCAATAGATTAGATCCCCAAAGGCTATTTTTAGATTCAACATCTTATTAGTTTTAATCTTGCAGTCTCTAGATATATTTCCACTAAATAAGAGCGTGAATCGGTCCCCTAAAGTTTTTTTTAAACAAGGCACATTCTCATTTTCCATATGAACATATGTTCCATAGGCAACGTTCTCTTGTGTTCGTCAGCTATATTTCCTGCACTTGCCCTCATCCTGGTAGTTCTCATAGCCTCCCTGCCCTCCTCATCTCCCTCCCACGTCATATCTCCTCCCACTCTGTGGCCAGGAGAGTCAAAATTGTTGCCTTTCAAAGGATTTCAGGACCTCTGGGAAAAGAAAGTCAGTGCTCTTTGTTTTAAGCCGTTTTCCTAATGGCTATTTTCATGTACCTTCTCCCTGGGAGGCTTAGGGAGTTAAAAAGCTTTGCTTCTTTTCAGGAGAATATTTACTTCAAGCAGATATTTTCTCCTGCCATAAAGACTACTTACGAAGAGGCTGAAATGGTTGTTGACTTCCATAAAACTTCTTTCTAAAATAACTTCCAAAGAGTAAGCCCAATATGTGACAAAAATCAAAAAACATACCCTCTTCCTGAGTAAAAAGATTTCTCCTTTTCCCCTAATTCTGCAAATATTCTTAACTTATGTATGGTTAATTCCGTTCTTTCCTTTCTAAAGCAAAGGCTACGAGGATGGTGAGCAGGTAGTCCTCTGGCAACGTAAAGTAATTCATTTTTCTCCTTCGCTTCTTCCATAGAGAAGTCCTGTTACCTCTATTAGATTCCATAAGGTAAGGAATAGTTATTCAGTGACTATTAGATTATATATTAGATTAGACTATTATATATTAGATTAGATATTAGACTATTAGGTTAGATTATATATAGTGTATCCCCAAAATGTATATGCATACTTTGAATAATTATAAAGGAGGTGTTTATTACAATACATTTCATTTTCAAAAGTGAGCTATCAGCTGTTAGAGTGTGTATACATTTTGGGGGGACACCCTGTGTATATAATATATATTTATCTATATAGGTAGATAGATTGCTGATAGAGAGAGACTGAATATATATATTGAATTACTATATATGTGTGTGCATATACACATACATACACTAGATGTGTGTACATCCGTGTGTATATACTAGTATATGGATATGTATGAATGTGTGTATAGGTGCATGTGTTTCTACTATGTGAAAGGAACTTTGTTACCCTCTTGTGGATAAGTTCCCTTGGTGTAAAGTCATTTATAAGCCAACGCAGATATGAAGGTCATACAACAATCACTTAGCGGATTCTGGCAGTATTTGTCAGGTTAATGGTAAATGGTTCAATTCACCATAAGACCATAGGGTCATATGATCTTATTGTGTCTTATAAAACTAATCATGGGGAAGATGGATCTGAGGAAAGCAAAGATTTTTAAAAGGCTGAAAAACCATTACAGAGACTATTCGTTTCCTATTGCTGCTACAACAAATTATCACACACGTGCGGGCTTAAAGCAACACAAATGTGTTATCCTACAGCCCTGCAGATAAGAAGTTCGGAGATCAGGTTTCAGCAGGGCTGCATTCTTTCTGGAGGTTTTGCAGAAGGAGTCATCCCTTGCATGCTCCAGCCTCTAGAATCCACCTACATTCTATATCTTTTTTGGAGAAATGTCTGTTCAAGTCCTTAGCCCATGTATTAATTAGGTTATTTGGGGTTTTTGTCATTGAGGTTTTAGGAGTTCTTTTATATATTCAGGATATTAATTCCTTTTGAAACATATGGTTTGCGATACTCTCTCCCTTTCCATGGGTTGGTTTTCATCCTGTTGATGACTTCCTTTCAGGCACAGAAAGTTTTCCATTTCATGTGGTCCCATTAATCTATTTTTGCTTTTGTTTTCTGTGCTCTTAGTGTCACGACCAAGAACCCATTGCCAAATCCACTGTCATGAAGGTTCTCCTCTCGTTTTCTTCTAGGAGTTTTACAGTTTTAGGGTCTGATGTTCAGGTCTTTGCATTTGGAGTCATTTTTTTAAATCTGGTATAAGGGAAGGGCCCAACTTCATTCTTTTGCATGGGGATATAAACTTTCCCAACCTCACTTGTTGAAGAGATTACTTCTTTCCTACCATGTGCTCTTGGAACCCTTCTCAAAAATCATTTGGCCATTTACACAAGGCTTATTTCTAGTCTCTCTATAGTGTGTCACTGGTTTATATTTTTTTTGTTTTGTTTTGTTTTGCTCACTATAGCTTTGTAATATGTTTTGAAATCAGGAAGTATAAGGTCTCCAAAATTATTATTTTTCAAGATTACTTTGGTCATCCTTTGAGATTTCGTATGAATTTTACAATTACTTTTCTATTTCTGAAAAAAACTGCCATGGGGATTTTGCATTGAATCTATAAATAGCTCTAGGTAGTATGGACATGTTAACAATATCAGGCAATCCATAAGCATAAGATGGCATTCCATTTACTTGTGTCTTCTTCAATTTCTTTCAGCAACATTTTGTTGTTTTTCAGTGTACAAGTCTTTTGCCTCCTTGGTGAAGTTTATTTCCATTTAATTATTTTTGTTGTTATCATAAATGGGATTGTTTTCTCAATTTCCTTTTTAGATCATTCATTTCCAGTGTATAAAAACACAGCTGGTTTTTGCGTGTTAATTTTGTATCCTGCACCTTCGCAGAGTTTGTCTATTAGTTTTAACACTTTACTTTTCTAAATGTATTCTTTAGGGTTTGTTACATATAGATCATGTCATATGTAAATAGAGATAATTTTACTTCTTTCTTCCTAATTTGGATGCTTTCTATTTCCTTTTCTTGCTTAATTGCTCAGGCTAGGGCTTTCAGAACTTGTTGAATAGAAGCAGTGAGAATGAGGATCCTTACCTTGTTTCTGATTTTAGAGAAAAAGCTTTCAATCTTTCATCAATGACTATGATGTTAGCTGCGGGCTTTTCAGATATGCCCTTCATTATGTTGAGGTGGTTTCCTTATATTCCTAGTTTGTTGAATGTTTTTATGATGAGAAGCTGTTAAATTTTATCAAGTACCTTTTCTGCATACAAATGATAGTGCCCATTATTTTTAACAGCTCCATTTGGACCCCAAGTACACACATCTCACACTAGAAACATTTGGGGGGATTCTTTTTCACTAGGAAAGAAAGATGCCTGCCCTTTGGATTTATAAATTCTCCCCAAGCTAAAAAAAAAACACACAACAACAACAACAAAAATCCCTCCATAGAATTGAAAAGAGCAGGAGGCAAATGAGATCTCAAATGTCATTTTTGATCCTGTCCTTGGCTTGACTTGGCCTACAGGTTATATTTTCATGGTCCTTAGTACATCTGTGTTTACTTTATTATTACTTCTTCTCCTGAATTAATATAACATTGAAGGGAGTTAATGCAGAATTAGGTAGACAGGGAAAGGGGTAGTAGAAGGAGGAATCACTGAGCTAGCTGAAACCACAAAATGTTTTGCAGAAAAACAGGATGGAGAGCAAATAAACAGGGTGTTGTGGAACAAGGATGTTTTTCTTGCAAGTGCAAAATAAAAGGATCAGGAACCAATCAGGAGCAGCACAGATAAAGAGCAGGACTTTAGCAGATATAAGGGGGAGAGCAGAATGCTTCAGGGGCAATCCATTTGGGCCCCCTCCCTGAGCGGGGAGCTCATGTTTGCTCGCAAGAAACTTCTGCCTTGTTTGAACTCCTTGGGTCTGAGGCTTCATTCTTTGATTCCATGAGACACAATTCCGAGAAGAATTCCTGCTCACTGGTCCCGATATCAACATAGTTATTTTTTTATTCTATATCATTTGATTTCAGCTGATCATCCATTAAACCATTCTATATTTATACAGTTCTGTAAATTTTCAAGGCACTCCTGAGTCCATTATCACATTTACTCTGACAACGTTTAGTCCTCTGCTGGGCAGGTCTCAATCATGTCTGCAAACTGCATATATTATGTAGCAGGCAAATTACATAGATCATATCATTCGATCTTCCCAATAACCCCACAAGGCATTCCCTAACAGACTTCACATTTACATGTGAAGAAACTGAGGTTCGGCCAGGTTTGATGGTATGCCCACGTGCTGACAGCTAGTCAGCTGCAGAGCTGCCATTTAAACCCAACGTGTCTGGCCAAGTGCCCACTTTTACCATAAATGCACCACTAACTAGGCATATACCCAGGGCCACCTTCTAGCTGTGTCACTTAAAACTTAAAGTCTGATTTTCCATTTGTAACCTGGAGAAACTGCATGTGATGTGTTCTACTGTTGCTCCAGCTCTAAATGATGTCACCTAACATGGCGGGGGGGTGGGGGGGGGGGGTATAGACAGTAGAAGGCAGGAACCCTAGAAATGGATGATTTTGCAATTTCAAAATGTGGTCGCCAGGTGACAGCATTGTACTTCATTTTGACATTGTTCTCAAGGGATGTATTTTGCCCAGGTGCCTATTATAAAAATAAATATCTCCTGGAGGCATTCTGCTTATCACAGAATTTTACATAATGCAGATTGCATTAGACTTGGGGCAAAGTAGTACAACCTCCCCATCCCCTCACAATTATTTTTAAATGATTTGATCTTTCAAATTAAAAAGAGAACATTGAAAATAGTCGTTCTGGGGGAAAAAAGGTCAGAACTTCTCTGATTTCTCTACACTTATTCTACCATGTTGCCGGAAGCCGGTCCATCCTTGCTGCTTGACACAGTCGCTGCAGGAAAGAAACATCTGCACAGTATATGTTTCAAGGGACCTGGCGTATATAGCATACTGTTCTTAATATGTTTGCTCCCCTTAGCGCTGTGTGTTTTAACCAAGGTCACCTCTCCGAGAAAGGTTGTTTTCCCAGGTAGGGATTTTTCCCTGAAGTTAGGGAGGGGATGAAAATCCTTAACTAAGTGCCAGGCGGGTAGTTAATCACTTTAACTACAAACAATCATGCTTAAGCTACATAATCTTTACTCCCTGGAATGGAGATAAGAAATGCCCTAACCTTTGTAATAGAAATTGACAGGATTAAAATCAACTGGGATAAATACGGATGTAACAAGACAATAAACAGCAGAACCTCTCTGGAGATCCAGACCAGAACTGGCTGGAGATCCTGGCTGGAGATCCTGGCTAGGCTGCTGATCAACTGAACGCTGTCTCCATGTCCTTCCTTCTTCACCGACTCCGTCTACGCCTTTGGGGACCCCTGGACCTGCTGGGGTTGGACCCCGGCACCATGTAAAATTGATTTCATCTTGATTTACATGTGTCGGGTTAAGTATAGAAATATTTTTTCTGCTTTGGAACTTTAGAAGCCTTAGTCAGGCTTTGCAGTTGGTTGGAGCATCTTTTTCGATATTCATGAATGGGCCTTTCAGAAACATACTACTTTTCTAATAAAAATGGTTGGCTTATAATTTCTAACTGAGGAGCTTTCTCAGCTTTATGCAGACAAAGCCATGAAAACACTTTTTACTTGACCTAGATTCTCAAACCTCTGTCATAAAAGATCTAAGACTTTCTATCCACTATGAAGCTGTTTTGAACATAGAAATCATTTCTTTTACTCAAATACCAGATTCAGATTTATTCTTTCTATGTTTCCAATTAATTCTAGACCCTAAAACAGTGGTTCTCAACCTGTGGGTCGCGACCCCTTTGGGGATCGAACGACCCTTTCACAGGGGTCGCCTAAGACCATCGGAAAACACATATATAATTACATATTGTTTTTGTGATTAATCACTATGCTTTAATTATGTTCAATTTGTAACAATGAAATTGGGGGTCACCACAACATGAGGAACTGTATTAAAGGGTTGCGGCAGTAGGAAGGTTGAGAACCACTGCCCTAAAACCTCTAGATCTGGGCAATTTCAGATCATAGATAAGGATTTCAGGGACCCTCTCCCTTGTATGTCAGCCTGGAGCACTGAGCGTGTAGCGTAGGTGGCTGGGCCCCTGCGGTGCCTACCTGATTCTTGTTGAAGTTCACAAGCACTGCTCATGCACAGTGACTCAGGAGACACTGGACCCAAGATTAATGCGCATAAAAATTCCCACTAAGAAGGTAGGCTCTGAAGTGCAGAATTCCTGTAATTAGAAGGGAAATAAACCTTAAAGACGTTTTCTCTCACTGTAAAATGTCAAGTGACCACACACTGAAGAGAAGGAACATACATGTAATGATACAAGATGGGTTATGAAACAGAAAATTTTACTCCGCCTGTAAGGAGCCTTGGAGCAAAGTGTCAGTTCACAATCCGCATTTCATTTCAGAGAGGGAGCCCAGGGAAGAAAGAGCATAACACACATACACACACACAGAGATGAAATTTATGGGGAAGCTATTTAAAGACGAAATGGTCATTAAAAATACAAGTGATAGCAGCCCATTATTTTTAACAGCTCCCATTTGGACCCCAAATATACACATCTCACACTAGAAAAGTTTTTGTGTTTATTTTTCACTAGGAAAGTGCATTTAAAAATTCTCCCCAAGCTAAAAATTCCCTCCATAGATTGAGAAGAGCAGGAGGCAAATGAGACCTCCAATGTCCATGTCCTCCAAGGACCTCTTTGATCCTGTCCTTGGCTTGAACTGACCTACAGGTTATATTTTCACGGCCCTTAATACATCTGTGTTTACTTTATTATTACCTATTCTCCTGGGTAAATATAACATGGTTGTTATATCATTACCTCATTGTCTGGTTTTCAAAATAGATACCCTCACTCTCTTCTGGTCTCCTTTTTGGAGAAAATATCATATACCCACACTGTGACATTATAGATATTTCAAGCCAACACATTAATTCGGTTATGGCAATCATAACCAAAGAGAGCACATTGAATCTAGAGGTAATCACGCACATTATAAAATTTTTGTAATACTTAATTGAACTTTATTACTAATTCAGAATTCCTGATAATTCAACTACATAGGGATTTTGTTCATTCAACATCTAATACTTACCTGGCACTCTGCTGGGGATTAAGAACAAACTTATGAGCAAACCCTAAGGCCCACTCCCATGGAGGGTGGAGGCTTCAGTTAGTATATGAGAACATCCAGGAAGCTATATGCTCCTCAGTTCACAGAAGAAAGGTGGAAAGACGTGACTGGTATTTAGGAATTCATATTGGCAGGGCTCTGCAAATGGACATGAAGTTGAGAAGGAGGTGTCAAGAACAAACTCTAAATTTCTAGTTTTAGTTTAGCTAATTAAATTGATAGTGTAAAACATAATAAAAAAGATGGTGACAAGTCACCATGATTTTTCAGATAATTTTTTATTTGTTTATAAATATAGAATTATAGTAGAGGGTTTATTTGTAATGCCAGGGAACTGACTATTTCCAGGTTAATGATATTTCTGAAGTTTATAAACCTTAACTTGAAAGTAACACAATATTTTAAAAAGACTTCAGCCCATGAGACAATGGTGCAAAAAAAGGGGGGGCAGGATATAAAGTGTAGTAAGAATTAAGTAAGTTTTACAAAGTCTTTTGTTTCATACAAATCAATTAAAGAATGTACTGAGTACTTATAATAAATTCAATATCAATTAAAAATACTTAGTCTTGGGGAGAACCAAGATGGCGGCATAGGTTAATGCCGGAGTTTGCTGCTTTGAACAACTACTTCAAAAGTGAAACTAAAAGACGGAAGGGACATCACCCAGAACCACAGGAACGCTGGCTGAGTGGAAGTCCTACAACTAGGAGGAAAGAGAAACGCATACGGACACTCAGAGGAGGCACAGTGCTGAAGTCAAATTCTGAGGTGCGGAGTGCGCGGAGCGGGCTGGCGGCGGAGGGCGCGGTTGGCGTTTTCAATCGGGAGGGAGTCGCAGACTCTGAGCTCCAGATCCGGGCGAGTCTTTAGCGACCCAGACTCAAACGGGAGAAGCGGGACTGTCTGACTTTGCAGCGGGTGCTGGGACTCAGAGAGGCAGAGCCCCTGGGGACAGGACTGAGAGCCGCCATAACTGCTCTCTCCGGCCCACCCTGTAGATCCTGTGCGACCCGCCCCGCCCAAGCCCTGCACAGAGGCATTTGCCGGATAGCCTCAGGCAAAGGCTAGATGAGCACCTCCCTAGAGGACAGAAGTTCTCTCACTGCAGACACAGCTGATTCTCATAGCCACTTGGCCTGGAGGTCAAACCCTCCCTGGTATTAGCTACAACAATCAAGGTTTAACTATAAGACTGCCCACAAAGACCACTAGGGGGTGCACCAAGGAAGCATAACAAAATGCGGAGACAAAGAAACAGGACAAAATTGTCAATGGAAGATATAGAGTTCAGAACCACACTTTTAAGGTCTCTCAAGAACTGTTTAGAAGCCGCCGATAAACTTAATGAGATCTACAAGAAAACTAATGAGACCCTCGATGTTATATTGGGGAACCAGCTAGAAATTAAGCATACACGGACTGAAATAACGAATATTATACAGACTCCCGACAGCAGACCAGAGGAGCGCAAGAATCAAGTCAATGATTTGAAATGCGAGGAAGCAAAAAACACCCAACCAGAAAAGCAAAATGAAAAAAGAATCCAAAAATGCAAGGATAGTGTAAGGAGCCTCTGGGACAGCTTCAAGCGTACCAACATCAGAATTATAGGGGTGCCAGAAGATGAGAGAGAGCAAGATATTGAAAACCTATTTGAAGAAATAATGACAGAAAACTTCCCCTATCTGGTGAAAGAAATGGACTTACAGGTCCAAGAAGCGCGGAGAACCCCAAACAAAAGGAATCCAAAGAGGACCACACCAAGACACATCATAATTAAAATGCCAAGAGCAAAAGATAAAGAGAGAATCTTAAAAACAGCAAGAGAAAGAAACTCAGTTACCTACAAGGGAATACCCATACGACTGTCAGCTGATTTCTCAACAGAAACTTTGCAGGCCAGAAGGGAGTGGCAAGAAATATTCAAAGTGATGAATACCAAGAACCTACAACCAAGATTACTTTATCCAGCAAAGCTATCATTCAGAATTGAAGGTCAGATAAAGAGCTTCACAGATAAGGAAAAGCTAAAGGAGTTCATCACCACCAAACCAGGATTATATGAAATGCTGAAAGGTATCCTTTAAGAAGAGGAAGAGGAAGAAAAAGGTAAAGATACAAATTATGAACAACAAACATGCATCTATCAACAAGTGAATCTAAGAATCAAGTGAATAAATAATCTGATGAACAGAATGAACTGTTGATTATAATAGAATCAGGGACATAGAAAGGGAATGGACTGACTATTCTTGGGGGGGAAAGGGGTGTGGGAGATGCGGGAAGAGACTGGACAAAAATCGTGCACCTATGGATGAGGACAGTGGGTGGGGAGTGAGGGCGGAGGGTGGGGCGGGAACTGGGAGGAGGGTAGTTATGGGGGGGAAAAAGAGGAACAAATGTAATAATCTGAACAATAAAGATTTAATTAAAAAAATAAAAAAATAAAATACAAAACAGCATTTTATTTTATTAATAAATCAAAAGGCCAAAATTGAAAGAAAAAAAAAATACTTAGTCTTATCTACAAATGAACAAATAATATAATATTCCAGACATTTAATAGTAAACACAATAAATATATGTAATATAAAAAGAAATCAAAATTAGCATCATATATTCATTACTTTTAAAATGGTAAAGAAAACTGTAAAATATGTATGAAAATTGTGTTTTTTTGGGAACCTTTACTGGCCTGTGGGTAAATGTGGGAAAAGTCACTCACTGTCAGAAATGATTCCTAAAAAGATCCATCAGTGTCCTCTGCTTGTTCTAGCTACATCGTCCTCTCCAAACTGTGCTTTTCTGTGCACCTGAAATAGCTCTTGCTCTGGCGTAAATGACCTATGTTTCATGTAATTTATGAGATTTTCATAATATCGAACCACTTCTGACAGAGTCGTTTTTCATGTGTCTGTTACAAACTCCCTCACACAGTCTGGATCATGTAACTTGGGCCATTAGGGCATCCCTCCACCCCATTTCCACAGCCTGGTATCTTACATTACTGTCAGGCTCTACAGCAGACTGTCCTTCCATAATTGTAACAGTGTGATTACAAAATGAATGATCATAATAACAAAATTCTTTCAGAAGTATCCCAGGGTTTGAATGCCTCCAACGTTTATCCTCCCAAATAAACTTCTGTACAGCAACACCTGAGCTCAGCACTGAGAAAGGGTCTCTGTCCTTGGAGAGCTCACATTCGAAAACTCAAAACTAGCCTGGCAAGTGTGGCATAGTGGTTGAATGTCAACCCGTGCACCTGGAAGTCACCAGTTCGATACCCAGTCAGGGCACATGCCCAGGTTGTGGGCTTGGTCCCTGGTGAGGGTGGTCGTACAGGAGGCAGCTGATCGATAAGATGTTTCTATCTCTCCCTCTCTCTTTTAAAAAAAATAAATCAATAACAATCTAAAAGTAATGCACATACAAGAGTGGTACGCATTCTAAATGTGACCCAGGAAGCCTCAGGGCCTTTAAGTTATGTGAGAGTTCAGCAAGAGTAGGATCTTTCATGGGTGCTTCAGTAAAGGCTAGTTGTACTTTTTTTAAAAGGCAGCAAAATTCATCAAAAATAAAATAGGAGGAAAAAATTAGTCCTACTTCTCCCACCTCAGATCTAAAGAAATCCAAACCACTAAAGAATTATTTAAGAATCCATTAAGGCTATAACAAGAGATTAAAAAAAAAAAAAAGAGGACTCAGCAATTCCACTTCTGGGTATTTATCTAAAGAAACCCAATACAATAAATCAAAGACAAATGCATCCCAATGTTTATTGGAGCATCTACACTAATAAAAGACAAAGATGCTAATTGACTGTACCTTCACTATGCCCCAAGCCACGCCCACCAGCCAATCAGAGCGAGTATATGCAAATTAACCCAACCAAGATGGCAGCCGGCAGCCACGGAGCTGGAGCAAGCAGGAGGCTTGGTTGCCTGGGTGATGGAGGAAGCCAAGCTTCCCACCTGCCCTGAGCCGGCTGTGGCCTCCACTCATGGCAACAAAGTTTCAATTATAGAAGATAAATAAAACCCAGATACTACTTCCAGCCAGCCTCCACTGGGAGCTTGGGTGGCTGGGGGCCGTGGCCAGCCTACAAACAGCCATCAGCCCCTCACTGAGGATGGCCACACCCTCATGGGGTGAGGGTCCCCACTGGGGGCTTGGCAAGCCTGCAAACAGCCCTCAGCACCTCACCCAGGCTGGCCACACCATCATGGGGTGAGGGTCCCCATGGGGGGGCTTAGCCAGCCTAAAAACGGCCCTCAGCCCCTACCCAAACTGGCCAGGCACCCCAGTAGAATCCCCTACTCTGAAAGGGCTGTGGTTAGCCTGCAAACATCCATCAGCAACTCACCCAGGCTGGCCACACCCTTATGGGGTGAGGGTCCCCGCTGGGAGGCTTGGCCAGCCTGAAAACTGCCATCAGTCATTCACTCAGACTGGCCAGGCACCCCAGCAGGATCCCCCCACCCTGAAGTTGCTGTGGCCAGCCTGAAAACAGCCCTCAGCCCCTCACCCAGGCTGGCCAGGCACCCCAGTGGGGACCCCCACACTGAAGGTGCTGTGGCCAGCCTGCAAACAGCCATCATCTCCTCACCCAGGCTGGCCAGGCACCGCAGGGGGAACTCCTACCCTGAAGGGGCTGTGGCCAGCCTGCAAACAGCCATGAGCCCCTCACCCAGGCTGGCCAGGCACTCCTATATAATAAAAGGGTAATATGCAAATTGACCCTAACAGCAGAATGACTGGGAATGACTGGTCACTATGACACACACTGACCAGCAGGGGGCAGATGCTCAATGCAGGAGCTGCCCCCTGGTAGTCAGTGCGCTCCCACAGGGGGAGCTCTGCTCAGCCACAAGCCAGGCTGATGATTGCCAGTACAGCGGTGGTGGTGGGAGCCTCTCCCGCCTCCACAGCAGCGCTAAGGATGTCCGACTGCAGCTTAGGCCTGCTCCCCGCTGGCAAGTGGACATCCCCCGAGGGCTGCCAGGCTGCCGGAGGGATGTCTGATTGCTAACGTAGGCCCAATCCCCCAGGGAGCAGGCCTAAGCCAGCAGGTGGTCATCCCCTGAGGGGTCCCAGACTGCGAGAGGGCACGGGTCAGGCTGAGGAACCCATCCCCCTGAGTGCACAAATTTTTGTGCACCGGGCCTCTAGTTATTTATAATAGTCAAGATATGGAAACAACCTAAGTATCCACCAACAGACTAATAGATAAAGAAGAGGTTGTATGTATATACAATGGAATATTGCTTAGCCATAAAAAAGGATGAAATGTTGCACTTGTGACAACATGAATGAACCTAGAAGGTATTACACTGAGTGAAATAAGTCAGACAGAAAAAGATAAATGCCATATGATTTCACTTACATGTGAAATCCAAAAAACAAAATAAATGAACGAAAAAAACAGAAACAAACTCATAGATACAGAGAGCATTTTGATGGTTGTCAGATGGGAGGAGAGTAGGAGATAAGTCAAAAAGGGGAAGAGATTAAGGTATGCAAATTGCCAGTCATGAGGATATAAAGTACAGTATAGAGAATGTAGCCAATAATCTATAATAATAAAAGCATAATATGCAAATCGACCTTCCAGATGACCTTCTGGATGAAGCCAGGGCTGCAGCCAAGGGATCAAGGCAGCCACCACAGCTGCGAAGGCCTACTCTTGCATGATTTTGTGCATCGGGCCTCTAGTACTATAATAAATATGTATGGTGTCAGATGGGTACTAGACTTATTGGGGTGATCACTCAGTTATATAAATGTCTAATCCCTATGTTGTACACCTGAAACTTATATAATACCAGAGGCCCCATGCACAAAATCCATGCACTCGGGGGGATCCCTCAGCCTGGCCTGCACTCTCTCACAGTCCAGGAGGCCTCGGGGGATGTCTGACTGATGGCTTAAGCCAGCCATGGGCAACTATGGCCTGCGGGCCGGATCCAGCCCGTTTGAAATGAATAAAACTAAAAAAAAAAAAAAAAGACTGTACCCTTTTATGTAACGATGTTTACTTTGAATTTATATTAGTTCACACAAATACTCCATCCATGCTTTTGTTCCGGCCCTCCGGTCCAGTTTAAGAACCCATTGTGGCCCTCGAGTCAAAAAGTTTGCCCACCCCTGGCTTAAGCGATTCCCCGGCAGTTGAACATCCTTAGTGCTGCTGCAGAGGCAGGAGAGGCTCTCACCACTGCTGCCGCGCTTGCCAGCTTGAGCCCAGCTGCTAGCTGAAGGGCACTCCCCCTGTGGGAGTGTACTGACCACCATGGGGCAGCTCCTGCATTGAGCCTCTGCCCCCTGGTGGTGAGTGCACATCATAGCAACTGGTCATTCCGCCATTCAGTCCACCGTTCAATTTGCATATTAGCCTTTATTATATAGGATTATATGTCAACTGTAGTTGAAAAATTAAAAAATATTTTTAAAAAGACATGGGGTGATTCTAATGTGTCAATGTAAGTTCATCAATTGGGATAAATTCACCACTCTGTACGCCTATACATGTGTGGAAAAGGGGGGTACATGGGAAATCTATGTACCTTCCTCTCAAATGTTCTATGAACCTAAAAGTGCTGTAAAAATAAAGTGTGTTTGTTTGTTTGTTAAGTAGGTTCCTTTAAATATTGCTTCTCTCCAGGCCCAGTCCCTCAGACAGCTTGCAGTGCTCCCAGCTGCCATATAGCTAGCTTCTGGCTGGAGGCAGAGCCCTGGCCCATCTTCTGCTCCATTTCCCTGAACATAGTGGTGACTCAGTGTTCTGCTTACAGAAACAGCCTGCATTTCCCAGTCTTGCCCTGTGTTTTCCTCCTAGTAAACAGTGGGTAGATTTGTGAGGAAAGCATTGTCTTTCATTCACATTCTGTGCAAATGTGTTTGCAGCAAGGACAACACAAGCAGTTTTAATTGTTACAAGAGGGTCCATACTGTGGATGCACAGGGTTGTCTAAGAGGACTCTGCCAGCTCCAGGGCCAGCCCACTGCTAGCCAGCACCTTGGCAGGTCTGGCAATATTACCCATGCTAATGAGTGTGGCAGTCCTTTGGTCCAAAGGGTATGTCATGTTCTGAAAATGGAATCACATCACCAGCTGTGGCTGTTTTATCAATTTTCCCCATTACACACTGCTTAGCATAACTGATGGAGAAGCAGTTCACTTTGGCCTCTGTCCCAAAATAAATAGAACACTCAGCACCACATTTATAAACATTTGGATTGAGTGAGAAGAAAAATGCTCTGCTAATGAAGAGACAATGTTGAAATTTTCAATCCCAATCTGAGAAAGAATTACTGGCCACCGTTTAGAAGACCAGAAGTTGTTTATGGAGATGGCCATTCAGCCCCTTCTGTTCAGGTCATAGCTGACAGGATCCCAACTCAGCAGTGAAAATGCATAAAGCATAAAGAACTATGTTGACAGAAGAAAGGACAAGAGTTCATTAATCATTCATGCAGCCCATCTGACCTTGCTTATTGTGAGGTGCTGCTTCCTACAGGTTTCCATAGCAGTCCAGAGTCTTAGGGTCCCAGACAATGGGGCTCATAGGCTTTTCGAGATCACAGAGCTTGGCAGAAACCCACAAGGCCAGCAAGTAGATCCCTAGACCCTCCATGTTTGCCGCTCTACCTCCTGTACGATGGGGTAGGGAAGGAAGGTAGACTATTTCCTCGGGGAGTGTAAATCTCTTATTGACCAGAGGTCCAGAATTTAGCTCAGTCTAAAGGAGTGCTGGAGGGGAAATAAGAAAAAGGACAGAGAAACAGATTTCTCCAAAGAACCACCTCTCGTGGTTCTGGTCTGCCCTGAGACAATACCCTAGTGGTCTTCTTGCACATGCTCATTAGCCAGATATAAAACCCACTTTGTCCATGTCAAAGAAGTAGATTGAGGGAAGGACAGTCAGCCATAACTGTCTTCAGTTATTAAAGGATCCTGGAAAAGTACTGGTCATGGTGGGGCCTGTGAAAATCTTGGGCATTCTTATAGTCTATAAAGAAGAAACCAGAAGAGAAGGAGAGAGAGGACAAAGAAGGAATAATTGACAGATCAAGATTCTGGAATGATACTTGTGATTGGATCTCATATCCTGGTGAAGCAGTTAGTCAGAATGGAGACACCGAATCCTCCAAGACTAGAGAAAAGCAGGTGCTGATTGGTGAACGTATATTTGTATATTTTGTACTGGAAAAGGAAGAGAGGATCAAAGAAGGCCATGCCTGATGCTTGCCTGTTTTCTAATAAGTTGGATGGAAGCTCATGTGAGAGGGTGGGCTTGGAGAAGATAAGGGTGCTTAAGAATGACACAAGCATGGAAGGGCAGCTGCTAGAGATGAGAGAGGAAGATGACCAAAGACAACTCTAAGATTTTGGGGGTTGGGAGGTAAGTGGAGGTGGGCAAAGGGGGGAAATGGGGACAGAAAGAGACATTACTTGGGGTGATGGGTGCAGGTTGCAGTGTGAAGATGATGTTTTATTTAGTTGTACACTTGAAACCTGTGTGGTCTTGCAAACCAATGTCACCCCAATAAATTCAATTTGAAAAATAATAACAATTAAAAGGTACTGCAGTTTCCTGCTGCATTTGAGGGCCTGAATGCATAGCTGAATCAACCTGCATGGTCGCAGACTTCTCTTCGACAGTGCTCAGCTGTCTGGATTCAGGGTGTAAAAAAGAAGGTAAATTCAGAGTTTAATTGTATTAGGAAGATGGGGGAGGGGTATTTAAAGAATTAGCGTATTGGTGAAAGTGTTTAGATGATTAATTGTAGGGTCCAGGCTGGGTAAGGACAAAGGGCTCATAGATAGGAAGACAATAGAGACATGGAGAAAGAGGTGCTGAAATGAGGAAGTGATTCAATACCTAATAAGTGAGGCAAATGCAAGAAAAGCGAATGTGGTAAATACAAACGTTCACCAACAACTCAGCGATAACTGTGTGGGTTTAGAGAAGAGAACTATGAGCAAGAATTCTCTGGGAATGCTTCCTAGTGGGGTCAGATTTGGGAAAGAGGAGAGAGAGTGGGCTAGTCTGGTGGTCGCACAGGGCTCAAGCGGAAGCGTGGCAAAAGAGAGAGTAGGAGATGTAAAATGAGGCTCAGTTCCCCAGGTTTTCAGAGAAGTTCATTAAGAAATTTAGACTTTATTCCACAGGCCATGACAAGTTACTGACGTTTTTGAGCAGAGAAATGGCAAAAGAGTGCTTTGGCCTACAGATTTCTGGCTTGCTGGCTTCCACAATCACGTGAGCCAATTCCTCAAAAATAAATATTTCTCTCCCTTTCCCCTTCCTCCCTCCCTCCTTCTATTGACACTCTCTCTCTCTCTCTCTCTCTCTCTCTCTCTCTCTCTCTCTCTCTCTCTCTCTCTCTCAAACCCTGACTGACATAGGGATTAAGTCAATAAAAAGGAATATGACTAGAAGGGGTTTAAAAGTATATAATTTCATAAAACTAAGACATTAAGCCTTCCATAGAACTGACCTGGCCAGGGAAGAATTTGGAGCATCAGTAGAGGATTTTCCTTACAGAACGTAAGAGAGTAGTTCATTCGCTGATTGGTTGGGCTCTAAGAATGTAGTTGTGGTATGAGACTGGGGGATATGCCTGTGGCCCAAAATGACAGAAATGAGGATTGAGGGCTAGGATTCAGCACTAGAGAGCTCTTTTAAAACCTGGTATCTATACAAATAGATCCCACATCTTAGTCCTTAGCAAGCTAGATTCAGGATGAAGCTGGATACTACAAAAGAGCCACTGAAATAGATGGCAGCCGCAATGCCCAGTAGAAGCAGTAATGCCTGGTGCCAACAGTGCATCACCGGGGGTCGGCCTCCTTGTGGTAGCTGACCAGTCCTGTGGGTGAAGACCAGGACATCATCTGGGGACTCTCAAAAATCCCCAAAGTGACTTTGCAGGAAGTGTGGAGTCCTGCATGAGCTTTCCTGTGTTGTGTGTTGTAAACCAATAAAACGCAGCTTTCATATAGTTTTGTTACTAAACCAAAACCAATTGAAACATTTGGAGGGAAACAGCTGCTGCTGTAGATTACAGGCTTAAGCACTGTGTTTTACACATCAGATAATTCCCATGTGCTTACTATTCAAAACATCAATAGCTACAGCAGCTACACCTGGGCTAGTAGCACACTGACCAGGCTGTAATGAGGTTTGCTGTCTTGCAGGGTATTAATAAAGACCCAAGTAAAAATTATCTTTCTTATTGCATCCAGAAATCCAACTCCTGAGAATTGGTTTCTTTCTTTAAAACTTAACTCTAAAATCTTCTTGGGCTTAAGCACAAACAACCATTCAGGGCTCAAAAAGAAGAGTCTTTTTTCTAAGTGATGACTCAGTCGGTCTTCTGTGATTAACAGCGCAGTTTCACAAACCAGAACATACTTACGCTTTTAAGTCTGCGCTAAAGCATGACAATTTTTATTTGCAAACCATTTTACCTATCAAAGCAATAAAAGCTTCAGTAAAGAGTATATTTTGGATTCATTATTACTTTAAGTCTTCTCCAACCCCCACCCAAATTAGGTCATTAAAACCCAGCTAAAAATTCTAGAAATGTTTCAAAATATCATTCAACCACATTGCTACTGACATATACACACAAGCTAAAGTCTACATTTACAATGTGCAAGATCCCTCTTTTTTTCTTTCTCTCTTTTCTTCCATCCTTCAATCTTTCCTTTATCTCCTCGTGCCCTCACCATACACCTTTCTTACCTAACACTTGAACCCCCCTCCTGCCCTTGAACATCACCAAAATAGAAACCCGTATCAGCAGATGGTCCATTACTAAGTCCAGAACAAAAATATCACCCAAACTATCTACCTACTAAAGTAGGTGGAGTGCCCATGGAGTGATAACAAAGATATATTTTTAAGTTCTAATGTTACATGTGAATAGTATTGTGTAAAATTATATTTTCCATTAAAAAATAAAAAAATGCAAAAAATAAAATAAAATAGGTGGAGTGCCAAAGGTTGGGAAGGGGGAGCAGGTGAATTCCACATCCTATTTCTAGAACATTGCTTCCCCTGGTGTTCTCTAGGTAGGAGTTACAGAGGAATGCCCAAGATTTCATGCCACAGGAAGTGTGTGCCATTGCTGAAAACAGCATGAACATCTGTGGGCCATAAATCTTTGAGGAACAGATGACATTTGGGATCCTCCTGTGGCAGGTATCCAGCAAGAATTACATAAATTCACTCAAGAATTACATAAATTAAACTGCACCAATAACATGCCAGTCATTCTGTCAAATGCTAGGTAAACACAATAATGAAAAAGATAAAGAGGTCCCTGAATAAACTTATGGCCTAATCATGGCAAAAAGCTCTAGACACATCTAGGAAATGTGGATCAGTTTAACCTAAATATTTTTCTTTATTTGCTCATGTCTTAGATGCCTATTAAATGATAAGCATAATATAAAGTGTCAAAATGTGAGGTGAAAGCTAAAGGAATCAGTTTGATGCTTCCCAATCATTAAGTCTGGATTCAGTTACCTTATGTATTTTTAGGCTTAAAGTTCTTGCAACAATGCAGAACTTTTTGTTTTTCTTCCCTAAAATTAGACCCTTGGTCTTTCAGAGGCAAGGAAGGTTAATGTTGGGGAGCTGGAGACCAGGGCATGTTTACTGGTGACACTATTCCTGTTTGCCACTAAGTGTGCCCAGGACCTGTTGTCAAAGACAGCCAGCTACCACCAGCTCCCATTCGCATATGCCATCAAGTGAAATAGTGTGTTCTTGTGTTCGGACACCCATCCTTCTGCAAGCTCCTTTCCTCACCACATTTGGAACTTATCTGAAGAAACCAATTTTTCTAGACTTCTTTTCCTTCCTCCTGAGCTTCAAAATTGTAGAATCTTATCAGGAAGGGTTTTCCAAGCTGCTCTTAAACCTGAAAAAAACCTATGGGTCTACTAAAAGGCTCCCTGAGCCCAGCTGGGATGGCTCGGGATGGATGTCGACCTATGAAGGTCACAGTTCGATTCCCAGCTAGGGCACAAGCCCAGGTTGCTGGCTCCATCTCCAGTAGGGGGTATGCTAGAGGCAGCTGATCAATGATTCTCTCATCCTTGATGTTTCTATCTCTGGCTCCCTCTCCCTTCCTCTCTGAAATCCATAAAAATATTTTTTAATAAAATAAAACACTCCCTGAGCTCCTAGACTATAAATTTCTAAAAATTAACTTTGGAGTTGATTTCCCTTTAGGACCAAGGGCAGTTCTCAGTCCAGGTGATAACACCAAGGTGAGTGAATTCATTCAGGATAGAACAAACTATGCTGTGATGAACAGCACCTTCAAAATCGCAGGGATTTGACTAAGAAAGTTATATTTCTCATACATGTAAAATCTTCAGCTGGCAAAGACTACACCACTTTTGTGATTTTGTTCTCTCCATAGAAGGACTTTGTTTTCTCTACTCAAGAGGAGAGATTGCAGGATTGTGCAGGGATTTCTACTTTCTTAGTCCAGAAGTGATCTCTAAAACTTCCACCCATATTTCAATGGCCAAAACATGTCACGTGGCTCCACCTAACCACAAAATAGCCAGGAGATGCAACTACTACATTCTGGGACTGAAAATGACAATGTGTGTCAAGGGTCTAAAAAGAATGAGGTAGGAAGGATAGGGTGAATGGCTAGAACCTATTTATGTGAGCAATACATTTCTCCTTGTGTTCACAATAGTTAAATGGGTTTCTGCCATCTAAAAACAAAACATTTCTGACTATAGCATCTTTTTTGTACTTTTTTCACTTAGCAAATTTTATTAGAAATACGTAGTCTTTTATTAATTAGATATTAATAGATTATTTTAAGATAATTATATAGTTAAGTCTAAAATTCTAGTTAGATTTTAATGACTATTAAAGTATTCTAACTAGTCTACTGAATATTTTTCTTACTTCTAGCATATAGCATCCTGTTAGTGTATCTTTTACAATTGGCTCATCTACATCAATGGAATAAACAAAATTTTCCCAATCAGACAGAGGACGGTCATATTATATTAACTACAAGTGAGAGAGCCCCAGTACATAATTCACAGAGTGTAATGGATCGTAGTCCCTGGTTCTTTAAAAAGGTAGGATGTATCAGGTATTACAGATGTCAACCCCAGAGTTTATCCAGAAGGATTATCAGACAGCCAAAAACAATGTCTGAATCTCAACATCTACAAATCAAATAAGGAAAGAAAAAAGACTAAATTAATTTAAAGATTTATCCTCTTACCAATATTTCTAGTCTGCTTTCTAACTTATGGGAGACAAGGCTGAAAAAAACTTGCAAAAAAAAGAAAAGTCTACAAGAATGTTTAGAAGATATGATATAACCATAAAGTCAGCCGGTCCATATCACACAAATCTCAAGGTAATGAGGGAACTAGGAAGATGATCTACTAAAGCCTTGTAATTTATTGCACACAATCACATCTATCCTATCTAATAATAGACAAACATGGTAATTAACCGTACCTCCAACACGCTTCCCATTGGCTAATCAGGGCAATATGCAAATTAACTGCCAGCCAAGATGGCGGCCGGCAGCCAGGCAGCTGAAGGGAACAGGAGGCTTGCTTGCTCCAGTGATGGAGGAAGCCAAGGTTCCCGCCTGCCGCTGCTGGGCTCTGAGCTTGCACTCTAAGAAACAATGTTGCAATTAAAGAAGCTAAACAAACCCCATGCTTTCAGCCAGCCAGCCGAGCTGGAGTTGCAACAGTGTTTCAATTATAGAAGCCAAACAAACCAAATACCTGCTTTCAGCAGCCGAGGTCTCAGAGCTGGAGCCGAGCCTCAGAGCTAAAGCCGGCTCTCAGTTCCAGTGACAGCCATAGAAAGTAAATAAATCCCAGAATAAAAAGAAAAAAAGGAGAGGTTGGGAGCTTCATTCACCTGCCAGCCTGAAAACAGCCCACAGCCCCTCACCCAGACTGGCCAGGCACCCCAGTGGGGACCCCCAACCTGAAGGGGGTGTGACCAGCTGCCAACAGCCATCATCCCCTCATCCAGGCTGGCCAGGCACCCCAGTGGGGACCCCCACCCTGAAGGGGGTGTGACCAGCTGCAAACAGCTATCATCCCCTCATCCAGGCTGGCCAGGCATCCAAGCGGAACCCCCACCCTGATCCAGGACACCCTTCAGGGCAAACCAGCCGGCCCCCACCTGTGCACCAGGCCTCTATCCTATATAGTAAAAGGGTAATATGCCTCCCAAACCCAGGATCAGCGGAGCCGCGAGGCCTCATGCACCGGGATCAGCGGAGCCTCCCAGCACCAGGATCAGCAGAGCAGCGAGGTCTCCCAGCACCAGAATTAGCAGAGCAGCGAGGCCTCCTGGCCCCTGGAGAAGTGTGACAGGGGGCAGCGCCCAAACCCCCTGATTGCCCTGCGGCTCTGGTGTGACAGGGTGTGGTGCCCCAACCCCCCCATCAGCCCTGCCCTGAGTGTGACAGGGGGTGGCGCCCCAACCCCCCAATCGGCCCTACCCTGAACATGACTGGGGGTGGCATCACAACCTCCGATCCGCCCTGCTCTGGGCATGACAGGGGGCGGTGCTCCAACTCCCCTATTGGCCCTGCTCTGAGCCCGACCAGGGGCTGCACCTAGGGATTGGGCCTGCCCTCTGCCACCCGGGAGCAGGCCTAAGCCAGCAGGTCGTTATATCCTGAGGGGTCCCGGACTGTGAGAGGGCACAAGTGGGGCTGAGGGACAACCCCCGCCCCCGCCAGTGCACAAATTTTTGTGCACTGGGCCTCTAGTATATATATAAAAGGCTAAGCAACTGGCCGACCAGCCAGTAGGTATGATGCATACTGACTATGAGGGTGTAGATGCTCAATGCAAGAGCTGCCAAGCTGTGGCGACTTGGCAGTGGCAGCTCTCAGGTGACATACCCTGGAACCACAGAGGAGGATGCCTGATTCCCACAGGACCACACGATTCTACCTTCAGCCATGGGTTATGTTGTTGCTAGGGTACTATCGGCCCCAAATCTGGTTTACTGCCGAGCTGTGGTGACTACAGATGCCCTTTGAGCCCTGATGCTTCCCCAGGTGTGGCTGGCCAGGGAGGGACCTTGGGAGGTTGGCTCCAGGGAGTGTTGTGCCCGTCTGGCCCAGTCCCGTCCCGCCACCCACCTTCTATTTAATTTCCTTTCAATGTGCATGAATCCACGTGCTAGGCCACTAGTTGAATATAATAAGGTAAGTTGCAAAAAAAGAGATCTCATTTTCTCTGAAAGGAAGATGATCCCATAAATCTGCAATGAAAGAGGAAAATACTTCAAATGTCTCTAAAATGATCATGTCTTGAGTAAACTATAACTAAATTAAAAGGCTATCATGGGAGAACAAATTTACAGCTCATCTCCATTAAGATTCAGTTGATCTGTTTCAAAATCAATTTAGTAATATGTGTTAAGATCTTTAAAATTGTGTATAACTTTTGACCTGATAATTCCATTCATAAGACTTTATCCTCAGGAAATAAGTTGAAGTAGAATAGAATAAAATTTAAGCACAAAGACACTCATTTCCCTGAGCAATTGGATTTAATCTTGTCCCAACAAGAGAGGCAAGCAAGCTGGTTGGGAAATGAGTACACCCATCAATGTCAAACTTAACCTAACCAATACAGCTCAACTTCCAATGATCTGGGCATGTACTAATCCTGACAAGCTCAAGGGAGGCCTGCATAGTGGGCCTTACAAACTCAGAAACTGAAAATAACCCCACAGGATGATCTGAACATAAAAATTCCTAACTAATCATGGTGGGTAATCAGCCTGAGGCCTGTAGCTTCCTTGACAAAGGTCAATCTTTAAATAAGCCACCTATTGTCTTCTTGAATCTACACTAATAAAAGAGAAACATGCAAATTGGTGTCACTCCACTACGCCCACCAGCCAATCAGAGCGACTATTCAAATTAACCCAACAAAGATGATGGTTAATTTGCATACACAGGCACAGAGCAAAGACTGAAGGCTCTGGCCCAAGTGAAGACTGAAGACTGAAAAGGCTTGGCTTCTCCGCTGTGGGTACAGCGGAGAAGCCAAGCCTTGATGCAGCCACAGCGGAAAAGCCAAGCCTCACTGCGGCCGGAGGGGAGAAGCCTAGCCTCGAGACTTGGCTTCTCAGCTGCAGCCAGACCAAAGGCCTGGGTCCTGGGTGCCAGAGTAAAACCGGTGCCAGCAGCCAGGGGAAGGAAGGCCTATTGCACGAATCTTCGTGCAACGTGCTTCTAGTCTATAATAATAGTCCCTTGAAATGTCAGAGTAACCCCCTTTTTCTAGGCACCTCAGGGGACAACTTATCACACCAGAACACGAGACCACAGGGCCCCTCATTATTATCTTGTTCCCCAAATACCATCCCTATGTGCTATGTTACTTGCTAACTGTCCTATACCCACCAATGTAAAAGAAGTATGTGTTTCCTCATTTTACTTTTATCCAATCTCAGAGATTTTCCCAGTTTTGCTTTCTCCCACCTCCTTAATCTGCCACCAATGAATTTCATGTAATTCTCCTTACATCTTCTTTGATTTCAATGTATAAAATAAGCTGTCAAATTGCTATTCTCCAGGGCATTTTCTCAATCCACTGAGATTTTGCTTTCTGGCAATAGTTGTCAGTTTGGCTCAGATAAACTCATACAAATTCCCCACAGATTTGGACGTTTCTTACATTTAATATCGACAGCCCTTTTGTACAGGAGACTCAACACCATCATTCTAATCATCTGATAGCCCAAGAAATCAATCACTTGTAGCAATCAACAGGGGATTCATGTAGCATGTGCCTTCTTATTGTGACCCTGAAGAAAGCTCTCTTCTCCGTAGATACAAACACACACCCTGAGAGAGAGGGCAGTACTTAACAAATAAAGACAAAGCAGTTGAACTTGGATTCAACCCTGCCCCACAAATCATCAAAATCATTCATAAGCGTGATTTTTGGAACTTCATGTTCATTATTTAATAGAAAACTAAAAGAACGTTTTGCTTATTTATTTATGCTGGGTGTTACAACTGAATTGAGACTTCTTAAACTTACGATACTATAGTACTTTCAGTTCAGGTTTTTTGGTTCCTTTGGTTGGTTAATTGGTTAGTTTCTCTTTGTTTATTTTGGTGTTTTGGGTTTGGGGGGGTTCTTTGTTTCCTAGTTTTAAATAATAAAGCAAGAGGGAACAAAAAATTAATATTTCAGAGGTTTTCTTTTTTTAAAAAAGTAGGCAAAACAGGACAGAAAGGTATTTATCTGGTTAAACCGGCCTAGTGGTGCTGTTACAGTGTAGTCATGGAGGAGGAAAAAAGAAGAAAGAATATAAGTATTCATCACTGAAGAGATTAGGCAGAAATTAAGCCTAAATGTCTATGCTGAAGAAGTTCCGTTTCTGAAGATGGCCTAATACTGCTTTCCAACAGCTAAAGTGACACCTAGTGTTGAGCAGGAGAAGTGAGTCGGTTCTCAAGTTTTAGTCACCGGACATTTCTTCACTTGCTTCACATCCTCTGTCAAAGGTTAGTTAGAACGGACCCTCTTTGGCTCCTTTCATCTTAGAAACATTAACAGGAAGTTGTAGGTAGAGCTGTACAAGTCACCAGCATTAATGACAACATAAAATTGGGTAAGAAAAAATACAGATAAATACCAAATGTATAAAATGTCACATTTCCTACTCATATATTCATCATCTCACTGCAATGGATCTATTTAAACATTCCCTTCTCTCCTCTTTGCAGTAAATTCTGGCTCTAAGTTGCCAGCTCACATCTTAGGGGATAGGAGCATATTGAAAATGGGTGAATCATATCACAGCAGGAAGTTATGAGGGCTGTGGGCTCTGAGAAAGGCATGCTCATTAGAAGGCATGAAAATCAAGTGCTTTAATATCCTTCCACTCCTGTTCATATGCATTGAAGGTAGGTGCCTCAGGCGTTAGACTGAGACCTCCCTAAAGTATTATGTTTAACTCACTATAGCCCTAGTGCTTAGTACCAGACCTTGCAGTGCAGAACACAGTTGCAGAGTGCATATTTGTCAAATGTTTCTACTGCTGTACTCCTTCCGCTTAGATATGCTGGGCAGCCATGGTCAACTGCTCACCTGGCCACATTTATGTGT